>NC_048595.1:162383181-163019526 GCF_003668045.3 Cricetulus griseus
GGGGTGGGGGTGGGGAGTCTGTGTAGCCTGTCTATTCAATGCAGTATGGTCAAACTTCTAGTGGCCAGTCCCTAAAGAAAACTGAGTCCTTCCCCACCGGCACCCCTGCCAGAGGCCATCCATTGTTCTATTGTGGAGAGCTACACTTCAGCATCCTTATCACTATTTATTTATTTATTTATTTTTTATTTTATTTTTTGGTTTTTCGAGACAGGGTTTCTCTGTGGGTTTGGAGGCTGTCCTGGAACTACAGACAACTGATGAAGGCTGAGAGTAGGAGAAACAGCCATCCCCCAGGGAAGATTACACAGATTAGCTATCCAATACGAAACGGTCAGTCCTGAAAACGTAGCATACAAGTAACAGTATGCAGGCTGAGCAAGTTGTACTTACATAATTAGCAACACACACACACACACACACACACACACACACACACACACACACACACACCCACCCAACAACAACAAAGAAAACCATGGATTTGGGGGGTGGTGTACATGGAAGGGGTTGGAGGGTGGAAGGGTAAGGGGAATATGATGTCATTATAATTTCAGATTTAAAAAAAATAATATAAGCTTTAGAATGAGCCATTAAACATCATCCTTCCATGCTTGGTTTCTGCTTTGGTTCCTTCCCTGACCTCCCTCACAGACAGAGTGTGACCTGAAAGTGTAAGTCAAATAAACTTTCTCTTCCTCGGTTGCTTTTGGTCATGGTGTTTGCTTTTGGTCATGGTGTTTGTCACAGCAACAGAAAGGAGACGAGGACAAGTGTGACTGGAGTTTCCAGGAACTGAAGGACATGACTAAGACACCAGACCTAAGCAGCTGAGAAAGACCCAAGGAACTGAGAAAAAAGCTAACGCACAGAAATCTATTCATGAGATTATAACAGAAAACTTTCCAAATTTAAACAAAGGAGGAGAGTCATTTCAAACCCTAAATGGGCACAGCTGGAGAAGAAGCTAGCCATGGCACATTTTAGTTGGATCAATGTTAAAAGATCCAAGTAACAAAACACCAACACACGTAAGGCATGTAACAGATGTTGTCAGGTTTCTTAACCCAAACTCTTAGAGCCAGGAAAGCATGGAATGATTTTTTTTTTTTTTCCTCTCCTTGAGGGTTTTGTTTGTTTTCAGGGATTGATTTATTTTGGCCAGTGGTTTGAGGGTATTGTCAAGTTTGGGGAACACCTGGATCAGGAAACAGTCTTGAGTAGAAAGTGATGCCCAAGTCCCTACCCCAGCAGCCTACTTCCTCCAAATAGGCCCCACCTGCTACTTTCCACAAACTTGGAAAACCCCACTACCACCTGCTAGGAAGCAAGTGTTTTGAACACAAGAGCCTGTTGGGGAGATCCACACTACACCATAACACTCTGCCCATGGTTCCTGTATGTACACAACAATGTCATAATGCCAAATCAGCTTCAAAAGTCTCCATTGTCTTAGAATTTCAAATGTTCAAAGGTCTACAGATACTATCTTACTTTCTTCTTCCTCTTCTTCCAACCATGATTGTTATATGCAGCAAAATTATCTTTTAAATATGATGAAGAAATTTAAACATTTCAAAACAAAACAAAAAACCCCCGTTCACTAATTCACAACTTCCAAAGTAGCATTGCAGGAGACATACTTAGAGGACTTTCTTGAGGAGTACTATAGTCACTTGCTAAATAAATAATTGAATAATTGACAAATGAGATGAAAACAATAATGGATTCATTATCAGTTTCCTATGTAAAGATCTTGGATTTTTGCTCTTATTTGCTCCCACTAGCCTACTGTTTTAGTTTGCTGTCTGTTACTGTGATAAAACACCATGACCAAGGCAAGGGGAAGGATTTATTTGTTATAATTACTGTGTTATCCAACTATACTCCTGGATGTGAACCCAAATGAGCCTAAGCACACTAGAGAGATATTTGCACATCTCTATTTTTTGCTTCACTATTCACAGAAGCCAAGTGATATAGTTTGAAATAAAATGGCCCCCAAAGGGGGTGGCACTATTAAGAGGTATGACATTGTTGGAGGAAGTGTGTCACTGCTTTGAGGTTTCTTTTGCTCAAGTTTCCCTCAGTGTGACAGTCGGTCAACTTCCTATTGTCTGCAAGATGTAACACTCTCAGCTCCAGTCCATGTCTGCCTGCCATGATGATAATGGACTGAACCTCTGAAACTGTAACTGAGCCACCTCAATTAAATGTTTTCCTTTATAGAGTTGCTGTGGTCATGGTGTCTCTTCACAGCAATAAAAACCCAAAGTAAGACATAGGGGCTGTCTTTGGAGATGATGAAAATCCTGTAAAATTATGTGGTGGGGTGGCTAGACAGATGGCTCAGCAGTTAAGAGCATGTATTGCTCTTACAGGAAACCTAAGTTAGGTTCCCAGCACCCATGTTGCACCATGTTCCCAGCTTGCAACTACCTACAACTCCAGCTCCAAAGAATCCATTGGCATCTGTGGACACTGCACTCACAGGTGCATGTGCACAAAGACACACAAACACACCTTATTTTAAAATTAAGAACAAGATCATTACAAAGATTATGTGGAGGTAATGGTCACACCCATGTGAATATACCAGACCCCACTGAATTAACTGCCTTAGAATGTTAATTTCTAAGGCTAGAGCAATGGCTCTATTAAGAACACTTGCTGCTCTTGCAAAGATCTTGGGTTCAGTTTGTAGCACACACATGGCGGCTCACAACTGTCTGTAAATGCAGTTCCTGTGGATCTGATGCCCTCTTCTAACCTATGAGGGTACTGCATGCACATGGCGAATCTGTCATCATCTCTCCCTTTCTCCCCACCTCTATATATATGAAAACACTCATAAAATAAAAATAAAACATTTTAAAGCAATGATTTATAGCATGTGACTCTATTAGAAATATACCAATTACCTTTGGAATTGAGGATAGCATGTTTTGAGCAGCTAATATCACTAAATATCCCACACTTCTCTGAAGACAACTTTAAATAGTGGGGGCACAAAACATAGAGGGAAGTTACTACCTGTGTCCAGGGCACTCAGAAGATAAAAATGGCCATAATTGAAGGCAAACATGATTGACTTCTTCCCCACTTACAGACTATCCTGACACAGACTTCATAAGAACCCCCACCCCTTACAGAAGAGCCCCCACCTCTCTGAGAAATACAGTTTCTCACTATCTGAACTGCAGGTGATGATTATTCCTAAAACCATTACTCCTGCTGGGTGGGAGTGCGTGTGGCTTCCCTGAGAGGTTCTAGGCAGGCTTTGTAGGGAAGGTGGGACAGGATGCTTTGAGCTCTCAGGGTCCTGCTGAGTACCATCTCTCTCATGTCACACAAAAGGTTTTGCCACCACTCCAAGGAGCCTATGTCCCACAGCTGGCATCTTGCGAATCTGGCCATAATTGCATATTCAGGGCATTGGGTTGGATGGTGACAGCTCACTCTAGATGCCCTTTTCTGTTCTAAGATGTATTGCCAAGGTTCTCACTTCGCTTCTTGGTTTCGGGCTTTCAGTCGGTGTCATAGCAGAGAGATTGTGGTGTCGCTCAGGGATTCAGAGCAAGAATGTCTCAGGCCTTAGCTTCAGGTGGTGTTGACTTTCCCCAAGTCTTAGCTCAGCTCTGTTGATTAGCCTCCTGGCCCCTTGCTGGAGCACAGTTGTTCCTGCACTGAAAAATGCAAGCCTTCCCCTTAGCAGCTAAACGTTCAAAGTCTACTGAGGTTCAGCTCAGACACTAGTTGGAACCAGCAACACTGGAGGTGTGGCTGCCACAGGCTTTTGGGAACTCTGTTTGTTGATGTGTGAAAACCTGTCACCATTACACATTGTCGGACTGGTGGTGATGAGGGTGGAGGCAGAGGCAGGAGGATCACTTCGAGTTGGAGGTTAGCCTGGTATACATAGCAGGTTTCAGGGTTGCATTGTGAGACCCTGCCTCAAAAATTAATAAAAAAAATAAATGAAACTGGGTGTGGTGGCACACACCTTTAATCCCAGCGCTTGGGAGGCAGAGGCAGGCAGATAGCTTGAGCTTGAGGACAACCTGGTCTACAAAGATACCAGGACAGCCAGACCTTCACAGAGAAACCCTGTCTTGGAAAAACAATAAAAAAAAAAAAAGGTAAATGAAAAGGGGTTATGTTTCCTAGAAGGAGTTTTAAATGTTAACTTTTATTCTTTTCTTTTTCCTTTTAAAGTGCAAGTTTCTGACTTGGAAGTGTTTACATGTGACCATAGTCAGGCCTGCTGGGTACACAGCTGGAACAGACCTGGTGGAGCCAGGAGAAGTAAAAGTCAGCCAGACCCATCACTAATGGGGTCAACATTCCCACTCCCCTCCCCTCTGTCTCTCCACCATGAGCCTGGAGGCCTGGTACTCTGACCTTCACGTCATGCAGGCTACTGAGACTAAAGGGAACCACTCCCAAAAGGGACGGAGTGTTCTCAAGGAATGGTAGCAACCGGCATCCTCGGTCTGATAAGTTCCTCGTACATTTCTGGCTTGCTAAATAGTTAACCAAAAGACAAAATCTGTGTGCCCCAATCTTGCCAACCGTATCACCTGGATCAATGCTCTTTGGCCTAGCCCAGCTTGGAGTTGTGGTGCCAAGTAAAAGTTGCAGGTCGGAAATAGCCCCAGGCTGCTGACTTGCTATTGCTGGGCTGTCCATACTTCACTGGATCAGCTGAGACTTAAGTATTTGCTGTTAGGCAGTGGGCCAGACCCTGGAGCCAGTCATCATCCTTAAGTAGCTGGCTCTCTCTGGTGTAGCAACCCGTTAACAAAAGCCAGCCAAATGTTACACAATGCTAGATGATGAGGCAACAAAAAGAAGTCTACTAAACCAGCAGGCTAAATGGAATGGATGGATGAAGGCAGTTCCTGTGGAAGGATGAGACCTTTATCAGCAAAGTTTGAAGAATGGTTAAGAATGATGCTTTCCAGCAAAGTAGACACTGGAAGGAATGGGCAGGTAGGTGTTATTCAGGCATAAAACCTGGACAAGGCATGGAGGTGAGTGGCAGCATGGCTCAAGAGAAACTGCTAGGGAGAGCAGTTGCTTTGTGAACGCCCCACAGATAGCTAGCTGTGGGAGCCATGCTGTTACCCTCAAAAATACCTCTACATATAAAGGGAAGGAGTGCACATTTAAAAAAAAAAAGTACACGCAGACATGGCGACCCAGACCTGTAATCCTAGCACTCAGAAGGCTGAAGCCGGACTGGGCTACAGAGACCCTGTCCAAAAATGAAGACAAGTTTTAAAATCCCATAACTACATTCAATCAAGATGTACTTCTGAAATGATGGGGGTGACTGAGCTTTTTCTTCTTGGCAATGACCTGAGTTATAGGAGAGTTGATAATTACCAGAGTTCACCCTGATTTGGACATGCTGGAGAGATACCCAGGGGAAGCAGGCAGTAAGTATTGGCCCCAGGAATTTTGGAGATGTAGATTTCTACATTAGCTTACAGTGCTTGTAGTCGCACAGGTTTAGGGAAAACTTATCTAAAAGGAGCCTTGGAAGAAAGAGCGCCCTTAAAAGACAGAGCTTCTTAACCAGGGGCCATTGTATCCCACTGGGTACAGGTGACAATGCTTGAGGCATTTTCGCGCTGGCGTGTGTGTGTGTGTGTGTGTGTGTGTGTGTGTGTGTGTGTGTGTGTGTGTGGTGCTGCTGGGTGTGTGTGTGTGTGTGTGTGTGTGTGTGTGTGTGTGTGTGTGTGTGTGTGTGTGGTGGCTGCTCTTACTGGTATCTAGTGACCAGAGAGCATCGCTATCAGCCTGTAACATGCCAGTCAGACCCCAGGAGGAAATCCCTAGCTCCAGAGCCAGCACTGGTGTAGCAGTACTGCCCCAAGGGGATTGATTACAAGGGAGCGGCAACTAACATCCCCCTGTTTACCCAGCCTTCAGAGCACCCCAAACAGGCATGGCTTGAATCGTTATAGTGCACAGTTGATAAGATCTCCTGCTGTTAGAGATGTGCTGTGACAGATGGCATTATGGTTAAGACAGTGAAAGTGCATTTTCTATTAGACAACAGATTTCGTAGTTGGGTTTAGGGACTCAGAGGATTTATTCCCAGACCCATTGAAACTACCCACCAGAGGCCCCATTCTGCAAAGACCACTATCTTGTCTTAGCTCCACCAAGTACAATGGCTAAAAAAGTTGAAAGACAGACGGAGCAAGAGGTGAGACAGAGGCCCAGCTGCTTCCACTTTGCTCTACCCCCTCTTCCTGTTTCCAGAGAGCTGGGCCAGAAGTCAGAAGGCCTAGCTCTGGAATTGGCTGAACTGCCATCATCAGTCTTGGGATCTTAGGCCTTGTGGTGAGCAAGGCTGGGGAGGTGGGAGCAGAGAATTAATAAAACAAGCTGTGGTTGTCAGCCACCTAGGATCTATTCAGTCTACTCCACACATCTCATTTCCTCTTTTGCCTTTGCAACATGAAAAAGACAGGGCCTTAGCATTGCCTGCCTGGGTGTTCTTCATCTTTAATCACCTGAGTATGTTTACCAAGGACCACCAACTGATCATTCCACACAGGGGTCTGGATGAAGGCAGAAATGGGGTTTCCCTGGAAAGAAGAAATGACTATGGACCTATCGACCAGCTCACAGAGAAGACTGAGTGTGGTGACCAGGGCAGGTTTGGTTTTGGAAATCAAAATACAAACTTTTTTGTTTGTTTGCTTCTCTCTGTTGCTAAGACAAAGACCATGACCAAAAGCAACTTAGGGAGGAAGGGGTTTGCTTTCTTACATTTCCTGATCACAGTTCATTGAGGGAAGCCAATGCAGAAACTCAAGCAGCAGAAACCTAGAGGCAGGAGCTGAAGTTGAGACCAAGGAGGATCTCCGCTTTCTGCCTTGCTCCCTATAGCTTCCTCAGCTTGCTTGTTTTTAAACAACTTAGAACTACCTGCCATAGGTGCCACTGCACACAGTGACCTTGAAAATGCTCCACAGGCCTCCAGGCCAAACTGATAGAGTCATTTTCTCATTGGATGTTCCCTCTTTCATATGAGCCTTTTGGTGTCAAGTTGACAAAAAACTAGCCAGCATACATTTTAAAGTGTGTCTGTTATTTTAGAATAATGTGATATTCTGCATTGAAGAAACTGTTACTGTTTTCCTAAGTCCAGATGCTCATTCCTTCAAGCCTCTCCCATGCCACAGCTCTGCTGCAATGTCGCTGGTGCCCAGCAGAGGCCAACTTCGCTCTTCCCAGATCCTTCGTGGCAGGGAACCAGCCTCTTTCTGTAGTGGCACGGAGGCCTTTTCTCTAAGCCATGCTTTGCAGACTTTTGACCAGTGACACACAGTAATACATGCACATCTTGATGCACTCCCAGCTTAAGCTCATGTGTGTATGGCGAAACAGCACTGCTTATGGTCGTCTGCCCTTGCATCTTTCTAAGAATCAGTTATTTCAAAGAATACAGCTCACACACATGTGACTGATCTGGGAGCCCACCAAAGGGTGGAGACCTTGTTCTGAGACTCACTGGGAATCTAGGCTGTGGAGGACGGGACGAGTGCAGTTTGGGGTTGCCTGGAAAAGGGCCTTCTGATACAATGGCTATAAATGTAATCCCACACTACCACTGTATCTAGGGCCAGCCAGGATGAGTCACTGCAGCTACATCCTACCCCTGTGTCAAGATACCCTTGGTCTGTGAGTGATATTACCTGCTTACAGGAAGCCTGAGAGGATCAAAGGATCGAGCCCTGTACATGAGGCTCTGAAGACATGGTTCAGGCTCCAGAGACCCTCAGTGAAAGACAGCTCTGGTCATCCTTATCACTCCATTTCTACACTGACAGCCATAGTGTGGAGCATGAAGCCTGTCTAAGTCCCTCGTGATTCATTGAGTGTGACCAAGCAAAGAGCTCTGGGCTGGCAAGTGTGACCAGGACTCATTGTGATCAGCAGTGGATGCTCTGGGAATACATGGACACCTGGAGGACACCTGAGCTCCAGGGCTCCTGGATCTGAAGTGACAGCAGCCACTTCTCACTGGGGTACTTGTTGGAAATGTATATGCCAGGACTATTGTTGAGTGTAGAATCAGACTGGGGGTAGAGAGTCAGTGTGCATTTCTGTTGTCCTTCCCGTGGTTCTGGTGCCATCTCCATTCTGAGTAGACTTTGATGAACTTCAGAGTCACCTGGAAGGAGACTTTTAGCCAAGGGCGAACATGGGATGGGTTTAATCCCATGTCCAGGAATGGTGTCGGATTTCAGTGCCAGGGCATAACCAGGGCTTCAGCCATGTGTGCCATGCACAAGCACTGAGTTGTGCCTCCAGCTCTAAGCATTTACATTTTTAAATATTCCCAAGTGATTCCAGTGTGTATCAAGAGGGGGCACCTCTGCCTTAAACTCAACCTGGAGCAGAATAAGCAGGAATAGTAACTGTGCTAGGGATTTGTTAGTAGATAGGGTTTAGGGGATGAGGTGGCTTGAGGGGAGCTGCTGGTGCCCACAGAAGGTCCCAAAGAATTTATAATCTAGATTACATTTAAGAAATTGGACTATGAGATCAGCCACCTGTGTGTAAATCCTGATGCTATTCTCACTAGTGGTGTGAATGCCTTCTGATGCAATTTATCCTCACTAGTGGTGTGAACGCCATCGAGTCTCTTACCCCCTTAGTTGCTCTTGCACACAGGCTTCTGTAGGACTAGGAATTCAGGATTGCTGGAGTGGGGTTGCAACCTTGAGTTGATGAAACAAGCCAGGACTAAGCTAGAATATTTGAGGAGCTCAGTGTAGAAAGAGATGACATTGGAGAGGTGAAGGGTCAGAGTCACAGAGATCCCTGGACTTAAAGGGGCTTAAGAAGCCACTGGAGAGTGACAGGTGCTGGGGAGCCACCTAGGGGCATGTGTGGAGAATTTGCCAGAGAGCAAGACCAGGAGCATGACCCAGGAGGGCTAGTGTAGTAGCAGGTGTGACAGTGCCTGCCAGTCAGAGGGCAACTGGGGAGCTGCTGAGATGGTAGCTAGTAGAGCTGGACACACACTGTCTGCTGGGGGGGGGGGGGACAGGAGAGGACTCGGGAGAGTACTCTGGATGCCCAGTGCCTGGCTTCCATTTTTCTCTGCATTTCCCTGAGACTGGGTCTAAGGCACACTGACACATACTCCCCTGCCCTACTTTCTGGCAACTGTTTGTTCTGGAGTGACTTGGGGTTGGGGGTTGAAGGTCGGGACAACCCATCCAGGCAGGATTACTTCTTGCCACTTGAATACCATTCGAACCTGTGGATTCTCATTTCCAGGACAGCATCCCCACCTGATGGAACCCTGCTGTCCATCACTCATTCCTCCACAGACAAGCCATGTCTCATCTCGACACCCTCCTGGCTGGTGATCTAGAGATGAAAGCAGTGGCAGAGGTGGCACTGGAGCATGTCAGTGGCTCTGAGAAACTGGCAAGGTCCCTGCCCTCCCTCGATGCCTCTCCCAGTGTGTTGCCAGGCAGAGGCTGGCTGAGGCCCCCTGATTGGGTTGGGAGGGAAGCAGAATTCAATTATTAGCCTGGAAGGCCTTGGTGAGTATTAGATTAGCAAATTGTCTGCTGGGTCTAGGCCCTCAGGGCACTTCAGGGGGAACAGAAGGTAAAATCTATTTGCAGTGTCATCCTCCCAGGCCCCAGGGGTGGGCTACACCCCAACAGTTTCAACAACATAGTGTGGTTCCTCTCCAAACTGGTGAGAGGTGGAGGCTGTAGGGCCAGGTCTTCTCAGCCTCTCCAGTCAGTTTCTCCCAGTTCCAGAGTGAAGGTGAAGGGTGCTGCCAGCTCTCACCAGGAGGCAGGACCAGGGCTGATACTGAAGAAAAGGCATAGGGGACCCACTTCCTGTGGCCCTTGGCCTTGTTGGCCTGTATAGGAAGTACTAGGAATATTAGGTTGAGAGCCCCCGAAGAGATAGGTGTGATGGCACACACCTTTAATCCCAGCACTTGGGAGGCAGAGGCAGGTAGATCTCTGTGTTTTGAGGCCAGTCTGGTCTATAGAGGCTGAGGATAGCCAGGCCTACATGGAGAAACCTTGTCTGAGGTAAGGGAAGAAAGAGAAAGAGAGAGAGAGAGAGAGGGAGGGAGGGAGGGAGGGAGGGAGGGAGGGAGGAAGGAAGGAAGGAAGGAAGGAAGGAAGGAAGGAAGGAAGGAAGGGAAAGAAAAATGAGATGTTGCACAGTGAAATCCAGGTTTGTCATCAAGGCTCAGCAGCTGTGTGCTGAGTAATGGCCAATGAACAATGCAGGGACCAGAACCTCTGGGAATCTGTCCACTCCTTAGCCAGTGGAGATGCCAGTAGCAACTGTTGTTCAAGTGACCAGGGCTTTAGTTACTTATGCCAGCAGTGCGTGAACAGCACTCCTGGCCACAGCAGCCCAGGTTTGGCATGAATGCCCTCCTCGCTTCTGGTTGTGAGTTCCAGAGAGATGAGGCCACTGGCTGGTCCTGAAGGAACTGAGGATAAAGTGCTTGGAGGATGGGCTGGAGAAAAGGGAAGGGACTAAGCAGCCAGAAGGAGCAAAATGTCCTGATTTTCAAAACGGGAAGGATCCAGCTTTTGGCATCTAAGCTTAATGCCATTCAACAGCACTCTGGAATTATTAAACAGATGGTCTGTGAGCTGGTTACAAAGAACATGCTCATTCCAGAATAGTTCATTAAGTCATGGCAAGCCATACCCAGGGAGTTTTGTTACCAAAGGATTTTCCCCCACTTTCTCCACTGATATTTATGATCAGTCATACAGGAAAAGCAAAGACTCTTCAGCAAGCTGCTGAACGCAGTTTCCCAGGCTGCCTGTGTTCATATGAGATAGATACAAGCGGGAAGAACACCATTGTAGCCTGGGCCTTGGAGCTTGAGTCCAGTCACCAAAGGGCCAGAGGAAAACAGTGGGGTGGGGGCTCTGTTCACTGCAGATACATTCTGAGATTGGTGGATGCCTGCGACTGTGTAGTACCAAAGCCTGAATATGTGTCTTCCTGTATCCATAACTTACGATAGAGATTTTTCTCTCTTTTTTGGTGCAGGGCATTAGAGCCCGGGCCTTGGGCATGCCAAGTAAACATTTCACTGACTGAGCTAGACCCCCAGCCCTATGACAAAGTTTAATTTATAGATTAGGCATGGTAATTAACAATAGGTTAACAATAATTCTAATGGAACAACTATGGCAATCTATGGCAAGGAGAATGGTTCATAGTTCATGAATTGTTGGTCTGTGGATATTTCCACTACGTATTTCAGACTGAGGTCAGGTACAGACCTTGGGTTAGGAGTGACTATTGTCACCACTGGTACTTATGAATTTAGCTGTTTAATGCAGGTGTGGTGGCACCTATCTGTAATCCCAGCACTCAGGAGGCTGGTGCAGGACTATCAGTTCAAGGCCAACCTGGGCTACATAATGAAACCTTGACTCAGAAAAAAAGCTTTTTTTCAGATTTTTTTAATTTGAATTGGAAACAAGATTGTTTTACATGTCAATCCCAGTTCCTTCCTCGCCCCCCCACCCCATCTAAAACTCTACCTATCACATATCCTTTCTGTTCCTCAGGGAGGGTGAGGCCTTCCATGGGAGGATCATCAGAGTCTGTCATATCTTTTGGGATAGGGCCTAGGTCCACCCCCGTGTGTCTTGGCTCAGGGAGTATCCCTCTATCTGGAATGGGCTCCCAAAGTCCATTCCTATGCTAAGGACTGAACTGCTACAGGAGGTCCCGTAGATTTCTGAGGTTTTCTCACTGAAACCCATGTGCCTGGGGTCTGGATCAGTCCCATGATGCTATCCCAGCTATCAATTTGGGGACCAGGAAAAAAAGTTTTAAAGTATTTAAAAGCAAAAGCAAAAAAAAAATGCCACAATAGGAAAGCAATATAGTACATTATTATTTATTAAATAATAGAAGTAGTATAAACTTGTGGCAGAAAAATTTGGAAAATAAAGATCATAAAGCAGTAATTAAAAGACACCTGCAATTTCACCTCGGTGGTACAGATTGATAGAGTGTGGCCAAATGGGACAGCAGTGATGAGGGATCAGATATTTAAGATGGTGAGGGGTCTGGGGTTGTTAAACCTAGAAAGGAACTGTGAGTCACTGAGGGGTGGTCAGGGAGAAGCCGTGGGGCCAGTCTGTCCCATTCAGAAGGGCAGAGCTAGAAGACAGAGGCTCCTGAAGGGGCTAAATCCAGTTCACAGAAAAGGAAGAGAGATCCATCAACTAGTGAGAGGGGCCGCCTTGGAAAAGGGAGGGTAAAGCTGTTGGGGTGCTCAAGCAGAAGTTAATCCTTGCCCCTTCCTGTGACCATCACCCCACATTCCCTGTCTGACTCTAAGGCAGTGATTCAAAACCTGTGGGTCTTGACCCCCTTGGGGTTACATATTAGATATCCTACATATCACCTATTTACATTATAATTTATAACAATAGCAAAATTATAGTTATGAAGTAGCAACGTAATAATTTTATAGTTGAGGGACTGTATTAAAGGGTTGCAACATTAGTGTGGTGGTTTGTAAGGAAATGGCCTTGAAAGGGAGTGTCACTATTAGGAGGTATGGTCTTATTGGAGGAAGTGTATCACTGTGGAGGCAGGTTTTGAGGTCTCATATATGCTCAAGCCATGCCCAGTGAGACAGACAATTCTTGTTGCCTGTGAGTCATGATGTAAGGACTCTCAGCTCCAGCACCATGTCTGCCTGCACAACACCATGTCGCACCATGATGATAATGGTCTAAACCTCAGAAAATGTAAGCTGCTCCAATTAATTGTTGCCATGGTCATAGTGTCTCTTACATAGATAGAAATCCTAACTAAGACAATTAGGAAAGTTGAGAACCACTGATCTAAGGTCTATGTATCTGTAGGTGAATACCTAGAGTCTGAAAGAGCATAGGTTCCATTACCACTGAGGCAGAGGAACAGTCTGTAAAACTGAATGCTCTGGGTTTTCTTAGCAGCATACAACTGAGTATATTTGCATTGAAAAGATATGGCAAGAAAATGATTAAGGTTCGCACCGTGGGAGATGCTTTACGTCGTAGGACTGTTTTGATTTCTCCAACTTTCCTACAATTGACTTGCTTTCAAATCCAATAAATGTCAAGTTAAAGATGTGTCTCCCACGTGTATGAGGATGCTTTCTTTGCTGACAGTAGGTTAGGGTGTGGAAGGAAGAAGAGTTTTCTAGGTAGATCTTTGAGATGGGATTGGCTGGGGAGGGTCTTGGGAGTCAGGCAGCACTGTTTAGATTTGGGGAACATACCACTGGTAACTAATGACCTCGATTTGCTGAACCAGATTCAGGTCTGTAATCTAATAGACAGTAGCATACTTACTGGGACAGAAGCTCTCTAGAATGCAGTCCTGTCACAGGTCAGTATCCAGCCCCCACTCACATCAGTGTGAATGACTACAGCTCTGTCTCTGTGCTCTTAGCGCCTGGCCTTTCCTAGTGCCTATTGCATTGTTGTGTCACCTCACCTGTCCCCAAACCCTCCGAGCTCTTTGTGAATGGGACCATAACCCTTGTCAAGCCAAGTGAAGTAGCGCATAGGTAAGGAGTGTGTGTGGTCAAGGCCAATGAGAATGTGGGCTGGGTTATCTCAGAGAGGACTGGAACAGAACACTAGGAGGGATTTTGTTTGGCTTCCTGACAAGGTGACCACTGAGCCTGCCCAGGTGGGGAACTCCCAAGCCACTCAGTGCTGATCCTTGTGTGACATCAAAAGCACTGTCCCTGACTGCCTGACCTGTAGGACAGTCTGTTTGGGGCATTAAAAAAAAAGTCCTTATAAACAGAAGACCTATTTGGAAGTCATTTAACACAGGTAGCCACTGGCTGACTAACAAAGCTGCACTCTCAGGAGACCTCTCCCCACCCTCTTTGCTGGGGACATTTTCATGGCCTGCCTGTCAGCTCACTTGTGCTGCCCTGCCTGGATGTGCTATCTTCTACCAGCCCTCTCTTGTGTTTATCTGAGTCTTTGAGGGTCCAGCTCATGTGCCATGACCGGGAGTGTTGTCTTGAGGACAATACGACACCACCTTGCACATTCCTGTGCTGTGTGTACTTGTTTAGGACTCAGCTCATGGTGTGCCTTTGTATCCACTGTCAGAGTGGGTGCCACCAGTGCCCACAGTCTTAGTGTCTACTCGAATGTGTGATAAAAATACTTTAACAAAGCAGCTTAAGAGAGAAAGGGCTTATTGTAGCCCAGGGTTCAAGTTATAGTCTATCCGGGCCGAAGGTCAAGGCAGCAGGGCTTGCAGCATCTGGTCATACCGTTATCCACAATTGGGAAATGGAGAGGGGTGAATGCATGCTTGCTTTGTTCACCTCCCCTTCTCAATTTTCCAGTCCAGGATGCCCTGCCCAGGGAATGGTCCCTCCCACAATTAGATGGATCTCCCCACATCAATGAACATAATCAAGATAATTCCTGTGGTAGTTTGAATGTAATTGGCACCCCCCATATGCTCATAGGGAGTGGCACTATTAGGAGGTGTGGTTTTGTCATAGTAGGTGTGGCCTTGTTGGAGGAAGTGTGTCAACTGTTTCTTTGAGGTCTCATATATGCTCAAGCCACACCCTGTGTCTCAGACCACTTCCTGTTGCCTGTGGGTGAAGGTGTAAGAACTCTCAGCTCCTTCTCCAACACTGTGTCTGCCTGCACACTGCCATGTCCCACCATGATGATAATGGACTGAATCTCTGAACTGAAAGCTGTCACCTCGATTAAATGTCTTCCTTGATAAGAGTTGCCATGGTCATGGTGTCTCTTCACAACAATAGAAAGCTAACTAAGACAAAACCCATAGGCATATCCATAGGCCCATCTCTTGGATGCTTCCAGATTCTGCCCACTTAACTATGAATGTCATTCACTAGCTTACTGCTAGTTATGTTAGTTACTTTTCTCATTGCTTTGTGAAGTGACTGAATTCCTGGCAGAAGTAACAGAAGGGAGGGAGAGAGGGAAGGAGAGAGGGAGGGAGAGAGGGAGGGATGGAGGGAGAGAGGGAGGGAGGGAGGGAGAGAGGGAGGGAGGCAGGAGGGCTTATCACAGCTTGAGAGCACAACCATCAGGTGAGGAAGGCCTGGCAGCAGGGGCTTGCAGCAGCTGATTCTATTGTATCCACACTGAGGAAGCAGAGAGAGATGGATGCTGCTGTCTGCCTGTGGGATGGTGCTGACCACATTTAGCACAGGTCTTCTCTTTTTATTTCCACCTTTCTGAAAACACTCTCACACTAAACATATGGCATCCATGCCTTCCTATGATCCTCACTGCAAGCTATTGTGGAAAATGGCTTTTTATTGTAGTCACTTTCCAATGTCCAGCCTATGCTGCGGACTGGGCTTTGTGAGATCCTGGGGCACTGGGTTCAACAACAGGAATCAGAAGTTCAATCCTTACTATCCCGATCCTCTCGCCTGCTGCCCCCACACTTCAAGGGGCTTAGAATAAATCATTATGTGGCCACATCTACACTCTTCTCCTTGCCTTAGAAATGACCCTCTGGGCTGGGGACTGGTTGGGAGGGCCACAGCAACCTGGGAGCTGTCCCCAGCTGAGCAATAGGCAACTTCTGAGTAAGAGGTGGACTGAAGCTATTTCTCCTTGGATCTGATGGGCACAGGCCTGGGGATGGTAGTCCTTGTGGGTGAGGGGGAATTTCCTCAGAATCTGGGGTGTTCTTACCATAAATGAGCTATGTACTTCCACTGCAGTCTATGCTAATATACTGTTGGGGCAGCGAGAAGACAGTTAGGTGCCTTTTAGAAAGTTTCCCAGGCAAACCTGATATTCACCCATTGTCATGGGACTCCTGGAACGTCTACAAAGATCCAGGTCTGTCTGGAGGTGAATGGAGCCACTTTCTCTAGAGATGCATGGAACCAGGGCTGGGGGCCAGACCACATGAGGTGAGTCGTTGCCCACTCCTCACAACTGACTTGACTCTGAACAAGTCACTTAACCCTGCTTATCTACAAAAGGAAACGGAAGCCCTTGGCTTCGGTGGGATAATGCTGTGAGCACAGATGTGACACATGCCACTCGGGAATGTGAGCCACCGCTGCTGCTTCCTATGCTGGCCACCACAAGGGATGAGAGGAAGGGACATTCCCAACCAGGTCTGTGTGACTGGGGCTCCCTCCCTCCACTCAGTCAATGAATGGACAGAGACTCCTCATGAAACCTAGCCTGGCTAGATCTTCTTTCAGCCCGGGCTGGGGACTACCCTCCTTTGTCTGGATCTGGGAAGATGGCTTGGGGAACTGGAGTGTCTGGTGTCACTGTGCCTGTCTGTTCACGGGGCCGCCCCCACACAGACAACCTTTCCTTTTCATGATAAACAGGTGGGAAACCTCAAAGGGAGCAGGCTGCTGGGAGAGGTCAGAGGGCTGGGGCTGGTGAGGGGAAGAAGGCCTCCCCCCTCTTTTTTTGGCCTTATCAACAGCCCTTCCAATTAGATTCCTCTAATGCTAAACCACTTCCACTTCCAAACACCTCCAATCCAGGCCATCAGGGTTAAATAAACTCACTTTTTCCATACCCAAGATGGAGTGATTTGTGTTTAACAGGGCAATACCTTGTGGTGGTGTAGGGGGCCGTTTCCTGCATGCTCCATTACAATAATGGTGCCTAAAGACACCAAGATGTAAATTACTTCACAGGCACTGGGTAATCTCCATTCCTTTGATCTCTGCCTATCCCGTGGCTCATTTGGCCTGAGGAGCTGAAGCCATTCATAGGGTAACACGTCCCAGGCGGCTGGCCAGCCTTTATTAGGGATGGGTTTTCTTGGTTCAGAGTCTCCGCTCTGGTAAGATGCATTAAAGCTTGTCTGCAGAAGGATCCGAGTGTCCTGCGTGTATTTCTTGCCGGCGAGAAAATACAGAGCGCGCGGGACATATGGTGCCGAAACCCGGGAACATGTGAACATCTCCGGCACCGCGGAGACCCCTTGGCTACAGGGCGGATTCAGAACTGCAGGGTGGTAAATTCGGAGAGGTATGTTTTTTCTGGACTTTGGCTTGGGAATGTTGCTATTTTGGGAGGTTAATATAGAGGCTTCTATGCTTTTACTAGGAGCTATTTTGACTTTTCTCACTGTTGTAGCAATCTTAAAGAAGTCCAGAATTACATATCAGAAACCGAATGTGGTGAGAGATGGGGCGCGCCTAACAATAAAATATAAGAAAAAAGGACCTCCCGGGATGTCTAGTGACAAGGGAGTGAATAATTTGTTAAGAGAAACAACAACAAATAAGAAAAAAGGACCTCCTGGGATGTCTACTGACAAGGGAGTGAATAATTTGTTAGATGATTCTGTAAATAAGTTTAAAGCTTTAAATCTTGATAGCTCTGATGACTCTGAAAGCTCAAGAGATAAAGTTTTAGAGGAAACAGCTCAGCTAGGTGAAAAAGAAACAAAAAAGGAGGGAGAAAAAATAGGAGATAACCGGTCACACCCCGGTAAATTTAAGAGAAATAAAGACTCAAAACCTAGCCTCTGCCCTACAATGAAACTAGAGGCCTTGGAGCTGAGCAGCTCAGACTCTGAGATTTTAGACTCTAACAAGGAAGCAGAGCTAGAGGAGGAGGCAGCACGATACCACCCCGATAGATATCGGCTGCCAAAAGTGAAAACAAATATGAGGCCATCGCCTATTAATCCAGCGGGTGTGCTTCTATCAGCACCCCCATTATTTGGTACCCACTCCTTTTTACCATCAGAGGAGCGGAGAAAATTACAGATGGCTTTCCCAGTCTTTGATAGGGGAAAAGGCCATGCCTGCTATTCAACACTTCTTAAAGGCCTGGAATGCCTGGGGCTTTAAAGCCTCATAAACATTGACGCTCGGGCCAAGCGTCTCACCTCAAAACCTAAAAGGCCAAAAGGAAATGGTAAAATGGAAAGATATCTTAACTGATCTTTGGAGAGGCCCGGATCCTATTCTCATAAGATCCAGGGGAGCGATATTGTGTTTTCCCACAGGATGAAGAAAATCCTCTGTGGATCCCAGAAAGACTCACCCGAAGAGCCCCTTCGGACCTTCAAAAGTCGAAACTCCACCCTCTCCCCGGGAGTTGAGAGCCGCTATTGTTATCCAGATTAACTCCTGTCCTTGGCGGAGAGATTGTATCGCTAAAGGGGTGGGGGTGGGATTGTTTGATGCAGCCGTTTGCGGATTGATGTTACTTCTCTGGCTGGCATGTAAGCTCGAGGGCTCAAACCAAGAGAGATCGCCCAAGCGCTTATATTTTGGCTAACTATGCTTAAGCAATAGGCCGCCGGCCAGACAGCTCTTGCACACCCGGAGCCTAGGCTCATTGCACAGGGTAGAGTGTCTGGTTTGAGCAGCCCAATGAGGGATGCTGAGCAAAGGCATCACACAGAGTTGCCTAGTATGTAGGCTTCTCTGAGAGGTACGTTGACCTGCATAAGGGTTACCTGCCCGAGGCTCCCTTTCCCAGAAAAACGGCAGAGGACAGGTCGAGAGTACTTCGGGTCAAGCTAACAGCCTGATGGCGACTCTCGTACACAGTCTTAATGTTTGATTTGGGAAGGTTCAACCTCTGCCTCTATCCCTCAACATATGGGTGACCTATTTGCTTGTAAAAATATAAAGCCTTTTCATTAATTAATAAAAAAAGGGGGATATGTAGGGGGCCGTTTCCTGCATGCTCCATTACAATAATGGTGCCTAAAGACACCAAGATGTAAATTACTTCACAGGCGCTGGGTAATCTCCATTCCTTTGATCTCTGCCTATCCCGTGGCTCATTTGGCCTGAGGAGCTGAAGCCATTCATAGGGTAACACGTCCCAGGCGGCTGGCCAGCCTTTATTAGGGATGGGTTTTCTTGGTTCAGAGTCTCCGCTCTGGTAAGATGCATTAAAGCTTGTCTGCAGAAGGATCCGAGTGTCCTGCGTGTATTTCTTGCCGGCGAGAAAATACAGAGCGCGCGGGACATGGTGGCCCAGGCTGGAGAGTACCAGGCATCCTGCTGTGGGGCCCCTGAGACTGAGGAAGCACAGTCACCAGAGACAGAGGTCTCTGGATGTATATGGGATCTTGTCAGCTATGGGAACCTAAGTGAGCCCATTGTCCTCTTCCCCATTCCATTTTCTATGCTAGTGCCACCATCCTCCTGTTAGCCTGGAGCTAGGGAGGGTGGGCAGCAATTTAACTCAGATCTCTCCTCCCAAATTGCTGGTGGGCACTGGGCTATGGGATTCGGGAGGGGTCTTAGTTAGCTAGTCCTGTAGGTCTGCTTCTCCTGCCTCATGCTTGATGTGAGCTTAGTGCTAAACCTAAGGTGTGTGTCCTTCTGTATGGGTTTTCTGTTTCTTCATCCTGGAGCTTGGGAAGAGATGACAAAATGAAGGGGTTTCTCCATTTTTTTGAAGCAGCATCTAGCCCAGCCTGGCCTCAAACCTGCAGTGTCCCTGCCCCTTCCTTCAAAGCACTGGAATTTCAGGCATGTGCTGCCACGCCACGTAAAACTGAAGATTTTCCTCCAGAGCTGGCTGAGATTGTGAGATAAGCTGCCATTCTATATTATCTACCCCAGTTTCTCCTGAAATACTTGCTGACTAACACACCCCATCTCTATAACCCCCAAAGGGGTTTTCTTCAGCAGATGACGTCAGTCCTGTGTGGACATACAAGAGCCACAGCATCCATGCCAAGTGTGACAAGGAGCACAGCTTCCCGACTGTGCATCACGGGAAGCAGGTTTTAGGACCTTAGCTCTCTGTTTCAGAGAACTCAGCCCGTGTATCCTCACATGGCCTGTGCTGGACAGCAGCCTCTGCATTCTATCCTCAGATTGCTGATGCAGAAGCCGCTGTCCTTCCTTTCCACACCCACAGTCAACAGTAACAGATTTGATATATGCATGGCCACATGGAGGAGCTTAAAACAGAGTGGGAGAAAACACTCCAAGGGGGAGCCATAGCGATCCATTCATATTAATTAAGCAAGAATGTACATTTATAAAAACCACAAAGCCTATTAGAAAGGTATCCAAGGAAGAAGAGAAGGGAGCAGGTAGTGAGTCAAAGAAAAGGAGAAGGAGAAGGACACAGGGAGAAGGTGCCTCACCAGCTATTTCTGAACTGTTTCTAGGTATAAAATTGGGATTTATTAAATATATATAGATAAGCATAAAGTCTATATAGTTTTCAAAAATGGGAAACTATGGCTAGATGTGGTAGTATACCCTGTATATACCTATAACCCAAGAGACTGAGGCTATGGGATCACAAGTTAGAGGCCAGCTTAGGCTACTTAGCAAAACTTTATTTCAAAGAAGGCATGGGAGGGGGTTGGAGATGCCTAGTGGTCAAAATAAGTGTGGGAGATTATACTAGTTAATACACCTTTTAAACCAGGATTTTTCCTGGCTTTTTCTTTATTGATCGATTGACTGGTGGATTGATACATGTAGCCCAAGCTAGCTTCAGTCTTGCTATAAAGCCAAGATAGGCCTTGAACTCCTGATCTTCTTGCCTCCACCTCTCAAGTGCTGTGATTATAGGCATGTGCCACCTTACTTGGCTATCCCCATTTATCATAAAGATCATTTCAAGGTTTGCAACATAAAGGACAAAGACAGACACAATAGTCACTCTAAAATATGACAAACAGGGCTGGGGAGGTGGCTGGGTAGTTCAGAGCACTTCTTCTTGCAGAGGACTCGGGTTTGATTTGTAGCACCCACACAGCACTAACTACTGTCTATTCCAGTTCCAGGGGATCTGATCCTTCTTCTGACCTCCAGGCACTAGGCATGCATGAGGTTCAGATATATGGATGTAGGGAAAAGTACTCATACACATAAGATAAAATAAGTCTTGAAAAATGGCAGAAACACAAAAATGAGTGCCTCTAGGAAGGAAGGGAGGAATAGAGAAAGGAAGAAAGACGTGGGGGTGGGGAGACAGGAAGGAAGGACATGATCAACCCCACATGATCAATCATGGCCTCATGACTCCTCAGTTTATGACTGGATGCCTTAGGCTGTTGTGTTGTCCCTTCTCTGTCTTTCCTAAGCTATGACTATTCCAGGCATTGCATCTATAGGATGAGTCCAAGTTGGCCCTTGCACAATTCATAACAAAATTAAAAATGAGATACAGGGCCTGAAGAGATGGACCAGTGGTTAAGAGTGTATACTGTTTTTGCAGAAAACCCAAGTTCAGTTCCCAACACCTATATGGGGTGACTCTCAGACATCTGTAACCTCAGCTCCAGGGGACTCTATGCCTTGAGACTCCATGGGTACTGTCTTTGTTAGGGTTTCTATTGCTGTGAAGACACCATGTCCAAGGCAACTCTTATAAAGAAAACATTTAATTGGGATGGCTTGCTTACAGTTCAGAGGCTTAGTACATTATCATTATGGCAGGTGGCATGCAGGCAGACATGATGCTGGAGAAGGAGCTGAGAGTTCTACATCTTGACCCACAGGCAACAGGAAGTGGTCTGAGACACTGGGTGTGGCTTAAGCATACATGAGACCTCAAAACCCACCCCCACAGTGACACACTTCCTCCAGCAAGGCCACACCTATTGCAACAAAGCCACACTCCCTAATAGTGCCACTCCCTATGAGCTTATGTGGACCAATTACATTCAAACTACTGCAGGTACCTGAACTCATATGCATATACCCACACTGACACCCACACATACACACCATTTAAGAATATAAAAGAAGTCTTTAAGAATAAAACTAGATACTTACTGGTTGGTTTTTGTCAATTTGACCCAAACTATAGTCACTTGGAAAGAGGGAACATCAAGTGGGAAGAACTACCTCCATCACACTGACTTGTACCACATCTTACTGATTAACATTTGAGTGGGCCCAGCCCACTGTGGGCAGTGCCACACCTGTGATGGTGGTCCAGGGTTTTATAAGAAAGCAGGCTGAGCTGCACCAGTAAGCTGCACCACTCCACGGCCTCTGCATCAGGACCTGTCTTCAGGTTCCTGCTCTGACTTCTCTCAGTGATGGACTATTACCAGGAAGTGTAAGCTGAAATAAACCTGTCCTTCTCCAAGTTACATTTGGTCAGCGTTTTATCGTAGTAACAGAGAAGCAAATGAATCCTGTACAAAAATATGCAAAAGATGTGAACAGATAATTCACCCAAACATAAAATCAGTATAAAAATAACCCTCAAGCAAAGGAAAAGAAACTCAACTTTACCAATGTTAAAAGAAATACCAATTACAGGAGCCAGATGTGGAGACAATTTGAAAGTTTGAGGCACAGAGATTTAGAATTTGAATACTTGGTGGATAACTTGAGGAAGTTATGTTACAACTACAGCTACTTGCTGCCAAAATGTAACTCTGACTCTCAAGGCACTGTCCCAGCCACACTGTTTCAAACAGATTGTGCCAGTATTTTGCCATTACAAGCCTCAGTCAACTCTATGTGCTAGAGGTGAGGCTCTTCCCCTGCTTTCCCAGCAGGAGGTCAATGATTGGTGCAGACACATACTTCATTTGCATGAAGAGCTGTACATACTAATTGGTGCAAACACTGACTGCCACCTCACCTCCTATTGTGGTTAACATTAATTATCAGTTTGACTGAGTCTAAAATCATCTGGGAGAAGGGGCTCAGAGCATGCCTATAGGGTATTATTTTAAACTGAGGTGAGAAGACTGATGCATTATGGGAAGGGAATCCTAGACTGTATGAAATAGAGAAAGTGAGCTGGGCGTGCCTTCATCCCATTCTGTTACCTGACCTGCAGATGTGGCGAAACCAGTTCCCTCAGGCTTCTGCCACTATGACTTCACAGTGGAAGCCAGAACAAACCTTTTCTACCATAAGTTGACTTTGTCATAGTATTTTATCACAGCAACAGAAAAGT
Source organism: Cricetulus griseus (assembly GCF_003668045.3). Taxonomy (NCBI): domain Eukaryota; kingdom Metazoa; phylum Chordata; class Mammalia; order Rodentia; family Cricetidae; genus Cricetulus; species Cricetulus griseus. The sequence goes on from NC_048595.1 coordinate 162,406,143, forward strand.
AACCAAAATGTTCCCTTCTGACTATGTAAACAAGCTGTTGGGCTCACTTTTTCAGTCAGCCAGAAGATACCTTCTTGTGCTGTCCCCTAGTCTTATACAACATTAAGTCAGGTCACTGGTGGGAGTGGTTCCCAGGTGACAGCATCATTAGCACAGTGGGTTGAGCAAAGAGGTAACAGGAGCAGCAGGGGGTGGGGCAGGGAATTACCAAGCCTTAATTAAGGGCAGAGGGTTCCAGTAGCCGGGCTGCTCCCTGGGACTGCTCACTGTAGTGGGAGTGTAGGGAGTTAAGATCCAGAGAGGTAAGCTTCCAGCCAGTAAAGCCATATGCCTACAGCTTGTAAAGCCTGGGGCAATAAGCCTCTGGCTCTCAGAGCTTAGAACTGCACAGCCTCTGGGCCTACCAGACCTCCCCTTAGGCCTTGGGAACTCAAGGTTGAGGGACCTGTTGACACTAGAGCGGCCTCCCTTGCTTACTCGTGATTTTATCAGGGAAGGGTGAAATGCCTCAGCGGCCCAATGGGTGCCACTTGGAGGAACTATAGGAAGCGATGGCAATGAGGTTGTGAGATGGCCATGGACTTGGTGAGGACAGTGACATGAGAACCCCCATGAAAGATTATCTGAAAACCCAAGAACGTGACCTTACTTGAAAACAGGTCTTTGTAGACATGATTTTCCAGGGGCACAATAAGCCACATGACCCCTGAGGTGGAGTTTGGAGTGTTGAGGCCACAAGCTTGAGAATACCTGGAGCCACTAGAAGCTGGGAGGGAGGTGCTGTCTAAGATCCTTGCCCTCTTGATTCCATACTTCCTCTTCCAGAACTGTGGAAGAACACACTTCTGCTGTGTGAAGTACCACACTTGTGGTCATTTTGGGGACTGAATTTTGTGGCCATCACCCCAGGGTGCTCCATCCCTCCCAAGAACCCCCTGGAACTACATCACTCTGTCAGAAGTCACCTGACAGCTCCTGCCTCAGGCCCCTCTGGTGTGGACACAGGTTGGACTCTAAGCTGAGTGCTGATCCCCAGGCTTTGCCCTCACCCCAGCTGTGAGAAGGAGTGACTGCAGCAGTAGCTGGGCATCTGTGAGTGACTTGTGTATAGTGGAGAAGAGATCGGCTTAATCTGCTTTGGCTGGGGGGAGCATCTGGTCAAGCCCTGGTCCAGGATCCAGGAGGCTGTGACAAGCTGGGTCAACAGGACTGGCCAGGAGCCAAAGGGATGATGAGCACAGAGAGGAACTCAAGATGGCCAGAAAGCTCCCCATCATCATTTGAAAGATAATCATTATTATCTAATAAACAAGTTCAAATCTGGCCTCTGTTGACCTTTCTCTCTCCTGGTGATGCATGGAGGAGCATCTTAGGGTTCATGCCCAGGACCCTGTGATTCCCAGAGTCCCTTTATCCCCTTCATATTCCCTAGCACCTCATGAAATCTTTGACTAAAATCTGTCTATTAGTCAGGGTTCTCTAAAGAACACATATAATATGACATATATAGTGAATATGTGTGTATTTCAATATATGCAAACATGCCCATATATACATATACTGTAAGGGTACTTATTAAATTGGCTTACATTGGCTTACAGGACGTGGTCTGGGTAGTTCAACGATGGCTATTTCTGAGAATCTGGTAGGTTGCTCGGTCCACAAGCCTAGATGTCTCAGCAGTCCCCATATGGCACTGAAGGCCTGAAGGATTCCTGGAGAACGCTGGCCTTCAGTCTATATTGAAAGCTCAAAGGAGTTAGTTCTAATGTTGGTGAAGGAAAGATGCAGCAACAGGATAGATGAACTTGGATTTAAGACTGAGGGCAAGCAGGCAAAATGCAGTTTCCTTCTTCTAGGAAGATGATCCCTGGAGGAGCAAGGAAGACCAGAGACAAAAGCTGAATTTCACCTTCTTCCAGAATTTCACATTTCACTCAGCTGCCATGGAAACATCTGCAACTGGGGTGGGGGGATGGGAGGGTGGAGGAATGGGGGTGTGGGGGAATGGGGTTGGGAGGTGGGGGGGAGAGTGTTCAGATTTCAGTTTCCATGTCAGATGGCTCCCTTCTTTCTCTACATATTTACAGCTTCACCTTTTTACTCCCCACTTCCCATTTCCTTCTGTTTCCCCCAAAGGCTCCATTCTCACACAAGTAACAAGAAAAAGTAGAAGAAAATATTTGACTTTTAAAACCTTGATAATATGAACTGAAGTTCTCCAAGGGCAAGAAAGCCGCACCAGTGTTAAAGCCACACCTACGAGGCCAATTGGCTGATAGACTTCAGGATGGCCTGGGGAAGTGGCTCAATGGGTAAGAGAACTTGCTGTTCTTCCAGAGGACCTGGGTTTGATTCCCAGCACCCTAGTAATGACTCCTGATTGAGTGTAACTCCAGCTCTAGAAAGGATCCTATACTTTCTTCTGGCCCCCTCAGGTTTGCATACATATGGCACACACACTACACACACACAGGTGTCTTCCTCAGTCACTCTACACTTTGCTTTTTGAGACAGCGTCCCTCATTGTACCTGGACTTTGTCAATTTGGCTCAACTGGCTGGCCAGTGAGTTCCAGGCTTCCTCCTGTCTGCCTCCCCAGCACTGGGATTACAGGTATTGCTGCTGTTCCTGGCTTTTTATTTGGGTTCTGTGGGTCCAAAGTCAGGTCTTCACACCATTGGGTTTTTGTTTTGTTTTGTTTTCTTTATTGCCTTTAATAGAAATGACAGTGTGATGTTGAAAAGCAGTGGTCAGGGGACACTCCTTGCTTCATTCCTGACCTTAGAGAGAAAACATTTAGTCTTTCAACATTGATCATGCTATTACTTTAGGGTTTTATAGATTCCCTTTATCAAGGTAAAGACATATCAAGAAATGTCTTCCACAGCCAGTTGACTATATGTTTTTATCAGGAGGTGTTAAACCTGAGAATCTTGAGGAGAAAGACCAGTTCCATCATTATCCAATTAAAGCAAGCTTTATTTAATACTGGCCAGGAAGATGGACACTGGCCAGTCCCATTCCTGGATCCCTAGAGAATGGCCATGAGTTACATTGGCCAGGTGCTTATGAAGGCAAATCTACAAGGTCACATACTTCCCACCTTTGCCCAATCGGGGCAAGTGTACATCCGGCATACTTCCTGCCTACATTACTCCCACCTACATGTGATCAAGCACATCTAGTGCAGTTGAGTCAACCAAAGTTACTTAGAGAAGTAGGAACATGTGGCTTGTTATCTTACATGAACAACAGCTTCCAGCATCCCAGGATGTTACAGTAAGAGCATTCCCCATCACCAAGAAGTATCTGTCCTTCGGCAAGTGGGGCCTACAGGTTACCTTTAGCCCTTACAGAAGGAATTGAATCTTGTCAAGTACTTTCTTGTATCTAATGAAGCAATCACAGTTTTTATTTACTACTCTGTCAGTATGATGAGCTACATTGACTTCCTTTTTTCTTTTCTTATCTTTCTTTTTTCCTGACAGAATCTCACATAGTGAAGGCTGATCCCCCAACTGTCACTTCATATCCAGGGATGACCTTGAATTCCTACTTTTACCTCCCAGATACTGGGGTTACAGGTGTGGGCCACCACACCCTATAATTACATTGATGTCTTGGATTTTCTAGTGGTGAATCAGTCTTATATCCTTGCAGTATGACTCACTTGATCCTGGTGGAACTATTTTATATAGCTCTAGATTCAGCCTGCTAATATTTTATTAAGGATTTCTGCATTTGTGTTCCCAAGGAATGGCTATTAATCTACTCTTACTGGGGGAGAAGGGATTCAGTTATGCACAGTTGAGGCCAGTCCTGACACTAATGAACAGAGTTTGGAAGCTAGAGGGGAAGAGAATAGGCATGCATCAGAGGGCTAGGGAATGCTTGGGAAAAGCCAGGGGGAGCTAGAAAGTGTTGTACAGGGAAGTAGAACTTTAAAGGAACCTATATCTTTAGCTATTTCTCTCTTCTGGCCTGCTTCTTCATGGATGAAATAGGAAGGTTTACTGGGATTGGAAGTTTTTAACCAGAAGTTCCTGGACAGATTTTGTTAGGGTCAAAATTACATTTTACGTCTCTGTACATTGTTCTAGAGAGAGTCCTACAATTTGCCTGAGAGTCTCCGAAAGGTTTATAGCTGCCAAAGAGTTAAAAATAACAGCTTCTGCCAGGCGAAACTTCTCAGACTTTATTGTGTTGGCCAGAAAGAGATTTTAGTGTTTTTATGGGCCAGGAAGTGAACACAATAAATTAAGGTTTTAGATAACTGAAAAATAAATTTAACCTAGTAACAAATACTTGAACTAACGTGTTTTAAAAAGTCAAAAACATACAAAACAGAATGAAATTTTCTTATAATTACTCTACCCTGTGAGCATTATGAGATAATATTTATATAATATTAATAACACTTATCACATAAGACATATATCATATAAACCTACCACATTGTAAACCTTCCATTTCCACTCAGTATAAAGTCAACAGAGGACTGGGGAGACAACTTAGTGGGTCCCCATACAAGCACAACTCCCTCAGTTTGAAAGACCCCCCAGCACCCACATAAAAAGCCCGGTGTGGCAGTGAACTTTAATTCCAATACTGGGGAGGCAGAGACAGGAAGATCCTTGGGGCTTGCAGGCCAGCCAGTCTAGCAGATTGGTTAGACACCCTATTTCAAAAAACTAGGTAGAGAGCAATTGAAGAAGGCACCCAACATTGACCTTTGGCCTCCACAAAAACATGCATTCTTTCACATATACATATAAAGTTAAAAATGAAGTAAAATGAGCACTTCCCTTACACTATAAAGGAAGCCTTTTCCTGGGGTGTCTGTATTCATGGCTGCAGAGCCTCATGTTAAGGACTGTCTGGGCGCTTTCCTCATGGGAAATGGAAGGGTTTTAAGAATATGGGCAGTGAGAGCACCAGGTTAGTGAGACCTGGACCCTGCGCAAAACGCCAGGAAGACCTTCGTCCCCTGGCTGGTTGGGGGTCTGAGAGAGAGGTGATGGACAAGCCCCCTCCACCAACGTTGAACTAATTCCCAGAATTGGGACTTGAGGGTCTGGGAATCCTAAGCACAGTGACTAAACCGTAGGCTGTGAAATAGGATAGAACAGGGAAAATGACAGCAGTCCTCCACAGGTGGGATAAGAAAAGATGAAGCCGCTGGACTCCCTGGGAAGCCCCTCTGATTGCTGATTTCCAAACTCTGAAGGACTTTTCTCCCCTGCCCCCAGCTCCTCCCATAATGTTATGAGAATGAGCTCTGCCACTGCTGACTGGAGCAGAGCTGCTGGAGAATGTGCCCTGTGTGTCAAGCCCACTCTCAGAGCTTCCGAGATCTCCTGAGATTTCCTACTTCGCATGACGGGCCCCACAGACCCAGGAGGTCCTGGTTTGTTTTCTAGTTTGCTGAGCACTGACTCTCTTACAACAACCCAAGCAGTAGGTGTTATTCTCCCATTCTTTGAGTGTGGAAACACGGGCCCAGAGGGCTCAGGTAATCTGCCAGGGTTGCCCAATAAAGGCCCAGTGTGAAGGAACTGAAGACGTTAGGGAGCAGAGGGGGGGCATGGAGACAAAGAGCAACCCTGGAGGCAGCCAGACCTGTGCCCATAGGATGCCTTCGGAAAGGCATGGTTCAAACCAGTAGCAATTAACACTGTGGAAAAGATCCCTGGCCACGGAAGCCACCTCAGGGTCCTGAGTGAGGGCTGAGGCTTTTTCAGGATAAGGCCTGCTTTGAGGTATCAGGGGTCTCTAGAAGGTGACACTGTGGTCTTTTAGGCAGAGGCTTCACTATGAAGAGGAGGGGCCGGGTGTGGGGAAAGAGATGCCTTTTGGTGGGGTATCTGGGGTGGGGAGAGGGTGTCTGAGGTTTTAGGTCTGGAACTAGGCTGGTCCATGTTGTAGAATGCACCTGGGTAGGGGGTGGCTAGAGTTTCCCCCTCCTTCCAATGGAGAGCTCAGGTAGGGGGTGTTCCTTCTGGGGGTCTTTAACATGATCATCCTCCCCTCTCCTTAGGGGCTACCTTTCCTCTCCAGGACTGAGATACCTCCTCTACCCCCTTATTTCCATGCTCTGGCCATCTATTGATGGCCAATAGAAGTACTTCTGGGCAGTAAGCAAGACCAGAGGCCCCAAACAGGAAGTAACATGTCTCTAGGAGCAGTGACCATCTTGGCCTTGGAAGTCTATGAGCCTACAGTGCCAGGATTGTTCTCATATGGCACTAGGTGTTTTCTAGTGTCACCTTCAGCTCTAAGTCACTTTCAGCTTCCAGAAGGACGTGGTAGTGGTGGTGGAGTACACTTCATGAAATTCCCCAGAACATTCCATCGCTTCTTCAGAGTTCCAAGTCTGGAACAAAAGACGGCCGTTAATTAGCTACAGTGACCACGTTAATTGGGTATACCTAGAAGCCACCTACAGTTCTCAATGCCGCGACCAGGCTGTGTTCCAGAAATCTTTATGTGAGCCAGTTTTTGGAACTCTGAATGCATTTCCCCATAGAAACCAAGTTATAAATGGTGGTTGGTTTTTCAGGCCAGTCCACAAATTTCTGTTTAACTCATAATATTCCTGCAGTTTATTACTAATGTAGGATGTGGGATAATGCACTTCAGGTTTCAGTTTGGTTATAAGAATATATATTAGTTCATTTTCTCATTGATGTGACAGGTTATCTGACAAATAGGATGTGAGGAAGTGCTTGCTTTGTCCCACAGTTTGAGGGGATAGTCCCTCATGGTGGGGAAACCATGGTAGCAGAAGCGTGCACAAAGTTGGCCACATTGCATTTGCAGTCAGGAAGCAAAGATGGCTGGCTGGTACTCAGTTGGTTTTCTTCTTTTGGGGAAGTCCAGGGATCCATCCCATGGCTCATATTTAGGACTAGACTTCTTATCTCTGTTTACCTAATCTAGAAACTCTGCTAGGGACACACCCAGAGGTGTGTTTCTATGCTGATTCCGATTCCAAATCTTATCAAATTGACAGTCTAGATTAACCATCCTAGCACATGTCTCACTTCTAAGTGGTGTCAATGGCCTGGGAACTCCTTGGAATGGAGGGTAGGTAAGTATTTTGGGATACCAAGACACACACACACACACACACACACACACACACACACACACACACACACACTACATGCAGGCCACCTGAGGCTATCTGGCTGGGAGAGCTCCAGCCATGGGGGAGGGAGTTGTGCAGAGGCAATCTTCCTATGTGCTCCAGTATTTGGACTATGAGGTAGAGAAGCCGGGAGACAGGAAAGCCTGGTGTGGGAAACAGACAGATCCTCAGGAGGCCAAAGCAGACACTGAGTCTTGCCAATTAGACAGAAAAGATGTTTCAGAACACAGCCCTGGGTCTGAAGCAGCACTGCCAGTGCCATGTGAAGACTCTCGAACCTCCATTGCCACAGGCCAAAGCTGGCCCACTGTCAGAACAGTTCCATGGCCAGTGCACAGGGCAAACTGGAAGAGCTAGAGAGTTGATGGCAATGGAAGTGGCTTCCAACCAATGATGAGTAGAGAGTCCATGAGTAAATGCCTAGGCTCTCTATTGAGATAACTAGGGTGTATTCTGTGCCATGTCCCGGAATTCCCAGAAGTATTGAACTTCAGTTGCCCTTAGTGGCAATGGGCTTGAGATAATAATTATCTACTGCTATGGAACAAGCCATCCTAAAGTTTTGTGGTTGCTAAGCAATCATCAATTATTTCCAATGATTCTGTGGGCTGACTGGAGTTTCTTGTGCTGGCTTTGCTTGAACTCACATGGCTTCATTCAGCTGGAAGCTGGCCAACCTAGAAATCTAGGATGTCCTCATTCACATCTTCGCCGTTTGCTGGGTACCTTGGTTCTCCTCTAAATGACCTCACATCCTCCAGGAAGTAAGTATTCCTTATGTGACTATCTCAGGCAGTGCTTTGAGAGGCCACAGAGAGTGACTACCTACCAGATTCTTCAGGCCCAGGAATCAGAACTCAATAATGTCCATCTTATTGGCCAACGCAAGGCCAATGCTGCCCATGATCAATGGTATGGAGAAAACTGTCTTGTCTTCTTGGGGTTGCCTCTGAAATAAGTACTTAAACTGAAATATTGGAATCAGGGTCTGCTTCTGGGGAAACCTAAACCATCATCCACACAGAATCATGGGAGGCTGGAAACCAGCCCCAGCCCAGCTCCTAGACAGGACAGGGCAGGCCACAGAGGAAACCTCATCTCTCATCTCCATTTTTTTTTTTTTTTGATAGATGATGGCCTTGCTTTCTCTTTCTTCAGTAAAGGCCAGTTTAGTGAGATACAGGGATTTTCCATGAACCTAGGTATGGGCCAGAAGAGAAGATGCAGATGTCAGGCCCAATTTTTAAAATTTGTAGTTTATGTATATTGGTATTTTGCCTGTATGTATGTCTGTGTGAGGGCGTTGGACCCCCTGGAACAGGAGTTATAGACAATTGTAAGTTGCCATGTGGGTGTTGGGAATTGAGTACAGATCCTATAGAAGAACAGCTAGTGCTCCCAACCTCTGAACCATCTCTCCAGCCCCAACTGGCCCGTTTTTAATAACAGTTCTGTACTCAAATTTTTCCAGATATGGAAATATTCTTGCATCATTTTTGAGGAACAGTTCACATTTACATCTTTCTGTATTCAGACACACACATGCCATGGCACATGTGTGGTGATTAGAGGACAACTAACAGAAGGGAGTCAGTGCTGTCTTTCTGTGATGTCTGTCTGTCTGTCTGTCTGTCTGTCTATCTGTCTGTGGAATTGAACTCAGACTGTCAAACTTGGTGTTTAGTGCTTTTACCTGCTGAGCCTCCCTCCCATTTCTGTCTCTCTTGTGTCCAGTGTTGGTGCTGCTGGTGTGTCTCCTTTTTTGTCTTTCCCAGAAGGTTCTTCAGGTTGATCGAGTTTCATGTCTGCTCTCAAGGGTTTGGCTTCCAAGAGATTTTCCCCCATTCTCTGAGTATTCTTGCTGTGGAATATCTTTTCTTGTCTCCCTGCAGATACTAACAATCTTTAAAATTCTGTATTCCTTTTCCTTCACAGTGCCTACTGCCTTCAGGATGTTTGGCTTCCATCTCCCTCAGTAGAGGCTCCTGGCCATCTGCTTATGATTAAGGGCAGTGACAGATACGAAGGACACAAAATGGAATTAGACACTCTGAGTAGGTCAGGGAGACACATCAAATTTTAATAGTGCTTTTTAAAACTAAAATATTTTTCATGCAATGTTTGATCTTGTTTTTTCCCTCCCCCAACTTCTTCCAGATCCTCTCCAACTCTCACCCAATTTTATGTTTTTAGTGTTCTCTCTCTCTTAAAACAACAATAACAACAAAAAACCCCAAGAAACATGAACAAAGCAAGAAACATGAACAAGCTCCCTCCTCAACAAAAAATCAAACAGACAAAAGATCAATAAGACAAAGAAATGCCAAAACAAAACACAATGAAGCAAAAAGTCCACAAAAACACTATTGCATTCCTTTTGTGTTAGTCAACTGCTCCTGGGAAGGGGAGGCTACCTAGGGATGTGGTTGATATACCCATTGACACTCCCTTGGAGAAAACTGATTTTCCCTTTGCCTGTGGTTAGCAATTGCAGATTGGTCAGGAGAACCTGTGTCCACTCCCCACCCGCTGGTACCCTGTCTGGTTTGAATGAAAGCCTTTCTTGTGTGTGCTGCTAGTCTTTGTGACTTCATGTGTGTCTGGAAGACACTGTTTCCTTGGTGTTACCCATCCCCTCTGGCTCTTATATTCTTCCCACCTCTTCTTCTGTGTATCCCTGAGCCTTGAAATTGGGTTGGTGAAAATATCCCATTTAGGACTGAGTGTTTTTTATTCTCTGTGTTAGGTCCCATCTACTGCTTCTCTGATGTGGGTTGAGTGAGGCATTGATCTAGTGGCATGTCAGTATACCATCAGGAATCATTTTTATTGCTATGCCCCTTTAGCAGAATCATAGAATTAGGCCCATGACCGACCTAGTCTCAGGATCTTGGCCATATTAGCAGTGTCAGGTATTGGTTCCATTAAGAAAGATGTAAGTGCTCGCTTCGGCAGCACATATACTAAAATTGGAATGATACAGAGAAGATTAGCATGGCCCCTGTGCGAAGATGACACACAAATTTGTGACACATACCATATTTTTTTTTTAAAAGAAGGCTGTAAACCCATTTTTTAAAAAGTGGTTGATTACTCCCATTCACATTTGTGGCCATAGTGCACCAGTATGTCTTGCAGGTAGATCATTTGTTGTAGGTTTCAGGGTTTGTAGTTGGGTGAAATTGTTGGTACCCTTTTCCTCTGGTAGTGTGAAGAGTACGTTCAAGGACCATGAATGCTAGCTGGGGGTGGGGGAGCTAGTTAGGCACCAGCTCAACTTCTCCATGCTTGATAACATACATTAGTGTTTTCTTCAGCAATAGGGCCTTATTACCAGGCTTCGGAGAGTAACAAATAGCCTTAGCAATAGTCTGTGATGTTTTGGGGGACTCCATGGAACCCCTTTGATCAACTACTCAACAAGATGTAATCTATTCCTGATAATGGAAGTCTAGTTGAGGCATTATCTTCACTATAATTTGGTGACTACACTTAGATTCCATTCACACACACATATATATTCCATTTACACACATATATGTATCAGAATATATATATATATATATATATATATATATATATATATATATATATATATATATATGGAAGCTTCTACCGTGGTGGTTCTCCATATGGTTTTTCAATGGCTTTTAGTATTAGTTGTTCAAAATCGTTTTATCTCTCAACTTGTCACAAGCTAGGGTCACCAGAGGAGGAAACCTCAATTAAGAAAATGCCTCTATAAGATTGGGTTGTAGACAAGCTTGTAAGGGCATTTTCTTAATTAATGATTGATGGGGGGGCTCAACCCATTGAGGTTGGGAGGTGCCATCCCTGGGCTGGTGGTCCTAAGTTCTATAAGAAAGCAGCACCCCTCCACGGCCTCTACATCAGCTTCTGCCTCCATGTTCCTGACATGTTTGAGTTCCTGCCATGACTTCTTTAGTCATGGACTGTCACCTGGAAGTGTAAGTGAAGAAATCCTTTCCTCTCCAAGTTGCTTTTGGTCATGGTGTTTCATCACAGCAGTAGTAACCCTATTTGAAACAGGTGTCCCTCTTCATATTCCCTCCTTCTAGTTTCCCCTTTATCTCTTCATAACATTGTCTTCCATTTCTCCTTTCTTAGGAGATCCTCTTCTGTTCCCTGGTTTCTTACTGGGTGCCTGACTTCTGTGACTATTCAGATTGTAGCGCACATATTGAAAACTTAAAAGCTAGCATTCACAGGTAAGAGAAAATATATGGTATTTGTCTGTTTGGGTCTGGGTTACTTCACTCAGTATGATTTTTTTCCAGCTCCATTCATTTTCTTGCATATTTAATAATTTCATTTTTCTTAACAGCCAAATAATATTCCATTGTGTAAATGTACCATATTTTCATGTGCCACTCATCAGTTGATGGACACATAGGCTGCTTCCTATTTCTGGCTATTAGGAATAGAGCAGCACTGAGTATGTATGAACAAGTATCTCTGCAGTAGGGTGTAGAGTCCTCTGGGTATACGCCCAAGAGTGGAACAGCTCGATCTTTAGCTAGATGTAGTGCTTACCATGGCACCACCACATTGATTTCCATAGTGTCCATTCAAGTTTACACTCCCATGAGCAATGGATAAGTGTAACTCTTTCTTTTCATCTGAGCCAGCATGTGCTGTCATTTGTTTTATTGATCTTGGCCATTCTAACTGGTATGAGATGAAATCCCAAAGTAGTTTTTAATTACATTTCCCTTATGGCTCAGGATGTTTAGCATTTCTTTAAGTGTTTCTTGACCATTTGCATTTCATCATTTGTGAACTCTCCTGCTTAGTGCTATACTTTTAAAAACTGGGTTTTTAAAACATGGCAGGAACTCAAACATGACGTTCAGTGTTTTGAGTTCTTTATATATTCTAGATGCTAACCCTCTATAAGATGTGTAATTGGTAAGCATCTTTCCCCATTCTGTATACTGCTGCTTTGCCTGAATGATGGGAGAAATGTCAACTTTGAGACTTACTGTAGGGTGATCCTGATGCCGGTGTTAGGGGGATTCTGGTTTAGAATAGCATGTTCTGGCCAATAGGATATACATCTGGGCTGGAGAAGGATGGTGGTGGTGGAGCAAGATGGTAGTCTCTAATAGCAGTTAGAGGCAAACTTTCCTTCTTTCCTTTTCCTTCTGATTTTGAGGCTATTACGTGAAGATGTGATCCAAGGCTGGGTAGTCATTCTGTAATTGTGACAATAAAACAAAATAAAAACCATACATGGGCAATTAGGTTCAAAAAATTGGAAAACCAAACAAATCACCACCACCACCAACCAAACAAACAGACAAAAAAACAAAACCCCCCAAGCCCCATAGGGCCTTGATTACGTTGTTGACCCTCTAAATTCATCTTATTATCATGTCTCCTCCCACATATAAACATGGCAAGTCAGCAATGCATGAATTTGTGGTTTAAGCCTTGAGCACAAGATTTTCTGTCCATCACAGTTGATGGTAGCCTGATTAATAGCACTGTCAGACCATGCTTCTGGTCTCAGAGTCTTCGGGTGCCTGGAATAAAAGCTATGACTCACTGGAGTTGAGGACAAACTAGCAGTTTGCTGATGCAATGTTTATTGAGGGTGTCTGTATACTAGGCACTTATTTAGGTACTAGATTGGAAATCTAAGACCAAACTAGGAAGCTGTGGGAGGCAGAAACTGGAAAGTGCTAAGCATGTTTTCTCCCAGTGAGTCTAACTACATGTGGAAACTGGGATGCCATGAGTGTAAGTATGTGTGTAGAAGTGGAGTGCTGTGAGTCTATGTGTGTAGAAACTGGGGTGCTGTGAGTCTAAGTACGTGTGTGGAAACTGGGGTGTCTGAACTCCACATTCACTTGTCACTGCTCACCAGCTTCTAGTGGGAGGCAGTAACACAATGCTCTGGGTGCACATGAAGAAATCAAGGCTCCAGGAGGTTTTTCCATGGCAACTTGACAAGTATAGGTTGGATCTCTGGCCCCACACTTAATCCCTTCATGGTAGACAGGTCACAAGAAGTGTCCCATTTCCAGCCAAAAGGAAAAGAACAGGGAGAGGTGCCATGTTTGTGCAGTCAGCGTGCTAACCATGTGGTTGGGCAGTCCAAGGGAGCCACTGACTACTAGTCAATTAACAAAAGGGATTCACCTAATAATGAGTGGGGTCTACCATGTGCAAGGTCAGTGATGGGAGGTGCTAGGGACATAAGGTTAGAGTAGGTGCTTTCCCTGCCTGTGAGGCACTTGGAGCCAGACACCAGTCTCGTCAGAGGTGGATGTGAGGGGCTGTACTCTTCATGTGTCAGGAGGTCCCAGAGCACAGAGTGGGGCATTTCAGTTGTCCCGCTGTGGAGTTGATGTTTTCCCAGCATTTAAATGCAAGATGCAGGAAAACAGTTTGAAGGTTCCTTTAAAAAGTTAAGAATGAAATTACCATATGACCCAGAAACCCTTATTTTAGATATACATTGAAAATACCTTGGTTATAGCAGCTAGATATTAAGCTCCTATGCTTACACACCCCTGACCTGACTGGCTGAAGAGTAGGAACAACCTGGGTATTACAGGCAGATGAGGAAATATACAAAATATGATATATCTGTGCAATGGAATGATATTCAGTCTAGGGGTGCATGTGAAATTCTGGCCATGCTTCAACATGCATGAGCTGTGAAGCCATTACATTAAGCCAGACACAAAAGGATACGTGTTGTATGACTACTAAGATAACCCCAAATAGGCAAATTAATAGACATTACATTCTACATTTTATTTCTTTTCTTTTTTTAAAGATTAATTTTGTGTGTATGATTGTTTTGCCTGCATGTATGTCTGTGTAATAAATGCATGTTTGGTGCCTGAGGAAGTGGTGAGCCTCCATGTGGGTGCTGGGAACTGAACCTGGGTTCTTTGCAAGAACAACAAGTGCTCTTAACCACAAAACCAACTCTCCAGCCACATGCTCAACAATTTCCAATACAAAACAAACCAAATAAATGAGATTCAGGTTTGACCTAAAGTTTGTCCAGATTGAGAACATGTTACACTCCAAACACAGCTGAGAAACAAAAGTGACACACCAGGACAATACAGGTCCCAGGCCTTAGAGCAGAAGAAGGGATTTATGAACAAACTAACAAGAGAAGCTGGTTGGCATCCTGCTGGAGTTGTGGGCAGGGCGACAAGTGCCCTCTGGGAGAGCAATAAACTCTGGAGGATGTAGATGCCCACATCTTCAGGGGGATGCTGACACCCAAGTCTTCAGGAGGATGCAAATGCCCGAGTCTTCAGGAGGATGCAGATGCCCAAGTCTTCAGGAGGATGCAGATGCCCGAGCCTTCAGGGGGATGCAGATGCCCGAGCCTTCAGGGGGATGCAGATGCCCGAGCCTTCAGGGGGATGCAGATGCCCGAGTCTTCAGGGGAATGCAGATGCCAGAGTCTTCAGGGGGATGCAGATGCCCGAGTCTTCAGGGGGATGCAGATGTCCGAGTCTTCAGGAGGATGCAGATGCCAGAGTCTTCAGGAGGGTGCACATACCGAGTCTTCAGGGGATGCAGATGCCCGAGTCTTCAGGGGATGTAGATGATGAAACAGGAGTGCATTGCCAGGGAGTGGGTGGCTTTGGGAAAAACAGCTTTGGCTACTCCACCCCTACTGGAGTGCCAGAGTTGTGATGCAGGTGTGGCCTGCCAGGAGATGACTGTATGTGCCTTGAACTCTCTACCTCAGGGAGTCTCCAGGTGTCTCATGATCATTTGACTCCCAGCTTGTGAAGGAACCAAACACCAATCATTCCATCCTCCATTCAAGAGAAGCTCCTGAAGCAGGAAGGTAAACGACTCAAAATAGCTACAGGAAGTCCTTGAAACTGACCAAGTTCACTAGGGCCCTCTATGTCAGAGTAAGCAACAAAAGCTGAGAGCCCCTCTCAAACCTGCCAAGCTGCAGAGAAGACTCAGACAGACCAAGAGTTGAGGAAAATACTTAGACCAGCAAGCTGCGTGCACATAACAGGCCTTGAGAAGAATGTGCCCCCAACACTTGTCAGACTTCCCTTCAGACGTTATGTCATCTCATTGATGAATCCTGAGCTTAAGACTTTTCAAGTTGGCTCTAGAGTGGCCAGAGAGATGGCTCAGTGGTTAAGAGCACTTGCTACTTTCGGAGAGGACCTTGGTTCAAATCCCAACACCCACAGGGCAGCTCACAACCATCTGCAACGTCAATTCAGGGTAATTTGATAAGCTTTTCTGGCCTCTCTGGGTACTGCATGTATATGGGACACTGTTAGACATGCTGGCATAAAAATCTTTAAAGAAAGAATCGGAGGTTCCTTGGGGCTGGTAATTCACACCTGTAAAAATGACTAGTGATGTAGCATAGTGGCAGACAAGGCAGATATGCTGGTTCACATTACATGAGCCCCTGTATTGATATATTGATATGATAGGTAGACTCAGAAAGTCAACCACAGGAAGCAGGAAGCCCCTTGTCACCAGAAGCCTTGCAAAGTTCTTTTGCAACTGGACTGTCCCCCTCCCAACAGCCTTCAACTGCAGTAGCTCTTCACCTAGGTATGGAGAGTTGTGAACACTTCTGATCCACACAGACATACTGTTTGGCTAGGTATTGTGTGTCTTACTTAGGCAGCTACAACTTCTGAGTCCACAGGCACAGTACCCTTGTATTGCCCAGAGGATGCTGTTTTGCAATGGCTTTCTCTGTGCTCTGGCTTTTCCAGATTGCTGGATTGGTTCAATGGTCCCTGAGCCTTGGGATAGGGAAGGGGTGTGATGGACATGAGATTGAAATGTGACGGAGATGGGATGGAGATGGGATGGAGATGGGATGGAGATGGGATGGAGATGGGGTGGAGATGGGGTGGAGATGGGATGGAGATGGGATGGAGATGGGATGGAGGTGGGATGGAGATGGGATGGAGGTGGGATGGAGATGGGATGGGATGGAGATGGGATGGAGATGGGATGGGATGGAGATGGGATGGAGATGGGATGGATGGGATGGAGGTGGGATGGAGGTGGGATGGAGGTGGGATGGAGGTGGGATGGAGGTGGGATGGAGGTGGGATGGAGGTGGGATGGAGGTGGGATGGAGATGGGATGGAGAGGTGGGATGGAGGTGGGATGGAGGTGGGATGGAGGTGGGATGGAGATGGGATGGAGGTGGGATGGATGGGATGGAGATGGGATGGAGGTGGGATGGAGGATGGAGATGGGATGGAGGTGGGATGGAGGTGGGATGGAGGTGGGATGGAGGTGGGATGGATGGGATGGAGGTGGGATGGAGGTGGGATGGATGGGATGGATGGAGGTGGGATGGAGGTGGGATGGATGGGATGGAGATGGGATGGAGATGGGATGGAGGATGGAGATGGGATGGAGGTGGGATGGAGATGGGATGGAGATGGGATGGAGGTGGGATGGAGGTGGGATGGAGGTGGGATGGAGGTGGGATGGAGGTGGGATGGAGGTGGGATGGATGGGATGGAGATGGGATGGAGGTGGGATGGAGGTGGGATGGAGATGGGATGGAGGTGGGATGGAGGTGGGATGGATGGGATGGAGATGGGATGGAGATGGGATGGAGGTGGGATGGAGGTGGGATGGATGGGATGGAGATGGGATGGAGGTGGGATGGAGGTGGGATGGAGGTGGGATGGAGATGGGATGGAGGTGGGATGGAGGTGGGATGGATGGGATGGGATGGATGGGATGGGATGGAGGTGGGATGGATGGAGGTGGGATGGAGATGGGATGGAGGTGGGATGGAGGTGGGATGGATGGGATGGGATGGGATGGGATGGGATGGGATGGAGATGGGATGGAGGATGGGATGGATGGAGATGGGATGGAGGTGGGATGGAGATGGGATGGAGGTGGGATGGAGATGGGATGGAGATGGGATGGATGGGATGGGATGGGATGGAGATGGGATGGAGGTGGGATGGAGGTGGGATGGAGGTGGGATGGATGGGAGGTGGGATGGAGGTGGGATGGAGGTGGGATGGAGGTGGGATGGAGGTGGGATGGAGGTGGGATGGAGATGGGATGGAGGTGGGATGGAGGTGGGATGGAGATGGGATGGAGGTGGGATGGAGGTGGGATGGAGGTGGGATGGAGGTGGGATGGAGGTGGGATGGAGATGGGATGGATGGGATGGATGGGATGGAGGTGGGATGGAGGTGGGATGGAGGATGGGATGGGATGGATGGGATGGAGGTGGGATGGATGGGATGGATGGGATGGAGGTGGGATGGAGGTGGGATGGAGGTGGGATGGAGGATGGGATGGAGATGGGATGGGATGGATGGGATGGATGGGATGGAGATGGGATGGAGGTGGGATGGAGGTGGGATGGAGGTGGGATGGAGATGGGATGGATGGGATGGAGGTGGGATGGAGGTGGGATGGAGGTGGGATGGAGGTGGGATGGATGGGATGGGATGGAGATGGGATGGAGGTGGGATGGAGGTGGGATGGAGGTGGGATGGAGGTGGGATGGAGGATGGGATGGATGGGATGGGATGGAGGATGGAGATGGGATGGAGGTGGGATGGAGATGGGATGGATGGGATGGATGGATGGGATGGGGATGGGATGGAGGTGGGATGGAGGAGGATGATGGATGGAGATGGGATGGAGATGGGATGGAGGTGGGATGGAGGTGGGATGGAGATGGAGATGGGATGGAGGTGGGATGGAGGTGGGATGGAGGTGGGATGGATGGGATGGAGATGGGATGGAGGTGGGATGGATGGGATGGGTGGGATGGAGGTGGGATGGAGGTGGGATGGAGGTGGGATGGATGGGATGGGATGGAGGTGGGATGGAGGTGGGATGGAGGTGGGATGGAGGATGGGATGGGATGGAGGTGGGATGGAGGATGGGATGGAGGTGGGATGGAGGTGGGATGGAGGTGGGATGGAGGTGGGATGGAGGTGGGATGGAGGTGGGATGGAGGTGGGATGGAGGTGGGATGGAGGTGGGATGGGATGGAGGTGGGATGGAGGTGGGATGGATGGGATGGAGATGGGATGGGAGATGGGATGGAGGTGGGATGGGATGGAGATGGGATGGGAGATGGGATGGAGGTGGGATGGAGGTGGGATGGAGGTGGGATGGAGGTGGGATGGAGGTGGGATGGAGGTGGGATGGAGGTGGGATGGATGGGATGGAGGTGGGATGGAGGTGGGATGGATGGAGGATGGGATGGAGGTGGGATGGAGGTGGGATGGAGGTGGGATGGAGGTGGAGGTGGGATGGAGGTGGGATGGAGGATGGGATGGGATGGAGGTGGGATGGAGGTGGGATGGAGGTGGGATGGAGGTGGGATGGAGGTGGGATGGAGGTGGGATGGAGGATGGGATGGAGGATGGGATGGAGGTGGGATGGAGGTGGGATGGAGGTGGGATGGATGGATGGGATGGGATGGAGGTGGGATGGAGGTGGGATGGAGGTGGGATGGAGGTGGGATGGGATGGATGGGATGGGATGGATGGGATGGAGGTGGGATGGAGGTGGGATGGAGGTGGGATGGAGGTGGGATGGATGGGGATGGGATGGATGGGATGGAGGTGGGATGGAGATGGGATGGAGGATGGGATGGGAGATGGGATGGAGGTGGGAGATGGGATGGATGGAGATGGGATGGAGGTGGGATGGAGATGGGATGGAGATGGGATGGAGGTGGGATGGAGGATGGGATGGGAGATGGGATGGAGGTGGGATGGATGGGATGGAGGTGGGATGGAGGTGGGATGGAGGATGGGATGGGATGGATGGGATGGAGGATGGAGATGGGATGGATGGGGGATGGGATGGAGGTGGGATGGAGGTGGGATGGAGGTGGGATGGATGGGATGGAGATGGGATGGAGATGGGATGGAGGTGGGATGGAGGTGGGATGGAGGTGGGATGGAGGTGGGATGGAGGTGGGATGGATGGGATGGGATGGGATGGAGGTGGGATGGAGGTGGGATGGAGGTGGGATGGATGGGATGGGATGGGATGGAGATGGGATGGAGGTGGGATGGATGGGATGGAGGTGGGATGGGATGGGATGGAGATGGGATGGAGGTGGGATGGAGATGGGATGGAGATGGGATGGAGGTGGGATGGAGGTGGGATGGGAGGATGGGATGGAGGTGGGATGGAGGTGGGATGGAGGTGGGATGGAGGTGGGATGGATGGGATGGAGGTGGGATGGAGGTGGGATGGAGGTGGGATGGAGGTGGGAGGATGGGATGGAGGTGGGATGGAGGTGGGAGGATGGGATGGAGGTGGGATGGAGGTGGGATGGAGGATGGGATGGAGGATGGGATGGAGGATGGGATGGGATGGAGATGGGATGGAGGTGGGATGGGAGGATGGGATGGAGGTGGGATGGAGGTGGGATGGAGGTGGGATGGGATGGGATGGGATGGAGGTGGGATGGAGGTGGGATGGAGGTGGGATGGAGGTGGGATGGAGGTGGGATGGAGGTGGGATGGAGGTGGGATGGAGGTGGGATGGAGGTGGGATGGAGGTGGGATGGAGGTGGGATGGAGGTGGGATGGAGGTGGGATGGAGGTGGGATGGAGGTGGGATGGAGGTGGGGGATGGGAGGTGGGATGGAGGTGGGATGGAGGATGGGATGGGATGGAGGTGGGATGGAGGTGGGATGGAGGTGGGATGGAGGTGATGGGATGGAGATGGAGGTGGGATGGAGGTGGGATGGATGGATGGGATGGAGGTGGGATGGAGGTGGGATGGAGGTGGGATGGAGGTGGGATGGAGGTGGGATGGATGGATGGGATGGGATGGAGGTGGGATGGAGGTGGGATGGAGGTGGGATGGAGGTGGGATGGAGGTGGGATGGAGGTGGGATGGAGGTGGGATGGAGGTGGGATGGAGGTGGGATGGAGGTGGGATGGAGGTGGGATGGAGGTGGGATGGAGGTGGGATGGAGGTGGGATGGAGGTGGGATGGAGGTGGGATGGAGGTGGGATGGAGATGGGATGGAGGTGGGATGGAGGTGGGATGGAGGTGGGATGGAGGTGGGATGGAGGTGGGATGGAGGTGGGATGGAGGTGGGATGGATGGGAGGTGGGATGGAGGTGGGATGGAGGTGGGATGGAGGTGGGATGGAGATGGGATGGAGGTGGGATGGAGGTGGGATGGAGGTGGGATGGGATGGGATGGATGGAGGTGGGATGGAGGTGGGATGGGATGGAGGTGGGATGGGATGGGATGGGATGGAGGTGGGATGGAGGTGGGATGGAGATGGGATGGAGGTGGGATGGAGGTGGGATGGATGGATGGGATGGAGGTGGGATGGAGATGGGATGGAGATGGGATGGAGGTGGGATGGAGGTGGGATGGAGGTGGGATGGAGGTGGGATGGAGGTGGGATGGAGGTGGGATGGAGGTGGGATGGAGGTGGGATGGAGGTGGGATGGAGGTGGGATGGAGGTGGGATGGAGGTGGGATGGAGGTGGGATGGAGGTGGGATGGAGGTGGGATGGAGGTGGGATGGAGGTGGGATGGAGGTGGGATGGGAGGTGGGATGGAGGTGGGATGGAGGTGGGATGGAGGTGGGATGGAGGTGGGATGGAGGTGGGATGGAGGTGGGATGGAGGTGGGATGGAGGTGGGATGGATGGGATGGAGGTGGGATGGAGGTGGGATGGAGGTGGGATGGAGGTGGGATGGAGGTGGGATGGGATGGAGGTGGGATGGAGGTGGGATGGAGGTGGGATGGAGGTGGGATGGAGGTGGGATGGAGGTGGATGGAGGTGGGATGGAGGTGGGATGGAGGTGGGATGGAGGTGGGATGGAGGTGGGATGGAGGTGGGATGGAGGTGGGATGGAGGTGGGATGGAGGTGGGATGGAGGTGGGATGGAGGTGGGATGGAGGTGGGATGGAGGTGGGATGGAGGTGGGATGGAGGTGGGATGGAGGTGGGATGGAGGTGGGATGGAGGTGGGATGGAGGTGGGATGGAGGTGGGATGGAGGTGGGATGGATGGGTGGGATGGAGGTGGGATGGAGGTGGGATGGAGGTGGGATGGGATGGAGATGGGATGGAGGTGGGATGGAGGTGGGATGGAGGTGGGATGGAGGTGGGATGGAGGTGGGATGGAGGTGGGATGGAGGTGGGATGGGATGGGATGGGATGGAGGTGGGATGGAGGTGGGATGGAGGTGGGATGGAGGTGGGATGGAGGTGGGATGGAGGTGGGATGGAGGTGGGATGGAGGTGGGATGGAGGTGGGATGGAGGTGGGATGGAGGTGGGATGGAGGTGGGATGGAGGTGGGATGGAGGTGGGATGGAGGTGGGATGGAGGTGGGATGGAGGTGGGATGGAGGTGGGATGGAGGTGGGATGGGAGGTGGGATGGAGGTGGGATGGAGGTGGGATGGAGGTGGGATGGAGGTGGGATGGAGGTGGGATGGAGGAACCCATCATCTGGAGAGTGGGATGGATGGGATGGAGGTGGGATGGAGATGGGATGGAGGAGGTGGATGGATGGGATGGAGGTGGGATGGAGGTGGGATGGAGGTGGGATGGAGATGGGATGGGATGGAGGATGGGATGGAGATGGGATGGAGATGGGATGGAGATGGGATGGAGATGGGATGGAGGTGGGATGGAGATGGGATGGAGATGGGATGGAGGTGGGATGGAGGTGGGATGGAGGTGGGATGGGATGGGATGGGATGGGATGGAGATGGGATGGAGGTGGGATGGGATGGAGGTGGGATGGAGATGGGATGGAGGTGGGATGGAGATGGGATGGAGATGGGATGGGATGGGATGGAGATGGGATGGAGATGGGATGGAGGTGGGATGGAGGTGGGATGGAGGTGGGATGGAGGTGGGATGGAGGTGGGATGGAGGTGGGATGGATGGGATGGAGGTGGGATGGAGGATGGAGATGGGATGGAGATGGGATGGAGGTGGGATGGAGGTGGGATGGAGGTGGGATGGAGGTGGGATGGAGGTGGGATGGAGGTGGGATGGAGGTGGGATGGAGGTGGGGATGGGATGGAGGTGGGATGGAGGTGGGATGGAGGTGGGATGGAGGTGGGATGGAGGTGGGATGGAGGTGGGATGGAGGTGGGATGGAGGTGGGATGGAGGTGGGATGGAGATGGGATGGAGGTGGGATGGAGGTGGGATGGGATGGGATGATGGAGGTGGGATGGAGGTGGGATGGAGGTGGGATGGAGGTGGGATGGAGGATGGGATGGGAGGTGGGATGGAGGTGGGATGGAGGTGGGATGGAGGTGGGGGATGGGATGGGATGGGATGGGATGGGATGGATGGGATGGAGATGGGATGGAGGTGGGATGGAGGTGGGATGGAGGTGGGATGGGATGGAGATGGGATGGGATGGGATGGGATGGGATGGAGGTGGGATGGAGGTGGGATGGAGGTGGGATGGAGGTGGGATGGAGATGGGATGGAGGTGGGGGATGGGAGGTGGGATGGAGGTGGGATGGAGGTGGGATGGAGGTGGGATGGAGGTGGGATGGAGGTGGGATGGAGGTGGGATGGAGGATGGGATGGAGGATGGGATGGAGGTGGGATGGAGGTGGGATGGAGGTGGGATGGAGGTGGGATGGAGGTGGGGGATGGGATGGAGGTGGGATGGAGGTGGGATGGAGGTGGGATGGAGGTGGGATGGAGGTGGGATGGATGGGATGGGATGGGATGGAGGTGGGATGGAGGTGGGATGGGATGGGATGGAGGTGGGATGGGATGGGATGGAGGTGGGATGGAGGTGGGATGGAGGTGGGATGGAGATGGGATGGAGGTGGGATGGGAGGTGGGATGGAGGTGGGATGGGATGGAGGTGGGATGGATGGGATGGGATGGGATGGAGGTGGGATGGAGGTGGGATGGAGGTGGGATGGAGGTGGGATGGAGGTGGGATGGAGGTGGGATGGAGGTGGGATGGAGGTGGGATGGATGGGATGGAGATGGGATGGAGGTGGGATGGAGGTGGGATGGAGATGGGATGGAGATGGGATGGGATGGGATGGAGATGGGATGGAGGTGATGGAGGTGGGATGGGTGGGATGGAGGTGGGATGGAGGTGGGATGGAGGTGGGATGGAGGTGGGATGGAGGTGGGATGGGGAGGTGGGATGGAGGTGGGATGGAGGTGGGATGGAGGTGGGTGGAGGTGGGATGGAGGTGGGATGGAGGTGGGATGGAGATGGGATGGAGGTGGGATGGAGGTGGGATGGAGGTGGGATGGAGGTGGGATGGAGGTGGGATGGAGGTGGGATGGAGGTGGGATGGAGGTGGGATGGAGGTGGGATGGATGGGATGGAGATGGGATGGAGGTGGGATGGAGATGGGATGGAGGTGGGGGATGGGATGGATGGGATGGAGGTGGGGGATGGGATGGATGGGATGGAGGTGGGATGGAGGTGGGATGGAGGTGGGATGGAGGTGGGATGGAGGTGGGATGGATGGGATGGATGGATGGGATGGAGGTGGGATGGAGATGGGGTGGAGGTGGGATGGAGATGGGATGGAGGTGGGATGGAGGTGGGATGGAGGTGGGATGGAGATGGGATGGAGGTGGGGATGGGGATGGGATGGAGGTGGGATGGAGGTGGGATGGAGGTGGGGATGGGATGGAGATGGGATGGGGAGGATGGGATGGTGGGGTGGGATGGAGATGGGATGGAGATGGGATGGAGATGGGATGGAGGTGGGATGGAGATGGGATGGAGATGGGATGGAGATGGGATGGAGGTGGGATGGGGTGGGATGGGATGGATGGGATGGGGATGGGATGGAGATGGGATGGGGAGGTGGGGTGGAGGTGGGATGGGGAGGATGGGATGGTGGGGTGGGATGGAGGTGGGATGGGGAGGTGGGATGGTGGGGTGGGATGGAGGTGGGATGGGATGGTGGGATGGGATGGAGATGGGATGGAGGTGGGATGGGGGGGTGGGATGGTGGGGTGGGATGGAGGTGGGATGGATGGGGTGGGATGGGAGGTGGGATGGATGGAGGTGGGATGGATGGAGGGGATGGAGGTGGGATGGAGGTGGGATGGTGGGGTGGGATGGAGGTGGGGATGGAGGTGGGATGGAGGTGGGATGGAGGTGGGATGGAGGAGGGGGGGGGGATGGAGGTGGGATGGAGGTGGATGGAGGGAGGTGGGATGGAGGTGGGATGGAGGTGGGATGGAGGTGGGATGGAGGGGGTGGAGGAGGGGGATGGGATGGAGGTGGGATGGAGGGTGGGATGGAGGTGGGATGGAGGTGGGATGGAGGTGGGATGGAGGTGGGATGGAGGTGGGATGGAGGTGGGATGGAGGTGGGATGGAGGTGGGATGGAGGTGGGATGGAGGTGGGATGGATGGGATGGAGGTGGGATGGAGGTGGGATGGAGGTGGGATGGAGGTGGGATGGTGGGGGATGGAGATGGGATGGAGATGGGATGGAGGTGGGATGGAGGTGGGATGGAGGTGGGATGGAGGTGGGATGGAGGTGGGATGGAGGTGGGATGGGATGGGATGGGATGGGATGGAGGTGGGGATGGGATGGAGATGGGATGGATGGATGGGATGGGATGGAGGTGGGATGGAGGTGGGATGGAGGTGGGATGGAGGTGGGATGGAGGTGGGATGGAGGTGGGATGGAGATGGGATGGAGGTGGGATGGAGGTGGGATGGGGATGGGATGGGATGGGATGGGGATGGGATGGAGGTGGGATGGAGGTGGGATGGAGATGGGATGGAGGTGGGATGGAGGTGGGATGGAGATGGGATGGAGATGGGATGGAGATGGGATGGAGATGGGATGGAGATGGGATGGAGATGGGATGGGATGGGATGGAGATGGGATGGAGGTGGGATGGAGGTGGGATGGAGATGGGATGGAGATGGGATGGAGGTGGGATGGAGGTGGGATGGGATGGATGGGATGGGATGGATGGGATGGGATGGATGGGATGGGAGGTGGGATGGGATGGATGGGATGGGATGGATGGGATGGGATGGAGGTGGGATGGAGGTGGGATGGAGGTGGGATGGAGATGGGATGGAGGTGGGATGGAGGTGGGATGGAGGTGGGATGGAGGTGGGATGGAGGTGGGATGGAGTGGGATGGAGGTGGGATGGGGTGGGATGGAGATGGGATGGAGATGGGATGGAGATGGGATGGAGATGGGATGGAGGTGGGATGGGATGGAGGTGGGATGGAGGTGGGATGGAGGTGGGATGGAGGTGGGATGGAGGTGGGATGGAGGTGGGATGGAGGTGGGATGGAGGTGGGATGGAGGTGGGATGGAGGTGGGATGGGATGGGATGGGATGGAGGTGGGATGGAGGTGGGATGGAGGTGGGATGGAGGTGGGATGGAGGTGGGATGGAGGTGGGATGGAGGTGGGATGGAGGTGGGATGGAGGTGGGATGGAGGTGGGATGGAGGTGGGATGGAGGTGGGATGGAGGTGGGATGGAGGTGGGATGGAGGTGGGATGGGATGGAGATGGGATGGAGGTGGGATGGGGAGGATGGGGAGGTGGGATGGAGATGGGATGGAGGATCTGGGATGGAGGTGGGATGGAGGAGGATGGGATGGAGGTGGGATGGAGGTGGGATGGAGGTGGGATGGAGGTGGGATGGAGGTGGGATGGAGGTGGGATGGAGGTGGGATGGAGGTGGGATGGAGGTGGGATGGAGGTGGGATGGAGTGGGATGGAGGTGGGATGGAGGTGGGATGGAGGTGGGATGGAGGTGGGATGGAGGTGGGATGGAGGTGGGATGGAGGTGGGATGGAGGTGGGATGGAGGTGGGATGGAGGTGGGATGGAGGTGGGATGGAGGTGGGATGGGTGGGATGGAGGTGGGATGGATGGGATGGGATGGGATGGAGGATGGGATGGGAGGTGGGATGGAGGTGGGATGGGATGGGTGGGATGGAGGTGGGATGGGAGGATGGGATGGAGATGGGATGGAGGTGGGATGGAGGTGGGATGGAGGTGGGATGGAGGTGGGATGGATGGATGGGATGGGATGGAGGTGGGATGGAGGTGGGATGGAGGTGGGATGGAGGTGGGATGGAGGTGGGATGGAGGTGGGATGGGAGGGTGGGATGGAGGTGGGTGGGATGGATGGGATGGAGGTGGGATGGAGGTGGGATGGAGGTGGGATGGAGGTGGGATGGAGGTGGGGATGGGATGGAGGTGGGATGGAGGTGGGATGGAGATGGGATGGAGGTGGGATGGAGGTGGGATGGAGGATGGGATGGGATGGGATGGAGGGGGGATGGATGGGAGGTGGGATGGAGGTGGGATGGGAGGGAGGTGGGGTGGGATGGAGGTGGGATGGAGATGGGATGGAGGTGGGATGGAGGTGGGATGGAGGTGGGATGGAGGATGGAGATGGGATGGAGATGGGATGGAGGTGGGATGGATGGGATGGAGATGGGAGGTGGGATGGAGGTGGGATGGAGGTGGGATGGAGGTGGGTGGGATGGAGGTGGGATGGAGGTGGGATGGAGGTGGGATGGAGGTGGGATGGAGGTGGGAGGATGGGATGGAGGTGGGATGGATGGATGGGATGGGATGGAGGTGGGATGGAGGTGGGATGGATGGGATGGAGGTGGGATGGATGGGATGGAGGTGGGATGGAGGTGGGATGGATGGGATGGAGGTGGGATGGGTGGGGATGGGTGGGATGGATGGGATGGAGTGGGATGGGATGGATGGAGGATGGGATGGGATGGATGGGTGGGATGGAGATGGGATGGGAGGATGGGATGGATGGAGGTGGGATGGAGGTGGGATGGAGGTGGGATGGAGGTGGGATGGAGGTGGGATGGAGGTGGGATGGATGGGATGGATGGGATGGAGATGGGATGGAGATGGGATGGAGGTGGGATGGAGGTGGGATGGAGTGGGATGGGGTGGGATGGAGGTGGGATGGAGGTGGGATGGAGGGGATGGGATGATGGGATGGGATGGAGGTGGGATGGAGGTGGGATGGAGGTGGGATGGAGGTGGGATGGAGGTGGGATGGAGGTGGGATGGAGGTGGGATGGAGGTGGGATGGAGGTGGGATGGAGGTGGGATGGAGGTGGGATGGAGGTGGGATGGAGGTGGGATGGAGGTGGGATGGAGGTGGGATGGAGGTGGGATGGAGGTGGGATGGAGGTGGGATGGAGGTGGGATGGAGGTGGGATGGAGGTGGGATGGAGGTGGGATGGAGGTGGGATGGAGGTGGGATGGAGGTGGGATGGAGGTGGGATGGAGATGGGATGGAGGTGGGAGGTGGGATGGAGGTGGGATGGATGGGATGGAGATGGGATGGAGATGGGATGGAGGTGGGATGGAGATGGGATGGGATGGATGGGATGGAGATGGGATGGAGGTGGGATGGAGGTGGGGATGGGATGGAGATGGGATGGAGGTGGGATGGGATGGGATGGAGATGGGATGGAGGTGGGATGGATGGGATGGAGATGGGATGGAGGTGGGATGGAGGTGGGATGGAGGTGGGATGGAGGTGGGATGGAGGTGGGATGGAGGTGGGATGGAGGTGGGATGGAGGTGGGATGGATGGATGGGATGGAGGTGGGATGGAGGTGGGATGGAGGTGGGATGGAGGTGGGATGGAGGTGGGATGGAGGTGGGATGGAGGTGGGATGGATGGAGAGGTGGGATGGAGGTGGGATGGAGGTGGGATGGAGATGGGATGGAGGTGGGATGGAGGTGGGATGGAGGTGGGATGGAGGTGGGATGGAGGTGGGATGGAGGTGGGATGGAGGTGGGATGGAGGTGGGATGGAGATGGGATGGAGGTGGGATGGAGGTGGGATGGAGGTGGGATGGAGGTGGGATGGGGTGGAGGTGGGATGGATGGATGGATGGGATGGAGGTGGGATGGAGGTGGGATGGAGGTGGGATGGAGGTGGGATGGAGGTGGGATGGAGGTGGGATGGAGATGGGATGGAGGTGGGATGGAGGTGGGGGGGTGGGATGGAGGTGGGATGGAGGTGGGATGGATGGATGGGATGGAGGTGGGATGGAGGTGGGATGGGATGGAGGTGGGATGGAGGTGGGATGGATGGATGGATGGGATGGAGGTGGGATGGAGGTGGGATGGAGGTGGGATGGAGGTGGGATGGAGGTGGGATGGAGGTGGGATGGAGGTGGGATGGAGGTGGGATGGAGGTGGGATGGAGGTGGGATGGAGGTGGGATGGAGGTGGGATGGAGGTGGGATGGAGGTGGGATGGAGGTGGGATGGAGGTGGGATGGAGGTGGGATGGAGGTGGGATGGAGGTGGGATGGAGGTGGGATGGAGGTGGGATGGAGGTGGGATGGAGGTGGGATGGAGGTGGGATGGAGGTGGGATGGAGGTGGGATGGGATGGAGGTGGGATGGATGGATGGGATGGGATGGATGGGATGGGATGGAGGTGGGATGGAGGTGGGATGGATGGGATGGAGGTGGGATGGAGGTGGGATGGAGGTGGGATGGAGGTGGGATGGAGGTGGGATGGAGGTGGGATGGAGGTGGGATGGAGGTGGGATGGAGGTGGGATGGAGGTGGGATGGAGGTGGGATGGAGGTGGGATGGAGGTGGGATGGATGGATGGGATGGGATGGATGGGATGGAGGTGGGATGGAGGTGGGATGGAGGTGGGATGGAGGTGGGATGGAGGTGGGATGGAGGTGGGATGGAGGTGGGATGGAGGTGGGATGGAGGTGGGATGGAGGTGGGATGGAGGTGGGATGGAGGTGGGATGGAGGTGGGATGGAGGTGGGATGGAGGTGGGATGGAGGTGGGATGGAGGTGGGATGGAGGTGGGATGGATGGATGGGATGGAGGTGGGATGGAGGTGGGATGGAGGTGGGATGGAGGTGGGATGGAGGTGGGATGGAGGTGGGATGGAGGTGGGATGGAGGTGGGATGGAGGTGGGATGGAGGTGGGATGGAGGTGGGATGGAGGTGGGATGGAGGTGGGATGGAGGTGGGATGGAGGTGGGATGGAGGTGGGATGGAGGTGGGATGGAGGTGGGATGGAGGTGGGATGGAGGTGGGATGGAGGTGGGATGGAGGTGGGATGGAGGTGGGATGGAGGTGGGATGGAGGTGGGATGGAGGTGGGATGGAGGTGGGATGGAGGTGGGATGGAGGTGGGATGGAGGTGGGATGGAGGTGGGATGGAGGTGGGATGGAGGTGGGATGGAGGTGGGATGGAGGTGGGATGGAGGTGGGATGGAGGTGGGATGGAGGTGGGATGGAGGTGGGATGGAGGTGGGATGGAGGTGGGATGGAGGTGGGATGGAGGTGGGATGGAGGTGGGATGGAGGTGGGATGGAGGTGGGATGGAGGTGGGATGGAGGTGGGATGGAGGTGGGATGGAGGTGGGATGGAGGTGGGATGGAGGTGGGATGGAGGTGGGATGGAGGTGGGATGGAGGTGGGATGGAGGTGGGATGGAGGTGGGATGGAGGTGGGATGGAGGTGGGATGGAGGTGGGATGGAGGTGGGATGGAGGTGGGATGGATGGGAGGTGGGATGGAGGTGGGATGGAGGTGGGATGGAGGTGGATGGAGATGGGATGGAGGTGGGATGGAGGTGGGATGGAGGTGGGATGGAGGTGGGATGGAGGTGGGATGGAGGTGGGATGGAGGTGGGATGGAGGTGGGATGGAGGTGGGATGGAGGTGGGATGGAGGTGGGATGGAGAGATGGGATGGAGGTGGGATGGAGGTGGGATGGAGGTGGGATGGAGATGGGATGGAGATGGGATGGAGATGGGATGGATGGAGAGTGGGATGGAGGTGGAGAGTGGGATGGAGGTGGGATGGAGGTGGAGGTGGGATGGAGGTGGAGGTGGGATGGAGGTGGGATGGAGGTGGGATGGAGGTGGGATGGAGGTGGGATGGAGGTGGGATGGAGGTGGGATGGAGGTGGGATGGAGGTGGGATGGAGGTGGGATGGAGGTGGGATGGAGGTGGGATGGAGGTGGGATGGAGGTGGGATGGAGGTGGGATGGATGGAGGTGGGATGGAGGTGGGATGGAGGTGGGATGGAGGTGGGATGGAGGTGGGATGGAGGTGGGATGGAGGTGGGATGGAGGTGGGATGGAGGTGGGATGGAGGTGGGATGGAGGTGGGATGGAGGTGGGATGGATGGATGGGATGGGATGGAGGTGGGATGGAGGTGGGATGGAGGTGGGATGGGATGGGATGGGATGGGATGGGATGGGATGGATGGGATGGGATGGAGGTGGGATGGAGGTGGGATGGAGGTGGGATGGAGGTGGGATGGAGGTGGGATGGAGGTGGGATGGAGGTGGGATGGAGGTGGGATGGAGGTGGGATGGAGGTGGGATGGAGGTGGGATGGAGGTGGGATGGGATGGGATGGGATGGGATGGAGGTGGGATGGATGGATGGGATGGGATGGAGGTGGGATGGAGATGGGATGGGATGGGATGGAGATGGGATGGAGATGGGATGGAGATGGGATGGAGATGGGATGGAGATGGGATGGAGGTGGGATGGGAGGTGGGATGGGAGGATGGGATGGAGGTGGGATGGAGAGGATGGGATGGAGGATGGGATGGAGGTGGGATGGAGATGGGATGGAGATGGGATGGAGATGGGATGGAGGTGGGATGGAGATGGGATGGGATGGGATGGGATGGGATGGAGGTGGGATGGAGATGGGATGGAGATGGGATGGAGATGGGATGGAGGTGGGATGGAGATGGGATGGAGATGGGATGGAGATGGGATGGAGGTGGGATGGGATGGGATGGGATGGGATGGGATGGGATGGAGGTGGGATGGAGATGGGATGGAGATGGGATGGAGATGGGATGGAGGTGGGATGGGAGGATGGAGATGGGATGGAGATGGGATGGAGGTGGGATGGGATGGGATGGGATGGGTGGGATGGAGATGGGATGGGATGGGATGGAGATGGGATGGAGGTGGGATGGATGGATGGGATGGAGATGGGATGGAGGTGGGATGGAGGTGGGATGGAGGTGGGATGGAGGTGGGATGGAGGTGGGATGGAGGTGGGATGGAGATGGGATGGAGATGGGATGGAGGTGGGATGGAGATGGGATGGAGGTGGGATGGAGATGGGATGGGCTTTTGGTGCAGAGCAAAGCAGGCACAAGAATGCCCCATTTTGACCTGAATGTTTGAACTTAGATCTATTCTTTTCTAAGTGGAACCCATCATCTAAGTGATGGAGGTGGTACTTATGAAGATATAAAGACTCAGGGCCTGAGCAAGTAGTGTAGCTCAGTGAAAAAGTGTTTGCCTTTCATACACTGAGGCCCAAGGTTCAATCCCCACTATATTGTCAAATTATAAAGGTATCAGAAAAAATAGCTTAACAACGAATAAATATGCAGGTTCTACGATCCCGCCCTGTGTGTCTTTAGTTTCAGGGACTAAGACCTAGAGACCCTTCTTTTATTTTTTAATTTTTTTCCTTTTTTATTTTTTATATATTTGAATTACAAACAAGATTGAATTACATGACAATCCCAGTTCCCTTCTCCCTCTCATCCTTCTCTACCACCCCCCCCCCCGAACTAAAATCCAACCTATCATATGTCCTTTCTTCTAATCTACACCTCACTCAAAATTTCTGCTTCCTCATGATCTCTGCATCCTTCCATTTCTTCCCTTTTCACTCTCGTAGCTTCCTCCCCCCTCTTCCCATGTTCTCAATTTGCTCAGGGGATGGTGACCCTTTCCCTTCTCCAGGAGACAAAGTTTGTCTCTTTTAGGGTCTTCCTTGTTTACTAGTATCTCCGGCAGTGTGGATTGTAGGATGGTAATCCCTTACTCCTTGTCTAAAATCCACATATGAGTGAGTACATACCTTGTTTATGTTTTTGTGATTGGGTTATCTCGCTCAGTATGGTTTCTTCTAGTTCCATCCATTTTCCTGCAAATTTCAAGATTCCATTGTTTTAGTTTTTTCTGCTGAGTAGTACTCCATTGTGTAAATGTACCATGTTTTCTCTATCCATTTCTTGGTTGAGGGGCATCTAGGCTGCTTCCAGTTTCTGGCTATTACAAATAGTGCTGCTATGAACATGGTTGAACAGATGTCCTTGTTGTATGAATGAATGTGCTTCTTTTGGGTATATGCCTTGGAGTGGAATTGCTGGATCTTGTGGTAGACTCATTCCCATTTTCTTGAGGAGTTGCCATACTGATTTCCAAGGTTGCTGTACCAGTTGGCACTCTCACCAGCAGTGGAGAAGTGTTACTCTTTCTCCACATCCTCTCCAGTATAAACTGTCATTGGTGTTTTTGATTTTAGCCATTCTGACAGGAGTAAGATGGTATCTCAGTTTTGTTTTGATTTGCATTTCCCTGGTGGCTAAGGATATTGAACACTTTCTTATGTGTCTTTCAGCCATTTTAGATTCCTCTATTGAGAATTGTCTATTTAGTTCTGTACCCCATTTTTTAATTGGATTGTTTGGTGTTTTGGAGACTAGCTTCTTGAGTTTTTTGTATATCTTGGAGATCAGCCCTCTGTCAGATGTGGGATTGGTGAATATCTTTTCCCAGTCTGTGGGCTGTCGTTTTGTCTTGCTGACTGTGTCCTTTGCCTTACAGAAGCTTCTCAGTTTCAGGAGGTCCCATTTATTAATTGTGAGGCCCTTCTTTTAAATACGGCGACCATGTGTGTGTGTGTGTGTGTGTGTGTGTGTGTGTGTGTGTGTGTGTGTGTGATGAATACATGTGTATGTTTGTGGCATGTGTACATGTGTGCACGCAAGTGTGCTTAAATGTGCACATGAAGGCCAGAAAACCATTTGGGGCCCAATCGTGTTCTACCTTATTTTCTTGACAGGTTGTCCCACTAAACCGAGAACTCACTGGTTAGATATACTGGTTAGGCAGTGAGCTCCTCGTGCTGCAGGTCTCCATGTGTTTCCACCCCTCACCCACCCACCAGCCAAGGAAGAGGCACTGAGGGAATACAGAACTAAGATGAAGTCATAATGTCTCCATGAGCTGCAGGGAAGTTTAAATAATCATTACATCCTCTCAGACCTCATTCATTCAATATACCTTTTACATTCCCTTAATACTTCAGGCCACTCCCTCTGCTCTCCTTTTCCTGGTAAACTCCCTGTGTGCATTTTAAAGCATGTGGATTTGCAGTTTACCCGTTTCAATAAGCCTAAATTTGGTCTTGTGTCACAGTCAAAACCTGCCATTTCTGTCTAGGGCACAGAATCAGTTATGGAATTATTTGACACCTGGTTGTAGGTAGGAGAAAATGACAGGAAGTTGTAAATAGCTATGACTTCAATGAGACAGAAGTTTAATTTTTTCCTCTGTGTTTAAGAAAGTGTAGGAGTACTGTCTTGGGGTTGGTGTGAAACCACTCAGTGTGGTCCTTTGAATGTAATTGGGTCCCATAAGCTCATAGAGAGAGGCACTGTTACAAGGTATGGCCTTGTTGGAGAAAGTGCGTCACTGTGGGGGTGGGCTTTCAGATCTCTTATGCTCAAGCTATGGAAACAGTTCACTGTGGAAACAGTTCACTTCCTGTGGCCTATGGATCAAGATGTAGTTCTTTCTCCAGCTCCTTTTCTAGTACCTTTGTCTGCCTGCATACTGCCATGTCCCACCATGATGATAATGGACTAAACTTCTAAAACTGTAAGCCACCCAATTAAATGTTTTCCTTTTTGAGAGTTGCTGTCGTCACGGTGTTTCACAGCAATAGAAACCCTAACTAAGATACCCAGTATCTAAAATATTTCAAATTTTCCCTTCAGCATCTCCTGCCTGTCCTTTCCACTTTATTGTGTGTGGCTTCTCCAGTTCAAGCCTTTATAGTCACTTCCATTTGGTACAAATGATAAATAAAAAAGAAGAAAGGCATAATGCCCTGCCTTGAAGAACATTTCTCAGAAATCACACATAAGTTCTGCTGGTATCTCATTGGTTAGAAGTGAGCCAAGAGCCACTCTTGACTGCAGTGGAATCTGGGAAATGTAGTCTTTATATTCAAGTAAGAGTTAAGAGGTTGCCTCCTCAACAAAGAAGAGCAGAGCAGATGCTGGGGTGCTAGAAGTTCCTCAGCACCATCTTGGTCTTCTTCCTGTGCAATCTGAACATGTTGAGAGTCAAACCACAGTGTGGGTAATAAGAAGAACGCTCGCCTTTCAGAGCTGAGTCTGAGAGGCTTTGAATGGTGCCACTCTGGGTTTGGGGACAGATGGATTTGGCACTGCTCGTGGAATTTCATGTGTCATAAGGAAAGCTGCCTGTAGAACATTCTTTTCCCTGGTTAGTAATGTTCTGTGTGTCCTCTTCCACCCTTACACTTGTGCTCAGACTCAACATAATGTTCTGGGACCTGGCTTTTCAAACCCACCTAACTGATGTCCAGGCCCTAGAAAGCATCCACTGCCTTGCTAACTTCGTGCCTGAATGCATTACTTGTCCTAACCTTCCACACCAATTCTCACAGTGTTAGTGCTCCCTGCTGCCTACCAAATAAATGCTTGAGTCCCTTACCAGGTGCATGAACACATACAACACACACATGTACACATACAGACACATACACACATAGACATATATACAGACACACACACAGAGACACACTCATGCGAACACACATAGAAACACAAATACACACGCACACACACGCACACGCACACACACACACACACACACACACACACACACACACACACACACACACCAGCATATTTCCTTGGCTCTTTGCATAAGCTATAACCACCAGCATGCGGGTGTCCTTTTGCCACCATTGCAGGACATGTTCTGAGCAGCTAAAGGAGGCTAAGACACAAGGAACAGAGCCACCACAGCAATGCTATCACAGCAGGGACCAACCTAATACCACCAGAAGAAAGGGCCACAAGAATGGCTACTAGCCATTTTGTTTTGCTTTCTTCTACTTTTGAAAATAATTCAAAGACAAATGTAGGAATAGCAACATAATGGGCCTTCACATATTTTCCCAGTTGCTAACTCAAAGCCTGTCTGCAAGAGCATGGTTTCATTTATATGTATGTATCATCCTTCTGTAGAGCAGGAAGAACCTTCTAAACTAGCGGTTCTCAACCTGTGGGTCACAATGCCTTTGAAAAACCTCTATCTTCAAAAAACATGTACATTACAATTAATAACAGTTGCAAAATTACAGTTCTGAAGTGGTAATGAAATAAGCTTATGGTTGGGGGCCGCACAACATGAGAAACTATATTAAAGGGTCACAGCATTCATAAGGCTTGAGAACCACTGCTCTAGATAGTTTCATATCACCAATTAAAGGAAAGGTTGCTTGTGTGGAGGCCATCACAATATCAAAATCTCTTCTAAAACAAAGCAATCCTTACTATCCCAAAGACCAGCGATTGCCTTTCCCAAATTGCCTTTCCCAGTTTGTCTCTTTGAATTACGTTTCACAAAAAGCCTAGATACAAGGCTTGGACAACTGATCTTTTCTACCTCTGCAGGCTCCCCTTCCGTTACCCCTTTTTTTTCTGATAATTGATTTTTGACAGAAATGGTTAGTGTGTCCCCTTGAGTCTTTGCCCTGGACATTGGTGATTGCATGCATCCCCAAAGCATTTTCATTACATTTCTACTTCCTATTGATTGATATTCTCTGGGGGTGGGGTTGATCAGGTTCAGGTGCCACTTTTTGGAAAGACTAAGGAGGTGGTGTGTTCTCAGTTGGCACTGCTATTGAGAGGTGACACCTCATGTCCCCCGGCCTTCTTTCTGCTGCTTCCAATGGTAGTCATTGGAGGTAACTGCCTAGAAGTATGATGTCCTGTGGGTGACAGTATAAATTTCTTCTTCATTACTGCTTATTAAATCCATCTCTTAACATAGTGCAGTCTGGACAGGAAAGGTAAGGTTTATGCTAGATTCCTTCCCTTTATTTATCCCTTTTCTAGCATCTCTCCAAAACACATTATCCTCTGAGAAAGCCACCTCACAAAATCACGGGAGTTCATGATGTCATCCGACTTCACTGCTAAGGGTTTGGGGGTCTCATCTGGGCAGCCAGGGGCTAGGATCCATGTGACACTGGAGATGGGCACTGTAGACCTGGGGACATGGCTAGAGCTGGACTACTTCATTCCACTTAGGCACTTGCTGGCATCCAGGTTCTGCTGCTACTGCCTGGGGAGTAGGAATAAACAGTCCAGTCCTGTCTGTTCTTACCTCACCCAGGATATCAGCTCAGCCCACAGAGCTTCATCCCAAATGATTCCCCTCCCCCTCCCCCACCTTCCTTCCTTCCTCTTCTCTCTCTAGCACCTTCCTTTTCTTTCTTTGACTTTCCTTCTGAGCCCTCGTCCCCAGTGTCTAGTTTTTCAGCCTGTTCCAGATGCATCCAAATGTTAGGGTCCTCTTCTCAACCTGACCCACTAAAAGGATTTCTTGACTATTCAAGCCCACCTCTCTCATCCTGGATGGTGTGGGAGGCTCTTTTTGATCACTTATTTTCTTGTGTTTATGACTTGACCCTTAGCAGTTAGGAGTTGAGCCTCTTTCTGTAACAGACTGTCTCAAGAATCCCTGTCATGCTCAACACAGAACTACAGTGCCACTAGTCACAGGGAAGTGTTCACTCATGGGGGGGGAGTGTTCACTCAAGGAGGAGTCTTCACTTATGGGGGGTGTTCACTCATGGGGGAGTGTTTACTCATGGGGGGAGAGTTCACTCATTGGGAATGTTCACTCAGAGAAATACCATTGTTTTGCACAGACTTTGATACCAGCACACCATGGAGATGAGCAGGAATTTTATCATTAGGCTTGGACATTTTTTTTATCTACTTGACCACTGTGGTGGATTGTTTTCATCTGTGGATTTAGGGGCAATGATTGCTTATAGCTTGGATCAGTGCTGGGCTCTGTGTTAGCTTTGCAGTGTTGTGAAAACTACGTGAGAAAATCAACCTAAGATCAACTTTGGCTACATTGTTTAGGGCCCAGGATGAGACAGACCATCATGGCCATGTGTGGACTGACAAGAGTAGTGATGCTCACCTCTCAGTACCCAGAAAGCAAGATGAGAGGAAGGAAACAGGGACAAGATTCACCTTTTGACTCCTTCCAACTGGGCCCCCTTCTCTTCATAGTCCACACAGCTATGGATTAATCTATTGATGAGATAAATTCCCTTATCCAATTACCATTCAGCAGCTCCACCAGCTGAAGACCAAACCTCAACACATGAGCCACTGGGAATATTTTGTATCCAAACCAAACAGACTCTGGGTTGTTCTCAAAACAGATGCTCTAGGCTCCAGAAACATGGTGAGCTGTAGAAAATTTTTCTGTGGGTGGCCACAGTGGAGCCAGAAGAGAGGACTTAAAGTGTGGGTATGGGACCAAAGATAGCATTGACTCTGTTCAATCTTTGCTTTTTCTTTTTAAAACTAATTAATTAATTTTATGTGTATGGGTGTTTTGCTTACATGTGTGTCTGTGTACCACATGCAAGTCTAGTGCCTGCAGAGGCCAGAAGAGGGCATCAGATCTCAGATTACAGATGGCTGTGAGTTCTGGGAATCAAACCCAGGTCCTCTGGAAGAGCAGCACATGCTCTTAATCATCTCTCCAGCCCCCACATTATGTTGTCATGGGGATTGACTTTAGGGCCACAAGCATGTTAGGGAGGGGCTTTACCATGGGGCTGTACCCCCATCTCTAACACTGTTAACTCTAAAGAGTCATGTTTTCCCATTTTAGGTCAGGAAGTACCGATGGGCCTTCACTATCTGTTTTATATACTTGTTGAGACTCACACACTAAGTGTGCAAGCAAGCAATGCGTGATTCTGGGCAGTGGACAGAAAGAATATGTAAAGAAGCCACCACCTTTCCTCAAGAAACAGAGAATATCTACAAGACTTTTTCATATTGGAAACCTGCTTGGTTGTTTTAATAGATTTTAACTAATGGGAGAAAGAGTTGATACCACTTATCCCAACATTATGGGTTTAAAAAAGAGAAATAACAGTTACACTAGACAAGGAGATATGGGTTCTAGTTCCACATGAGCCAGAAATGATGGTGGCCTCTTTCATACTGTCTCTGTTCCATATCTATAAAACATAGGACGACAAGATAACAACTATGTTTCATTCTTGTAGCCACTGTTGCAATTATGCTTTTGCATTTCTCTGTATTATTTAAAGACACATCCATTTTCTCAGTTGTTCCTCATGACAAACCCCTGGTAACATGGATGTGTGGCAGGGGAGATTGTGCCAATTTAGACAGTTGGGTATGGTGAGACTGAAGAATATTAGATGCTGGGTCAAGGTTTTATTAAAGATGAAACTCTTCCTCCTATTCGGCAATAGTTTCTTCTTAACGGAAGATGTGTGCCTGTGGTGGATTTTGGTATAATGGAGCAGGGGGTGTCTGTCTGTTAGGCTTCTTTGATGTGTGAATACAAAGCATGTAGTTCTTACTACATGGTGGATTCATGATTGCTGCTCTGTCATTGATTATCTTTGTCTTCTGGAGGCTCTGACCCAGCCGTTGACAGTGAATACATTAAATAGGCCACCATATGAAGTAACTGGAAGGAAAAAGAGATGGGCCAGGACAAGTTGGAGAAAAAGCCAAATGACAGGATGAGCCAGCCAGGTCCTACTCTGTGTACTCTCCCAGCACAACATACTTGCTCATATTAATAAACTTGCTGCTATATTCACCCCATTTCCCAGATGTTGAAACCAACACCTAGAGGGTCAAAAATTTGTCCAACTCTAAGTGTCAGAGCCAGGTCAGGAAGGCAGGCAATCTGGTTTCAGAATTTGCACTCTTACCACACTGATGCCAAGATTGAACCAGATAATAAGAAACCCCTGTGAGCTGCTAGAATAGAATGTATGATTAAAAAAAAAAAGAATACCTACTAAGCAACCTGACATTGGAACAAACATAATGTGTATTATTGTAGCACTGACAAATGGTTTTAATTATTTTAAAAATGAAGTATGTGGCAAGATCTATCAAACCTTCTATTCTAGGAGTAAGTAATGCCTGTCCCAGAAGTTAATTCTAAGCTTATGGTTCAGCTAATGTAGGAAGTCATGCTCTATAATAATGGAAAACATTGAACAAATCAGTAGCCTAGAGTAACTCATGACTAAGTAATTTCATAATACACTCACTAGCAGGATTATTAAAGGACCGGAGAATGAGCTACGTGTTAAAATGTAAAAATAATGTGGATTATGACAACACTGATAATGTTTGCCCGTGCACATGGCAGGCAGGGCCTGGAAGAGAACAGGAAAAATAATTCTACTAGTTAGGTTGAAGTCTTTGTTCTTTGACTTTTTTAGTGATGGCATGTTTAATAATGAAAGCTGGGAAGAGCTGCTGCTTGGTTGGGTTGAGGTAATTATCTGAGGGCAAGGTGTGGCTCTTTGCTAGGTTGCCTTGGCTGCCTTCATCCCAGAGTTCACAGGGGCTAGCCAATCTTGAAAGTGTCAGAGGACATTTTCCTGGAGTCATTCCAACTGTTCCTCTAGCTCCTACTTCTCTTCAGGTCATCTTCCTTTCAGAGCAATCATCCAGTGGCTCATCTCCGCATCTCTGCATCTCTACATCTCTCATCAGCGGGGCCCAGTGGGGATTTCCTCTTTGCACCACTGAAGCATCCTGGGATTAGGGTTCTCAAGCTTGTATGCATCACCCCAGTGCTGTGACTGCAGCACAGCATAAATGGCTGTCCTGAGTGGGGTGAGATTCCTTCCATCTTCATCTGTGGTTTTGCCAGCTAGTCCATAATAGATTAATTAAAGTAGCCACCGAGCTTCGAAAAGAAGCCTGGTGTTGGAGCTGTTCTGTCTTGCCAGTAGGTGAGTGATCTCCGGCCTTGGTATGGACCTGAAGCCTTCTCTCAGTGTCCTCCTACTACTAGGTAGGCCGAATGTGCCTGGAGGTAGTCTGGGGTATCTACCGAGAACAGAGTTTCAGAAGGTGCTTTGGTCTCTAAGTACCTTGGCTGGCTGGCTAAGGGTCACACAAGACAAGGAACCACGTGCGAATCTGCACCTATTTGCCTATGAATGTGGAAGTGGGCGTGCCTGTGAAATGGCTGGACATGCCAGTGGCAGAGCAGGTGAAAGGTGGTGAAGGGGACTTGGGTTTCTGGATAGTGTATCACTGCGCTGATAGTGTGCACATTGCAGGAAATGTGCGGTTTTCAAATAAGCAAAATTGGGGGAGCTTTGTGCTCTGCAAGAGCAAGACCGCGGTGTGTCAGGCAGAGAGCTTGGAGTGTGCAGTCTCACCCGCGTCTGCATTGTGTCCCCGTGTGTGTGTCTTTGGGAATGCGTTTTCGGCACACACACCCTGCCTTAACAAGGCATTTGTCTGTTGTTGTGTGCAAGTCTGTCTGTGCGGCAGTGCCTGGGTCCTGTTTGCGGCTGCTTGCTGGCTTTCCAGCTTCACTTGAGCCTGCAGTCAGGCTCTGCACGTGCGCCAGCCTCTGTGCGCACGTCCCCGAGTGACCCGTGTGCGGTGCCCGGAGACCTCTGAGTCGTGTGCACTCGCTGCCTGTCACTGCGCTGACGAACGCACCTCCACATGTCCGGGAGCACGTCTCCCGTTGTGTGCACGCTCCGTGTGCACGCCGTGTGTGTGTGTGTGTGTGTGCACGCCGCCCGTGTGTGTGTGTGTGTGTGTGTGTGTGTGTGTGTGTGTGCACGCCGCCCGTGGTGTGTGTGTGTGCACGCCGCCCGTGTGTGTGTGTTGTGTGTGTGCAGGGCGCTGTGCGCTGCGGCCGGAGGACCAAGCCAGGCTCCACGCCCCCGCGCTCCCCCCCCCCCCCGCGCACCGCAGCGGGCCCCGCGATTGGCCGCCCGCTCCTCTAGCCGTCACCTCCTCCCCCGCCCCGCGCGCCCGCGGTCCCCGCTGTCCCCCGCGGTTCCGGCGAGGCCGCGCCGCGCTGCGCTCCGCTCCCATTGGCTGCGCGCGCCTTTGTGTGGCGGCAGCTGCGGCCCCAGCGCCTTTGAATGTCGAGAGGGGCCGGGAAGGGAGCCTTTCCATGGGCCATCTGTCTCCCCGCCAGCCGCCGCCCCGCCGCCTGCGCCCCGCGCTCCGCCTCCCGCCCCGGCGGCTCCCGCAGCCCCGCCGCCCGCGCCCGGAGCCGCGCCACAAAGGGCCCGCGCGCAGCCGCCGCCGCCGCCGCCGCGCGAGGAGCCAGGATGGTCCTGGTCCACGTCGGTTATCTCGTGCTTCCAGTGTTTGGCTCTGTGCGAAACAGAGGTATCGCTTTTTCCTTTCGGGGTCTGCTTCCTTCCGAGCGCGGATCGCCGCAGGCACCGGGCGGGGACGGGGACGGGGGCGGGGGCGGGCGCGGCGGGCGGGGGCGCAGGCACAGCCTCGGGGCGAGCCGAGGCGAGCGGTGCTGCTTCCCACCCCCTTCTGGGGAGACCCCCGAGTGTGGGGTGGCACCCTCGCGGGAGCTTTTGTAGTGAAGTTAGGGTTTGGTGAATTTGGGTCCCTTCCTCCCCATATTTTTTATTATTATTTGCGGCGGACATGGTTCCTCCAAATCATAGCCCCTTCCCCAACCTAGCCCTGTATGACCGAAAGGAGATGAATGCCGTGTGTGTGTGTGTGTGTGTGTGTGTGTGTGTGTGTGTGTGTGTGTGTGTGAGAGAGAGAGAGAGAGAGAGAGAGAGAGAGAGAGAGAGAGAGAGAGAGAGAGGGGGGGGGAGTGGGTAGATTTGATTTTCTGTGATTTTTTAAAGGCATATGTATGTTTTGTTCTGTTTTGTATTTTTTTTTTCATTTTGGGGGCTTTAAGGCCAATGGCCGGTGAGCTGGGATCAGCCCCATCCCATGCTCCGACTCCTTCCTTCTCATGGGTACTGGTACCTTCTTGTCCCTTCCTTTTCTCTTATTTAATCCTTTTTGTTTTATTGCCCTTATTCTGTAGACCTGCACACCTCCCTCCCCGCAACTGTCTTTGTATGACAGTTGCAGTTACAGGTTCAAAATGCTTGTATGTATGCGTGTGCATGTGTATGTATGTGTATGCATGTATACGTGTGCGCGCGCGCGCGTGCTTACGCGCTTTGGAAATCAGACGTGCGCTGCCTTGCACCCCTGGGCCGGTCCGGAGCGGGTTGTCTGTTTCTTGGGTGTTGAGCTATGCGTGAGAATGAGGTGGGAAGCTGCCCCCACGCCAGGCCTTTGCCCGGGGCAGGGGTTGACCAAGCAGCAGGCTGGCGATGTCTTTGTTTTTAACTGTGGTATATGGGGTGTGTTTGCACGGTCCCCCTTCCCCACACCCCCTTTTCCTTACATTTCCCTGCAACAATAGCTTGGTTTCCCCCTTTCTTCCCCCGACTCCACATTCCTTCCATTTTCTTTTAATCAAAAATTCCCACCTCCCAAAGCAAATCTGAGATACATCAATTCATTTCCCCCCTTCTTTTTGTATTCTGCCTCTGGACTCACATTTCTCTTGGAAATGTTTCTTCTCTCCCACTCCACGTCTACTTAAATCCCCACTGGCTAAGCACCCCCTCCTTTTACAAGAATGATGTCTTCCCTTCACCTCCCGACCCTCTCTGGTCCTCCGAGTCAGAGCTGGGGGTGGGGTCACAGAGCCAGCGCTTTAGTGCGCCCCAGGGGCCAGACTGCACCAGGCTAGGAAAGACCAGCCCTCCTTCAGTCCAACTCTCCCCAACCCCGCGCCTCTCCCCAGAAATCTCAAGGCAAGGTTGGCCTC
Organism: Cricetulus griseus; assembly: GCF_003668045.3. NCBI lineage: Eukaryota > Metazoa > Chordata > Mammalia > Rodentia > Cricetidae > Cricetulus > Cricetulus griseus. Next base: position 162,449,092 of record NC_048595.1, read on the forward strand.
TTAGGCCTGTTTGAACTGCGGTTTTTTTGTGTGTGTTGATAGAATGATGACATTCTGCATTTATCAAATCTTTTTTTTTTCTTCATTGTGTAGCTCAGTGAATGGTCAACTCGCTGCTGTGTGCGCTGTGACCCTTCTGCCTCCGCATTTAGCTGTATTGTGACACCCTCTTAACCATTTCCTGTCTCCATCCGAGGAAGGCATTGCTATTTAAGCGGCAGTATCCCCTATCTCAGGCCAACGTGGTGGTGGTGGTGGGGAGAGGAGATCAGGACTAGATCATGAAATGCCACCCTGCTCCCCAGTACACAATTATCTCTTATTACTTGGCATTTCCTCTTAAAACGGGTGTGGAGCATTACACTAGGCAGAAATTCAAAAATGATTAAGAAGGGTGTTGAGCCTGAAAGTATAATTACCCTGATTAAATCATTATCATCCTCATTAATACCACCGATCTCTAAATACCATTGCAGCATGCTGGTTCCATATTTTGAAATTCAAATTGTTCAGCTGCCTTTAAGATTTATTTTTACTAACCCCTCCACCAACAAAAATCCAACAAAACCAATTCTGCCTGTCAGAATTGCAATGGCAAACTTTCACGGTAAACACACCCACAGCAAATTTTAGGGTCTGAGGGGTGAGTTGGGCTGTGGGTGAAATTTAGCACTGTGCGCTAGGAACTCATGACCTTTTGATAGAGGATACTAAAGCTTAATTCAAAGGTCCTAAACCACAATTTTTTCTTGTAAAACTATTAGATAGTCTGCTAGCTTAAGCCTGTTCTTTTAGTTTCCATTGTAGTAGTGTAGGATGTAGGCCATTTCAGAATAGATATAGAGAAATAACCATTTTTGTATCTTCATCTTGTTTAGCCAAGTACATTGCACTGTAAATCCCTGTTAAGTGGATTCCTTTTGCCCTGGCTTGGAGGCTGTAGCAGCCCATTTTCCACTTGTCTGGGTGACCATCAGCTGGCCTCCTGGCAACACCCAGGCATAACATTTAGTTGGAGGCAAAATTTATTAAATATATATTAAAAAGAAAATCTGTGATGAAATGACAGTTGCTGCTATTTTAGCCTCTGAAAAATTGGTGCACCAAGGTCTCTGGCTTAAGGGGAGCTGCTGTGGCCAGAGGGTCCTAATTGTTTAATTGTACAATGTCAAGAGCATCTTTGGACATCTGCCCTGGCCCTCAGGGCTGTCCCTTTAACAGCCGGCTCCCTTCTGCTGCCTGGCCAGCCAGACCTGCTTGAAAACTGAAACAAAACAGCAGCAGTCATAAAAGAATAAGGCGCCTACTTTGAGGGCCCTTCCAAAATAATAGTAAGTAGCCTCCCCAGAATGCCATTTGGCAATCTGAAAAAAAAAAAAAAAGAGAAAAACTCAAAACAAAGCAAAAACAACAACAAAAAACCTCAGCAAAATGGTTTTCCATTAAACAGGGGTAGCGTGTTCTGCTGTGCTGAATTTACTTCCTGTTCTTATTTTGTGGGTAATTTTTTATGTATCAAATATCCTTTTGGTTGTGTATCTTTTCACCTTTTCTTGTACTAAAACTAAAGCATGGTCTGTATTTTTTTACATCCCCCAGTTGACACTGTACAGCGCTCGGTTAGAGACGTTCCCCTGCTGAACCGTACTGTGGTCGTGTAGCCCGGCCATCTGCTCATTGTACGCTGCTTTTGTTGTTACCCTTCCGAAGCATGGTGGGCCCAGCCTTTTCTTTTTCTTTTTTTTTCTTTTTATTTTCCTTTTTTTTTGTATCGTGTGCATGATGACATTGTTACACACAGAATCCACTAATACTAATATACAATCTCAATAAAGAACTAGTTTTCCTATATTAACCTAGTGTGCTTTTTCTCTTGCTGTTTCCCCATTTATTGTCGTATCCTGCTGTTTAGAACCTCCTTGCTTTTCTGTCCTCAACCTCACCCACCACCACCCCCACCTCCCATTGTAAGATTTGAGTGAATGCCCTTTTCTTTTACTTTCTTTCCTTGTTTTCCTTTCCCACTCTCTCCCTCCTTTTCTCTCCTTTTTTTGTGGTATAGATATGGTGACTCTAATCTCATATAGCCCATATCTCATAACAATAGAAGCCTGGGGCCATGGGAAGGGTCATTTGTCCTGTCACACTGAAACAGCCCAGCCGCATAGAGATCCTCTATCTTCGGTCACCTGTGTCCTCAATACCTCCCACTTTTCATCCTAGTGTCCGAGCTACAAGGTATTGGAAAGCAAAGAGAAATTACACTGAGGTTGAGAAAAGGGGTACTGTACTTAACTAGCAACCTTGCAGTATTGACTCACCTGAAAAACCCATTCTGAGTTGTGTTTTAACTTTTCGTTCACTGTCTCATTGATTTACTGTCTTTACAAATCATGCTGGGGGTGACACGTGACATGTAGCCGAAGCCATGATCTGAAGCACTAAAGCATCCCTTTCTATGTGTATATTGAAATTCTTGAGACCTACAACTGTAAGTTTGTCATTTGGATCCTGGGTAAGGAAGATGTTTGTGACAGAAGCTCCTGATGGCCCTCCTCATCCTGGGGATGGCTGCCCCACCTGGGACTGTAGGAATAAGAGTCTGCACTTTCTGTGGGCTGTGAGCCAGTTAAAGCTGATTATAGCCTGCCTGCCTGACAGCTGCTTCATCTGTGGCCCTAGGGCCTCTCTGGGGAGAAAGCAAAGCAGATCTGGCTTTTGTCTCAGAGTGTGTGCCCCTTGGAGTGGGGGTGGGGAGGTCAGGAGGGAAGTCAGGACCCGTGTCCAAATTGAATTGCAAGAACCCTTCCAAGTGACTTTACCCCCTCCCTGTAATTGCTCTGGAAAAGCCAACAGAGAAGTATCCCCCCCCCCAGAGTGGAACCCAAATTCAAGCATTTGTCGATTACATCTATTCAATTTCAGCCCAGAACAAGCCTTGTTAAATGAGGCGTTTTAGACACCAGAGGAAATCAGTTGATTAAAGAAATTCATGGTTCCTTCAAGGGGTCATCATTTTGAAGCTGTTTCTCTTGGCGGCTGTGCTTAGTCTTGGCTCGGCTAGGCCAACCCTTCTGGGAGGGTCTCTGATGGTCCCCTCAGGGAGGATGGCCTGCCACCTCACTGGTGCCTGACCACTGTGCTTCCTTGCCTTCTTTGTGGCCTCCAGAGACACTCCCCACCCCCAAGAGCTGCCCTCTTTGCTCTGGCCCTTTGTTCTTTTCTTCCCAGCCTGGGAGGAAAAGCTGAACTGATTTACTGTGACACATGGACGCACATGGGTGTTCTTGGCGGAGGAAGCTTGTGCTATGGTGTGTGCAAATGGAGACATGCAGATCTGTGGGGCCAGGCCCTGGAAGCTTTTCTGGTTTGTCTTTAATTTATTTATTTTTTGGTTTATTTGAGACCTAAGTTTGGTAAAGCAAATGATACTTCCAAGCAACCTCGATTAAAAAAAACAAAAAAAAACAAAACAAATTGGGTGACCACTTTCATTTCTCCCTAAAGACAGATCAGTGTTAATCAACTCTAAGATTTTATTTTTTAAGTTAATGTTCAGTATTTCAGAATTCTCCAATACATATCAAGGATAGTTCTTCAATGATCCAGAAATAGTACAGAAAGCAATTGGCTTAATGGCAATTGTGACTTAGCAACACATTGAGTTTGGACTGCACATGACCCATGTTACCAGAGCTAAATGTCTAACATTGGAGAACTCTACCCCGACTTAAGGTCCAATAACTCTAAAACCATTGCATGTGGTCTTTATTCTCCCAGTCCTCTATCTGCTGTAGGAACATTGACTCCAGGATTTTGTACTAGCTGCCTGTAAATGGATCAGGTACCCCAGGGTCTCTGAAAAGATGGAGTATAGCTCTTGTTCCAGTCTTCTCTGGATTTCCCTTCTGACCGGCATTCGATAAGCCCCACTTAGTGAACTTCCGTAAGAAGAAATTTCCTACAAAACAGCAAATACAATTACACTTTCCAGATGAGGGGGAAAGACCACCCAGACGGCTGATGTTCTTTTATGCAGGTGACAGATCAGTGGAACCTCTTTTACAGTTCTGTCATCTTTCCTCATGTCCTTTTTTCTCTTTCAATAAGCATCTTGAAGTTTCTCTTTGGAAACTTTATGACTTTCTAGGAGGGTGAAGCCTCAGCTTTGGGCTCCGGTGTTAGGTGGAGTTTCCCTAGAGCTGGCCAGAAGACAGCTGGCCCTTGACTTTGACCCATGACTGTGGGTCCCTCAATTCTACTGGACCTTGCTGCCCAGATATACAGGACATGATCACATTAGTTACTCCATGGGTGTAAATAGCTTTAAAAAAATTCCCAGAGCAGCATAATGTGTATCGAATTAGTGACAGTTTGTGGTATGGTTTAGCCTCCGAGGGGCTTCCCTCAGAGAGGCTCTGATTCTGGGTAATTGATGAAGTACTTGCAATGCCTGTTCCTCATATGTTCACTCATTCATTCCTCCATTTGCTTACTTGTTCTTTCATTTTAGTTAATGATTATTCATTCAGTACCTACTTGGACCAAACACTGTGCTAAGGGGGTGCCAAAGAGAGACCTACTAAGATTTATGCTGCCTGAGACATCTGAGCTGAGGGTCTACGTGGGTGGAGAGTGTTCTCATTTGGAGTAGTTTAGAACTTGAGTCCTGGCTGTGTTGACTTGGAAGGGGGATATAGGTACCATTCTGAACATCACCTTGGTAATGAGCATCCTAAAACCCGCCCCATAGGGTGTGTTAAAATTATCCAAGGCACCTGGCTCACAGCAGGTGTCAAAGGCAGGGTAGAAAGCAGCTACCACCTTCGTAACTGTAGGTATTTACTGTCCCCAGGATCAGTATCACATAAGGTCGGAGATGGTGTTGTGGAGGGTTGTTGTGTGTGTCTTGATGGTGGCATGTATACTGAGGTAGATAATACCAGGAGGGGTGGGATACAAGTGAGTTTTGCCTAAGAACAGGTGTGCCTGTCGTATGTGCACATGGGTGAATGCGGGGACACCTGTGTAGCATTGTTTCTTTCTGCAGATACAGGAGCAGCAGTAGGGCCATGGTCCTGTGTTTGAACACGTCTCCCTAAATCACAACTCCAGGTCTGTAGAATGTACAGATAAGTCTGGAAGGGATTTTTGAGACCAGTTCCTGAGACCTTTGGGGTAGTTTGGACTTATTTCTTTGGCCACTGGGACTCTCAGGAGAAACAGGTGTTCATGCAACTTATTCTGGCACCTGTGACTGAGAGCTGACACTAGGGGACTGAGGCCAGGGGGAGGCGTGGCAACCTTCCAGGTGTGATACAGGCCCAGATTCCAGGTCTAAGGAGTGGGAGGAAGGCTTACATTGTGGGCCTTGCCATGAAGGGGGAATGACCAGGATCAAGTTGATGTGGAGGGCTGAGGGACAGCAGGTCTTTAGTGTGCCTTGAACAGAGTAAGATCACAAAGACAGAGAAGAGGAGAACAGCCAGCTTTGGAAACTATGAGTATCCTAGCACATGGATAAACACGGAATTTGGCAAAGCAAAGGCGACTGTGGCAACGTCTAGGAGCAGAGACCTCTGGGACTCTTCTGTAGTTTTAGTGGGAGCAGGACTCAAGCTTCCACAGTAACAATTGTTCATATTGTCTTGATGCTCTGTCCACGTCAGGTATCCCCTACTGGGTTGTGGGTTGTTCACATGTGTATCTTCAGCTGCTAGGCTGGCCCTTGGGAGCTGCCTGTCTCAAAACCTCAGCCTCTCTGGCAGCTGTGCCACCCTGTCCAGATGTCACAGTCTGAAGTTTTATTGAATTTCAATTCTTGAGAAAAGAGACTCAGAGAGAGAGAGAGAGAGAGAGAGAGAGAGAGAGAGAGAGAGAGAGAGAGAGAGAGAGAGAGAGAGAATCAGTCACCTGTACCCATGGGGAAGATGAAGCTAGAAGGAAGATCAAAGTCATGGGTGTGGCAAGGACGGTGTATGTGTGGCAAGTAGGTGTGATCTCAGGGTTGGCCCATTATCTTATTTCCTCCAGGTATAACTGTAGCCTGTGAGGAGGTAATTGAGGACCTGGAAGGAAACTGAGACCCAAAGTGCCAAAAGCCTTTGCCACCCTCTCCCTGTTAATACAGTGGCTGACCCAAGGTGACTGGCCACCCAGTCTTGGTCCCCCTGTGTCTTCTGTAGTTTGTACATTGTCAGGAACCTCCCGCCCCCACCCTAACTCTGAGTTAAGCATAGGAAGCAGTCTTTGTTTGGTGTTGGTATCTGGTAGAAGCAACTCTAGAAAACCAGGCACCATGTCCACATGGGGACATCAAGCTATGGGGAGGTTTATGTTCTCAGCACTGAGTTGGTGTTCCCACAAGGGAACTCTGAAATACAGGGTTAGAATGGTGGAGGACTCTGTTCCTGTGTCTCCAGCTGGGAACTGTGTTCTGGGATGGTAAGTTCTTTGCTTACTCAGAGGCAGATGCCAGAGGTCTGGGAGGTACAGTCTGTGCCCTGATTTCTGCAGATAGAATAGCAGTGCTTCTCACACCACGAATCCATGTTGCAGTCTTTCTCAGATCACCTTGGTGACTTCACAGATGACATGGGCTACATAAGGAGATGATGGAATCCCAATCTGGAAAGTTTAGGAAGTAAAGCAAGGGTATTCACCCTGGTGTGATCCAGTGAGCACATGCACAGGATGCCTTCCACATTCACCCTGGTGTGATCCAGTGAGCACATGCACAGGATGCCTTCCACATTCACCCTGGTGTGATCCAGTGAGCACATGCATAGGATGCCTTCCACATTCACCCTGGTATGATCCAGTGAGCACATGCACAGGATGCCTTCCACATTCACCCTGGTGTGATCCAGTGAGCACATGCACAGGATGCCTTCCACATTCACCCTGGTGTGATCCAGTGAGCACATGCACAAGAGGTCTTCCATATTCACCCTGGTGTGATCCAGTGAGCACATGCACAGGATGCCTTCCATATTCACCCTGGTGTGATCCAGTGAGCACATGCACAGGATGCCTTCCACATTCACCCTGGTGTGATCCAGTGAGCACATGCACAGGATGCCTTCCACATTCACCCTGGTGTGATCCAGTGAACACATGCACAAGAGGTCTTCCACATTCACCCTGGTGTGATCCAGTGAGCACATGCACAGGATGCCTTCCACATTCACCCTGGTGTGATCCAGTGAGCACATGCACAGGATGCCTTCCACATTCACCCTGGTGTGATCCAGTGAGCACATGCACAGGATGCCTTCCACGTTCACCCTGGTGTGATCCAGTGAGCACATGCACAGGATGCCTTCCACATTCACCCTGGTGTGATCCAGTGAGCACATGCACAAGAGGTCTTCCATGTTCACCCTGGTGTGATCCAATGAGCACATGCATGGGATGCCTTCCCTGTTTTCAGATATGCATTTGGGGTGTGCTTGTAGAGTGGGCATAGAAACAATTTATGCCTTCAGTAATGGAGATGCAATCAGGGCTTCATGCATGCTAGACAAGTATCCACAACTGAGGTGTCCAGCCCTTTAAAAATACCTTAAAATTTTTTTTCAGAGTCTTCCCAAGTTGTCTAGACTGGCCTCAAATGCTGAATAGCTGGGATTACAGGCCTTCAGCACTAGAGCCAGCTACATTCTCCATTTTTATTTAGTGTTATGATATGAGCAGTTTCACAGTCTGCTGTGCTGTTCTTACAGGCATCACTTTTAGTGACTGTGTAACATTTCACTCGAAACATTCCTGGTATACTAGGACTGCCTAGATCCCAGGCCTCTCTGGGTTGGCCTATCCCAGCTAAGGGTTATTGTGGTGGTTCCCACCCTCTACCAGGCCCTTCCACCGACAGGCTCAGTGAGGTATAGGTGAGGGGCTAGAGGAGAGGAGCTGCTGAGATAATCCCATCAACAGCCCAGGATCGTTTGCTCCTCCTCCTTCTTCTTCCAGGAGCTTCTCCATTGAACAAGTATATCTTTCCCTCAGTTCTGGGACTCTGCTCATCAGATGGTGACTCTGTAATTTGTGCTTTCTCGGGTTTGTCATCATGAAACATGCAGAGACGTTAGCCAAAGGCAAGAGTAATAATAAAGGCCCTTGTGGAGCTTAGTGGAAGTAGTCCTGGCTTCCACCCCTCTCTGTCACTGACTGTCCTACGAGGCTGGCCAAAGCTGAGGCCTCTCTATCTTCACTTCCTGTCTGCCAAGGGGATAATCGGCCTAATTACCCTTCCTGCTCTAAACAAATCCGTGATTTCCTCTTGGTGCGAACTTGCACTTCCTCTGCCCTTTTTGCCTTTTCTCTGGGAGGCAGCAACTCATGCCTTGGTGCCTGGTGGGCGAGCGCCCTTCTGATGGCAGGTGCTGTAGGCAGGGAAGGAGCAGTGCTGGGCAGGAGGCAACTCTCCTTGAAACATGAGGAATGTGTGCTGTCATGGACTGGGTAGGCCCCCTTATCTAGAAGGGGGTGGTGACATCACCCACATGGTGGCTTGGGCATGGCAATGCCAGCACGTGCTTCCTAGCTCTTAGGACTGGCCTCCCCAGCTCAGGAGAGAAAGTGCCAGAGATGAGGTGGATTGGCAGGAGCCTCAGGCTGGAGGGAGCAGGACTCAGCTAGCACCTGTCTCAAGGAAGGAAGAAACCTGGACAGCTGCTGCTACTTCCCATCCCCTCTGATGTGGGGGCTGAGGGGGATGCCTTGCTCCTGGCAGCTTAAGTTGTTCTAGCTTCCTCTTCAGCTGCCAGAATCCCTTTCCCCCATTCCTGAGAGCTTGAGGCACCCGTTTCTGGCCCATCCCTATCTCAGAGCAGCAGCTTCTGCTCCTGAGCTCTGTGGGAACTAATGGGTTAATGTGACCGTTCCCACTCTGGGCTGTCCTTCCTTAGCCAAAAGATGCTCTTCCACAAGGCCTGCTTGGCAGGGCTCATTTGCAGAGTGAAAAGCCACAAGGCCTCCCACTACCTATCTCTTCATCACTGAGGCCTTGGCCTGCTGACTAGAACTGAAGATCCTGTTCCACAGAAAGGGGAGAGAGCAGGAAAAACAGGCCCAGGCATCTTTTCCCACAGCTTCTGTCACCCCAACTTCTGCCAGGGGAGGGTGACCATGGGGATGGCTGGACCGGCCACAGTCCTGGTCCAATCAGTGTTCACCAGGGCCCCTAATCTTGGATGCCAGAGTGCACAAGCCACAGCCTTGGCCTCACTTTGTTGTCAGAGGAAGAAGTCAGGCCAGGTCAGGAGGGAGGCACCTCAGTGTGAGGGAACTGAGGAATGCTGCAGTTGCTCCACTGCAGGGTGTTGCCTGCCACGGAACCTCAGGGGACTGACAGTAAGACATGATGCAAGGATGAAGCTGCAGCATGGGTGAGAGGATTGGCCAGCTGTAGTGAGAGGGCCTTGACTTGGTCGTGCCTGGCAAGTGAGGGCAGATAGAAGAGGTGAAAACAAAGCTTGGGTGGTAACCTGGAGTGGCATTTCTTCTGGAGGGTCCCTGTGCCTTCCCAGAGAGTCATGGGAGAAAGCAAAAGCAGGAAGGGAAGGCAAGAGGGGTGACAGAAGCTAGCTCTGTTGTTCCTGTCCCCAGCCTCCCCTAAGCAGGGGCATTTATCAGTCCCATGGATTCCAGGTCTGTGCCATACCTGAGAGTTCCCCCTGGCAAGTGGGTGTCCATCCTCAAGTAGCCTCTAGACTCCAGGGAAGCTAGACATGTGCTTGGAAGATCCCAGAATTCTGAGTCTGGGGCCATAAAAGAGCCCAGACTTGAGGAGGGGCAAACTGCAGTTTCCAATTTTTACTTCTGAATTTGCAGAAAAAGTGATTTTTAGATAAATTATGCAAGGAATTCTACTTTATACGAACTTGAGGGGAAAGCTAGAATTTTGTGATGTACCCAGTCTAGGCCACACCCTGATTGTGGGGGTGCTTCACACCCCTTCTAAATGTGAGCACTTCAGGGGCAGGTGAAGAATACTTAGTTGGCCCAAGGCCTTATCTTCCCTGTGCTGGAGACCCAAGCTATCTAGTGGCTGGAATTGGGACTCTGTTCTCCCAAGTCCCAGTAAGGATGGAAGTCAGGTCTTTTGACTCTGAGGGCAGTGGGCTCCTGGCCCTCTAACCTAAGGCCAGGTTAGAAGTGCCATGGGCTCTTGGGTCTTGACCTAAGGCCAGGTAGAAGTGTCATGAGTCCCCTACGTCTAGGTGGGGCAATTAAGGGTGGCCTTACAGAAGATGTGCCTGAATGAGTCTTGAAGACAACAGGGATGTAACTGGGCAGGAGATGAGAACTTGAGGATGAATCCACAGTTGGGGCGCCAGAGAGGCCTCCTGAGGAGGAGGAGCTCAGCTGGAGCTGTCCCTGGTGCACTAAGGACTCTTTTCTTCTTATTGTGGTAAAATACATATTGCATAAAATTTGCCTTTTAAATCAGTGGTATTACACATACCCACACACAGGGTTGTGCAGACATCACTGTTTGCTATTTCCAAACCTTTTTAAATCACTTCAAATGAGGGTTTCCTTAGTCTTTCCCTATTCCCAGGGGTCTATTCCCAGATAGGGCTGGGGCTGCATTTGCCGAGTTTCCTTCTGAAAAGGATGGGGTGGTGGTGGTGGTGGTGGTGGTGCTGTGTGTGTGTGTGTGTGTGTGTGTGTGTGTGTGTGTGTGTGTGTGTGTGTGTGTGGTAGGGTAGGGAGAGAGAAGAAGAGAGGGAGATACAACACATACACACACACACACACACACACACAGAGAGAGAGAGAGAGAGAGAGAGAGAGAGAGAGAGAGAGAGAGAGAGAGTAAAGAATGCCTACCATTTGTCCTCAGGCCATCTGGCTTACTACCTACCACTTGGGAATCTTGTTCTTCCCTGAACCCTAACACCCTCTTCTGAAAAGATGGAGCAGACTTGATTTAATACTAGCAACATGAGATGACAGAAGCCAATTACGATGCCGATAAAGTGTGAGATAAGCAAAGCCCTGGATGTAGTTGGCAGAAGATGGTCATTTTCTGAACCCCATCCATGGGTTCTCTACCCTTCTGCAAGCACTGCCTGTCCAGGTCAGAAACAGTCCTGAGGGTATGGAGAGTGCATTTGGCTTCTGGGCAGACAGGAGAGGGTCAGGCATGGTGCATGTGTCTTTGCTGTCTAAGCAGTTAATGAGCCTCCAGGTTGGGTTGTGGGTGGCAGAGGCACAGATGGCTTCTGGCCACAGCCTCCCTGGAGACACCTCTGAACACTCCTGGAATGGGTAGAGAATGCACAGACAGGTTCCACAACCAGAACTAAGTAAGCCATCGTCAGTCTGGGCAACAGTGTGGACCATTATTTTGCCACAGGGATGGGGAGAGGCCACAAACCCCCACAGAAGTCTGGGGGTCCTCTAAGGGAGGAGCTCTGGGCTCTACAGCTGTCAGGCCAGTTCTGGCCCCTGCTCTGCCCACATGGGCCCAAATCCAATCCAAGAGGTAAATGTCAGAGTCCTGTGGCTGTCACTTTTGTTTGAGTTTTCTTTTCTTTTTCTGGAGTATTGGGTCCCTCTAGCCTCATTGTCATCCCACCCATTCCATCCACTCTTTCTCCTGCCCTCCCCACTGGCCTGATCATTTCTGCTGTTTCTCTGCTTTTTCTCCTGACTCTCTGCTGGCCTGCACCTGCCTGAGTGCTCCCGTAGGGGGCTGCTCTGTCCTCAAAAGAGTCATGTGAGGAGTGACTGGATGGTCAAGGTCTCCCTCTGAAGGGGTCAACCCTTCTGGGCTGTTGGTTCTGGCCTCTGACAATAGGGTTCCCATTCTTACCTGCCATGATGAGGTAAGCTGTGGATGTCCTGCACTGGCCATGATGCCCGGTGCACAGCAGGTTGTCCTCCCTGTTACATGTGGCCACAGGGAGTTGCCATGTGCAGACACCCTCTGCTGCCTCTCGCCACCTTGAATATGGTAAGAGGAAGAATCTTTGAGCCTTGACATTCTCATCTGTGAAATGGGAACAGTCATAGTGACCTCCCAACAGGATTACAAGGAGACTCTGATTAAGTGAGTTTGTTCGTCTCATCTAGCAGATGCACACAGAACACAGGTCTCTGCTCTTGATCCAGGAACCCCATGCCAGGTTCTGGGGACAGAAACAGAAAGATGACACCAATACAAGAGCAGCAGCAGACATCCCTGTAATGTCCACTTTGTGCCCAGGCATGGCCTCAGTCACTTACCTGTCTTGAAGAAATTGAATTTGGGTGGACCGGCCCAAGTTTCTCTTAATATGGAATGACACATGTGTGGGGGAGGAGATGCTGAGTCTGAGCGAGGGTTAAAGGAGACACAGTGAGCAGGCCAGGAATGGGGGGGTCATGCTACAGGTAAGGGATGGCAGGGAAGGAGCTCTGTAGAGGATGGGGTGACCTGGGGCACTATCAGGCCTCATTGCAACAAGCAGCTGAACAGTATTGCTTGTTGCCCAGGAATCAAGCATCCACAGTCTTCTCCAAGCTCAGGATTGTGAGCTGGGTGTTCTAGAGGAACACAAAACATGCAAGGGTCCCATAGTCTCCCAGGAAGTAGTGATGGGGATACTCTTAGTAAGGGGTTAGCACACTCAGTGATGGGAGGGTGAGGGCTGGGAGGGGAGGAAGCAGTGATGAATGTCTGAAAGACTGCTAGAAGATGCAGGTGGGACTGAACTTGACATAGAAACTTGGAGTGACAATTCTCACACTTTTCTACCAGATGCCAGGGCCCTTTGCTGCTAAAAAGCTTTCCCGTGGGAAGGTTACACATGCCCAAAGTTATGCAGGGTTGCAAGGGGTCTTGGAGAGTATCATCTGGTGCTAGTTCAAAGCTCTGCAGGGGCCTGCCATAAAAAGAGATTTTTGGTTTTCCTTCACTAGCATTTCCTAAAACTATCCAATCACAGACATTTGTGTTTTCTTTGTGCACACACATGTGAATCAGAGTGCATGGCTTCTAGAAACATCCATTAAACCTGATGCCCGGAACATGGCATGGGAAGTATTAGACTGAGAACCCAGCTCAAGACTGGCCAAAGGCAGCTTCCCTATATTGAGGGAGGTGGCATGTTGATTGGTGACACCTGGACCTTCCTCAGAGGACCCATCCTTAGCTACTGTCTGAGTCCATTCCAGCTGCAATAGCAAAACAGAAGTTCGTTTCTTACCCTTCTGGATCTTTGAAAGTCCACGATCTAAGTGTCAACGGATTTGGGGTGTGGAGAGGGTCCATTTGCTGTGACTTCACACGGATGGAGAAGGAAGATCTCCTTTGTAAGGGTACTAACCTTGCTCATTCAGGCCCTGCACATTCAGCACTTAACTACTTGAATGTGCATGCACACACATCTCCATCATTCACAAGAATTCAAGTTTCAGTATTTTGTCATTGGGTTTTTGCTTTCTTTTCTCCCACTTGTCCTCTGTGCCCTGTGATGCCCTCACCCTGCTGTCAACAAATTCTCAAGACAACTATCCCAACAGAGAGGCAGAGGTCATTAGCCAGGTTCATCTCCAGGCCGAGCCGTGCTGACTATGCCAACGTGCCTATGCCAGCCTCAGAACTTGGGCCTACACACCTATTTATCACTATCGTCAGGGCGCTGCTGCCTCCATGAACTCTTGTGAAACACAGGCAGAGAGGAGAGGCCACCGCTGCCAAGGATGGTGGCCCTGCTGACTTGGTGTGGTCTCTATCATTATGGGTAAAGCAGACTTCACAAGGCCTCTGAGTGGTGGTGAGTGGCCTGGGAGGTCATGGGGGGGCAGATCTTGAGCTGGGGCAGAGGATGTGCTTCATGTTAGCAGGGAGGGAAAGAAAGCAGGCACTGAAGTGTAGAGACCATATGAGGGCATCAGGAAGAGTTATCATGTCTCTTGGCCCCAGTCCTAAGGTCTGAGCATCAGATATGGTCACAGTCTATGGAGGTAGGATGATCACTGGTGTCTCCCCTATTGCCCCAGGCATTGGTGCTGATCCCGACTGAGGTGGTCACTCGCCTCTGCCATGCCAGCTGTGGAGTAGAAGAGACCGGATGATATAAATGCTGCTGCCTTGTTTTATGAAGTGCCCTAACAAGCTGGCGAGCCAGACACACTCAGTCTTCTTTATGGCCACTATGATTTTTTCCAACATCAAGATTAATTTGATGATAGCTGTTTATAAGCTCTTCCATCATCACATATACCCGTTACCTGGGAGGAGAGGAGGACTGGGTTTAATTTGTGAACAGCCCTCCAGGTCTCTCTGCCCCAGAATGTGTGTGGGAGTCTCGGCCATAAATCACGGCAGACACTGGCACTGCTGAGACCAGAAGGCAGGAGCTCCTGCTAGGCAAGCCCCAGCACTCATGTGCCAAGGAGAAGTCCTGGCATGTGGACTGCTCTGCAGATGGAGCAGGACAGGCAGGGATACTCAGCCATCTATGCTGGGAGAGAGACCCTGGGGAGGGTGTCATCTGGCTGGGAAATTTCACTTTCTTGAACCTACACTCTGTAAGAATCATCTGGAAGCTTGCTAAAATAAAATACAAACTTTCCTCCATTCTTTAGTCATTACCCCAGCTTCAGAGTCTAGGTCTTTCCCAGGGGAATGCAGGCTTCTACATGCCTGCCTCCAGTAAGGCTTGCCCTGTGGAGGTGACTCTGTGAGCTAAGCAAAACATAAGATGGTGATCGTGACATGCCTAGCCCAGGATTGGTATAAATAGACTCTTGTCTTAGTTACTTTTCTATTGCTGTGACCAAGGCAATTTTTCTATCGCTGTAAAGAGACACCATAACTAAGAAAACTTATTGAGACTCATGGTTCTAGAGGATTAGAGTCTATGGTAACAGGCAGACAGGTAGTCATGTAGTTGAGAGCTTACATCCTGATCCACAGTTACTAGGCAAGTGGAGGACAGGTACCTAACTAGGCATGGTGTGGGCTTTTGAAACCCAAAGCCCACCCCGAGTAACACACCTATTCCAATAAAGCCAGGCCTAATCTTTCCCAAATAGTTCTACCACGTAGGAGCCAAACATTCAAATATGTGTGCCTATGGGGGCCAGTCTCATCCAATCCACCATAACACTCATCAAAACGACACCCAATGCTTCGGCTTTCTCATCTGAGGAATGGGATGGAACTGTGACATTTCCCTTGGGTTGATGGAGACATTCCTTGAGAGTCCATAGGAAGTGCCTGGCACAGTGTGTGGGCTCTGGGTCAGGTTCTTTAGTGAGAACCAAGGCATGGAGCCTCCCAAGCCAGTTGTTGAGAGAGGTGGGATCCCCCTTGTTTTTTAACTAGCTTTAGGGGCTCAGAGTTATCCTGTTCATGGTCCCTGGCCTCACTGCCATTGTAACTGCATTCCATTTGTCTGCCTATGGAAGTGAGGGGAGTGTCCTGAGAATCAGAGGGCAATAATGACAGGCCCAGGACACAGCTGCTGACAGGTGGATGCCAGTACTCTTCCTTCTTAGGGCTTTGTCCACCCTCCACTCCTGCCCAGCTCTTCTCTTTTCTGAGGGAATGAGGCTGCTCTAGGGAAGACACAAGCAGACACAGAGGCCCATAGTAAGAGTCCAGACACCTGGGCCTGAGGGCTGGAATAGCAGGGCCTCTGGGTGGGGGGCTTGGTTGGGTCCCAGGTCATTCTGTCTCCTGGTCCACCAGAGCTCTCAGGTTTTTCAGACTATGAAGTGTCCTAGAGATATTTGGTCCCACTTACGCTTCATTTTAGGGGGGGGGAGGGGATTTGACCAAGGTCGGTCAGCAGACAGAGATCCAGCTCTTTATGTCTCAGTTTCTGTGTTCTATACTGAACCAGAAGAGCAAGAATCTCTTAAGTCACCCTGAACTCTGCATCTCTCCCTTTCCTTCTGCTCACAGCTATGGATTATTCTGTTATACATCAGCAGACGTACCGTCAGTGGAGGAGGGCAGCAGCCTCTGGAGGAGAGGTGGTGGTGGTGGAGGTGTGGTGGTGGTGCAGGTGAGGTTTTCCGTCAGGAATTGGGAACCTGGGCTCAGATGCCAGCTCCAAGGCTCCCTGGTACATTTTGAAGGGCTAGTGCGGGTCAAGTCAGACACAGTTTCCAGGGTAAGAGTGGAGGAGCTGGTGTAATCCACAGACTGTCTGGGACAATCCCCTCTTCCAGGTAAGGAAGCTAAGGTTCCTCAAATGTGAGTTAGCTTTCATGACTGTGATAAATAGCCGAGAAACAACGTAAAGGAGGGGAGATCTATGCTGGCAGTTCTGTGCTGGGCTGGCTCTGTTGTTTATAATGAAGCAAACCATCTGGTGGATGGGCAGAGGGAGAATCAGGAAGGGGCCTGGGCAAAACAGAACCTTCATGAAGGCGTTTCCTCCTACCAGGCCCCACCTCACAGAATCCCACTCAGCAATAAAGTCATCAATGGAGTAACTCGATCTCACCATCCTCACCTCTCAATAGCGCCACCCGGGAACCAAGCCACCAACACATGGGCCCTGTGAGGTGAGGGGTGGAGCACTCACTTCATAGCCAAATCATAAAGGCAGGAATCACAGAGGGACAGGTAATTTCTCACATAACATGTAACAAGCAGGAAGCACAGAGGGATACATGTAAATTCTCACATAACATGTAACAAGCAGGAAGCACTGTGGGATGCATGTAATTTCTCACATAACATGTAACAAGCAGGAAGCACTGTGGGATGCATGTAATTTCTCATGTAACATGCAGCAAGCAGGAAGTACTGCAGGACACATGTAATTTCTCAAACTATCAGTGCTGTTGGCAGGATGGTGGTGTGTTCTGTCTTACAGGCTCCCTGGGAAAAACTCTTAATGAGAGACTTGATGTCAGTTGGACTAATTCCTGGGTCTCTATATGGTCCTCTTTGGAATTTTCAAAGACCACCCCACCCCTGCTAACTGCCACATTCATATGACTCTAGAGTACATACACTTTCACATTTCACATCTTAGAAACTGAACTACGCTTTCTAATGATACTGTACCCTAGTTTAATTTCCTCCTGGAAGTCTTTCATTGGTTCGTAAAAAATGGTGAAACTTAGGGCCTTGCAGGTTTGATGCCATTTGACATTTTTTTATTATGGACTCATCCATACACAAAGCTTTGAAGACCACAAATCCACAGGATCCTCAAACAAACATGGCCAAGTTTGTGGGTTGTAAGACATAGGTTTCTTTCTTACCATAGTTGTTCTCCTCCGCCATGCTTGTGACATATGTAATTTAATGCAAGCTTCTCCTCCATCATGCATGTGACATGTATAGTTTAACTCAAGCTTATCCTCTGTCATGCTTGTGATATGTGTGTTTAGCTCAAGCACTTGGAAGGATGAGCACATCCAAGTAAGTCAGAAGTCAGAGGACTAGGAGGTAAAGTTTCAGAGTCCCTCGGAGGGCAAGCCTGGTTCTCCTCTCTCATGGCCTAGAGGTCCTTGCTGGCCCATGACCTCCTTCTTCATTACTATATAGCTCCTAAGGAGGGTCTCAGAGATACGTGATATTAAGGAGGCTTGAAGAGGACACACATACTGGTCCCAGAATCAATTCCAGGGAAAGCACCAACTTCAGCTCTTCTCCCCACAAATTGGTCATCAAGTCCCCTTCCTGTGCCTGAATGAAGTCAGGACACCAATCTCCTCAATACAGATGATCTAAAAGGTTGCTGTCCCCCTCTTTTTGTTGTTTCCCCAGCAACCATGATCTCTAACTATCTTGGAATGTCTTAGGTCCCTGTTGTCTCCTGGCTCCCTGGCTGCCCCCTCCATTTCTTTACCCTTTGGGTGTTCAGTTGCCCTAGACCTTTCCCAAACTCAGCTCTGCACACATGATCAAAATCATGCCTCACCATGCCTGCAGGACAGTTCTACCTAAATATCCAGATTGGCTTTGCCACATTGGGTATACAACCACCGTAGATGATGGTGATAATAATAATGACTGTGAAGATGTGGGAGGGCTCTGCAGTGAGTATAGTGACAGCTGCTGGGATAGACACTAGTCTGATTCTTCCTTCCAGTGACCCTTAGCTCTGGGCCACTCAACCACTACTGTAGCTTAACCAGTAGCTTGACACACCACTGGCCCATGGTACAAATTTCCATCGCTCTTATTATTGCTTTTATTTATTGCTGAAGTGCTTGCTAAGGCACTCACCTGCCAGGAGCTAGGCAGAAGCTGAAATAGATATGAATACCCACTCATTCATTCATTCATTCATTCATTCATTCATGCATGCATGCATCCACACATTCTTCAAATACTATTGCATCCTCTTCTCCATTCCTAGCATGTTCTAGTGCTGAAGATGCAGCAGGGAACAGTCCTAACTTTATGGAGCTTGGTCTCCTATGAGGGAAGATAGCAGTAGACAGATCGGTAACATGCCTGAGGTCACGTGTGCCACCATGCAAAATGACACGGGCAAGGGAGATGTGATGCTGGTGAGGACATGGAGAGAGGAGCTGGCCTTGGGTGACATGCAGGACAGGTCTTATACCTTGATATTTTGTTCATCAGAGCCCTCAGGTTTCAGGCAGTGGAAGAGGGAGCCTTGGATCCTGTCAGAGTGTGACATGATGTGACTAGACTGGATGCTTCTGAGGGCCTTTCATACCAGTTGGTTCCATATCCAAGGATTCAGCCATTCATTTCTGTTGAATTGGAAAATATATTGTTCCTGTACTGAACACAAACTGACGTTTGCTTCTCATCACTATTCCCTGAACAGTGCAATTGAACAACTGCTTACACAGCAAGTTTGCATTTATTGCTATTATAATCAAGAGGGGATTTAAAGCACATGGAGGGTATGCAAGGGTTATATGCAAATACTACGACACTTTATACAGGGACTTGGCCATTGTTGGGTTTGAGAATATGAGGGGCATCCTGGAAGAACCCCGAGAGTCAAATGAAGGACAGCCATGCTCACCCTGAGCACACACACAGAGCCATGCTCACCCTGAGCACACACACAGAGCCATGCTCACCCTGAGCATACACAGAGCCATGCTCACCCTGAGCGCACAGAGTTCAGACCCCATGAAACCTCCATGAGTCCTGCCCAAGACACCAGCCATGGAGGGCTGAGAGGGCCTCCACATCCTCTCCTTCTCCCCTAGGCCCTTCTCTAAATGTCCTTGTCATGGGCTTTATTTATTTATTTATTTATTTATTTATTTATTTATTTATTATTTAACTTTCTGTGTGGCCCCTTCTCTATGACTTCTCGTGTCAAGTCTAGACCTTGGTCACTTCTAGTCATGGTGCAGGTGCAGGCTTCACACCAAGGAAAAACAGGGACTCTAGAGCAGCAGAGCCTCAGAGAAGTAGCACTCTGCTCTAGCTGCTGTGCTGGTCTGACTGGGGACAGTGGGTGTTTGCTAGACCCTGTCCCCTACTATCTCGGCCCCCTTCCCAGAGGTGACAGTTTGCCAGCACTCTCAATCGAGTACCCAGCCCAGGGTGAGGTATGGTATGAAGTTTAGCAGAGCTTAGCCTCATGAAAGTGACAGTAAGCACATGATCTGCAGAGAGACATGATCATGTGAACACATTTTAGAAAGGGTGACCTATTTTTGGAGGCTATGCTGGAGGAGGATAGAATTTCCTGACCTTCCCAGAATTCCTTGTAATTGTGAAGGAACTTTGGAGGCCTTAGGGTCATCTATTAAGCCATTAGTCCTCTATTTACTCTCACTCAAGGGCACTGGGCTTGAAGCCTTGGGTACACGGGGAGCAAAACTCCTCCTGATGCATGTGGGACATCACTATCAAATTGAGAAGGAAGACATCCATCAGCCACAGTAAATACTGTTTTTGGTTTGTTTGTTTGTTTGTTTGTTTTGTGGCCATTGTGACAAAGCACCATAAATTGTGCCTTAACAGAAATTGTCTCCCAACCCTGGAGGATAAAATCATGGACTCAAGGGGCCAGCAGGTCCTTGGGTCCCTTGGCTTGTGCACACAACACTCCTGTCTCTATCTCTGTCGTCACCTGTGTTTTCTTCATGTGTCTCATGCCTCTGTAGGTTGCAGAACACATTCATTATTAGGATCTCACCTTACAGATTCCATCTGCAAAGAAGTTTCCATCTGCAAGCATTGGCCTAGGACTTCAACATACCATTTTGAGGGCAATATGAACCAGCATATAAGGACAGGGAGGACTCAACAGAGGGAGA
Organism: Cricetulus griseus; assembly: GCF_003668045.3. Taxonomy (NCBI): domain Eukaryota; kingdom Metazoa; phylum Chordata; class Mammalia; order Rodentia; family Cricetidae; genus Cricetulus; species Cricetulus griseus. Next base: position 162,469,315 of record NC_048595.1, read on the forward strand.
ATGGGCCCCAGTAGGCCCCAGGAATGGGAATCTCCATAGTTTTGGATAGTTCAGTGACACAGAGATGATGGTGAGCAGAGTGAATGTGAATAAATTAAACAGTAGTGTTAGGAATTCACAAAGTTCCCACATCACAGGCTCTTGGCTCCCTCAGAGCTGCCTGCTAGAACTGTAAGGCAAGGGTAATGAGGCCACAGAACTTAGGATAGATACTGCAGCCTATCCTTGTGCCATCCATTTGCTCCTGCCTTGCAGGAGGCATCATGGCATGTGTGTTTGTGTGTGCATGCTCATGCTTCTGTGACCTTTCCCATTGCCTGGACTTCAGGTATGGTGGCTAAAGGCAAATATGAGCGACTGTAATCTGGACAGTTGGATGAGCTGACATGTATTATCCAATTCCAGAGCCTCTGGCCCTGGACATTCTGCCAACACCTGGGACTGTCTCTTTCTTTCTTTGTTCTTATACAGATCTACTTCTCTTCCATTTCCTTTCCTTTTGTGTGTCTGGGAGAAACATGGGTGAATGAGACACCTCTTGTCACTACACTGATGGCCCCTGCTCCAAGGATGCTCATAGAACTCTGCTTTTGCCCTAAAGACCAAAACTGAAAGACTCTCTTGGTCACCCTACTCCCTATTCTTGTCCCAGCACAGTCCCCTGCCCTGCATCCATCCCACTGTGGGCTCCAGTCATGGCACTGATCATGGGCAAGTTCTACCCCTTCCTGAGTTTTGGTTATGCCTATAAAGTGGAGGTAGGAAGGTCCACACAAGGCTTACATGAAAGAGCCAACAGCTTTGAGAAGCTGGCATTGTGTAGTGCAATTTCATGCTACCATCAGTTTTGGTCCAGCAATTCAAGTGTGATGACTGGGCCCAGAGACTGACTCAAGGTGGCCAAGCCTGTCTGCTTCCTGCCTACATGGGTTATGTTCAACCTGCTAGTAAAGGTGAGTCTTAGGTAAGAGTTTACAAAGTGATGAAACTCTACAACAGGGGCATGTCAGCAGCTCTGGAAGGGTCAAGTAGTCTTCCTGAGAACATGACACATAAGAGGGACCTGGAGATGAAGTGACTTTAGCAGTCTAATGATAAGAGAGCAGTTCTTAGCAGAGTGTGTAATATCTGGGTGGCTGGAGCTCCAAGCCTCTTTGTCCAGTCTAGGGCCTAGAGCAAGGATAACGTGAGAACTGACATCAGAGAATCTAGAGGTATCCCATCCAGAAGAATCAGCATCTGATAATTCTATTTGGTTGAAAATTATTTTATTTTACTCATTTATTTAGAAAAAAAGTTTGCAGGGATTGGTGTGATATTCAACATTATCAGACACATAGGACTCTTCTACTTCTATGGCCAGCACTGCTATTTGTAATATCCACTCTCAAAGTCACTCATGACCAAGATGGCTGCTAAAGCTGCAGTTGTTAGATTTATACATTTTTCAGCAAAGAGAAGAAAATATCTTCATATGTGAAGGCATTTCCTAGAAAGTGTAAGTACCATTTCCATCTCCCCATAAATCCTAATGGACAGGTTGCAGTCACAGATAGCAGCAAGGGAAGCTGGGAAAACATCTTTACCCTGGGTGTTTATGTGCCTTTTATGATGGAAGGAGGGGAAGCAGCATGTCGGAGGAAACCCCAAACCTCTACCACAGTCAGTGATTTAGTTCTTCAGCTGACAAATGGTGCTCTAGGTCCCGATTAGCTAGAGATGCATCAAGAGTCCATTGACTCTTTGTTGGTTCAAGCCAGGATGTCCCACTCATGTGGATCATGCACGAACAGCCTCTTCTCCATGGGACCAAGTTCTTTTTGAGGGTGTGGTGAGGTCTACTGCTAGAACAAGAGCAGGATGTGTTTGTGGCTGTCCATCATGGGACAACATAGAGGATGGTCTGTACAGGGGCTGAACTAGGTGTCAGGGAAAGCAGTATTCTTATGTCTATGGAGTGCGCAGAACTTGGGGTTCCTAAGGAGATTGCAGTTGGAATCTGAAACCTCTTACTTACAAACACACTCTTGAAAACCCCATGGGTTGTGTCCTTTTCTTGAAGGTATTTCCACAGTAATCCCAGTTTTCCTGCTCATCCTTCCTTTCCATCCTTTTCCTTTCTGTAGGAGGGAGGAGTTAAGCACAGGCAGCACCAGGAAAAAGGCCTTATCTTATCAGGAACTTTGTCAGTGTTGCAGGAGGAGGAAGGTTCAGCTGCTGCAGAAGAGTCCCCCTAAGCCTGGCCTGCCTCACCATCGCCCCCACAGGCCTGTGTTCTCTGGCTCCCTTGGGCCACGAAGCAGGTGCAGGGATCTCTGGGAATACCAGAATAGTCACAGGGCTCACTCCATAGGGGAGGTTCTGTGTGTGTCCAGCCTTGGACTATGGAGCTTTGGAGGAGAGGGGCCTTAACTCCAGAGCAGACATCTTTGTTGACACTTTCTAAGGGGTTTTCCATGGCATCCTGCATCTGGAGGTGGGACTGAGCCTTCAGTTGCCCTCCCAGAGAAGTACAGGATAGATGGAACACTGTTGGGAAGAGGACCAGTTCTTGCCACCAGCTGGTGACAAAGCTGGTGTGTAGGTTCTTTTTCTTGATGTGAACTATGAAGCTTTTCTAGCCCTCCCAACCCATTGCTTCTAGTCTACTTGGATCAGGTATTGGCTTCCAGGTACTCTGACCTAGACATTTCCTTCTAACTCCAGATGTTAAAACATCACTTCGCCATGCTCTCTAGAATGAAACTTCAATTCCTATAGACTTACTTTTCTTTCTTTCTTTCTTTCTTTCTTTCTTTCTTTCTTTCTTTCTTTCTTTCTTACATTAACCATAGAGTTTATTACAGGTGGGGAGAGCAAAAGGGGGAGAAGAGAGAGTGACGAAGGGGAAGGGGGGGAGAACAAGAGAGAGAGACTAAGAGGGTAAGAGAGAGTGTGTGTGAGAGAGAGGGGCGAGGGGCAAGAGAGTAAGCAGGTGGGGAGGGGAAGAAGAGAGACAAAGCAGGAGAGCAAGAAAGAGACGAAGAGGGTATGAGCAAGAGAAGAGAGCAAAGAGGAAGGGGAAGGGGTAGACTTGCTTTTCTAAGAAGAACAATAAGTGTATTAAGGTACTTATATTTAAAATGGTGCAGAAAGCTTTGCATGTGCAGTATGTGTATATGCATATATATGTATATGTATATATATACATGTTATGTATGTGTGCATTAATATTTGACTGGGAATTATAGGCACATAGCAAATATCCTAAGGATGGACACTGTGTACAAGCAACATTTCTTTCCCAGGGATAGTTGCCCTCCAAGGTTTCTTATGGACCTCTCCAAATATTGTCATGCCCATTCCATTTCAGCTCCTTTGTTCTCTGTTAATGCTGTTCTCAGTATTGTCATCACACACACACATGATCATAGATAGAATGAGGGGAAACAAGCCAACAAGGTGGCTCTCTGTAGAAGAGCCCTTCCTCTACAGAGCCAAGACTGCCTCCTCTTCAAATACAAGCTAGAGACACCAGAGACCAGTCACCCTCTCCTCTGCTGTTAGTGTGCTCCTGGGTGACAGGCTCTGTCCCTTCCCAGTCCTTAGACTTCTGCACTAACAGGAGAGGGGGTTGGGTGAAACGCTTTTGAAGATCCCTTTTAGCTCGAATTTCCATGATCCTATTATCTACTTCATGCCCCGTTTCCCCACTTAAAGAAATTAGAAATAGAGCAGCATTGAAGATAATAGCTCATTTGTGTCCCTGAAGGATTTCAAAGGCATTTCCAGATTGCAAGCAAAATGGAGCTTGAATTTGAGTATGGTTGGTTTGCTAAAGGCACCCCCTCCTGCTTCCAGCTCCCACTCATGAGTGGAGTGCCACAGGGACGCCCTAGGTTTGCATGGGGACAAGTCCAAGATAAGGAAACAGATTAGGGGCAAACAGTAGTTTCTCTCCAGAGGCCATGGCCTGGGTCCAGCAGACCCTTGGGATGAATGAATTATTGGGAAAGCCAGTTTTCTTCATATGGTTTTTACATCCAGTGTTAACATGCCAGCTAGATTCTCCTAAGAAACCTCTCTCAAGAGGTTTGACATAAAGGAGTGGGTTGTGGAGCAGAGTGCTTTAGAGGCCTGGCAGGTCACAGGAGCTTTGGGCTGCTCTACCAAATCCTGGGGTTCTGTTCTAGATGCCATCCTTGTGGCCCAGGGTTTCATGTTACTAGGAACCCTGCAGGGCAATATAGAAGCTGCTCAAACTGACAATGGCACCTCTTATTGGACAAAGGAAAGCCCCAAAATGTTACCATTTGTAGGCAGAGTGTGCAAGCCTTCATCAGTGAAACTGGGCAGTTTGTGTCAGGGAGGCTCAGTATGCACAACACATTCAACCCCATGAATCTCTCTGTTCAGAGTGCTCTACAGCAAACTCACCTCCATTCACCTACTCAACCATCCATCCACTCAGTCACCCATGTACCCAATACACACAGACAGGTTGCACACTCTGAATCCAGCACTAGGCTTGGGGAAGCATTAACAAATGCAGCCATCTCCAAGCAGGAAGATCAAAGTCTGGAAAAAGATCCTGGTGTCCTGCTGGAAATAGGAGGTTTCCTAACACTGGCTTGGGGCCCAGGCGGGTCGCACTTCTGGGATTCACACCAAGAGGAAATTCATCATATACTTAACTTCCAAGAAAAAGGAAGTAAGTGACCAAGCAAAACATTCTGAATCTTCTAAAGCAAACAACAGGAAGACACAGGCTTGAAAGGCTCCCACCAGGTGCTGGTCTGCTGGGAGACATAAGATTTTTCTTTTTTTACAATTACAGAGTTTGGCACATTTGCCAAGGGCCATCTAGGATGTTTAGCTTCTCATCCAGCTAGCTCTATTCTGCGTCTTCTATTACTGACTGCCATATCTGCTTTCCAGATGTTGGATAGACCAGATGACCCCTGATGTTTGTGTTTGCCTTAAAATTCAACACGTTGGCATTTTTACAGGAGACTGTGTTATCTGAGCTCAGGTTGCAGGACTGCATGCATGAGCAATGGGGACAGTTTGTCCATAGCAGTGGCCTGGAAGGCAGCAGCTTCTGCTTAGAAGAGAAGAAATAACCTCTAGAGCTGTTTATCTGCGCTAAAACCTTGACCTGACAGTTGGTTACTGAATGGTAGAGAGGTTTTCTGGGCCCATTTCTTGGTACCTCATAATTAGATTGTTCAGAGAAAAGATGGGCCTTCATATGGCCTAAGTCCACACCGCATCAAACGAACAAGGAGAAAGTTGTATTTGTATGACCCTCAGCAATATACTTTACTAAACTGGTTCAGGCTACTCTACCTCCAACTGTGGCTTTGTACCCTAATCACCCTGGATATGAGGTTAGAGACTAGTTCTCATGCAGTCTATTCAGTGCCTAAAACAAGAAAACTATTTGACTTGGTTAAGGACAGGAGTATATTTTCTTTCCCTATGTCCCTCCATCCTCTACTCATATCTTGTCTCTCACAAGGGCAGTTGCTTTTGCAAATTTTTTCCCTTTCTATGAACTTGATGTTCTTTCTTCTACAGCCCCTTTCCAACTTTTCCACCAAACAAACACTTCCTTTTATTTTATACCCAGCTCAAATGTCACCTTTCCCCAGGGCTCCTTGGGAAAAGATACTTTCACTTCATTCCTACTGAGATATCATACCTTTAACCACTTTGATTACATCAAAATACATGATTTTGATGCACAGTTAGGTTTGAGAACCAGTACCTGAGACCACTAGGTCCTTAGATGTCATCTCCTAAGCAGCACTCCCACTTGTAGAGCTTGTTAAATAGGTGGATTTCTAGCCTTCTCCTCAGAGATACTCAGTTAGAATCTCCAAGGTTGTACTTGAGAACCTATGTGGACTTTCTGATGCCCACTGATGGTGGTGTGCTCTAGGCCTTGCTTGTTTCTTTGAATCCTCTCTGTGCTAAATCTATTAGAATCCACTAAGTGGGTTCATCCTTAGAGACAGAGTTTGTTCATATATACTTCTGTTTGGGTGAGATAGACTTTGGTTTCACAGACCTAAGTAAAGAAATGTTTGATAAATCATTTAACTCTTTCCCCACATCTTAGTTACTTTCTTATTGCTCTGATAAACACCATGACTGAGGCATCTTATAAAAGAAAGCATTTAATTTGGCTTATGGTTTCAGAGGGTTAGAGTCCATGATGGTGGAGGGAACAGCTTACCTCTTGATTCACAACCAACTATGAGGCATGGAGAGACTTTGGGAATCACACAAGTTTCCTGAAACTCCAAACTTGCGTCCAGGGACACACCTCCTCCAACAAGACTGCACCTTCTAATTCTTCAAAAACAGTTCCATAAATTGGGGACCAAGTGTTGAAACATAGGAGACTATGGGGGCCATTCTCATTCAAACCATTTCATTCCATTCCCTGGCCCCCACTGGCATGTGATCATATCATGGTGTAAAATGTATTTAGTCCAACGTCAAAAGTCCCCATAGACCTTTACAGTCTTAACACTGTTTAAAAGTCCAAAGTCTTTTCTGAGACCCAAGGTGATCTCTTAACTGTAATCCCTTATAAAATAAGAAGGCAAATGATGTACTGCCGATATACGATGGCACAGAATATATATTACCACTCCCAAAAGGGAGGAATCAGGGAATAATGAAGCCCAGCAGGGTACACTCCAAAGGCTGTGGTTCCAAGTCTGATGTCAGAGAGCTTCCCTAGCCCTTCCCTTCTGGGTTTGCTGACATCTCTTGGATTCTATTGCCTGAGTGTAGCTCTTCTTGGCAGATAGATATCCCATGGCTCTGGCACCTCTAACATCATGGGGTCTCCAGTACAATCCAGCTTCACACCATAGCCTCTCAGGGTTCTATGCATGGACTACTGTGCCACACATTGGCTTTAGCAGCCTTCCTTAACTGCAGAGGGAGATTTCACAACCTCTGCTGCACTCGTGTCTCCTTGACTTTAAAGCCAGAACTGCGCACACAACATGGCCACGTTGAGCTTCCTGCTTGGGATGGAGCCTGGTTCCCTTGAATCACATTTGAAACTGCTTTCCTTTGTTGTTGCTTTTAAGGAGCAGAAACTTCTTAGGCCTTTTTCTTTCACAAGTTGGAATCTTAGCTGGTTTGGGCCTTGCCTTGAGGGTATCCCTCTCTTTATTCCATTTAGGATTACTTTTCTCCTCATCTCTTTCAGTTCAAGTCTTGGCTCTTCAATTTCATGGAGCTCCCTTTCTTTTCTAACTGTACACTTTGTATTTCTTTTTGCCTCATCTCCTTTTCTCCATAAACCTTCATGAGAGAGACTGCTGAGAACTACATGGCAGAGTCAATATTAGGCTCTCCCTGATCCTCTACCAATGAAATTAGCCCATTACTTTTCAGTTTAGCCTCAGGCACATCCTTAGGGCAGGGAGGGAAAGCAGCCACATTATTTAAAAAAAATATCACAACAATTGTCTCTAGCCCAGTTGTGTAGTAGCATCTCGCCTTTTCAGTGAATTTGTGTTAGTGGCCACACCCCTTTGGCATAGCTTCAGGTACAGACATGACCAGAAGGTAGAGAAGAGCAGGGCAGGTTCTCTCTCTTGGGTGTTGGATCACATCAGAAGGGCAGAGACTGCATCTTTTGGAGCAGGAATGCCACGGCAGTTCTTTACTATTATCTGTGTAAGTTGTTCCTCAATAAAACACCCATTTATCATTTATCTTGGGTCTAGTGAACTCATTAATAACCTGCCTTCACAGTTGTTGACATTGTTCCCTTCTGAAACCTCTTGAGTCTGGCCTCCATAATCCACGTGGCTGTCAGACCCACGGTCTTCCAAGCTCAGTCAGCCCCACTTACAGTGCTCAACTGCTTTCCCAGCCCAAAGTCTTGCATATTCCTCCAAAAAACAGAGTACAGTCAGGCCTGTCACAGCAACAGCCCACTCCCTGGTACCCACTTTCATTGTGGTTATTTTTCTATTGCTGTGATAAAACATGATGACCAAGGGAACTTACAAAGGGAAGCATTTAATTTGGCTGATGGTTTCAGGGGGTTAGAGTTCATGACAGTAGAACAATGGAGCAGCTGAGAGAGCTCTTGATCCACAATCAACTATAAGGTAGAGAGAGAAACTGGGGATGCTATGAGTCTTTTGAAACCCTCATTGACACACTTTCTCTAACAAGGCCATGCCTCCTAATCCTTCCCATCAGTTCTGTCAACTGGGGACCAAGTCTTCAAATATATGAGCCTACGAGGGCCATTCTCATCCAAACCCCTACAACCCATATTCATCCTTCCCTCCTCTCTTCTCTCCCCTACCCTCTGCCTATGTCACCACCCTAAATATCTGTGGTCATTGAGCAAGAACCCCAAATTTCCAGGTCAAGGACTTGTTGTAAGACACAGGAGAATGAATATGTCCACAAGTTCCCCCTGCTTTCTTACGAACCAGGGGTATACATGTCACCATCATCAAATCCTGCCCTGGACTTTGTTCGTGTCCCCATTGGTCATATAGGAGAAGCCACATGATCTTTGTTCTGGGACAGTATAGTTCTGCTTTTTAGGGCAAGTCCATGGGGCTTGTTCTGTTTTAGGGAGTCAGGGAGCAGTGCATGTACCAAGGCTGGCCGTGAAGGTCTGTGTGATAGCTGGGATTACAAAATGCACAGATGCAAACCTAATCCTTCTGTGACTAAAGAGGCTTGTTTTTTCTTCTCTGTATGAGTGCTGTGTGGAAAACCAGTAAACAAGTTTTAAAATTGTATGTAGAGCCAGCATGTGGCTTACGGGTTCCTGGGAGCCATTAAAGAGTCACACAAGATGACCTCCCTGTGGGCTATGTTGAGAAGAGGGGCTTGTAGTGTGTGTGTGTGTGTGTGTGTGTGTGTGTGTGTGTGTGTGTGTGTGTGTTGCATATAACAGAACCAGGGTAAAGACAACACCTGGAGAAAGCGGTGTGTGGAAGGGGTGAGACATGGAAGCCTCTGGGAATGTTTGAGCACATATTATGAGTGCCAAGGGAGGTGGCAGGTACCTCACAAGGCAGCTGCAGAGGTGCTGCTTTAGGTGTGCAGGGCAGGGTTCCCCTCCCCTAGTAACCTGTGCACAACTCAGGCGACAGCTCTGTCTTTAGATGGGGGTGGTTTTCTAGTTAGCCTCCCTGGGCTCTGCTCAGCTTTTCACCAAGTGCTTCAGTTTCTGGTGGACAAAGTCAAATTTCACCCCTGCATCTCATCAAGAGACTGGGGGAGCCTGTGTCTGTTCTCTTCCTGGTGCTATCAGTGCCCATCTGCGGCAAGCAGCCAGAGTTCTCCATCCCAGAGACAGCTGTTGGTGGTCTGCACACACATGCAAGTGTGCACTCACAGTCTGAATTTGGAGATGGTTTGACTGGGCCTTTGTGGACAGGGTTGCTTCTTGCTGTTGGGACTCCCCTCAAGGGGAAGGAACTAGAAAATTTCTTGCTGCTCTTGTTTCCCCAAATCATCTTCTGCCAGCATTGTCTGCCTGGGTCCCTCTGTCTCTTTTGAAAAAAAATGAAATAATAAATACTAATAAAAAGACAGATTAGAATGGAGCAGCCTTGTTTTGTTCAGTGGACTTGACATCTATCCTCAGAGCATCCTCTGTGGGGAAGGTAGGGAGACATAACGTTACAGAGAAGCCCGCGGAACGGCTCACTATCTTGTCCAAGTATGACCACGAATGAGGAGTGGAGGCAGAGTTGACATGAAGGGGATCAGTGTTCAGAGGTCATGGCCTGGCCTGGTTCTTCACATAGCCCTCGTTCTGTGTGTGGTGAAGGGAGCCTGGGAAGACTACTCCATCAGCAGGTCCTTTGATGCTTTTCTGTCCTTGGGTATAGAGAAACAAATCATGTTCACACTCAAGATCTGGCTCTAGGCCCCTGTCTCCCTGTCTCTACTCCTTGGCCATTCCAGATGTGGGACAAAGCCTCTCCAGGCCCTGCCCCCTGCCAACCCTAAAGAGATCCACCATTCTCTGGAGTTACTCTCTAGGTGACAAGGCTAGCTGTCTAGAGACAGTTGTGAGGACACAGGGGCCCCCACATTGCAGAAGGTCAGCCTAGAGAACTGTGGCTCTTTGGGAGCAGTTAATGTGGGCTCTCAGGGACTAGTAGGAGTTTGGTATAGGAAAGAAGAGGCATGTGGGAGGAGGGAAGTCCAGCAATGGCAGGAGGGGACCTAGCAAGTCCCTAGCAGACAGGGGGACAGCTGCAGGGGAGGGACAAGGGCACAGAGTTCAGTGAGTGGGGAGGGTAATGCAGCTGGGTTAGGGGTGGGTGGGTGTGAGTGTGTGTGGGGGGTCTGGCCATGGGACAGTCTAAGGGATGACACGAGCCCTTGCCGGATCCTCAGTTACACATGTGAAACTCAGCAAACACCCTCTGGTTAAGAGAGAAGTTTGAGGGAACCATATTTTACAAAGATGTGCAAACAAAAAGATTTTGAAGAGACAGTAGGTTTGGGTGATGATGTGGGCATATATTCCCCATCTACTATCTGGTATTGAGCAGACAGCAGCATTAGTTTACTTAGGTGGGAACTGAGAGCTGAAATCATGGTCTGGGGACCCCCTCCATGAAGTACTGGCTGTACTGAAGCTGTGTCCTGGCTTTTCATAGGGTTTGTTCCCAGTGGTCCAGTGGAGAGAGCAAGCGTTGGGCCAGAGTCACAGTGAGGAAGGGGTAGATGCAGAACATACATATTTCAGAGGTGACGGGTTACCCGTTTGTTCATTGGTGACTCATATCTACCCGTCCAACATCCATGTATTATAAACTGACTCACAACGAAGTGGATTTGACCACAGGCCATTTCTGCAAGCTGAGTACAGAGGCCTAGATGGGCCATGTAAGACAGTGTCTTAAAGAGAAGGCGTTGTGCCCTGAGGGCAGACCAAGGGATTCATATCTATTGAGAAGTTCATCAATGCTGGTGGCCGGGGTTGCTTCCATAGCCATAATGTGGCATGCCTGAGCAGTGTCCACTCGGAGGCACCTGGACCTTTGCATGGGTTTCTCAGAGAGCATGGATGAAAGTCACTACCATCTGGGTGTGATACCACAATCCACTCACCGCCTCCTCAATCAGTCATTCCACTCCTTCCTGCCTGGCTTTCATCATTCTTCAGCTGGGATGCTTCTGCCACCACACCTCCAGAGCTCCATGTGGGGACCCAAAGGAGTCATGTATACAGCGAAGCCTGAAACCGTGCTGTGTGACATAAGAACACCCTTGTCATTTGTTACCACTATGTGGGGCCATCTTACTAGACTTATTTCCAGCTTCCTTCAGCTTACCGAATTCCCAGAAAAGAGGTTCACTATTTGTAGAACCAAGTCCACATTACCATGGTAACAAGCAGCAGTTTGAATGCTAACCTCACAGGAGTGTCAAAAAGGGCTAGCCTGAGGTGTCTCCTATTAGTATCTGGGAGTAGGAGGGAGCGAAGCCTCCTACTTAGCTATGGAAACAGTTACTGGTTGCCCCGTGCCAGGATGTTTTGTTCATACTGTTCAGCCTTGTACATTTGGAGAGACCCAAATCTGTGTTTGCCTTATTCTGACATTTTATTGCGATGCTGTCCCATAATGACTTCATGGGGTCCAGGAAGCCACCAGGGCACAGGCAAGATAAGCTTCACCACCACATTCCCACACTTCCCCCTTCTTTCCCCACCACCTCCTAATGGCACCAGCACAGCTGCAGTGATGGGGGGGATCCTTCCACTCAGAATCTTGGAGGTGCGGGGAGGGAAGGAGGGAGGAAGATGTGCGTGTGTGTTCGTATGCATGTGAGTGTATGTAGGATGTGTAGAGTGGGTTAAACATCAGTGGTGGCAAATAGACACAGGGCTCTCATCCTTCCCGTGTCACTCACTGACATGAGTGGAAGAGTTTCTTGTCCTGGTTAGGAAAGCTCTGGAAACCCGTATTCTCCAGGGCCTCCTGAGAACCTCATGGCTTGACCTCTGCAGCATGCCTCTTGCCCTAGTGTGGCTGCGGCACTTATAGTGCTGGGGTTCCATTTCTGCCCTTCATGCCCAGAGAACAAGGAAGGTGACCAGCCCTCCAGGTACATGATGAAAGTGGGATCCCAAGGGAGCTTGGGATCCTGGGCTAGATGGGTCAGGGAACTGTGAGCTCTCTCCAGGTTTCCTGAGTCCCAGTGCCCCCCGTCCTGGGGCAGAGGGGCTGGCAGAGTTGGCTGCATACCAGGGGTGATTGATCTCTGTTTTGGTGCCCCTGACCATGGATACCCCATTGAAAGTGATGTGGCATTGAAAATGCTGACCACAGGGCTTAACAAACCCTGCCCACTTAAACCTGGACCAGGGCTGAGCACCCAGATATGCCCACTGGGCTCTGAGGACAGCACGCCACTGAGGTGGATGGGTGTGGCTTTACATGGCTCTTCCTGGGACTCAGCCTTCCAAAGATCTCCAAGGGGATAGAAGAGGGATTAGAAGGAGCTCTTATCTGCATCACACACAGGGATGTTGAGCTCAGAGTAACTGCCTAAAGGAGCAGAGCTGAGGCTTGCTGGGCTCCCAGACCCTGCCTGTGCCCTGAGTCCTCTTGGCAGCTGCCTACTTTCCCAGAAGCAGATGGAAGGAGACTTCCACAAAGAGGTTGTGGTGCCCCGTGCTGCAGTTCCCATGGTAAGTTCAGGCCCCTCGTGTTTCTAATTACTCCTGGTGTTCTTTTCTTCCCATGGTGTGAGCGCAGGCTGGGCTGTCCCAGTCTACCATGCTACCCTGTCCCAGTCTACCATGCTACCCTGTCCCAGTCTACCATGCTACCCTGTCCCATGCTACCCTGTCCCCCACATCCCTTCCCCTTCTCACAGACAGGAGCTCCAGCCACAAGAAGCTTTCAGGGGTCACTAAGAGATGACTTTCAGTTCATTAAAATGGTTTTGCTGTTATTGTGGTAAAATACATAGAATGTGTATTTGGCTTTTAAAAACCATGTTAAGCACCGCAATTAAGTATGTTCACAAGGGTTGTACAACTTTCCCTGCCATCTCCAGAACCAAAGCTCTACTTATTACTACACAAGAACTGTTCATTTCTCCCCAGCAAACTTTATTCTAGTTTCTGTCCATGGATTTATCCACTCCAGGTCCCTCATCACTCTGTCCTGAGGAAAGATTCTGTATGTCCCTATATCTGAACCCCAAAGCAGCACATGGCCCAACCATGGATTTTTTTTCTAGTGGCGAACATGCCAGAGCTAAAGAAGGTAGAAGATAAGTCACATTTAAACTTAAAATGCCAAAGTTGGGCATGAAAGTGCCCTCATGGTACCAGCACTCCAGATATTGAGGCAGGAAGTCATGATTTTGAGGCCAGTCTGGGCTATATAACAAGCTCCTCTTTTAAAAGACTGAAACAAACAACTGAACACACTAGCCAGCCAACCTTGTACTATCAATAAGTAGATTTTTAAGGGACAGAGTAGGATGTTTCATGAAACGAAGACTAGAAATTGGAGACGGTTTTAAAATGTGCTCACTCATTCCTTCTTGGAGCACGCTATGCCTCAGGCATTGTGCTAGACACAGTAAATGTGTGTTTTCCGTAAGGTGGTTAGGGCAGGACAAACAAAAGGCAGCGTCAACACAGTTCCAAAATGTCTTGACCAACTAGAGACAGTGTGTAAGAAGCACTGTGGAAGAAGTGATAAAAATACTGTAGAGTTTGCCAGGTGAGAGTCTGGGGTGGGGATATGACACAGACTCAGACTGGAGAAAAAGGTTCATTTGTAGACAAGGTCTAGGAGGTCAGAGAAGGGTGTAACTAGTTTCGTTCAAGGGCAGAGGCATGGAGATACAATTTTTCTAGAGTTGTCATTTGGGACATTGTGAGGATAGGAGTTCACTAAGCAAAGTTTGAGAACATTTCAGACAGAGAAAGTGGTATGAGCCAATAAATAAATGACATTTTTAGATGATGAGGTAGATGTTGATACAAGTGGTACAGGTGGGCGCGGCTTGACATGGTGAATTCCGTGGCAGGAGGGCTACTGTGGGTGCTGTTTGGCTGTGTGTGGGAGGAATTGCAGAGTGAAAAGAAAGATTCAGTACACAACTGGGAATTGAGGTGTATGTGCTGACAACTGAGCTGTTGCTGTTGTTGAGTTGATGCCCATGAAAGACAGCCTTGGGGTTCACAGTTGAGCTCACTCTTCTACCAGCTCCTAACATTCATTCATGCTCCCAGAAACCCCCCTCCCACCATTCATCAGTTTGTACCAGGTGTTCAAGGCAAGATCAAAATGAGAAAAGTGAGTGTGGATAACTGGGTGGGTGGCTAGAGGGCAGGCCAGTGTGGGGGCAACCTGGAAAACACCCTCTAGACCAATGGTTCTCAACCTGTGGTCTGTGACCCCCGAGTGTCAAACCATCCTTTCCTGGGGGCAAGATCATTGGGAAACAGAAATTTACAGTATGGCTCATAACAGTAGCAAAATTACAGTTATGGAATAGCAACAGAAGCAATTGTTTGGTTGTTGGGGATCACCACAGCACAAGGAACTGTGTCAGAGGCTCACAGTGTTAGGAAAGTTAAGAACCACTGCTGTGGACCCTTCCTCCCTCCCAACACCATGGCAAGAAAAGGCTTGCACAGTGTTTTGTTTCCTGTAACTTTCTGTGCCCACTCTTAAGGAACCTGTGGTCAGGCTCAGGGTCTTCCCTGTTGGACATCTAGCCTACTCACCCTGTGAGGTTCAGAGGAACAAACATCTAATGTCAACTGGGTGTAAGGTGATGACCCCAGTGTCCAGGACTCAGGCAGACAGATGAGGAGACCACTGCTTGAACTGGTCCCCAGGATATGTGAGGTTGTCTGATTTTGCCCCATCATAAAAGAGTTACTGGGACACTATTGTCCTAGCTAGTGACTCAGGCAAGGACAGTCCTCTTAAATATTGCTTGAGGCATCCAGCTTAAAGTTTTAAAGGCTTTTTGGCTACACTTTGACAGATTCCAGACCCTCTTCTAACACTCAACTTGAAAAACAAAACAAAACAAAACAACAACAACAATAACAACAACAAAACCCCAGGTCAATTCTGTAAGCTTATGTTCTGAGCCTGAAACCATATTCTTTCAGGCTGTAGGAAAACCCACGTCCCCATATCTATTGCTCCTCCTCATGTTTTTGCAAATGGGGAGACAATCCTGGAGAGGTAAGGCAAGCTTCTAAGCCAGCAGTACTGTTCTCAGCTCTGTCTGGGACACTTTCTTTCTCCAACAACCCCACAGGTGTCTCCAGCAAAGGCAGTTTGCTGCTTCACTGGGAGCTGATGAACTTTCCCTATCTTTAGGCACATATGGCTACTCAGCCTTTGACTGAAGTGTTTGAAGCCAATGGTCTGATCAGGGTCCCTTTGGGGAGCATGTGGAGCTACCCTGTGTATGTACCTGTCACTAAACTCTACAGGATGCCTCTGTGCTGCCACTCCTGCCTTGGCGCACACTGTCACATGGCTCTCATTTGCCCCTTCTCCATGGGTGGTGGCTGACCCATCCCTATACCTTTGCACTAATTAGGAAATGCCCTTTGCTTTCACAGAGGTGGCCCTGAGCCAGGGCTTCATTCCCACTGGCTCCTTACTGGATACCTTAGTGCCCGGAGCAGGCAGCACGTCTATAAATGGTGGCTTTGTCCCCTCCCCTAGAGGTTTCTGGAGTGATCTCCAGAGACCCCTCAAATTCTCAGTTGGCAAATCTCCCTAATATCAATTGGAAGATGGCCCAACCAACAACTGTGTGCATTCTCAAGGGTCCTGTTCACCACGCTGCTGCCAACCTTATCTTGTGGGCTGGAGAAGACGGCATTCCAAAGAGGATGTGTGATGTCAGGGGCCAGAGGAAGGCCATCCTGTCTCCGAATTAAAAGGTTGCTTTCTAAGTCCAAATCCAATAGCACAGTAATGTGAGTCACTCTGCCAATTCCCTTGGGGAACAAATGTGTAGGCTCATCATCACAAGCGGCAGTGGCTGTAAATACTGACAACACATTGTCTTGTCTGGAGGGCTCTGAGCTGTAGCCAGACTGTGTGTGTATGTGTGTGTATGCTCCTAAGTGTGTGTATGTGTGTGCATGCTCATCGTGTGTCTGTGTGTGCATGTGTGTATGCACGCTCGTAAGTGTGCATGCATGCATGGCTGCATGTGTGTGTGTGTGTGTGTGTGTGTGTGTGTGTGTGTGTGTGTGCAGGGACACTGAAGAGGAAGGTGATGGATGTCAGTTTTGAGACTGGAAGATTTTCCATGATGACTCTGTTGACTTTAGAGGACAAGGCTTCCCCAGGCCCCCAGTTCTGCTCCTTCACAGGACAGCCTCCCCCCATCCCCACCTCAGGCCCCCAGTTCTGCTCCTTCTGTGGATGCACAGCAGGAACAAGACTTTTCAAATGTATACAGAGAAGAATCTCACCACAGGCCACAGCCCTGGATCGGGGAAGTGTGAGCTCTCATGCCTGGAGTGTGAGCCAAGCACCCCCCTCCTCCCACAGCTTCTCTGCGCCTCCCCATCCTCCCTCTTGCTCTCTACCTGCAGTTTGGCAGGACCCCCTGGAGGTAATTAATTAATAAATCAGTGTTTGCCTTCTTCCCAGAAAAGTGCTCTTTTTCCCTCTGTAAGTGACAAGTGTTTCAGTGGAACCTGGGGAGGTGTCTAGGGCTGGAGGAATTTCTTTTAGTAATCCATGCCAAGAAGGTTGTAATATCGTCTCCGTGAAATGAGATGATAGGGCTTGAGTGCCTCATGGTGGCATCTGCTAGTCCCAGCACACTAGCTTCACAAGTCTCTTGTCTGCAGGAAAATGTTGCTTCCGGGGCACCTGAGTTTCTTCCTCAGTTATTTTGCTAAAAAGGAGGTTCTGGGGTTCACTCACAGTTCATGAGGTCTCAGCAGCAAGTACCCTGGTCCAAAGCATCAGACAGAATGTTCTTGTGAGTGGCGGGACCGTGGTTGGGTATCCCCTCTCCTGCAGCTTTTCCTTCTCCTGGCTCCCGTGTTGAACAAAGCCTTCTCTGTCCACATGCTGTGACCTCTGACTCCCTGGTTACTCTTTTATCAGAAGCATCAGCATCACCATTGCCGCTGACCCACGTATAGTCTGACAGCTTACCGAGTACTATTATGTACACTGCTATTCTTCCTGGGATGTTTTCTCTCTTTGATGGAGTTGGGGGCAGTTATAATTGTCATTGTTTGGAGAGATTAACGTTAATTTTCTCTTCAGAGTGGCAAGCACTGGGGCCAGAACTAGAATCTGTTTCTTTTCTAGACTGGGTTATGTCTTTTTGGTTGTTTTTATTCTTTTGAGAAAGGGTATGACTGTGTAGCCCTGGCCAGGCTGGAGCTCACTGTGTAAACCTGCTTGGCCTTGAATTCACAGAGATCCCTTTGCTTCTGTTTTCCAAGAATGTACCACTACACTGGGCTTTGCCTTAACTTTGTCTTAACCATCCATCCATCCATCCATCCATCCATCCATCCATCCATCCACCCACCCATCCATCTATACACTCATACATTCTACCTAACAGGTAATTATTACACGAATGTTTCATGGTAACTATGTAGGTAGCAGTAGTGAATACAAAGGACTGTTCCCCACATACAGGATCTGTGTGTTCAGCGGAACATGCTGTCTCCAGATAGGGTATGTTGTGGGAACCTGAACATGAGACTCTTGGAGGAACACAGTGTGTTGACTTCACAACACCTGGCTCTTCCTTCTGACCCCAGTTAACTGGATGGGGGACCTTGGAGGTGCTTTCCAGCTTCTGATTTCAAACCCTTCAGTACGTCGGGCGGGATTTGGGTGGAAGAGCCGCAGTACCACTATAGACAGGAGGAAGGACACAACTGTTTTAGGTATGACACATCATATCATTTGCAAACATACCTTGTGTAGTTTATTCCTCACAGCAGCTGGAGAGAGATGACCTGGACAAGTAGGCAGGTCAAGGGAAACATTTCTGGAAGCTTCAGGGTAATCAATACTGACAGGTCTGTCTTAAGAGACAAGTTTCCTGAAGTTCTGTGGCCCTCAAATGTCAGTTTCCCACCAAGGCAAAGGTGAAAAAAAGATCACTAGGCTCCAACTCTGGCCCAATTAGTCCCACTCAGACTTGGGGACAGGGGACCTGCATTAAAACAAGCCTCTCCTTGATCACCAAGCAACATTGGGTACCACTCTGAAATGAGCAGAGCAACTTTTTCTTGGGATGGTGGAAGAGTTGGGGAGAATCCAGTGTCCAGATGTCATATGCAATATGACTTTCAGTATTCCAGATTTTCCATAGTGCTGTTCAGGACACAGGCAGCTCTGTGCTACTTGGTACCACCTCTGTATAGATGTGGAAGATGGCAAACCAGGCTGACACCGTGAGTTGTGTGTGTGTGTGTGTGTGTGTGTGTGTGTGTGTGTGTGCGTGCACGTGCAGGCATTCAAACCATTCCAGAAGCTTGATCGAGGCCACAGGCCAGTCAACGAGAACAGACTAGATGCTTCAACGACTGAAGCAGATGCGGAGAGGCACATGCTGGGGACTTATGGGATTACAGGGACACCCTGGTCCACACAAAGATGACCTGAAGGGCTATCTATTACAGTGGCAGCTGGTGCTGGGCTCTCAGGCTGATAGCCTGGCTCTTGGAAATGCAATAACTTAATTGGTGGTGGTGTTTTCCACCCCAAATTGAAGGAAGCATTAGAATTCTTCAGAACACAGTCTAACATTCAAGCTGGTGTTTGAGGCCCAGGTAAAGCTCTTTACCATTTCAGATCTGGACCTCTACCCCATTATTTGACATGGGAGGAAAATAAACCCTAGAGGAGAGATGGTTTGCCCAGTGTCTTACAAATGAGAGCTGAGTGGGGAAAGCAGGCAGCTACTTAATAAGGCGGCTTTTTCAGAAGGTGACTGGGTTCCCTTGCTGGGTAAGTTTGAGACATTCCATTCAAACAGCTGCTTCGTTTAAAGGCTCACTGTTTGAGAAGAGTTGGCAGGAGTACCTGTTTAACGCCTCAAAGTCCTTGTGGATTTGGTTCTGGGGCCCTTCAGAGGCATAGAAGGCCACTTTGGGATAACTCACTACTGGGAGGCATGGGACCCTCTGGCCAGGCAAGAGGACAGGCACAGGGAATATGTATTCCCAGAGTCTGCCTTGTCCTTGGTCACAGACTCAGTAAATATATGGCATTGGCATTGAATAAAGTCACCCTCAGCCAGGATCTGGAGTGTCTCAGATCTTAATGGCTCCTTTTGGTCCTGGGGGGTTAGGCTTACTAAATCCTACTCAAGAAAAAGAGATGTTTTGGGAAGGCACTCTTAGGATAAGCCAAAGAAAGTTGCACTTCCTAGAGTAAGGAGCAGATGAGGAAGACCTAGAGAGATGTAATTGTGTGGAAGAGTTTGAGTGGCATGGTAGCGCCCCCTTACAGGTCACAAACACAGATCTAAGGTCACTCACAAAAAGTGAACACATCAGTTCAGAGCCAGGAAAACAGAGGTTCAAAAGCAAAGGACAAAAACCACTCACTGACTTGGAGGCGAAGCCCGTGCTCCTCGCTCTGGCACAGTTTATTGGATTTCCTTTGTAGTTTACTGGCTTCCAGCTTATGGACAGTTCCACCAGATCCTGACTTGCCTCTAGCTGCATAGTCCACAACAAATGGGAAACAACTGTTTCTAAGGGTAGTCACAGGCTTGGGGACCCCAGGAATGGACAACAGAGGACTCTTACCTACTTCCCCTGTATCATAGTTCAACATTAGGTAATGAGGACTCCACAGAAACAAGCCCAACATGTTTGTTTCCTGCCCAAGGAGCCAAGAATGAGCAAGTGTGAGCATTTAGGAAGGCTTTCTACACTAAACGAGCGTGTTTCTGCTATGGGGGAAAATTCACTTGTGTGACCCTTTCCCCAACAGTGTTGACAAACACACTGTTACTCCCTATAAGTTCTCGATGCTTTATATAAATTCCTACATGACAGATATACGATATGTTATAGAAAACAGTACATATCAGTTACTTAATTCAACTCTTGTGTTTGGTAGGCAAAGAAACATTGGGTAGGGCCCGGGAGGAACCACCAGCCAAAGGTTCACAGGGAGTCTCTCACTCATGACCTAGACTATGCTGTTGTCAAGGTTGACTGCGGTGGGCTCTGCAAATGTGGGCTTCCAGGCTGTGGCAATGTAGACCCATCCAGAGGCTTTCTTACATTCTCCTTAGATTTTATTCAAGCCAGAGCAGTGCTTTCCAAGAAATGAAATGTCTATTTCCAAGCAGTGACCACTCTGTTCCCCCACTATTGCCTGCACCAACCCTTCTGATACCTTCTGGTGGACTGGATCACACTGCTTCAGTCTGGGTAGGACGTGGGTTGAATACTCATCCAGAATGCTGGCCTCCCCTTCTTTCCCTTGCCCATCACTGTCTAAATAAGTAGACTCATTTTTCTAGATGCAACAAAGCCCCACAGTCTTCCTTACCACCTCCAGATCCTGTGGTTCTGTACTTCCTAGTCTCAAGTGTGGCCCTGGCACAGGGAGGGGGCAAGGCAGAGACTGAGCTGGATAATGGTCTCTTAGGGTCTACCAGCCATTCCTGACCTCAGAGCCATTGACAGTGATGAGTTGGTTCACTGCTCCTGTGTCCTCAGGTGGTGGTATAGTGCTGTTTCAGCATCATACATTCTGGTTTTAGTAGAACTCAACCTTACAGTTTTTAGAGTCTCAATTTCCTGCGGAAGGGAGCACTGACTCTCTTCTGAGTGAAGGCGACAGACTAGTCTCTTTTTTCACTTTGTTTGATAGGGCAGTAAGCCTATCAGCCACTATTCCATAGCACTTTTGGGGTGTAAACAAAGCGACTGAAGAGATTGGAAGGAATGTGGGGTAATGGTGACTCTGAATCCCAGACTGGCTCGGATCTGGTTTTCTTTACTACCTCTGTGGTCTTTGTGTTTACTTTTCCTCATCCACAAAAAGGGTCTGGATTCATAGTGGCAGGAGATGATACCAGGCTCTCCCTCTAGGAAGTGTGATGGGCTCTTGGAAGCTGTTCTGAGGACCAGAGGCCAGGATTAAGGGATGAGTATGACTGGGATCACACACATACTCTGTAGTTAAGGGAACTGCCAATGCCAGGCTGTTGCTTCATGCCCATCAACAGCTCTTCTATGTAGGAGACTCACTCATCTGTGCCATCAGTCTTGAGTCCTGGGCTCTGGGGGCTCCTTTGGGGTAAGCCTTTTGAGGAAGGGCCAGTGTAAACAGTAGGCAGGCTTTCCTACCTGTTCTCAGTGTGAAGTGCTCCTCTTGGTCTGTGGATGTTAGATACGCCTGACACAACTGATTAATAGTTATCAGCCATGTCCCTATGCTGTGACATGTGATCATCTCCCTTTTTCAGGGCTGGCTTCCTCACTCACACAGCTTCTACTCCTGCTTCCATGCTTGTTTTCATGCCACTGTCCTCTGTCTCACCCTGTCACCTTCCCTGGCCTCCACCTTGCATCTTCATCTTCCCCAGAAGTGCTTGCATTACTCTGGTCCATGGTGATTCCTCTGCTTCCCGGATGCTCAATGGAACATTGGATAGGATTCAGCTTGAGGCTTCTTGCTGCCTTCATGGTCCACATTTTCACCTTATAAACTTCTCAGCAAAGGCCCTCAGTCCCTTGCTGGTCATGTTTGGTGGAAGTAGACAGGGCATACATAATGTTTTATTGTTTGCCAGCCCACGAGAACCACTCTAGCAGTACTCCACGTCTCCCTGTAGTCTGTGGCTATGTCTTGCTGGGCAGTGGACATGGATTCAGCCAGGGTTGCTTTAGGGAGAACATATATGGAATGATGGGTCAGTTCACTGGGGAAGATCCATGGCTTGAGGTCAAGGCTGGTCTAACCTCAGACAAGGTATGATACTGTTCCTTGCTCAGCATACCCAGCCTGGGTCTTTAGAAGGGACAGGCATTACTGCTTCGGTGACAAAGAAGATGGCACACCTTGTGGCCTGTCATTATGGAGGGATTCTCCATTTTCATTACCTTGGTGCTTGGCCTTGAGGAACACAAGAGACATGCAGGAACCTGGAGCCTTTGCTCTTCCTTGGTGTAGAGACCCAGAGGGGACAGAGCCCATAGCTCAGGCCCACAGCCACTTAGTAGCAGGATGAGTCCTTTGGAGTGTGGGATGCACAAGCTCTCCTGGGCATGTGCATCCCAGGAGATGGGTCTGTCATGGGTAAGGCCACTTACATTGTGTGGACTTAGAAGCTGCACTAGGAAATCAGGTATGGCGGCTTATGCCTGTAATTCCAGCACTTCAGGCGAGTGCATGACTGTGAGTTTGATGTCAGCCTGGGTTAAATGAAAACTAGAAATAAATAAAATAAAAAGACCTCTCTTGAAAAGACATTGTGTTATGAATGCTAATGTCTGCATGCAAGCAAGCCTGGCATCCCGCTTTCTCCTGACCACTTCCCGTTGTGTGTGTGAACATTCCCAGCCCTTGTGCTGGGCTTGTGGACATCCCAGGGCTCAGGCGAGAAGGGCAGTTGGCCAGACTGCACCCAACCCACCAGGGGCTCTCTTTAAGAGTCAGGTTCCCTAAGTAGAAAGACACATCAGAAGCTCATATAGCATCTTCTTTGTCCTCGGGGATTTAGAAACGCAACTGGGGGGCTCCCTTCTCTTTCTTCTGCAGCTTTACTTCCTGTTTGGGTCTTGCCACCCTGCTCTCCATCTAGCAAGACTGTACTTGTCCTCACACTGTGTGACCCCTTGTCACCCACTCCAAATGCCTCTCAACCTTGATGAATTCTCCAGGTGTTTCACACATCTACTCCAGAACACAGTGTTCTGGAGCACTGGCTGCTCTGCAGGGGTCACTGGGGAAATGGCCTGTAAGAAGAGAAGGCACAGCACCTGTGCATCTGTGAGGGAAAGACTAGCAGCCATAAGCACTCCTATGACCCAGCCAGACTGGATCTGGAAAGCCAGATGCAAAGCCTGTCTGCTGCTCTGTAGCTGTGTGGCTCGGAACCCTTCCAGATGCTGTCATACTGTCTTAGTTTCGTTTCCCATTGCTGTGACAACAAACTCTGACAAAAGCAGCTTAAGGGTGAGAATGTCTCTTTTAGCTCACAGCTTGAGGCATGGTCTGTCTTGGTGGGCAGTCAAGGTGGCAGGAGGTTGAAGCAGCAGCAGCCATCAGAAGAGAGCAACGAATGCATACTGCTCTGAGCTCCTGTTCGCCATTTTATGTAGCCCAGTCTCCCCCACCCAGAAAATGGTCCTCCCCACAATTAAGGTGGGTCTTAACTAATTTAATCAAGCTTAGTCTCCATAGGTATGCCTAGCTGCCCTTCTCCCAGGTGACTCTTCGTAGAGATAGATCCGCCTCCACACCTGTAGTACTGACCACACCCAAAAGGCGTGGTCACAGGTGTGGACATGACTGGTTAAAAGGAAAAGTTCTGGTTCGAAAACCCCCTTGGTGGAGAGCACCAGGGTGGCAGGGTCTCCATCTCTGGAGCTGGAGGGCCACTTGTTTTCTGTTCTTTTTCACCAAATAAACTCCATATATACAGAGTCTAGTGAATCCTGATTTCCACGACCATAACACTAGATCCTGTCAAGTTGACAGTTGACACTAACCATCATGGATGCCCAGTTAGATAAGATGCCCACAGCCTGGCTGGGATACAGGAGGCTCCAACAGAAGCCTCCCCTGGGTTGTCTTCAGCACTACAGGAAGCAGACAGGGTCTGAATTAGGTGAGCCACCTTCCCCACTAACCTCCTGCTGCCCCTAGAGAGTGCATATCTTGTTGGACACCAGGCTGTCCTTGATCTCCTGCCTCTAGAATATTATTTTCACATAGCTAGTTACTTACAAGTGACTAGAGATGGTAAGACAAACAGCCCCCACCCCTTGCAGAGCGGAGACTAAATAGGGTGAAAACGAGGTTCTGAAGTGACAGTACATTCCCTGATGTCATTGTGGAAGCATGATATTTCTGGAACAATAGCAAGTACAGCCCTTATCTGGGAATCTGTAGCCCCAGCCAGTCATGTCTCCTGCGTAAGCTTGAAACATTGTCCTCCATCTAGCCTGCCAACTGTCCCTGAAAGTCACCTGTGCTGGGTTCAGTCCTGCCATGCCTCTCCCCTCCCTTCCAAATAGTCTGCTGCCTGTTGACTACTTGGCTCTTGGAGACAATCCTGCTGTGGATCAGGACTCGCCATCCTCTACTCTACATGGCCAGGCCTGGCACTGAGTTTCATTTTACTCTCATCTCATGACTACTGACACAGAAGAGCTTTCTACCCAGATTGATCAAATGATGTGCAGTTTTAACCAGCTTGAGACATACTCGTACCAATCTAATGACCCCTCCCTACACCACCGGATCCCAACAATTATGAGGTCCAGATCCCCTCCATGTCCAGCATTGTGCAAGAGCAGCTGTGGATCTCCAAAATGGTCCCCACACTGTTTCTGCAATAGCCAAGGCCTTTCTGAATAAAGTTACCAGACAATTCTTTTAAAACGGATGTTCTGTCAGAGGGTGTCAGGGGAACTCTATGAACCTGGAGCATTCAGTGAACCAGGGCATTTTATGCTTGGGCTTTGCTCCAGGTGTTCTATGAGTTCCATGGAAAGCTTGTGGAGACATAAAATCCTGGTTGTTAGAAACCCAGATGTGTCACCTCCCTGTCAGAGCTCAAGCTTCACGCCTGAATTCAGCACAGACTAGCTGTGATCACTCCTATTTTTCAGGCTCTGGGGAGGGTGAATTAAAAGATAGAAGGCAAATCAGCTCTTTGCCATAGCATATTTGCTGTTAGTATTCTTTGAGCTTCACCGGAAGGATGCAGGAATCACCAATCCCAGTGAGCTACATAGCCATCTCCATTATGTTTTGCTGTGCTCTAAGAGGCAAATTTCTTTTTATTTTGGTGCCCCGGACACTGGAGCAATTCTTCTAGAGATCCATGGTGTTCATCATGGTGTTTTTAGCAGCATCTCTGGCTTCTCCCGACTACATACCAATGATATGGTACACCTGCCCCAATTTCAACAGCTATAAATGTCCCTAGATATTCCCAGATGTTCTCTGGGGACCAAGTTATCTCATCTTAGCTGAGTGTACAGTGTGGATACTGCCAACCACACATGTGGCATGCAATCCTCATGGCAAGGCTTTACGGCATCAAGTCAGCATCATTCCTGATATACAGACAAGTCTGACAGGCCTGAACAAGTTAGCTTGCTTCTCTGCAGTTAGTAGACCACATACCTGAGACCCAAACATGAGTCTGCCTGACGACAAAGTCTGTGGTTTTTATATGTGCATGAGAAGTGCTGGAGAGTCTTCATTTGTGGTATTGTGCATAACCACACTAAAATGCCCGTCAGTAGTAAAAGGTGGTGTCTTTTTACTCTTAGAGGGTTCTAATTAAATTGGCAAGAACAGTGGACACATCTGCCTCTACGTCTTCAGCCATTGCCGATAAAGGTAAATGATCACAAACTGAGGCACAGGCTAGTCTTTTGCTTGGTTCTGAGAGAGCAAAGAGATTCACACCCCCCCCCCCCAGTGTTCAAATATATTTACATAACCTTCATATGAACGCAAGTATAAAATGAATCTTCGGTTTAGATTTTTGAGGTGCCTTCTCCCATCTTTGTGGAAAGTCAAACATTACTAATTAAGTGTACTCCTATATTTAGAATGAGATAGCAACAGTAATAGTATTTGTGGAGCTAGAATTGCTATTTTTAAACAAAGATCCTATTAACTTACTACAAACCAACTTTACTTAAGTCAGGACTACCCAGCAAAGATACTGTTATCCATTCGTGATCTGAATTCTGGTGTAAGAATTAAACTGTGGTATACCTTACATGGCCCAGACATTTGTTTTACGATGAATCAGACAGTAGCCGTGACTTACTAGTAGACTTTTAATTAGGCCTGCCCTTTTCTCCTTTTCAGTCCCAGGAGAGAGAGGTTTTGTTCCAGGATGTAGTTATTGAGATTCCCTAACTATTTCATCAGTGTATCCTCTCTGCAGGTGATGCCTTTGTTCTTTGTGGCATCTGTGTGAGGGAATCCAGTGGCCTGGCCCGTCTTCCATCCTGACAGACCATGGAGATTTGATCCTACCTCCTTTTCCACAGAGTGGCATTGGCTATACTGCTGACTAGAAACCATGTCTTTCTCAATATCACTATTTTTAATTCCCTCTCCTCTGGCTCACACCAGGAATGTTATGACACAAAGCCAGACATCCTGCTCTCAACAAAGTTGTTTTCTATTTGATCAGGATTCCTAGCTCTTTGCACAATAAAGTCTTCATGGAGAGAAGGGCCTCAGCCACCTGCAACTAGTGACCCTCCTAGGTTTGCATTTGGGAGATGTGGTTTATCTAGTGTCTAGAGCTGGAGTCCCAAGTTCTGAATTTTCTTCCTTGGGGCCTTCCCAGGGCCAGATGGTGATGGAAGGAAGTGGATGGTGCTGCTGTTCTCCTGAGTAGCTTTTCTGACTTTGGTGTGGGTTGGTAACTATTGTCACGATAATGCTATACAATGACCCATGGCTAAGAACACATTTAATATCATTGCTATCCTTTCAGACTTGTTTAGATTCAGTAGAACTCATTCATGTGGGTGTGGCTTGCTGATTGTGGCTGGACTCGCGGCATCTGTGGACTTGAGTGGGATGGCATGGCCAGCCTGGCTTTGTTCCCTGTGGCTTCCTTGGTGTGGTAACTGAGCTCAGCCTTGCTCGTACAGCAGGAGCAGGAATCAGAGAGGAATGGTGTGAGATGCTCTGAGGCCTAGGCTCAGCAATAGAGTAATTTCTGCCCTTCTCTAGTGGCCAGTAAGTTTTACTACTTGCTCTTTGTGGCATCTGTGTGAGGGAATCCAGTGGCCTGGCCTGTCTTCTATCCCAACAGACCATGGAGATTTGATCCCGTCTCCCTTTTTCACAGAGTGGCATTGGCTACACTGCTGAATGTCTTTTTCAATATCACTATTTTTTAAGCTCTACTAAGCTGGCCAGGTTTCATGGTAGGGAATAGCCCTCCTCTGTTGATCAGAGACAATGAAGAGTCACATTACAGCCAGCGACATGGGGATGGGGTGTCTCAGAAGCCATGTTGTCCTGACATACGTAGTGCTCATCTGGCCTTCTGACTTAGCTATGGGAGGCTCAGGGTTCATCAGTGAGAGGACAGAGAAATATCAGTGGGCATAGGCATCTGTACAGAGATTCTTGCCACCTAGACACAAAACAGATCACTGTCACCTCTCAGGCTGTAAACTCGATGAGGGTATGTATGGTCATTGTCCCCAACATTCATCCCCACCATGTAAGCACTACAATCTAGCATGTGCCTGGCTCACAGTAGACTCTGTTAATAGTGACTAGGTGTAAACTTGATCTAATTCATTCATACCAACTAACTTCAATGTAATTTGATTGCAGTGGTCCTTGTTAGTACCTACTGTCTATTGGTTTCAGCTCAAACCTCAGTCTGTCTGTCAAGACTGTGTCCAAGTATAATCATGTTTGTTATGGGACTGTAGGAAATCGATTTGAGCATCCTTGGTAATGCCAGCCTAGCATACTCTACTCAGCAGAGACAGCTTGAGACAGCAGGAGAAGGGTGTGGCAGAGGCCAAGTGTCTGGAAGCTCTTTGCAAGGTCTTGGCATGATGTGGTTGGGTGGATTTTTAGATGGCTTAGTTCAGCCAAATCCAGCGGATGTCAGCCTGCTGGCTCTCCTGTCCTTTAAAAGCCTGAGAACCGTGGAAGGGAAATCTGAGACAGGCTCGAGAGTCATCACAATGCTGTCAGTGTGAAGGCGGCTAGGGCAGTGCTGCCTTCCAAAGTCCAGATTCTTAGAAGCAGGAAGTGCCCGTGCCAGAAGTCTGTGAGCTTCGCCTCCTCTGCGCCAGGCTGGGTTAAGGCTTGGTGCTGGCCAGAAGGGCCTGTGGTGAAGATGCCACCACTTCCTAAGCCCAGCTTGGAAGATG
Source organism: Cricetulus griseus (assembly GCF_003668045.3). Lineage (NCBI taxonomy): Eukaryota > Metazoa > Chordata > Mammalia > Rodentia > Cricetidae > Cricetulus > Cricetulus griseus. Next base: position 162,497,438 of record NC_048595.1, read on the forward strand.
AGGGAAAGGTCTTAACTAGATGTCGTTCCCATCTCACATCTTTGCCTATAACCCTTCCTGGGCCCAGAAGCAGAGACTGCCATTAGGAGTGGAGGAAACCAGGTAAATTTGGGGTCATACTGCAGCCCCTAATGAACGTGATTACCCTTGGACATGGTCTTGACAGCTGAACTGTGAACTGAACACTGTCCTTTGTTCCTCTTAGAGCAGCTGGAGCTGAATTCAGTAGGCATCAGGTCCATAACAAAGACCACTGAAATCAAGTTTTGTTGAAGTGAGTTGCCAAGTCCTGGGCAGAGCTTGTCAGACCAAGGTGTGCAGTTTCTTATGGGTGACAGGAGCAGAGACAGGAAGGATCATGTAATGAATGACAGTGCAGTAAGAGGGTATATGTGTATATGCATGTTCACAGTATGTGGAGAATGTTTTCATGCGTGTGTTGTAAGATGAGAAGGTGTATTTGTGGGAAGGTATGTGTACATGTGTGGGAAGATGTGTGTGTGTGTGTGTGTGTGTGTGAGAGAGAGAGAGAGAGAGAGAGAGAGAGAGAGAGAGAGAGAGAGGGAGAGAGAGAGAGGAGAGTGTGTTGTCATGGTGAGATGGGAAGGGGTGTATGTGTGGTCATGTGAGATGTTAAAGGAAGTATGTATGTGTGTTTGTGTGTGTGTGTGTGTATGTGTACATGTATGTGTGTCTATGGTCATAGTGAGATGTTAAGGGGAGTGTGTGTGTGGTCATGGTGAGATTGGAAGGTGTGTGTGTGAGCATGTGTGTGGTCATAATGAGATGGCAAGAGAAGGAATCACACGGGAAGGTAAGAACGAATACCAGGAGACCAGATATGACTGTTAAAAGTGTCTGCCAGGTTCCCTGAGCCTCTCCATAGCTATGGATGGACCATAAGGAGCACCTTATATCAAGCCCCAGGTGCTTAGCGGTGGGGACATAAGCCTGACACAGGTAGACAATTACCAAGAGTGCCGGATGGTGTTCTTTGAAACATGCAATGGTATGACTAGGGCTAGAGGGCTAAGGCATCCGAAAGCGGGGGCGGGGGGGGGGGGCTGCACTTCAGGGTTGGTAGGGGATGACTGTCACCAATCACTTGCTGTTGAGCCAAAAGCCTGCTGCTCAGCTCCTGGGCATCTGTCCTTTCTTCTCTAATCTACATCTCAAAGGAGACACACCACCGATTATCTCTAGGAGACATGCATCTAACCACCATCTGGAACTCACAGATAGAGCAGTGACTAGAAATTTTACTATGCCAAAAAAGCCCCCAAGAGGATCTGGGAGAGAGCAGACCTTGGGTATTGTCCTAGAGATCCCAATAATGATAAGGATTCACCTGGGACATGATGATGTGCATTTCACAAAGTCTTAGTGGGTCCTGAGGAACTGCATCAAGTCTTATGATTGACACAATACCTCTAACTGTAGCATGGTCCTTAGAAAGCACTTGCACCCCATGGGATGGCCCAGCTGTGCCACTGTTTAGATGAGGATAGGCAAGCATCTAAGAGAAGGGTCAGCTCAGGGTCTCATAGCACGGATGGAACTGGGATGACAGAGCAGACTCTTGATGCCAGGGCAGTGCTTTTAAGTGGCTGAGAAAAATAGGCTAGCCTGGGTATAGGTGGTGCTGTGCTGGGGCCCACGGATACAGGGACCCCTGCTCCCTTCCTCCATCAAATGCCTCCCAGTGTACTGGCAGGACCTCTTGGGAATGTGTGCTTTTGAGCTGGGTGAAGGCCTGGGACTTTCCTGGGGAGTGTTATGGCTATAGATGGTCCTGAGAAGATCTCTGGGGCTCTGGGACAAGAACAGGTAGGCTTTGAGAAGAGGGAGAGATGATGAGGTAACAGTCCGAGCTGTCTTGACTAGCCCTAAGAGGCCTGTTTTGGCCTGTTCTCTTAGGAGGACCAACAGAACTCTGGGAACCATGCAACTACAATGGAAGATATTGAATTTATTTAGTAGTGAGGAAATGAAGATGCAGACAGATTCACTCTAGGCCACGCCCCTTGCTGTAGCTTGGGCTCATGCCCACAGTTTGTATTCTAACTTTGTGACCTCTGGCCAAAAAGCTATGGCTGCTTGAGTCCTTCCTTGGCCAAGCCTGTCCTTGCTTTCTGACTGTCTAGCTTTTTTTGTTGGCATTCACTTTCCTCACTGCTGGTGGCATTTGCAGAGCACTTTAACACACACTCTCACCTGTGGCCACACAATCCGGGAGGGGTACTTTGCATAACATTAGCTTTCTGCATCCTTATCACTGTGTTCCCCAGCCAAATACTGATGTGTAACCCTTTGATTGTCCTCTTGGGCTTTCATTGGAATGAACTCCTGGCCAGGGTCTCAGGGTTAGGCTAATGAAGGCTAAGGGTTTGTTAGTTATTGACTGGTCAGGTGGAAGGACAGAGAATAGCTATGAAACACAGATGATCCCACAGGTAGACAGTCCCTCCCAAACTGAGCCTCAAGCTGAAATTTTGGGGGAGACCTTCCCTGTAGGGAGTGAGGAGCAATTCTGTGCCAGGCTGAGTTCTCAGGGCCATAGACCCAGGCTTGTAGCCTAGGGATACTGTGTGCTTGGTCCTCCAGGAACTGCTTGGTCCTATTTAGAGGTAAGGGCAAAAGCAAGGCTTTTCCACGTAAGCCCCATGGGAGAACAAAGACCTGGGAGCTGTGTGTCCATGACCGAGGGAGCTGACACCTGTCTCATCATTCCTCTATTCCCTGGGTCAAGTCTCAACAACAGTAATCACAATTGTGCTAGCTCTGCTGAGCCATGTCCCATGACTCCTGTTGAACTCAAACCCCAGACTTAACCCTGGCTGGATTGCTTCCAGGCTGGCCTCCCCAGTCTCTGGGCACAGCACAGACTTGTTTATGCTGTGTGTGTTATAGCTCATCCTGTCAGTTTGGTCACACTTCCAGGCCATTTGAATTCCAGGGAGTCATAGTTTGTCACCTAGCAAATGTCCTACTCTACCAGGATTGAATGAAGTCAAACCGGACCCACCTGGCTTGTAGGTCTTCAGTCGATAACTGGTGAAAACATGATTGAATACAACAACTGCCCACGGTGCATCTCTCCCTCCCCCATTCTTCTTCCCTTCACTCCTCTTTGTGAACCTTAACCCACAAATGGGGCAGCTGACTGAAGTCAGGTAGCTGTTACCCAGACTGCATTTCCCGTTTCTATTCATGAACGTTTCAGGCCAGGCGTCTTCAATTTTCAGCTCCATTCATTTCAACGACTATATTGAAAACTTCCTTATGCAATGTGCCAACTGTCCGGTGAGAGTGAGATTCATTACAATTTAGCGCCCTTCATCAACCAACCGAGGTGACCCCATCATGAAGGCACATACTTTAGGGAGCCCCACTGGCCCCTGGTTGAGCATTGGTCCCTTCCTATGCCTCCTCTTTCTAAGCAATCATAGACCATTTCAAATCTCATCATTTGTCAAGGTGCTTTTTATATTCCCACAGCAAGTTCTGGATTTCATCATTTTTCCTTGTAAGAAATTTTAAATGCAGTTTATAGTCTGCAGCCCCTGCAGGATTCTTGACTTCTCAGAATGGTGGTGGACCCAGGCACATCTGCAAGTGCTTCCCTGGTGCCAAGCTGCAGTTGCACGTGCTGGAAGGTGTGTGGACAGCCTGATGCTAAATTGCTCCATTACTCCACTTAATTAATGACTTCTTGCTAGGGAATTGTGAGGAGCGTAGGTCAAGGATGGAGGAAGGAAGGTTGAGAAACGTGTTGACAGTGTGAGACACCAGACACCATTAGGATACATTGAATCACCTCACTCTCAGAACGCAGCAGCCCTGACTGCTAGTTCCGTGGTAGAGCTGGAGAAAGTAAGGCTGAAGAAGTTCAGAGAAGTCAGGTGAGATGCTCCAGGTTACACAACTACATGACTATGTGGCAGATAAAGAGCTTACCTTCAGCTCTGTTGGGCTCTAAGACTTCTTACCTTTCCATGGTACGGAGCAGAGCTTACTTTCAAGCAAGTGTTGTATGGCTACCCCCCCCCCCCTCTTTTAGATTAAGCTCATCACGTAGTTTCCTTTAGGTAGGACTTTGTTCCCAACTGGTAGTGTTTTAGTTGTGGGCACATATGTTGTGTGTTCTCTGGGACACAGGGAGCTCCAATGCTTTGTGAAGTATCCTATGCCGGACTTTTTAGTTCAAGGGCTGGGAAGTCACTCCCGCTCTAAGGGTTCTCTAGAAGTTGCAGGGTCAGGTGGGGCTGGGATCAGAGAGATCACCTGTGAAGATCAGAGAGATTGCCTGTGGAAGCTGCTGGGAGCTAGGGAGGGCTAGCACTCGGAAGTAGACTGGCTGAGCATGCTAGTGTGACAGTGGGGCTACTGTGGAAGTAAACACAGGTGAGGCAGGGGGATGAAGTGGTTGATGGGGATGGTTATAGGAAGTGGAAGAAACTGTTGTTAGTTTTACTCCTTTGGCCCTTAGCTCCTTGTTCTTTGCTCTTTTGGGGGCCCTCCACCCATCTCCCAAATAAATCACATGGAGTCTTATTCTTTCTTATAAATGCCCAGCCTTAGCTTGGCTTGTTTCTTGCCAGCTTTTCTTAACTTAAATGATCCCATCTATCTTTTGTCTCTGGGCTTTTACCTTTCTCTATTTCTGTATACATTTCTTTACTTCTTACTCCGTGGCTTGCTGTGTAGCTGGTTGGCTGGCCCCTGGTGTCCTCTGTCTTTCTCCTCTTCTCGCTCCTCCATCTTTTCTTCTCAGATTTCTCCTCCTATTTATTCTCTCTGCCTGACAGCCCCACCTATCCTTTCTCCTGTCTAGCTATTGGCCGTCAGATCTTTATTAGACCAGTCAGGTGTTTTAGACAGGTAAAGTAACACAGCTTCACAGAGTTTAACAAATGCCACATGAAAGAATACAACACATTTTTGCGTATTAAACAAATGTTCCACAGCATAAACAAATGTACCACACCTTAAAATAATATTCCAAAACAAGAAACCGTAAACACTGGTGAAGAGTTGGCCAGAAAGAGAGGGCAAGACAGCAAAACCAAAATACTAAGAAAGATCCAGGATCCTGCATCCCAAGAGAGAGAGCTGGGAGTTGGAGGGAAAGAAGTTTTTGCTTTGATGAGTCAAGACTAGTATACACGGGGTTACAGTAGAGCTTTTTACGGTCTGGAGAGGGTGACAGTTGGGGATCCTGTTGTAAGAGGAGCCCTTCTTGGAGTTGTTGATATACACACCCTCTGAAGTAACCCTGCCAGCACAAATTCTATGCAGGATCATCTTTACACATACACACCCACCCACACACCACAAGCTTCCTTCTCCCAGGTAACATTCCCCTCATACACATATGCACATACTCACAATGTATTGGCCTTTTACGCCCCTCTACCTACTCCTATACTTGCTTGAATACACTCATCCGCAGTCACACACATCACAATTCATACACTCAGACACATGCATACTGCCACATACATGCATGCCTTTTCACTTGGCACATAATTCAGGTCCTAATCAGCTCTTGTTACAGATATTCATACATTCTCAGCCTCCTCAGACAGTGGCCATTATTAGAGAACTGATGCCTAGAAGCTGTGCCATAGCAGCAGCCAAGTAGTCCATGGTGGGAATATCCAAGCTCCCACTTCCGTTGACCTTGTGGACACTGGCTGGGGACAGGAGCTGCAATGGCGCATCTGTGGTGCTTGAAACACTCTAGTCTACTAATTTTAGGCCTCTGGTACCCACCAGGCCAGATGGCTTTGGAATGTAATTAATCTCAGAACTGTAAGAATCTAAAGGGCTCTTCACTTGGCTCTGTGTGCAGATGAGGGGATCAAGGTTCAGAGAAGGCCTGCCAGGCTGTGACAAGCTGGGGACTGAAACCCCAGAGATTTTTGTTTGAGGCAGAAGCCGCTAGAGTAACAGGCTCAACTTGTGAAGAGTGAAGCACATGGCACACTACCAGCAGTGAGTCAGGCACTGGTCTGTGGGACCACATGTGCTCCTCACCTGCCCCCACAGAGAGCTGGCTCTGTATCTGGGGCAGGATGGCCACTGGCAAATGTTAGGGAAAATAGCTACCGGGTAGCTATGGACTCTGATCCCTTCCTTCTGGATTCCTGACCTTATGGGAATACACAAGGATGGACTAGGTAAAGGGTGACTGTCTTCCCTGGCATCACCTTGTCATGGTGCCAGAAAGCCAAGTTTCCCTTTTAAAATGGCTACAGAACTCTTATTTGAGATTTACCTAAAACTTCTCTGCTGCACTTGACTTTTGCCCCTGCCTCTGCTGAGTGGGGAATGAGTCTTATACTTTGTATCTTACACGAAAAGCTGTTTGGCTTTCATTCAACTTGAACTGCCATATCTGGACCTAACTGAAGTCTTGGGATTAGTGCCATAGGCTCATGCCTGCCTTTCCCAGTGCCACTGCAGGCCTTAATCCACAATGTGGGGGACCAGTTCTGGCTTGGAAGTCCCACTTCCAACCTCTTGCCAATCTTTTGGAGGTGCCCTGTTTCTTCCTTTTAGCAGCCCTTAACATCCCTCAAGCAAGGCTGCTGTCTGGCCTGGGGTTGACTCTTGCTTGATCATGTGTTTTTCCTCTTTGGGATATACTGTCTATTGTTATTAGTGTAGTTACATGGCTCTACTTGTCCCCATTACAAAATCATGGATCAAGAAATGTGACAAATATCATTTCTAATCCTACCACCCAGTGGGTCCACATTAGCCTATCAATGTTCTTCCATCTAGATTTTTTCCCCAGGCGGATGAGGGCTTGTTTAGTTTAGTGTTTTGTTTTGATTGTTTTTATTTTAATGCTGGAGGCCAATCCCCTCTAATGCCCAGGGCATTTGCAGACCTGAGGCTCCAGCAGTGGCTTGCATGGGAAGAAATGAGTCACAGCTGTTATTCATAGCTGGCTTTTTAAATTAAGAGCAAGGGAACACTTGCTGGGAGCTGGCACAGCAGTCTAAACCTTGAGACATATCAGGTAACTCCTGCATAGAAGGGATTTGCATCCTACAAGAGCCACCCATCTAAAAAAGCCCAGGTATTACATCATCGCCAGTGTCACAAAGTCTCCTGAAGGCCCACCTGGCTCACTGAGAAGCATGGGGGGCCAGAGGGGGTGGGTAGACAGTGTCTTCAGGAATCCAGGGTGGCAAAGATGCAGTGAGGTGGAGAGGGAAACTTTCCTGGAAAAGGTGACCTTCCTGGAGGAGGAGGCCTTCCTGGAGGAGGAGGCCTTCCTGGAGGAGGAGGCCTGGGGGTTGAGCTGCAACATCCTAGTCGGTTTGGAGGATGAGCAGGAAGTGTTTAATTTTGCTCTAAGAGACAATGACAGCATCAAAGACAGTGAGTGCATCTTTCTGGAAGCAGGCCCTGCCTGCCATCTCTTCTTCCCATAACCTCCTTCTCTGAGCCGGAGCTGGCCTTGGGCTACCCTGGCCTCCGGGTGACCTGACAGGTATCATGTTGGTCAACCACCTAAGGTGAATGCCCAGAGTCGTGGGAATGACTACAAACACTCGTTCTTTGCACCAGGTATCCATGATTCTCATTCCCAGGCTGTTCTATCAGGCCCATGGGCAAAGCCATCAGGAGTGCCCTTGTCGTCAGGCATTGTTGGGTGCAGCCTGGGAGCACATGTGAGGACCCAGGGTTTGGTTACTAGCACTGGGAAGAAACAAGAACAGTGTAAAGACAGCCTGAAGGTCTATTTTACCCTTTAAGGGCCAGAATGAAGAGGACATGCTAGGAGCTGCCATGACCGGGTCAAGGCAGTGACACTGAGAGCCACCACTGTGGAGGGTGCTGTAATAATCCTTGTTTGCTGAAGTGGAGGGCTGCTGGCACTGGGGGGCCAGACCTGCACTGGGGTTGGGTAGCAGAGGGTGGCTTTCTGACACTTATTTTTTTCACTCTAGGTCTGAGGCTCCCTATTTAGAAAACGGTGGATTCAAAGTCCCCTTCAGAATTTTGCCTTCTTTGCTTTAAGGCAGTAGGTCGAGACCCCTTTGGGGTGGAATGTTGCTTTCACAAGGGTCACCTAAGACCATCCTGCATATCAGATACTTACATTATGATTCAAAGCAGTAGCAAAATTATAGTTATGAAGTAGTAATGAAAATAATTTTGTGGTTGAGGGGTCATCACAATATGAGGAACTGTATTAAAGGCTCATAGTGTTAGGAAGGTTGAGGACTACTGCTTTCAGGCACCCTTGAATTCATGGGCATTGCATCTCATAACGACATGGTAGTCCCTGGCTTAGCTTCTGCTGAAGGGTCTCTGGTCACACTTAGCAGCTGCAGTGCATCTATGTATGCTTAGCTCCATGAAGTTGTGTGTGAGTGTCTTCAGGGTGCCAAGGGGAGTTGTCAGTTGACTGGGGTTATCCCTTCCCATGGCCATTGCCAGACTGTTCTTTATGAAGTTCACACCAAATGGCAGTACCACTGGCAAGGCTATGGGTATGGCTGATTTACTTCTAGGGTGAGTAGTAGGTTCCCTGGTGACGTTCTAGCGTATCTCTGGCCTCAGGCCCCCTTTCTCTCCTGCACTTCAGGCATCAATTCTTCCTTCTGTATTCTCTAGCTATGGAGAGGAAGCAAATGAGAGTGAGAGGGAACAGGAGGGAGACAGAGACAGAGAGAGAGGGAGAGAGTTCCAAGTTCTCCAGTGTAGAATAGCTGTGACTGCCATCATATTCAGCTGCCATGCACACACACCTGGCTGCCCAGGTTAGGGTTGCTTCTAGCCCATGTAGCATGGAGAAGGACAGAGCCCTGCTGTTCTCATTCGGAACAAGGAGCCTGAGGAGCATCCCTGAACTATCTATCTATCTATCTATCTATCTATCTATCTATCTATCTATCTATCTATCTATCTATCTCTGTGCAACTCTGTCGAGATTCCCTCGACACTCCCATGTTTACTTATTATTCATTTTCCAGGCCAGGCTTGCAGATTACTAAGACCCTGTCTCCACCCTGGGGAGCCTTCTAAGACAAAGCTCCTTGTGACAAAGCACAGTGTGGAAAGTGACAAGTGTCATACCAAGGCAAGTAAGCTGACTCTGGCACCTGCTACTGACAGCTCTGAATGTGCAATCCCTAAGCATCTGAAAATTCGAAGAGCTGATGAAGGTATCAAGCCAGAACAGACAGGAGAGGCAAGCCCTTCTTTAGAGCGCTTCTGCCCTGGCTATTGGTGTTTACTCAGGGTCACCGACAAGTAGTTTAAGATTGGGTGGGTTTGTAAAAAGATAGCCAGTGGCAGTGCTGGAGAAAGGAGAGGCAGGTTTTCCAGGGGTGTAAAAACTTGGCCTCTGCTGATAAATAAGATAATGCCACAAGGCCATCAGGACGCATGCTTTTGAGCCAGCTTAGTTTTCACCCAGGCAGGAGAGAGGAGGTTCAGGCCACAGTCTGGGTTTCCTTGCCAAGTATTTTTCTAGTGATGGCTCATTTCAACACACCTGTGGTTAGCTACTGCCATGATCCAGCAGTGAGGCCCGTGGCTAACCTACGGTCCTGCCTCACGGAAGTGGTACTCTATATGTATGTTAGTTTTGTGTCACCACCTATGATGAGGAGCCCATCCAAATGAGAGGCACCAGATCTTAGGGGCATACCCTGATAACCTCTTCATATTCCAAAGGCATGAGGCTCCCCAGTGAAGTCTTAGTCAGGGACCTTCTACTGGGGGCTGCTCACCTCATGCAAGCCAAGCGAGCAAGGAAAGCAGGCTCTGGTGTGTAGCCTATGGTGTGTGGCTAGGCTGTGGGCACGGACACTCTACCCCCTTGATCCCTCCCTTCAGAGCTCAGTGGAACACTGGGCACCATGGAGACTGGCACCCTGGAGTGGCATCCATGATCCAAGCTCTCCAGGCTAAAAGCCTCTGTCAGCAGAGTAATAGGACGTGACTTGCAGCAGGCAGGGAGCAGAGGTAGTCAAGTCAGTCGGGGCTATTTTTAAACACCCTCTCTCCCCAAGTGCAGAGCTCCAGCTCAGCAGGAGAGAACGGCTCATCTCTCAGCCTAGGGAGTCAAAGCACAGCCCCTTCTCCCACCCCACAGCTCTCCCACCCTACCCTTCCCTTCAGTATCAGATCCCAAACTGGGCAACCAGTCACGAACCCTGCAAAACCATAGGACCTGGTGTGTGAAGGGTGGATTCTGGGGGGTCTTGGTCATGCTGTGGCACATCTTATTGTGGGCTCAATTGCCTGGCTGGCTGGAGGCAAGCCATGGTCCTGGTGTCTTGGTTGACTGGCAGCTCACCCTGAAGCCTTCAAACAGATGTGTCCCTGCCTGTCTCATTGTCTACAACTCTTGGTGGCATCTCACAGCTACCTGTCTGGCTCAAATGTCAGGGCAGAGAGCAGCCACCTTTCTGTCTGTCACTCGTGCTGGGAGCTAAGCTCTGTCCTCCCTCTGCCTGGGAAGGAGGAGAGGGCTCTGAGGGTCAGTGTGCTGTCTGGTATGACAAGGCTGCCTGTGGCTATTTTCTCGCTTGTCCTTCCTGTCTTCCAGTTCCACCTCAGGAGCTGCCTGTGAGGCGTTCCCAGGGCCCAAGGACAGAGATGAGGGCAATTTCTGGTGGTCCTTACTGTCTCACCTTCACCACTCTTAGATATGGACTCATCACCTCAGAGGGAACCCTCACAGAAGTGCGGGGGGTGGGGGTGGGGTCTGCTGCTCACAGCTGACGTCAAGTGACCATGTTCCATGCTCTAAATGCCACACAGATAGGCCATATGATAGTGCATTCTGTTACCAAATGTCAACGGGCCCAAAGGGGAACCCTTCGGCCAAGGTCACTGCCAGACCCTCCCTCTTCCCGAAGACCCACCAGAACTTATGAGGCCTTTGGATGCAAAGAATGACTCCAAACCCACAGCTCAACTCTGAGAACTTACAGCATTCTTCTTGTTGGGCAGTGGTTCTCAACCTTCCTAATGCTGGGATGCGGGACCAGGCAGGAAAGAAACTCTGTCAACATCCATGCTCAGCAGTCCCCCCACCCTTTACTACTACTACAGTTCCTCTGTTGGGGTGATTCCCAACCATAAAAATATTTTCATTGCTACTTCATAACTGTAACTTTGCTACTGTAATGAATAGTAACGTAATTATGTGTCATGCAGGTTATCTGACATGCAACCCTGTGGGGTCTCGACCCATAGGTTGAGAGCCATGGTGTTAGGGGACCCTGACTCATTTCAGGTTTGTCACTTTGAATGACAGATCTTAAACTTGACTTGCGGAATTGTTTGGTTAAAGCATTGCAGGCAAAATCTCCTTTCTCCAGGGGGATACAGGTCAGATCAAGATGCTGAGCCCCAACCTTATAAACGGTGCCATGGCATCCAGCCCAGTCAGGGACTAGACCCTGTGATTAGATGCCCCACGTACATGTTTCAACTCACACTCCCATGGGGCAGCCTTTCTTTAGTTTTCCCATCAGCTCTGCAAGGGGCAGGATACTCACAGTCTTTGGCATTTTTGAGTCCCTGGATCCCTGATCAACGCAGCACTGTGACCTGGAATGTTACAGGAAGGACATTTGCTTTCTTTGAACTTCAGTACATTATCTTTTAAAAACATTGCGTGTGTGTGTGTGTGTGTGTGTGTGTGTGTGTGTACATGCGTGCGCACGTGCCACACATGTGTACAGGTAGAAGTCAGAGGACAATTTGTGGGGGTTGACCCTCTCCTTACATCATGTGGGTCCCAGGGATCAAATTCAGGTTCTTAGGCGCAGCTGAGTTATCTCTGTAGCCCTTGAACCTGAGTTTATCTCCTTTGGGGCAGTGTAGGAGGGTGCAGTCTGGGAAAAGATGCAATTGCCTATTGTGGGAACCCTGGGCACCTGGGGCCAAGGGGCGGGAGGACAAGGGGCAGGTAAACACACCCTTTTCCATGTCTCTTGCCTCTCTTTTTTTATTGTTTTGAGAAACCACTCAGAGTATTTTAAAAACCACATCATATATGCACACAGCTGTAGTAGGAAAGGGCATAAGTGTCCAGAGACACCACATTGGCTTCTCCCAGCCACCTGGGCTCTCTCCCTATACTCAAGAGCTCATGGGTCTTTCTCATGTATTTACTCTACTGCATACATGCTTCAATTTGAATCACATGACTTCATCCAACTCCCACCACATTCTTGGGTTGTACGTGTTCCCGGTAGCATCTATAACATCGGGCCTCCTTTGAGTAAGTCACTTTAAAAAAGCAGTTTCCTGCAGTATGTCTCTTTTGACTCCATGATGGTCCTAGAATAAAGATGATAGTATATTATAGGTGTTGCTGTTTGCTGCAGCTCTGGGCAATGAAACACGAACCACAAAACTCAACAAAACCCACGTGGAGTTTATTGGGAAAGGGAGGGGTAGGTGTTGGCTGACCAGGAGAGGAAATGAAAGAGAGAGAACAGGCAGGAGGCACTTACTTAAAAGGGAAAGCTTGCACATGGGTACAGAGTCCCTGCACAGCCATGTGATGTATGATGTAGCCCCGAAACACAGGACGCTTTGAGCTGTCTAAGTATCTGCTTGAATGCTGGTGTGCATACCCTGCCAGTTGTCAGGGAGTGGGGCAGCATAATGCCTGGATATCAACAATAAGTTAGGAAGCCAAGGTTCAGCCAGGATAAGTGTCTGCTAAGGTCACACAGCAAGTATGGCTGGACTTGCATGCAGCTTGCCTGATTTCCCAGGCAGATGCCACACGATGCGTCCTCAAGAAAGCCTCTATATTGTGCTGGCATAGAGCAGTTGCTTCACTGGAAAGGCATTGGAGCCAGGTATAGTGGCACAGCCTGTATCCTTAGGACTCAGGAGGCTGAGGCAGGAAGATTGTTCCACACATGAGTAGCCTACATCATGAGACCCCATCTAAAAACCCAACAGTCCTGGGTCTGGAAACCCAGGATTCTGAAGGCACTGCCAATAGGCAGGGTGGCTGCCCCATGGGATAGGTGGATGCTCAGGCCACCAGCTTTCAGTTTCTATACACACACTCTCTCTCACTCACTTCAGAAGGTCATATACAGCTTGTAGAATCAGGACCCTCAGGACTTCTGTTGCCTCAGCAGAGGGCGGGAAGGGGGCTGCTAGGAGGGCTGTAAGGAAGGCCACACCAGGTTTACTTGGGGTCCATTTTATGCTGTCACAGTGTTTATAATTGGGAAGCCAGGACTGACCCCACCAGGGCTGCAGGAGAATGTGAGTGACCAGGGCCTCATCTAAGCCACAGTTTCTGCTGGACCTTTATTCTAGGCTCAGGGACATTCCACAACTTCAACTAACATCTGGAGCCTAAACCAGAGGATGGGGTGAGAAGGGGGCAGAAGCCAGATCACCCCACTGTGCTGGACAGCCAGCCAGAACACAGGTTTGACAGTGTTGACAGGGAATGAAAGGCAGGCTTGGAATTAAAGCCACAGGCTTCAGTCTCTGACCCAGGCTTCATGTCTCTGACCCCATGAGCCTACATCTTGTCCTTGAAGTCGGGATGAGCTGGGAAAGCTTTCTAAGGTAAGTGATCCAATGTCATTACGAGGCCACCACAGAGGGACTGCCGCAGAGTCTACAGAGAAACTGGAGCACCAGGTTGGGAGGACTGCTGAGCATGGATGTTGATGGAGTTTCTTTCCTGCCTGGTCCCACATCCATTTAGACCCAAATAAATACCCATCACATGGAGGCAGGAAACAGTGCTGGAGTACCAAAACCAGAGTGCAAGGGAGAGTCGGGGATCCTAGGGCTGGCTGGCTGTCCAGCACCAGGGTTTGTCCTCAGCCTTCTTGACTTTGCTGCTGGCATTTTTGCTGCTAATTAACGTGGCACAGGGGTGGAGAGGGAGAAAAATTCAAAACAATTGATTTGTCTGTTTGCTAGCACGTCTGGGAGAGGCTGGGTGTGGGATGTCAAAACAAGCTAAAAGTCAGCACTTCATGTTCTAAAGAAAACATGGGGATCTGCAGGTTCCACATTTTGTCGTTCTATCCTAAAAGTTCTAGGAAATCAAGGGCCATCTGCAAATTCAAGGGAGCAGTGGGCACGAAGGGAGGCAAGGGTGATAGGGCCCTGGCTTGTGATCAGAAGCCAATTAATACACCATCCACTGTCCATCCTTCCCTTTATCCATCTACTCACCTGCCACCCACCCATTCACCCATTTATCCATCAATCCATCCATCCATCCATCCATCCATCCATCCATCCATCCATCCACCTACCCATTTATCCATCTTGTTCATCTACTCACCTCCCCATCTGTCATCTCGCTCCATCTTGAGAATTATCTGGGTGTTTCAGGGAAAGAAGATGAGGCTTTTGCTAAGTATTTAGATTACTGTAATGTTCAGACCAACTAGAACAGAACTCAAAACATAATCTTCACCTCACTAAATGGCAACATCATCAGAATGGTTATGTTTGACCCAGAAAGAAATGTTATTTGTTCAGCTTGCTTAGACTTGGCTCAGCTAGGAAGTATTTTCAGTCTTATCTGGGCCTACGTACATATCTGTGCTCAGCTGCTAAACAGCTATGAGACTGGCTTAAGGTGGCCTCAGCTAGGACAGTCTGCCTCATGTGACCTCTCACCCTGCAGTAGTTAGCCTGTGCTTATGTTCATAGTGATGGCTGAGTGAGGAGTGAGGAGAGAGACAGATGAGATATTGAGGGACTTAGGATATATATATATATATAATATATATATATATATATATATATATTTGGCTGAAGTCAGTCACATGACCAAGTGAGCTTCAAGAGACTGGAAAGTTATTGACAGGAAGAGCTACAGTGGGTGACTATATGGGAGGACTATATGTTTGCAAATTATCAACTATACCATTGTTTTAGTTGCTCAAGTAAAGAGATCAAGAATTCTCCTTGTCCCCTGTCTTTCTATGTTGAATACATATGTAAAGCTGGCTCCCTCTACTTAGAACCTGGCCAGTAATGCTCCTTTGGCAGCCTTACTGCCCTGGCCCAAGAAACCATTATCTCCTGTTCAGTTGCTGCTTTTTCCTTGGAGACAGTCACATTCTTTCATTTGTTGGTTCCTAGTGTCATTCAGAGTGGAAGTCAGCATGTATAACCAGTAAGGTCCTGAATGATCCGACATCTCCAAGATTTGTCTCATTGAAATCCTAGCATACAAATCTCCAAGTATGCCTCTAGGATCACTCACCACAGGGCATGTACACACGAGGTTCTCTGCTTGGTTATCTTCCTACTTAGTCATCTACCTCATTTGTTTTTTTTTTTTTTATGCAAAAGGTACCTACCCAGTGAAGGCTCTCCTGGCCAACCTGTTTACAATGGGACATTCCTCATCTCATCCTTTCCTGCTTTAGATCTCTGAATAGCTACTATCACCTACCATCATTAATAAGTGACTTAAATTCTTCTGTATCTACTCAGCGTCTAGACCACAGTCCTTGAAGATATAATATAAGACACTTTTAATTTAAACTTTTGTAGCAACCACATAAAAAAGTAAAAAGAAACAGGAGAAGTTAATATTAATAATATGCACTATTTCATTTAATGTATCTAAAATAGAATTTCAAAATATAAGCAATGTAAAGAGTTTTTTTGTTTTGTTTTTATATAAGTTCATATTAAGTCTCTAGATTCTGGTACATGCATTGCTTATTGTTGAACTAGCCAGCCACATTTCCTTGGGAGCCAGGGGTTTTGACTGTTTTGCTTGTGGCTGGACTCCTTGCACTCAGCAGATCACTTGCACATAGTAGGCATGCAATCATGCCCCTCCTGTTCTTTATAACCTTATTATTCTGAATGAATAAGTCAAGTTCTGAGTGACATCTAATTCTGTGGCATGACAGTGTGACCCAGAGAGAGCTATTGTGCACTTTGTTCGATCCCCAGCTGCTGGGGTGGAACTAGGCTTTGTGCCCCAGCCCTGCTACCTCATTTGGTGTTGCCATGGTTTCCTACTCCCCTACCCTGCACAGTAGGGATTTAATGTATTACCCTCTTTCACACATCTCCACTCTGGAAATGGATGAGAGGATCAGTGGTTAATCCAAAGCAACAATCCGCTCCCTGTGCTTTTGGCTCTAGCTGGAATGCTCTTATGGCACCATGACTCCCCAGAGTGGAGTTCCTGGTTCTTCCCTAAGGTGGTGCCAGACTGGGGTGCTGCTATTGGCAGACTGCCCTCTGCTGGACAGAAAGAGGGGCTGGCAGAGGGGAATAGGTGCTCTCGTAATCTGGGGTATAGCTCCAGTTCCAGAAAGTCTCCCCAGCCCATTGTCTGCAGTTAGCTTTGGGTTGGCCCAGTAGAGGCTGAAATCGTTTCTACTTGGTGGGACATCAATCACAATGTCACCTTAGATAGTCGGGATGCTAAAGGCTCACCCTGAAGATCAGAAGCTAGAACCAGAGATAAGAAGGTATCTGCCCCACTTATGGGGCTTTCCAGCAAGAGAGCAGGAAAAGCTGGACCTGAGTGACTTCTTGGTCTGGGTGGGTGGCCTGGTGAAAGGGATGCTAGCCTGAAAAAACTTTGTAGAATTCCAAATGAATAGCATAGGCGACAAGATCCAGCTAACTTAGGTCTGCTTGGGGAAAGGTAAAAGAGGGCTACTCACAGTGCAAACCAGAGACAGCCAAAGGGCTGATGGAGTCACATGAGAGGACCAGAAATGGGCCTTGCTGCAAGACTGGCCTCTGGGATCTGCCAGCTACGAGAAACCTTCAGCTCTCTGGTTCCCAGGTATCCTCTTCCCTCTCCCGCCTCCCTCCCTTCTCTTTCTTTTATTATCTCCCTTCCTGTTCTTTATAACCCTATCTCTCTCCTACTTTCCATTCTCTTTTCTCTTTTATTTCTACAAAAAACATCCTGTCTCCTCTGTATCTTTGTTTCTCTCTCTCTCTCTCTCTCTCTCTCTCTCTCTCTCTCTCTCTCTCTCTCACACACACACACACACACACACACACACACACACACACTGGAGTACTAGATGAAGGATCCTGAGAAGGTACTGTTTGGAAATTTAGCTGACTTGCTCCCTCCAAAGTCAAGCAGATTCTCAGTCACCCTTCAGCTGTCTTTTGGGAGGATGGGGAGACTGGGTATTTCACCAGGGTATTGTCTGAAATCCCAGAACAGGGTCTCTTGAAACAGATGCCCCTGAGAAAACCCATTGCCAGAGCTCATCTCTGCCACTCTTCTTCATCACTGTGCAGTGGTCAGATCCAGGCAGAGAGGGGAATGTTGATCTGATGTCAGGATGCTCAGGGAGCAGTGGAGGCCCCGGGGAGGATGTTATAGTTTGTCCTGTCCACATGGGTCAGGTTGGCTTGTGTGTGTATAAGCCATGCTCTGCAGTCTCCATAGGGAGGTCTGGGGGTGGGGGTGGGGCTTCTGAATTTGCTCTAGTGCTCTGAGTACCCAGTAAAGTGAGCAATACTCATGTAGAGTGTATACATCTGGGAAGATGTTGAGGTTTGGAGGTTTCCCTTTTTCTTAAGAATATTATTGAGTCTTTTTCCCCCTTTATTTCTTTTGTTTGTTTTTATTTTTATTTTTTTTTGAGACAGGATTTCACTATTCACTATGTACTTCTGGCTGTCCTAGAATCACTCTATAGATCAGGCTAGCCTCAAACGCACAGGGATCCACCTGCTTTTGCCTCTCAAGTGGTGGGATTAAAGGCATGCACCACCACTACCCGGCCTTAACTTGAATTTTATGAAGGATATAAGTTAGGAAATTCTCTGAATTCATGACCTGAGAAGAGTTTCTGATTTATGTAAGTTGACTGTGCTTGCACTCCATTGTCATGACCAGAGGCTGAGAAAAATATCTTAAGGCAGGAAAAGCTTATTTATTGGCTCATGGTTTCAGAGGCTTCCACAATGGTTGCTTCACTTCCTTGATTTGGGTTCAAAGTGAGACAGAACATCAGGGACACACTAGCATGTGACAGAGGCTGCTCATCTCATGTCAGTCAGGAATCAGAGAGAGACTGGGCACAAGATATAGCCCTCAAAGACAATCCCCACACCAGCAACTCACTTCCTCCAGTCAGGGCCCACCTACCACAGTTTCCACCAGCTCCCAGTCGTTTATCCAATTATGAATGCAACAGTGGAAAAATCCACTGATGAGTTTAGGCACTCATGACCCAGTCTCCTCCTTAGAGCCCCATTTCTGAATGTTGCCTTGGAAACTAAGCCCTCAACGCATGAGGCTTTGGGGTGACACTTCACCTCTAAACCACGACACCAACTAATGCCTTTGTGGAATAGGCTTTCTACCTCTGCCATGGTGGCAGCAGGGTGCTTCCTCTCTGGCTTTTTTTCTCTGGTCTAGTTGATAGTGACTCACACTGACTCCATGCGTCATGGACTGGTCACATGACTCAATGCTCATTGCAATGAACGGCCTTTCTTTCTGCATTTCTTCAAAGCTAGCCTCCCTGCCTGTATCTACTTGGATGATCTTCATTCCCTTGGCATCTGCAAATCAACACAGGGTTCAAATGCTGGAAGGCGTCAAATTAAATTCTCCTGAAGTTTGTAGCTCAATGCTACACACATTAGTCCACATGTCTCACTCATATCTTTGTTTAGTGAGGCTTTTGTGTGTATTGATATCTGTTGCCAGGTGCTGGGATGGAGGAGAATGAGGCAGACCTGGTTCTATCCTCATGTAGCACAGTCTTTGGACTCCAGAGGCTTTCCAGAAAATGTTTTGTTGTGTCTGTAGTGGGAATTAGTGCTTGCAGACATCTTAATGACTTTAAATATTTTCCTTTCTGTGATTACATTCTGTCTCTTGACCACCCAGCTCTCATCGCCCCTCTCTCCTGGCCCTTGGGGCAAATGGTGTCAAGACATTGGTCCTAGCTGGAGGCTTGCTGCTTAATTGCTGCAAAGCCATGGACAAATCGGTTCCCTTGGACCGCACAGCCCCCTCCCTGCACCATTTTGAGAAGCGGTTTCCAGCTCCTTGGGAGAAGCTGCACTTTTCATCAGAGATCAAAGGCTGGCCCTGGGGAAGCATCACAAAGCTGCTCTGGGCTGTAAAGGACCCCTTTGGGCATATCACTTCCTGTCTAAGCCTCCATTGGACAGGGAACCACAATATTGAGAAGGAGGAAAGCAGACATCTGGCTGCCCAAGAGGCTCAGCCTGGAAATAGGTCTCCTAGGGCTGATCAGAGCAGAACAATAGCTGAACAGAGTCACCTGGAGGTAAGGGAGGTTGGAAGAGGGGCCCAGGCAGCTGGGTTCTGGGCAGATGGCCCACTTTCATTTTCTTCATCTCCAATTTGCCTGGTTGTAGTCAAGTAGTTACTTATAAATATACCCCAGACTCCCAGGCTGTCATTCATGACTCTCCACCGGGTACCCTTCCTCCTCTTTTCCTGTGGCACCTCCCCAAGCATCTGCTTCCGAATGAATCACAAGGGATACATTCCCTTGTCCCAAGGAGTCCAGGTTTGAACGTCTCCCAGGATGCAGTAAGAATATAGGAAACAGGATGGCAGACTGTATTGTTCCAGGGAAAGGGGGCTCTTGGAATCAGTGTGGAGAAGCTCTGAAGAGGGTCTTACATCTCCTTGTACTGTGGCTTATGTGCCAGGACTTCAGTCCCTGAGAACTTAGGGTTGCTTTCCCTGCTGCTCAGCTCCTTCAGTCCATCTCCTCCCCCAACCAAGGCCATCATACTTGGGGTTGACCAGCTGACAACTTCACCTATGATCACCCACACACAAAAAGGGGAGCAGGGGATAGATAATGCCAGGAACTTGTGCTATCTTTTTGGAAAGCCCAGAAAGCACCCCACCCCCATGCTGGTACTAACTCCCCTTCTCTGTGGCATCTTCAGTGATCAGGAATTTTGGGGGACAAAGCACCTCTTAAAGGATGCTCTCCTGATGTGGACTCCAATCTCCCTGTCAGAAGGGCTTGGTCCCTTTGATGATAACTACTTCCCTGCTCACAGCTAGATTTCCATCCGTTCCTCATGACCAATAATTTAGTGGCCTCACAACCCCATTCCAATCATCAGGGGCAAGTTCATGAACGTCTACCTTAATAAAAGGTGTTTGAATGGTTCCCAGCACTCTAGACACTTCTGCCCTTCTATCAGTTAAACTGTTAAAGGAAAGCCTTAACCCTTTTCTATGGGGATTTCTGGAGACCTGGTACAATTTGTCTTGTTAGGGAGGCTCTCATTTTGTTGTGCTCTTGGACTCGTCCTTGATCTTAGGCCAGAGAGAGGGCCTGGAGCTGTTGACCAGCATGGCCCAAGCCATCTCACTATGTGCCATCCCTTGGTATCTCCACATCTTTCCCCATGATGTCAGAGGCAGATGCTTCCTTAGGCAGGAATAGACGTATTTTATTCCTAGGGGAGCTTGGGAAATGCATGGGAAAGAGAAGGGGAGGCGGGGTTGCCAGGGCCAAGGCATGCCATTCCTGTTCAGCAGCCAGGCCTGCAGGAGGACTCATCTCTGGGA
Organism: Cricetulus griseus; assembly: GCF_003668045.3. Lineage (NCBI taxonomy): Eukaryota > Metazoa > Chordata > Mammalia > Rodentia > Cricetidae > Cricetulus > Cricetulus griseus. The sequence goes on from NC_048595.1 coordinate 162,518,001, forward strand.
AGGTCAGGTATGGACATGGACAAGTGTATGAGGGTCCTGTTGGGGGAGGAGGGATTCTGTGACAGACAGGGCAGGGCACAGTACACTAGGACTCAACGTATCTAAAGTCTACTCAACGTATCTAAAGTCTAGTTTGAAGTACCCGAGAGCCCTAGGACACACCACCCCAGCTTTCATGGACTCAAGGCCCTTCCTCTTATTTGGAGTGAAGGCCTTCACCATCTTGGCCTCATTTAGTTGGAATAGTTGACAATATCATGAGCAATCAATTTCCTTACCAGCTGGTAACCTAATCCTCACTTTTTTAGGATAATGGAGGGTTTTCTTCTTCCTTCCCTCTTTTTCTTGCCTCCCTTTCCCCCATCCCCTCCCCTCTCCTAATTCCTGTTCCCTCACAGAATGAGTCTAAACCCCTAAAAAGAAAGCACACTTGCCAAATAGTGTTTTCCCTGAAGACAATCACTTCATAGTGTTTATTGGAGGTAAAGTTCTTGTAAAAGCAAATGCCAAGTACAAGTACATCAGGCAAACCTCACAAGTCAAGCACAAAGGCGATTTCATCCTTAAGGATGAGCCTGTTCAAGAGTGGACAGAATATGGCAGCTTGGGAGCAAAGGTACCACTGTTCTGAATACAGAGCAGCCATAGAGAGCCCAGAGCCAGACAAGGACCCTGGGGTTGGGAGGGGCAGTTGGAAAAGATGAGAGAAAAGATTACACAGGCAGAGGGAGCTGGGGGAGAGCTTGGTGGTGGTAGAATGTCCAGGACTGGGCTTCAGGAAGATGCAGGAAGTGGCCCCTGGAACACAGGCTTTCCCTGCCTCTCACTGTCTGCAACCACCTCACAGCATCAGATGCCCATCTCAGCAGGGGATGGTGGTATGGGATTGGTCAGGTCTGTCCAGCTGTGGGGCCCTGTAGGCCACCATGGATTTGGTTCATCAGAATCTTCCTCTGCCTTCGGCTGGGCTTTCCTGTGGATGAGAAGAGGAGAGACCTACTTAAAAGATATTCATCTGGGGGTCCTTGTTAGGAAGATACACAGGTCACAAGTCAAAATGAGGCTCAGAGAAGTCCACAGTGACTATGAAGAGAGGTGCCCTGACCTCTTAGATGGAGGCCTGACACCAGAAGGCCTGCCCTTGGAAGTGACTTGCCAAGAGACAGACATTGGCTCTGTAGAGGGTCTGGTCTATCAGTTGCTTGTGTAAACTTTACACAAAGCCACATGAGTGAGGCCAGGCCCTCCTTTCCCTGCTGCTGGCCCTGCCATCCCTCCATACAGCACAGTGCCTCTGGAGAGGGGTCTCTTTGGCCTTCACTTCCACCTCCCTCTTCCATGGGTTCTGCCCCAGTGCCTGTTCTATGTTCTGTCCCAGGGCTGGTGGGGAGTAACCTGGGTTAATGAGCTAGGGACAACAGGAAACTAGACACCCTGAGAACCAGCCTGAGCAAGAGGGGGCAGCCTGCCAGCTTCCCTAGAGGCCCTCTTAGGGGGCTTGGGTCCCATCCTCCCTGATCCACATCTCCAGGGACTCCCACCCCTGGGAGTAGTCAGGGGAAGTTTATCCCAGAACAGCCTGTCACAAGGCTTTAGATTGGCCTGTGCCCTACATGCCCATGGACAGAAGTTATTTGTCACCCAGACAGCTCCATCTTTAAGAACTTGAATGCAATGTGTCTCAGCCCTGAAGTTTTGAGAGTGTGAGCCACTGTCTATAGAGAACTCTCTCTCTGTCTTTCCTCTCTCTGTGTCTCTCCCTCTGTCTGTCTGTCTCTCTCCCCCTCTCCCTCCCTCATCCCCCATCTCCTCTCTCTCTCTCTCTCTCTGTGTGTGTGTGTGTGTGTGTGTGTGTGTGTGTGTGTGTGTCTTCCCTGGAGGAACTCCTGCCTTGTCTTCTGGGACCTTGGTACTGCACACTCTGGTCTTAGCTGGGCTCTCTGCTCCAACCTAGGCCCAGTTCTGACTCCACTGCCTTTATCCACAGTCAGAGAAGGCTTCAGACAGAGCAGGGTATCCTCTTGGTACCCTCTTTTGGTCTCTGCATCACCCTTATATTAGTTAAATTATCTTGTCACTGCAACAAAACACCCCACAAAACAAGGTTTATTTTGGCTCACAGTTCAAGGAGATACAGTTTATCATGGAGGGGAAGACATGGTGGTATGAACAGAGGTGGCTGGTAACATTGTGTTTACAGTCAGGAAACAAAGAGTCAAATGCCACGCCAAGCTTGCATCTCCCTTTTACTCATTCTAGGACCCCAGCCCATGGAATGGCACTACCACTTTTAGGGTGGGTCTTTGCATCTCAATTAAGCCAATCTGGGTAACTCCTCACAGCCATGGCTAGAGTTATTTACCCTGTGATTCTCAGTGACATCAAGTTGACAATAAAGATGAACTGTCACAATTGTCCTCTGTGGGAGACCTCATCCTGAACTCCTTGGGCTACTATCACAAAATACCATAAACTGGGTAAACTGAAAAGAACATAAGTTTATTGGTCACAGTTCTGGAGTCTGGCAGTCTGGTCAAGATTCTGGCAGATATAGTATCTGGGGAAGGCTCTCTTTTTCATAGATAGTGCCTTCCAGCTGTGTCCTTACACTGTGAAGGGCCAGCAAGCTCTCTGGGGTCTTTTTTCTAAAGATACTAATCCCTTTATGAGAGTTAATTAACCCCCAAAGGCCCTACCTCCTAATACCACCACACTGGGAGTTGAACAGCCTCTTTCATTGCTAGTTGAGGTTCCTAGCTCCTTTGGCTGTCTTCTTACCATGGCTTCTAGGAGACATGTAGACTTAACTTTCATCTGTCAGTCACTCTGAGGGGTGTGTGTTATGCAAATCAGTAAACCCTTTAGACTTGAGAGCTTGCCACTGTTATCCCACAAACCCTTGGCCCTGTGTTTTCCACATCTCCCTTCTCTTCCCCTCCCCCGATTGGGGCTGTAGAGATTCTTCAGTCCTTAGACCCACCCACTCTCTAGCCACTGGCTGCTTTGGGCTTTTTGCCTGAGAGTCATGAAACAACCAGATCCTAGGCATTTATGGAGCACCTGTCCTGTGTCCCATGTGTACCAGGTGAGCAGCAGGTTAACCACACACTGTGGGCTTCACTGGTCCCAGTTGATCAGGCTTGACCTGAGCTTCCGATCCCTAGCCTGCACCTGCATTGCTTGGGCCCAGCCCCTGACTGTCAAGCACTGCTCCTGGCCAAGTCTCAAGAGGTGGTAATTGTCAACATCAATTTCCACAATCCTAAGACATACATTTTCCCCCCTTCTGATAGTAATTTGTGTCTTATAATTGATGTGTTTATTTAATATGGTGGGATTTACTTTGTTTATTTCCTTGCTCACTAAAAATGTCATTTAGTTCATGATGAATCTTTCAGTTGGTGGCATTTTAACCCTGGGGAAATATGATAAATGCATAGAATAATCAGGTACATCTGGAAATTATTTTTTAATGGGATGGAATGACTCTAATGGGAAAAAATGTGGATTGTCTACTAAAGGGTGGGGGACTTGGAGATGTCAGAGTTGTTCCGGTATCTCTGGCTGTTGGCTTGTCAAAGACTCCACATTCCCCGAGTTTCACTGTTGTTTTGGAGACCAAACCTAGCTTCTATGCACTTCTATATTGGTAATGAGGCCCAGGAACTCCCTGGGGATAGAGGTGACTAGGAAAGCCCTGTCAGTCCCACAATAGAAGAGTCCTCTGCAGGCAAAACTTGCATTTAGTGGCATTTGGCAGGCGCTTTCGTCTACCTTCTTCCAGAGCTCCTTCTGGAGATGCACATCTGTCTTGCCTTTCACATGTGCCAGCTAGAGGCTGCAGGAGTGTGAACCTCCCCTCAAAGAGCAGGAGGGACTGTGGGATGCGGGGGAGGCAGCAGCTTCTCCTGGCAGCAAGACAGGTTCCAGACGGGCAGAGGTAGAGAACACTGGCCACTAGCCTGATCTGTCCCTGCCCTGCCCTTGTTAAATCCATGGTTCACCAAGAGCCTCCTTAATCATCTCTGTCTGGGTCAGTTTCAAGCAGGTTTCAGTTCAGTCGGGCCCCAGCCCCTTAGTCCCTCTGTGTCCCCTCACTTCCTTCCATAACCAGGCAGATACCTAGACATGCACTGAGCATCCATCTACACCATACAAGACTTAGGGAGACTAGAAGTACGAAGCTTTAACACCAGGCTATGGCGTGTAGATTTCTCAGGTGGGAAGGAGAAGGCTCGCCATCCCATCTGAAGGAAGACCATCTGGGGAAGACTGGAAGGCTGGAGCTCTGTGGTGTTGCCTTCTTCCTGATAGCTACACTGTCCACAGGGATGCCACATACCACAGAGCACACTGGATGGAAGGCATTGGAAAGGCAAAACCACAACCGACCATGGAGACTTGTATGAAAATAGGACAGAACATAGCTCAAAACACTCTCACACTGAATATATGTTGAAAGACCGTTTTAGGTATATTGTTACATGTTATTACAATTGATTTCACCTGTCTCTTTTGATGTGAAAATTTAAAATCACCTGTGTGTGTGTTTCACATAATTCTATGGCAAAGCTGTCTTTAGCCTCACCAATATCCTTTAAAAACAAACACACAGCTCCACTTCTTTCTCTCCTGTGCAGTCCCACCTGTCTTCTGCTCCTGTATCTTATCAGAGCAGCCTTTTTCTTTCTTCCTCATTCCCTCCTTCCCTTTGTCTTGCTGACTCGACTCCTTTTATTATGTATGATGATGGATAGAGGTTTGAAAAGGGGGAACTAGTGTCTGCCCTCTCAGGCTCCGGTTTCTAGATACCCTGAAGCCAATATTCATATGGCTAAGGGACATGACTTACCCAGATGTTCATGGAAAGTGATGTTTTAGACAAATCTTCTCTGACTGACTTGGAGTCAGGTAGGAATTGTTTTTACTTTCATGTCACTTTTCAAATACATAGGTTACAAAGGTGTATGAGACTTGCCTCATTTACAAACTTCAATATGAGATAACTTTAGCCAAACAGCTACTGTCTGCCTCTACCTTTTCTAGAGTCAAATTCCCCAGGGCTCGATGCTTCTAACTCTTTTCGTGCTAGGCATTTACTTCCTGAATCAGGCACATCATTACGTAAATTTCAAACTAAACCATTAGATTGCTATTTTTGATTTTAAAATTCCAGACCATTGCTTATGTTCTTCACACTATTTTTTTTTTTTTTTGTTCTAATACAGCTTGTTGTTTGTTTTACGGCTAGTATATACTGTTCATTGTTGAGCCAAGTAGTGTGTAATAATTCTACTTGCTTGCATAACTTTTTTATTTCCCTGGAGATGATCACTGCCCCTTTATGGCTGTCTTGTTTCTTACGGTTTTATGCAAATTCTTACAGAAGTCTCTACCAATGTGTAAAACTCCTTCACATACCATGTCCATCCTCCTCTACCCAGACAACCTTTCAGATTCCCTAGCTTGTTTGGAGTCCGTGCAGTTACATGCTTGGGAATACCCCACCTCTTCAGAGTATGGTCTCCTATTTCATTGCTTTTCTTTCTAAACAGTGTCAGCAGTACCTCTTATGGAAGGAGCAAAGGTTACCGTTTGAACCTGGCATGGTAGTGCATGCCTGTAATCCTAGCACTCTGGAAGCAGAGGCAGGAGGATCAGAAGTTCAAGGTCATCCTTGAACACAGTAAGTTCTAGTCAAATGGTTGTCAGCCTTCCTACTGCTTTGACCCTTTAGTACAGTTCCTCATGTTGTGGTGACCCCTAACCATAAAATTATTTTCATTGCTACTTCACAACTGTAATTTTGCTACTGTGGTGAATCATAATGTAAATATGTAATGTGCAGGTGGCCTTAGGTGACCACCAAACGGATCCCAGCCCACAGGTTTAAAACTATTGTTCTAGACAATGAACTTACAGACCCTTCAGTTGCCTCTCTGCCCATTAGTCTGTCCCTTAGGACATAGGGCTGACAGGCACCTTGAGAATACATAGGCCTCCACGGGGGAGGAGGGCAGCCTTCCTCCCTCAGCTGTCCAGGTCCAAGGCAAGTTTAAACTACAACCCCAGTGTCTTCCTGCCTTCTAACTCCTGCCAAGAAGGCCAGGCCAGGCTAGATCATATGATGTGGAGACTGTCACCCCTTTGAATATCTGTAAGAGTCTGAGACACTTCTCTGGATGGGAAGGACTTCAAGGCCTCATGATGCTGCCTATGCAATGATGCTGTGTCTCTTCCAATGCACTCCCATTTCAAGGACCAGTCATGACCCCTGTGGTCGAAAGGCTCTCTCTTCCAATAAAGCTCACCTGAAGGGCAATTTCACGTCAGTCTGTTTCTATGAACCTCCTTAATCTATGAGAGTTAAAATTAATTTTACCTGTCTCTTCTGATGTTAAAGTTTAAAATCATCTGTGTGTGTCTCACATAATCCTATGGCAAAGCTGGCATTGGTCTCACCAACATCTGTTAAAAATAACTGCATTTCTTTTCTTTCTAACAGAGGTTAGCCTGGGCTACATGAGACTCTGTCAACCAATCAACCAACCAACAAACAAAAACAAACAAACCCTGAAATGGCTTTTTTGTCTATCCTCACAGTTAATTAATGGTTTGTTTAGACACAGAATTCTAGATATTGTGTCCAATCCCTACTCCCAGTACTTGGAAGGCACTTTCTCTATAATTTTTTTAATCTTCTAATATCTAATGGTATAATACCATGATGTGTATATTATGGTATTCTGACTGTGACTGCTTGCACATCTGTGTGCTCTGGAGGGTTCTAGAATTGTCTCTTTGTGTTTATGATTGCACATTTCATCATACATCCTGGTGTGTTATTCCAGAGACCACCTTTCCTATCTGGAAAACAGACCTTCTGTCTGGGAAGTATTTTTTTAAAAGTTTTTCCCCATGATCCTCTCCTCAGTATCTCCGCGATTCTCTCTCTTACAAGTGAAGTTCAGAGTTTTGTCTCATCTGTGTCCTGAGAAGTGTCCTCAGCTTTCCCTCCAGTCCTCCAGCTAAACTCCCGACTCTGCCTTGTGATTTTAATTTCCAAGTGCTCTCCATCTTTGTCATCCTTCCTTGTGAGAGCACTTCCTGTTACTTCACAGATCTCATATCTTATTTCCCAAAAGACATTAGAATACTTTTTCTGGTCCTTGCGTTATCTCTCTTCTCTTAGATTTTTTTCCTTTCTCTTTCTCATATAAAGGTTGGTTTGTTCTCTCTACTTTGTAGCCTGATTATGTCAAAATAGGTCACTAACAGCTGTTTAGAAGGTCTATGCACACATATGAGAAGTAATTGTCCAAAAGTGGGCCTCAGGATACAGAGGCTGGTGAGGACCTAGACATTTTATTGGGGTGTTCTGAACTACAAGCACCCGGAGAGCACTTCTGGGACCAACGACTTTCTTGGAAGAAGCAGCCCCAGTTTCCATCCCAATGTTCCTGTATAGACTGCAGAGTGATGTCTCATACCTGGTGCAGAGGAAAGACTTTGGGATAGATTTTTTACCTGGCCCTGTTTGGCTTTGTTTGTACCTCTGCCTCCTGTGCCTAGTATCCCCTCCCCCATACACTAGGGACTTTCTGGGAGGATGGGAAAGGGAAGGAGCTGTGCTTGTAGCTGGCCAGCAAGCAGACCTAGCATCCCTCTCCCAAAGTAGCTGTGCCTCCATTCCTAACCCTTCCAGCCTCACGGGGCATCTGCCCACCACTTGTTGACTGCCCCTACCCCCTTGGTAGGTGCTGGGTTTCTGATTTCTCAGTTTTGCTAATTCCACCATCTGCTTTCCAAACTCTGTTGACATCTGTTGTCTGCTGGTGTCACCTCTCCTGTTCCCTCTGTCCTATCTTTTTCTTATCCTTTCGCTCGTATGTTAGTGGGGTTGGGGAAGAGGCAGATGTATATTGAATCTACCAGGATTTTTTGTTTGTTTGTTTGTTTTGTTTTGTTTTGGGTTTTGGAGAGTGGGTTTCTCTGTGTAACATTCCTGGCTGGACTGGAACTTGCTTTGTAGACCAGGCTCACATTTGCCTCCCGAGAGCTGGATTTAAAGGCCTAAGTCTACAACACCAGGCTTGATGGGTATTTTAAAAGGTCATTTTCTATGATCCCTTCCCACTTAAAACTGCAACTTTTTTTTTTTTTGATTTGTTTTGTTTTGTTGCTTTTGCTGGAATAGAACTTGCTTCGTAAAGTCCAGGGCTTGGCTAAGTCGCCCTGTAAGATATTGTATGGGAGGAGTCTAATTTAAGAAAGCAAAGACGGCTCTAAGGGCCGTTAAACCCCTTTAACACGAGTGCTATTTATAAAATGGCCGCTTCTCTGGACTTTAAAGCAAACACTCTTCGTCTGCTAAGGCACACAGGACCTTTACATGGAAGTGTTAAAGATGGTGGCATACATATTCAAGCCTGTAGATCAGCTGTGTTAGGAAGGTTTTGCCTTTCACCAGCTCCAGGTTGCCCAGGGGTGAGGACCCCAGCTGAGGTGGGAGAGCCCTTCGCAGGTCCTCACCGAGACCTCTTTGTCTTTTGCCTCCACAGGTGCCCCCTTTCAAAGGTCTCAGCATCCTCACGCTACCTCCTGCCGCCACTTCCACCTGGGCCCCCCGCAGCCGCAGCAGCTAGCCCCGGACTTCCCGCTGGCACACCCCGTGCAGTCGCAGCCGGGCCTCAGCGCCCACATGGCCCCGGCCCACCAGCACAGCGGCGCGCTGCACCAGTCGCTGACCCCGCTGCCCACCCTGCAGTTCCAGGACGTCACAGGTCCCTCCTTCCTACCTCAGGCCCTGCACCAGCAATACCTGCTGCAGCAGCAGCTCCTGGAAGCTCAGCACCGCAGGCTCGTCTCGCATCCCAGGTCGACAGGGGCGGGGCCGAGGAAAGAGGGTGGGGCCGTGGAGGGGTTAAGGGCAGGGACTGGGACTGGGCTTCAATCAGCCAAGCATGGATGCAGTCCCAAGTGGATGGCTTTTGCCTCAGTTAGTGGCGTTCATTCAGGTGAGAGTCTAGTGTGTCTCTTCACATCACCTAGGTTCAGGGTTAGCAGCTGGGTAAGCAGTGGCCAGGGACATTCACGGTGAACTTTTGTAGCATGGGAGGTTTGACTACAGGCCTCTCAAGTCCCCTCCAGCTCGCATGGCTGCCTGATTCTGATTGCCCCCAAACCACACCAGAACACCAAAGGAAATGACTGGTTCTAGCTCTAGCTTCCAAAGGGCCAACGTCTAGTTGGCTAGTTGGAGGCTGGAGTTGGAGACTGGTTGTACATCCATGAAACCAAATAGAATTAGCAGTGACCAAACGTCTTAAGGTGGCAAGTCACTGCCCGTCTCTGAGCCTCAGCTGTTAAGAAGAAGAAATGTATGAGCACAGTTGGGTGTCTCTTAGTCTTCTGGGTCTCAGGGACCTTTGCACACTAAAAAGTTAATGACTGCCAAGAGCCTCTGCTTATATGGGTTTACCACGTTAGAAATTTTAAAGTATGTATTAATCCATTAAAAATAACAACAGACTCCTCGTGCTAAATTTATAAATTGTTCTCTTTTTAATTCTCTTCCTTTTACTGAAAATAGATTTTTTTCTCATATAATATACCTGATTATGGTTTCCCGTCCCTCTACTCCTCCCAGTAGCCCCTCCTATTGAGATCCATTCCCTTTCTGTCTCCCATTAGAAAACAAACAGGCTTCTTCTTCTTCTTCTTCTTCTTCTTCTTCTTCTTCTTCTTCGCAGATTTTTCATTTGAATTAGGAACAAGATTGTTTTACACGGCAATCCCAGTTCCCTTCTCCCTCCTGTCCTCCCCACTATCCCCACCCCCACTAAAACCCTACCTATCATATATCCTTTCTGCTCCCCATGGATGGTGAGGCCTTCCATAGGGTGTCATCAGAGTCTAGGGTATCCTTGGGATAAGGCTTAGGCCCACCCCCATGTATTTGGCTCAGGGAGTATTCCTCTATGTGGAATGGGCTCCCAAAGTCCATACCTATGCTAGAGATAAGTACTGAACTACTACAGGAGGTCCCGTAGATTTCCGAGGTTTCCTTACTGAAACCCATGTTCCTGGGGTCTGGATCAGTCCCATGATGGTATCCCAGCTATCAGTCTGGGGAGCAAGAGTTCCCTGATGTTTAGGTCAGCTGTTTCTTTGGGTAACAAACAGGCTTCTAAAGGATAATAATGAAATAAAAAAGGTAAAACAACAACAAAAAATAACAGTCAGAATTGGACAAACAAAGCCAACAATAGGAAAAGTGCCAAGGAAAAGACACAAGAACCAGAGACCTACTCAAGAGTCCCATAAAAACACTAACCGGGAAGCCATAATATATACGCAGAGGACCTGGTGCAGACCCATGCAGGCCCTGTGTATGCTGCTTCTGTTTATGAGTTCATGTTTGTGAGCTTTGATCATGTTGATTTAGAAGCCATCATTCTCCTGTGTCCTCATCCCCTCTGGCTCTTAGACTCTTTCTACCTCCTCTTTCTCAGGATCTCCTAAGCTTTGAGGGGAGGGATTTGATAGAGACATCCCACTTAGTGTTCCAAGGTCGGTCTCTCTCTCTCTCTCTCTCTCTCTCTCTCTCTCTCTCTCTCTCTCTCTCTGTGTGTGTGTGTGTGTGTGTAATGTCTGGCTGTGAATCTCTATATTTGTTCCCATCTGTTGCAGAAGGAAACATCTGATGATGTTTGAACAAGACACCAATCCATGAGTATAGCAGAATGCCATAAGGAGTCATTTTATTGCCTTTTAATTTATTATTATTTTTAAGAGCAGGAGTATTTGAGTTTACCTTAGGTCCCAGGGCTATCTAGTCTCAGGTTCTTGGTCACCCAAGCAGTGTCATCTGTGGGTTCCATCTCACGGAGTGGGCCTTAAGTTGAATCAGATGTAGGTTGGTTACTCCCGCTAGCTTTGTGCCACCGTTGCACTGGCATATCTTGCAGGCAGGACAGGATTGTAAATCAAAGGATCTGTGGCTTGGTTGGTGTTTGTTTCACTTTTGGTAGCCTGCAGAGTACCTTCCTGTGCCCGAAACACTAGAATATAGGGGTGAAGGCTGTCTAGGCACCAGCTCAACTTCTGCATGTTCAGTGGGTTGTGTAGGTGTTGTCTTTTGCAATGGGCCTTCCTGTCAGTTTGTGGGGAGCAGCCTACAGTCTTGGCAACATCCTGGGTTATCTGGGAATACCCATAGGACCCCTTTGGTCAAGAACTCAATTATATGTAACCAAGTCCTGGTACTGGAAACTTCATTTGGTGACAAGAGATACCCACCTGGGGCTCTGTCACCCTTTATTTGTCAATTTCATTAGGTTTCCCTCATATATGTATGTATTTTAGGAAGTTTGTACTGTATTAAAATTCCATACTACTCTTCAAATAACCCTTGATTTTAGCTCTCTCTCCCTGCATTCACTCCCTCATGCCCCTCTTCCCTCCTTCACTTGATCCTCCTGTTCCAGGCCCCCACCCCATCATCCATATTTCTCTTTCCTAATGAGCTCCGTCTGTCCCCTGTAGTCCCTTACTCTATACCTAACCTCTCATGGTTTTGTAGATTGTAGCTTGGTTATCATTGACTTAAGAGCTAATATCTGCATATAAGTGAATACACACTATACTTGTCTTTCTGAGTCTGGGATCCTCACCCAGGATGATTTTTTTCCTACTTCCATCCATTTACCTGAGAATTTAATGATCTCATTTTTTAAAATCACTGAGTAATACTCTGTTATGTAAATTCACCACGTTTTTTTCTTATCCATTCTTCTGTTGAGGGACATGTATGTTGTTTCCAATTTCTGGCTACTGTGAATAGAGCAGCAATGGACATGGTTGAACAAATGTCTCTGTGACAGGGTGAAGTGTCCTTTGGTATATGCCCAAGAGTGTCATAGCAGGATCTTGAGGTAGACTGATTCCCAGCTTCCTGAGGAACCACCATACTGATCTCCATAGGGCTGTACAAGTTTGTACTTCCACCAGCAATGGAGGAGCTCCTCTTCTTCCACAGCCATTGCGAGCTGTCCCTTGTTGTGATGATCTTAGCCATTCTGAATGGTATAAGATGGAATCTCAGGGTAGCTTTGATTTGCATTTCCCTGATGACTTAAGGATGCTGACAGTTAAGTATTTCTCAGCCTTTGAGTTTACTCTACTGAGAATTCTCTGTTTATATCTCTGTTTATACCCCATTTTAATTGGGTTGCTTGTTTTCTTGATATCTAGTATTTTTTGAGTTCTTTATATATTTTGGATATTATCCTCCTATCATATGCATAGTTGAAAAAATCTTTTCCCATTCTATAGGCTGCTGCTTTGTCCAAACGATGGTGTCCTTTGCTAAACAGAAGCTTTTTGGTTTCATGAGGCTCCATTTATTAATTGTTGGTCTTAGTGCCTGTACTATCAGTGTTCAGTTCAGAAAAGTTGTCTCCTGTGCCAATGCATTCAAGGCTATTCCCACTTTCTCTTCTATTGGTCTCAGTGTATTTGGTTTTATGTTGCAGTTCTTGATCCTCCTGGAATTGAGTTTTGTGCAGGGTGATAAGCATAACTCTATGTACATTCAGCTACATGCAGACATCTTGATTGATCAGCATCATTTGTTGAAGGTGCTGTCTTTTTTCCAGTGTGTATTTCTGACTTCTTTATAAAAAAATCAGGTGTCCACAGGTGTCTTCAAGTCAATTCTGTGCCTGGTTTTGTGCCAGTATTATGCTGTTTTTATTACTATAGCTGTGTAGTACAATTTGAAACCAAGGATAGGATGCTTCTCTCAGTTCTTTGTTATTCAGAATTGTTTTAGCTTTTCTGGTGTGTGTGTGTGTGTGTGTGTGTGTGTGTGTGTGTGTGTGTGTGTATGAAGCTGAAAATTATCCTTTCAAGATCTGTGAAGAATTGTGTGGAATTATGAATCTGTAGATTGCTTTTGGTAGCATGACCATTTTTCCTATATTAATTCTACTGATCCATGAGCATAGCATGGGAGATCTTTCCATCTTCTGATGTCTTCTTCAGTTTCTTTCTTCAATGTCTTAAAGTTTTTATCATACAAGGTTAGTTGGAGTTATACCAAGATATTTTGTATTTTTTGAGGCTATTGTGAAAGGTATTGTCTTCCTTGATTTATTTCTCAGTTTATTTTCTATTTTTATATAGGAGGGCTACTGATTTTTGTCAACCAATTTTGTATCCAGCTACTTTGCTAAAAGTGTTTATCAGCTGTAGGAGTTTTCTGGTAGAATTTTTAGGGTCATTATTGCATACTATCATATCACCTGCAAATAAAGATACTTGGATTTCTTACTTTCCAACTTGTATCCTCTTGATCTCCTTCAGTTGTCTTATTGCTCTAGTTAAAATTTCAAGTACTATATTGAATAGGTATGGAGAAAGTGGACAACTTTGCCTTGTTCCTGATTTTAATGGGATTTCTGTAAACTGCCTTTATTACATTTATGTATGTCCCTTGTATCTCTACTGTCTCTAGGACTTTTATCATAAAGGAGTTTTGTTAAGGCCTTTTCTGCATCTAATGAGATGCTCATGTGGGTTTTTTCTTTCAGTTTGTTTGTTTGTATGGTGAATTATTTTTTAATTTATGTTGAACCATCCTGCATTTCTGGGATGAAGCCTTCTTGATCATGGTGGATGATCTTGTTGGTGTGTTCTTGGATTCAGTTTGCATGTATTTTATTGAAAAAATTGTATCTATGGTTATAAGAGAAACTGGTCTGCAATTCTCTTCCTCTGTTGGGTCTTTATGTGATTTGGGTACCAGGGTAACCTTGGCCTCATGCAACAAATTAGGCAATGTTCCTTCTGTTTATATTTTGTAGAATAATTTGAGGAATATTGGCATTTACTCTTCTTTGAAAGTCAGGCAGAATTCTGAAACCATTTGGCCTTGAGCTTTTTTTGGTTAGGGAAGTTTTAATGACTGCTTCTATTTCACTAGGGGTTATAGGTCATTTAAATTGCTTATCTGATCATGATTTAATTTTGGTAAGTGGTATTTATTGAGAAAATGATCATTTCTTTCAGATTTTCCAATGTAGTGGAGTACACTTTTAAAAGTATTTCCTCATGAATTTCCTTGGTGTCTGCTGTAATGTTTCCCCCTTTTCCCTTTCATTTCTAAGTTTATGAATTTGGATAGTCTCTCCACCTTTTAGTTAATTTGTATAAGGTTTTGACAATCTTAATGATTTTTTCAAAGAACCAACTCTTTGTTTCATTGATTCTTTGCATTATATTTTATTTATTTATTTGTTTGTTTCCATTTTATTGGTTTCAACCCTGAGGTTGATTATTTCTTGTCATCTACTTTTGGGAGTGATTTCTTCTTTTTGTTCTAGAGCTTTCTGGTGTACTGTTGGGTTACTAGTGGAATCTCTCCTTTTTTTTTTTTAATGTAGGCACTTAGTTCTGTGAACTCACTTGCCTCTTACAACTCACTTGTCCCATAAGTTTGGTTATGTTGCCTATTCATTTTCATTCCATTCTAGAAAGTCTTTAGTTTATTTCTTCCTCCTCCTCCTTCTCCTCCTCTTTCTTCTTCCTCTTCTTTTTTCAAGACAGGATCTCACCATGTGTTTCTGGCTGTCCTGGTGTGTGTGTGTGTGTGTGTGTGTGTGTGTGTAACTGTGTGTTTTCCCTCTTTGATTTGCTGATCTGGGGTTATTTATTTCTTGTGTTTTCTTGGATATAATTAACTCTTTAGGTTGGAGTTTTCCTTTAGCACCTTCTGTAGCTTTGAATATGTAGATAGACATTGTTTAAATTTGGTTTTATCATGGAATGTCTTATTTTCTCTATCTATGGTGACTGAAAGTTCTGCTGGGTATAGTAGTCTAGGCTGGAATCTGTGGTCTCTTAGAGTTTATTGAATGTCTGACCCGGCCCTTTTGGCTTTTAAAGTCTTCATTGGAATACTTAGGATCTGCTGTGGTAGGGTTGCTGGGCTCTAGTGGAGACATACAGTTGTGGATGCTATTGATTGTGTTTTTAGGCTAGTGTCTAGGCATCTGAGTGTGGGAAGATTACAATTCTAGGTGCTGATATCTGTTCTTGTATTTGTTGGGTGGGTGATTTGTTCCTTGGTTTCTGTTGCCATCTCTGCTTCTCGAGAAAGTGTGGTGCCTGATAGGAAATTCTTCTGGGATCTTGATAGGTGTGGCTACTGGGGTTCTAGGCAAACTGTGTTTCTGGGTATTGGGAGCTGACATTTAGTAATGGGTGTGGACTAGACAGAGGTGCTAAGTGGATCCACAGGAGTGAGGACAGCAGAGTGCTCCAAGAGGATCTGGTTAGCACCCTGGGAATGGGACAGAGAGTGAGGAGAGGCCACAGCGTGCATCTGGTACAGAGCTGAAGATTGGATCTGGAGAGAGGAGGGAGAGTGAAGATCTCAAGCTTGCCTACCTGCTTCCCTGACTGGAGGGACCTGTGGGTTCCCAGGCTATAAAATAGTCCTATAAAAATGACCATGTATCAGTTCAGAACTTATCTGTGCCCTCATGTCTGCTTCTGTACTAGATCTTGAGGAGTCCTACATCACAAAGTTTCTGCAAAGTTCTACCTTTTGTTTGCAAGAGAGTTAAGGGTAAAAAGAAAAAATAGTTGTTGTTGGTTTTTTTCCCCTCTCTTAAGCTACCTAAAGGGCGTCACGGACTCTTAAGGGTGCTTGGGAGAACTCGGGCTCAGTGATAGATAGGGCCCTAGGCATTGGTGAGTGGGGACAGCCTGACAGTGTTGTGAGAAGTCAAGGAGAAAGGCTGCCATGAGTTGGTGTGTTCAGGGAAGTCTTCCTGGAGAAGGAGAACTCTTCCTTGAAAGTTAGGAAGAGAGTGATGGAGAGAAGAGAATGGTGGGAATGGATGGGAAGATTTGGGGGACCAGCTTCTGCTTACCTGGGAAATTCCTTGGTGTTTGGGGACTCCAGAGTGGGGGCATCCTCAGTAGATGGAGGGAATGTCATTTAGGGCTCTTGGGAGCTTGGGGGGCCCAGGCAGCTGTTAACATAAAAGTCTTTTTTTCTGTACAGGCGGAGTCAGGATCGAGTGTCTGTCCACCCCCACCGCCTCCACCCCAGCTTTGACTTTGGCCACCAACTGCAGACACCTCAGCCCCGGTATCTGGCTGAGGGAACTGACTGGTGAGTGAGTGAGTGAGTGAGTGAGTGAGTGAGTGAGATGCTGGGCAGCACAGGAGGGAGGGAAAGAAGGAGAGAGGGAGGGAGGGAAGAAAAAAGGGAGAGAGGGAGGGAGGGAGTAAGGGCGGGCAGGTGGGCGGGCTCATCAGACCCATGGGAGTTTCTGATTTGTTATCACAGGTTAGACCCCAGTCTACTGTGTCTACTTCACTCACCTATAGGGCCTGGCTACAGGAAGTAGCGCAGTGTAACTGGACACTATCCCAGATCAAGTCTGGGGCTTGGTGTTGACAGCCAGAAAGAAGGGAGACAGGA
The DNA here is from genome assembly GCF_003668045.3 of Cricetulus griseus. Lineage (NCBI taxonomy): Eukaryota > Metazoa > Chordata > Mammalia > Rodentia > Cricetidae > Cricetulus > Cricetulus griseus. The sequence goes on from NC_048595.1 coordinate 162,534,499, forward strand.
TGTAAAACATTTCCCAAGCTCAGTAGAACTACAAACCAGTGGACTCTAGAGGACAGCTTGCGAGGAGAATGCAGAAGTGTCAGGGTGGTCAGGGAAGGCTTCCTGGAAGAATCCGCAGAGAAATGATAAAACTTGTCAGTAAGGCCGTGCAGGGAGTGTGACTTGGGTGGATGTAGAGGTAAGGTAAGGACTGTGGATAGGAGCTGAAGAGGAAGATGGAGGGTGTTGTGTCTTAGAGACAGGTAGCCCCTAGGAAATCTTCCAGTTACTCATGCTTCTGGGACTTTGCAGCCCACTCACCTCTCCAACTGTCAGCCAGGAAAGATCAGGTCTTAACTATAGTCAGACTAGACCCCCACAAATAGGTAAAGGACATCAGTGGATGCAGTGGATTTCTGAGTAGTTGTTGCTAAAATTCCTTTCCTGGGGAAACGGGACCAGGAAACGGGACCACTCACTCCCTTCAAGGTCCAAATGACAAGTCAAAAATTTGATGTTACCCAAGTATCCCCTTGAGAACCAGTGAGTGTGTTTGAGCATGGGTGGCCCCAAAGCAGCCTTGCTTGGAATTTCAGTGATCTTCTCACTCCCTCCTTCTCTGGGGGAATACCAGCAGTCCACAGGCCCTATCCTGACTGATGCCCAAGGAGCCACAACTGATCTCAGGAAGATGGCGGCAGTTTTGTTCAGAGGATAGTGGTATATTGCACTGGTATATTGCAGTAGCTCACTCCAAAGAGGGATGTGCATATACACACCTATATGTGGGTCTACACATACACTTACATATGTATGTGTACATATTAGGTGCACAGAGAGAAACAGAGAGGCTGTAACAGTGACTTTGGGGAAACGTAGGTGAAGTGTATCCTGGAATTCTTTGTTTCTCTTGCAACTTCTCGATACAGAATGCAAGAGGGGCACCCACAGCTAAGCACTGAACCATACTCCTGGAATACAGTTGCAGAGAGGGAGGAGGGGGGAGCAAAGGAGCCAAGATGTTGCTAGAAAAAACCCACAGAAACAGTTGATCTGACCTACTGAGAGTGCGGAGACCCTAGTCATAAAGCTGAGGAAACAGCATTGGACCAAACAAAGCCCTCTGAATGTGGGTGCCAGCTAGGAGGCCAGGGCAGTCTATGGGACCTCTAACAGTGGAGCCAGTCTTCAACCCTAGAGCACAAATGGACTTTGGGAGTCCATTCCCTATGGAGGGATACTATTGCAGCCCAGATACAGCAAGGAGGGCCTAGGCCCTCCCCCAAATGATATGACAGACTTCGATGGTCCCCCATGGAGGGCCTCACTATCCCTGGGGCGGAGGTGAGGGGTGGGTTGGGGAGGTGGTGAGGAATATGGGAGGATGAGAGGGCGAGAGAATGGGGGCATGGATATGTAAATATGAATGCCTCTAAAATTAAAAAAAAAGAATACAAGAGGGGTGGGGAGAATATTCCTTAATGGAAGAAGAACAACAACTATTTTTAAAAGCTGACAGGCCAATATATCATCTTCCACACATTGGGCCAGGAAAGCTGGTTAGGTCAGGGTGGCTTCTGGAGCTCCTTCCCTTATAGCTGGGACTGATTCACAGTGTAGCTCTTGTTGGCCCACTGTTTCCCATGATTCTGGGCACCAGAAAGAGCATTGTTAGCATGCTCTGATGACTCCCATTCTCAGAGCTCTCAGGTACTCCCCGTTAAATTGAACAATCTCTTAAAAGATGGATCGCACTACTGCCAACTTGCGCCCAGCCTTTTCCCAATTAGCAGATTCAAATTAGGAAGATATAATCACAGTCTGGATTCAATTCTGTCCCTCAGCAGTCAAGTCAATTCAGTTTGATTCAATTCAGCACACATGAGCACCCAGAGCGCTTGTACACAAATGAGTGATCTGAACACAAGCACACGGTATGTGGGACTACACAGGTGGGGTCTACGGTGGGACCCTACAGTAGGGTCTCTCTTGGGAGGAGTCAGGAGCAGCACAATGAGTCATCCCTGCCCTTAGCTTGCTTATCCATCCAAACTTAGTCTTCTTTCTCTTTCCAACCTCTCTGCATTCCCCGCTGCCCTGAGAAACAAAGAATAAGGATCCAGGAGGCTGTTCCACATTCCACAGTCTTGTGTGGACCCAGCCCTGGGCTCACCCTGGGTTAGGAGCTGGTTCCCTGGCATCCTTCAAAGAGGATGCTTTCGTTTAACATCATCTCAGCCCACATTTAATGTATTTCACGGGCTTCGATATCTTTCTGTTGTTATAGTTACTGACATGCACATTATCCAAACCTGGCTAGTAGAAGCCTCTTCTGGAAGATTCCTTCCACCATGACCCTGGTGCACCTCAGTAGTGTTCCTGCCTTTGGTTACGACAGAATGTTCCAGTTTCTCTTGTGTTTTTTTTCCCCCCACAGAACCAGAGTTAGTTCCATTTCTCATTAGCCACCAATTCCTCTTCGTTGCTTTGTGTGGATCTAAGTTTTTGCTGCATCATTTTCTTTCTGACTGCAGATCTTTCCTGACTATTTCTTGTGGTGCTGGCCTAGAAGCACTACTCCTTCTGGCCTTTGCGCATCTGAAAAAGCTTTACTTCACCTTCTTTTTGGAAATCTGTTTTTTTTTTGTTTGTTTGTTTGCTGGATGCAGACTTCATTCTTGATAGTTTCTTTCTTTCTTTTTCTTATTGATGCCATCCCTTTCTCTCCTGGCTGCTTTTATGACAATTTGACAATTTGTATTCACCTTCTCTATCTGAGGAGCCTTTTTTTTTTGAATCTCAGGTTGGTTTTAAACTTTTATCTTTATTTTTTTTTAAATGTGATTATTATGTACTTTGAGACAGGGTTTCTCTGTGTAGCCTTGGCTGTCCTGGAACTCACTCTGTAGACCAGGCTTTCTTTGTGTTACACTGCCGAAATTTGTTAATGATTTGAGCCTATGGGTTTATAGTTTCCATCAAATTTGGAAATGTTTTATAGAACACATGTTTAAATGAAGTGTGTTTTTCTAAACCTTTAGGAAGTGGCCGGCTGGGCTAGGATTCCTTTTTAGCCTTTAGGATGAACATTAGAGTGGGTCCCTTGCCTGTGGTTTTACTGAATGGTGAAAATGTGGCCACTGCCTGTCCTCAGTCTGGCCTTGGCTTCCTGCCCTGAGAAACAAAGAACCTGATCCTTTTAGACTCTTTCTTGGAAGGGAGCAAGGTTCTTGAAAAATGGTTCTTATGATCTGGGCGGCTCCAGGTGCTCAGACTGAAAGGTCTTAGATGCTGGTCCGGAAGGACATGGAGACGCGTCATTATGGGTAAGCAGCTTGTGGGACGATTTATTAATGCCATTTCCGCCCACTCTGAGCGGCAGAGTTGGCAGCGTGGGCTCTGACTTTGCCCCAAGGTGGTGTGTGAGAGAGACCTCTTCTGAAAGCGGTTGGAGCCCCCCTCCCCCCAGCTCGTAGCTCATGAGGCTGTGTCCCCACAGGGATCTCAGTGTGGACGCTGGCTTGAGTCCTGCCCAGTTCCAGGTGCGGCCCATCCCTCAGCACTATCAGCACTACCTAGCAACTCCTCGAATGCACCACTTCCCCAGAAACTCTTCCTCCACACAAATGGTGAGTGACAGAGTCCTGGGGGGATGTGAACTTCCTCACTGCATGCTAGTGGTGTCCTGAGGCCAGGGCTCTGCGGTGCCCAGGGTCCTCTGAGTCCTGGCTCCTAGGCAGACCAGTAGCTGCCCTCCACTCTCAGCCTGAGTTCTTATTCCAATTTGAGGAAGAGGAAACGGAGCGAGTGACTAGTCCAAAAGCCAGCACTGCTGAGGAGTGTCGAGGAGGAGAGGCAGCACGGCAGGCTGTAGTCTTGGGGGGAAATGCCCAGTACAGAAAGACACTGTCCTGGGGCTAGGGAGGTGGCTCAGTCAGGAAAGCACTTGCTGTACAAGCGTGAGGACCTGAGTTTGATTCCTAGCGCACACACGAAAAGCCAGGCATGCCAGAACTGTGGAAGGGGAGGCATGCAGATCCCTGGGGCTCACTGGCTTGCCAGCCTAGCATTATCAGTGCGCATCCGTTGCTAGTAACAGCCTCAGTCTCACAAAACAAAGAGGGCAGATCCTGAGGAAAGACACCTGAAGTTGATCTTTGGTGCGCCTGAAAACACACACACACACACACACACACACACACACACACACACACACACACACACTCCTATCTTCCTGGGCTTTACTTTTTTGTAAGATGGAATGTGTCTCTCACAGGGCTGCTTGGAGGGTCACAAGAGATCCTAGAGGGACCTCCCTGCAGACTCAGGCCACCCCCTCCCCAGGAGCATATTTGGGGCTACAGAACCCCAAATATGCTAGAAACATCAGGTTGGGTTTGGGGTTGCAAGTAATATTATGTGTCACTTGCAAGAGAAAATCTTGTTGCTGTCCCCAAATAGAATTCTCCCTTTTCCACCCTTGTTTCTGCTATTTAGCCACCCTGTAGCTTGGGGAAGGAGCCGTTACTACATACCAGACACAACTTTGAGCACCCTCATATAACTAATGTTACTTTCTCCTGCCAGTGCCCCGTATAACCAGGCATTATGTCCAATTTACACATTGGCAAACTGAGGCCTAGAGAGATTAAATAATTGGCCCCAGAGTATGCAGTGGGAAGCTTGACAGCAGACAGTCTGATTCCTAGCCAGGGTTATGGAAGGCTGCATAAATCAGAGCTCAGCTGTATTTAAAAATGCTAATATTTTTGTTCCTCATGAGTTTGTAAAAGTTTGTTTTTGGTTAGAGATGCCGCATTACAATACTATTCACCTTGGTTACTGACTTTTTTGGCCCAGTGCTGAACCATAGCCATTCTGCTGCTCTTGGAGATAGTAGAGGAGGCTCCTGCCATCCAGATGCCTGGGCCTGAGTCTTGACTCTTGCCACTTGCTTAGTGACATGAGTTGATTATTTAATCTTCTTGTGCCTTATTTGTCCCCACTCCCCCACCCCCGTCAGTAAAACAGGAATTTATAATTGTACCTGCAGTTTCCATCAGGTGAGGCAGTTAAACTGCTCAGAACAGCGCTACTGTGTAGTGGGTGCTCAGTCAGGGTCAGCACCACTGTGTTGATGGTTATCATGCCATGTACAAGCTTTGCTCTTCATGAATAGAGCAGAAAACAAGAGCAGGAGGGACAGCTCTGCTGACTGCAGCAGGTCATGTGTGCGCTGGCTGGTGGATGAGGGAGGAGGAGTTGCCTACTGGGCCCAGGAGAAGTCTGAGTTGTCACTGTCTCGGAACTGTTTTCTCCCTATCAGGTTGTCCATGAAATTCGGAACTACCCTTATCCGCAGCTTCACTTCCTTGCTCTCCAGGGACTGAATCCTAGTCGACACACCTCTGCTGTTCGGGAGAGCTATGAGGTATGTTGCATTGTGTGGTACTGACCGGTTGGTGAGCTACCCTTCATACACCATTCTCTCTGCCCGTCTGTGCCAATGGTAGATGCAGGTGGTGGGAAGTTCGGGATTGAAGGCAAGAAAGAGGGCACGAAGAGGGATTGCAGCTTCCCTCACCACACAAGTGCTTCCGGCTGGCAGTGTGACTGCTTCCTGCACACCTCTTCCACTCGGGTATCCTCCTTGAGTGCGTTTGTGTGTATTTGTACAGGTTGAGCACACATGCTTGTGTTTCCCTCTTTCCAGGAGCTGCTGCAGCTCGAGGACAGGTTGGGAAACGTGACTCGGGGAGCTGTACAGAACACCATTGAGAGGTTCACCTTCCCCCACAAGTACAAGAAGGTGAGGCTGTGTAGACTGGCTGCACAGTCAGGGCTGGGACGGGAGTTGTCAGCGTGTCTTCTTGAACCAGCCTGGCTGTCTGCAGGAGACACAGACCAAAACCCAGAAGCCTTTGCTCTGGTTACATGGCTCTTCAGGATTTTCTCATTGGCCCACAGCAGTTGTGGCCAGGAGGGAGGATGGGATGCTCTTGACAGAAAAGGGAGACAGGCTGAGTGTGCAGGTGTTGACTAGAATGGTCACTTGTGTATTTGTGCATGCGTAGGTATACAGAAACATTAGTGTTTGTATCAGTCTGGTGGGCGAAGGGGCTCCTGCACACGAGGCTAAAGAAAAATACCTTAGAAAACAATCCCAAGTCTAATGGGCAAAGAAGGTCTCTAAACAGTGTAGGGTTGGGCTCTTCTGGGGACATTTGAAAGTTTCAGAAGTAGAATCTGTAGGGTTGGTACTCAGAAACAGGAGCTTTTAAAACATCATTTCAATGAAAACTTGGAAGAAGCCAAACTGTTCTTTAATAAGTAAATAAATATAAACATCCATAACAGATTACTATTTTACAACAAGAAGTATCCCATTAAGCTATGGAAAGATGTGGAGGGAGCTTAAGTATGCACTGAAAAGTGAGAGAAGACAGCCACACAGGTTGTAAACTGTATACTTTGAACTACATGGCATTCCGAAAAACAATACTACAGAGAGATAAAAAGAAAGAAGGTCCAGGATTGCCTTTGTGGAGGGAAAGAACAGGCAGAGGGCCAGCGATTTTATTAGTGCAGCAAATTATTTTGTGTGGCACCATAATGAAAACAGGTGACATTATGCATTTACCAAAAACACAAGGCGGGATCCCTGAGTTAGTTAGCTTGCCCATTACTGTGAGAAAATCCCTGAGAAAAACAAACTTTCATGAGGGAAGATTCTTTTGGGTTCAGAGTTTGGGAAGTTTGTCCATGGTTATCTCTGGTTCTGGGATTGTGGCGAGGCCTGGTAGTCAGGAAACAGAGAGGGTACAAATGCTGGTAAAGTATGCCCTTCCAGGGAACACCCACAATGACCCACTTTCTCCAACTAGGTCCTACCTCCTAGTTCCCACCACCTATAATGTTATCAAAATAGAAATGCATCAATAGATTAATCAATTAATAAGACCAATGCCCTGAGGTCCAGCCACTTTCCAAAGCTGTCAGTGCACAGTCAAACATTTAACATTTCAGATCCAAATCTTAATTCATGGAAATTAATGAACTTCAGCTAATAATGGCCAGTATGGGTTCATCATTTGTCACAAATTTACCACATAATATGAGATATTCATATAAGGAGAAGCTATGAGGTGGGGCTACATCCTGCTCGTGACTTGGGTCCTGGCTAGGGGCAGTGAGGGAATGAAGAGAGGACAGACACACATGTTAGTATTCAGGCATCTGTATTGCCCTGTCCTTGGGGTTCTGACAGGATACGCCCTCAGCTGCAGTCACTAAGAGCACCATCTGTGCCTAGTCACTATCTTCCTTTTTAAAAGGCCCTGCCCACCTCCCATTTTTTTCTCTCTCTGCTTCTCTGCCTGTCTCTCTGTCTCTCCTCTCCCCCCTCCTCTTCTGCCACTCTTGTCCCCAGAGGCTGGTCTCTCCTCTCCCCCCCTTTCCCATTCACTTTCCCTTAGTAAAAAAAAAATACCTCCACCCAAGCCCTGTCACATGGCATCTTTCTCTTGAGCACTACTTTTTAAAATTACAACAACACATCCATGAAGCTGGGTTCAGATAGGGATCTCGAGCATTATCACCACAACCTGGAACCTCAGCATGCTTATTTTGTAGTGCAGGGGAAGGGGTTGGCTGGTGCCAGTAGGAGTTTCTGTAGGTGAGCAGTCCCAGACTGTAAATATCCAGGTGAGGGAAACTGAAGTTGCTAGTCTTTGCACACATTGATGAAGTGTGCATAAACACTCACACTTGGACTCTCAAGAGAAGCTTTGCCATTTCTCTTGAGACTGGGCCATATGGGTAGCAGATTTGCCAATTGTCCCATGGGTCTGGGGACTTGATTTGACTGTGAACATGTCAAGATACACACTCACCAAGGACTTCTTCACTCAGGGCTTCCTCAACTCCCTAGTGGGGGTTGGAGATACACTACTGATAGTTTTTATGTAACCTAGAATCACTGTACCAAAAAAAGTTAATGTTGAATCAAAGTAAAGCAAATTTAGGGAAATGAAGGGCAGTCCAGGGCTCATCATGGTGCACCCAGAGAACTTCATCCACTCTATTGAGACCCAAGACAGCAGTAGTTGGAATCACCTGGGGCTGAAGTCAGACAGCCAGTGTTGAATTTCAGTTCTTCTGAGTGTAGCTGTGTTGCTGTGGACTGTGGCCCATGCCTTCTATTTTCAACATGGCTGCTTCAGTGGGATGATGCAGCTTCATACACAGGGCCCGGTACCTACCTTGTGCTCAGGAACAGCAAATGGCTAGTCATTGTTCCCAATTCTTGTCTGTGTGCCAGGTGTCAGCATCAAGACCACAAATCATCAAATATGCACCTCCTCTGCATTTGTTACTTTTCTATTGTGATAAAATGCCATAACCAAATCAACTTAGAAAAGAAAATGTTTAATTGGGCTTACAGTTTCAGGAGGTTGGAGACCTTAGTGGCAGAACAAAGGCATGGCAGAAGAAAACTCCGAGAGCTTACAGCTTGATCCAAAAACAGGAGGCAGAGAGAGCACACCAAGAATGGCACAAGTCTCTTGAAATCTTAAAGTCTGCCCCTAGTGACGTACTTAATATTAGTTATAAATGCCTGGCTTTATCTTCGGCTCTTTTCTTGCTAGCTCTTACAACTTAACCAGTTTCTCTTCATCTACGCTTTGCCTTGGGCTTTTTACCTTCCTTCCTTCCTTTCTTTCTTTCTTTCTTTCTTTCTTTCTTTTTTTTTTTTTTGTATCTTACTTTCCTGCTGTCTCCATGTCTGGCTGGCAGCACAAACAACGTTATTAACAAAGGCAGCAGAAACAAATGTAACACACCTTTACACAGTTAAAGTACTAATCCCCAGCATAAACAAATGCAGCACATATTTGCCTAATTAAAATAATATTCCACAACACAAAGTTCTGTAAATAATGGAGAAAAAGAAAGATCTAAGAGACTAAAGACTGAGAAAAAGAAATGAGACGTGAAAAGAGAGAAATAAAGATTAGAAATAACTAAACAAGATACTGTTGAAGTAAAGCTCTGACACGAAAAGGAAATCATGAAAAACTATGGTGGGTAAAAGCTATAGAAACTAGGCATGTGGTTGGGGCTTAACACTAGGCATGTGGTTGGGGGTTGTTTTGGGCATTTCTTTTCTAGCAGGGCCAGTCCTGCTGACCCTTTGGCAGGCAGATTGTCATGACAATAATTAATACTAAAAATACCCCCCCCCCAAAAAAAGGCCGGACGTTGGTGGCACACGCCTTTAATCCCAGCACTCGGGAGGCAGAGGTAGGCAGGTCTCTGTGAGTTCGAGGCCAGCCTGGTCTGCAGAGCGAGTGCCAGGATAGGCTCCAAAGCTATACAGAGAAATCCTGTCTCGAAAAACAAAAACAAAACACACACCTAAAAATAATGCATGGCAAACACATAGGGCAATGGATACTGGTTTTCTGGATAAAGGGACCGTGCAGGAGCCTGCATCATTTGTAGCTGGTACATGGGGCACATGGGGGGGGCATCAAGAGGGAGCAATAGGCTTCCTTGTGTGTTCTAGCCAGGTCAGGGTACCCCAGAGTAAATCAGAGTAGGGAGCTTTTGGGCTTCCAACCAGAGCAGGTAGTCCTGATGTCTAGGCCTAGCCCCAGTGTCACTCTCTGGTCTTCATCTGAGACTCCACATGTCTCTTTGCAAAATGACTTTGCAGCTTGCTTGCCTCTGGAGAGAGGGCAGAATGGGTGATTCTTTTTCTGTGGTTACTCTCAGACTTAGGATCAGATGTCTGCATCATGGGGATAGGGTCACAGAAGCTAGACAGATTTAATTCAATGGTTAGATTCTTCCTTCCCCAGAATATCTATTAGGCAGCAATGGCCTGTCTTGTACTTGGTCACATGTATCACTTTAAAACTTTCTTCAGAGCATTAGCAAATAATTAGAATTGTGGATAGAAATTCATAAATCAGGAAGTATGCACAGTAGCTACATGGCGTTTAACCTCATACTAGAGCTGCCACTTATCTTAAGGGAACTTACTGGCTAGAGAGAGAAACACAACTATGGAAAACAGTTTAGAACCATGTGGTACAAATTACAGGGATAATGGTGGTGGGGATATTCTGTGTTCATCTAATAATGAGAGCACAGATGAATGGACATCAGTGGAAAGAGTGAATGAGGAATCTGGGAAGGAAGGAAGGGAAGGAGGGAGAAAGGGAGGGAGGGAGGGAGGGAGGGAGGGAGGGAGGAGGAGAGAGGGAGGAAGGGAGGGGAGGGAGGAGGGAGGGAGGGAGGGAGGGAGGGAGGAATGAATCAGTGAGGCATTCTGTACTTAGAGGCAGGGGTACATGTTGGATAGGGTGTGAGAGAGAGTAGACAATGTGAAAGAAGACAGGTGAAGCCAAAATTCACAGCCAGTAGCTTTGCAAAGGGCAGAATGACTAGGAGCCTGGCTCCTTTCCAAACACTGGGCCCCTTGACAGTGTCTAGGACAACAGTCTACTGCCCTCTTACTTGTTTGATTTTTAACTTTCTCTCTCCAGAAGCAGGAGTGAGGAGTTATGGGTGAATACTTAGAGATTAACCCCTAGGGAATGAAGCCTCCCCTAGAAAGAGAGGAGGCTGTGGGAGAAAGTCAATGGACAACAGGAGTCTGTACTGGGTAACTAATTTTTTTCCCTCTACTCACAGCGAAGACCCCAGGACAGCAAGGGCAAGAAAGACGAAGGGGAAGAGTCAGACACAGATGAGAAATGCACAATTTGTCTGTCTATGTTGGAAGATGGAGAAGATGTAAGGTAAGAGGCCACTCTTGTAGTTCCTCCCCCTTCTCTCATGGATGTTAGTGACCTGTCACTGTACTGCATGCCCAACGAAGGAGGCACTTACTTGGTGTGTACCTTAGGGAGCTACAGTGTTTCATGGTTGCTCTAGCAAAGTGGTGTGTAAAATATTCTAGATGTGGTAACCATGAACATGGAGTCATGGAGACATGGATGGGTCTAAGACAAAGCCAAGGCCTTTATGAGAGAAGGCTTCGACAGTTCCAGGCATGGTTTCCCTTCTCAGCCACAGCCTCACTCCAGGATCTGGGTTCCAAGAGCCCTCTTTATCAAGTCCTCAGTGGTTCCCATCACCTTGCCCCTGCTGCTGGTCACCTGACTCTCCTCTTTTCCAGACGCCTACCTTGTATGCATCTCTTCCACCAACTGTGTGTGGACCAGTGGCTCGCCATGAGCAAGAAATGCCCCATCTGCCGAGTGGACATTGAGACACAGCTGGGAGCCGACAGCTGAGGGAGGAAGCTAGCCAGTGGATGCCCCGTTTCCTTCACCAGGTCCCCCCCCACCCACGGCCATAGCCCTTGCAGCCAAACTTTGCCTTCTGAGCCATTTGACGTAGAGAAGACGCCTGCAAGCACATTTTGTGGAAAGAGGAGTTGGTATCAGTGTCTGAGGGAGAGGAGAGGTGGGAAGGACCCACCCATCCAGAATGGTGACTGCCTCATCGCCTTGCTGTGCAGGGGGGGGGAGGGAGCTGGCCGTGCCCAGAGCAGGGGCGGGAAGGGGGGGCCCAGCTGCTGAGAACTAGATGTGATCTCGAGGGTACTAGCTGGTGATTGGCCCTTCAATCCTGTCCTTTGAAGGATTGTGTATATACCTCTTGACCACGTAGAAAACATGTAGGGGTCTCTAGCTATTCTGTGGATGGCAGCCGGAGCATGTTAGCTTAAGAAAAATGTCGTGTGTGGTGCTGTAGTCATCTGTGGTGGACATGTCGCTATTACTGAACTTGCACCAAATATTTCTCATTGAGTTTCTTGTTTTGGTGCCTGACCGAACCAACCAACCAACCAACGACAGCCCCAATCTTCCCGTCTTTATGAGCGAAAAGAAAAAAAAAAAAAAAAAAGGAATCAAAGGTGAAAAAAAAAAAAAGCCAAATCCTGTTTACGGTGAAAAAGGATGATAATTTTTCACCCAGGTTGGGAGGCGGGAGGGGGGTTCTCGTTTGTTGTTTTTTGTTTATTTCCTTGGGCTTTGTTTTTCTCATGTTTACAGTGCACGGAGTGTGAGAGGGGCATCTGAGAAGGGGGTGGGGCTTAAAAGGAACAGATGGGATCTCACTGGGTTTCTGAGGCTTTTAGGCAAGGCGAAGAGGGCAGAGCCCTAGCCAGTGAAGGGGGTCCATTGCAATGTGGGCTCCCCAGTCCTAGAGCCCATTGCTTGGCCCCAGCTGTCTTTCTGGGTTCCACACTGAACCAGGGAAGACACAGCCTCCAGCTATAGCTTCCCCATGTTCCTGGGAGCCAGTAGCCCCCTGATCATGCCAATTCCTAACTTTATCCTGAGCTCTCATCTTGCCACAAAGAGGCAATGTAGCCACTGCCTCCCTATGCAAACAATTAACCAGATGATACAGATGAAACAGCATCGGCAGTGTACATACACTTAGCCTTGGCCCAAGTGCTCCCAGCTGGCACTCAGGGCTGAGGTCAAGTCCATAACCTTGGGAGTAACTTGAGCGTCCTCCAGGATCCTGCCTGATTAGCCTCTCCGAGACGGCCCTTGTCTGAGCTGGGAGGCCCGTGTCCCTAGCCCCTTGATCTTCTGATTCTTCTGGGAAAGTCTCTTTCTTTCTCTGTGCCTCAGTTCCAGTGGGGAGAGACAACAGTGTGTCCCCATACCCCACATTCCTTCTACTCCACTCAGATCTGAGAATTAACGCTATCCAGCCCATTGTGTGTTCTCTATCCTCTCATGGCAGCCTCTGAGGGTTTAGTGATTGGAGTGGAAAAGGAGATGGGACATTCTAGTGACACCATATTACAACATGCTTTCTGTATCACTCGTAATTTTTCAGAGAGATGAGAGGACAGAATATTGGAGGTGGGGAAAAATCTGCCAAATTCTAACCCAAGTGTAGCTCTTAATCATGTGCAGAAAATGTCAGGTTACCTGACATCCTGTAACCTTCTTTTGCCCTGGCCCTCCTCCTCGTCCTTCATTTGCCCTGATCTCAGAATCTCAGAATCTATCCCGACCTGAGTCCCTAGCCAGTCTCAGTACCCTCATATCAAGGAACTAGGGTGCTGATTGGATAAAGGAAAAAATTTCACAAGGATGAATCAGGATCAAAATTGACAAGGAACAACTGGACTTGAGAGAGATCCTTCTAGCACAGCATCATGAGGGAATGGAATCCATTATCCAGATGAAGGCTACTCCTGGGACCCATCTTCTGCTGTCTCCTAAAATCTCTGCTGGATGTCTACTGGAGCAAGTGTTGAGGAAGATGATCACTAAGGCGATGTCTTTGCCTGGTGGAATTATAAGATGATAGGTGGAACCAGCACACACCCAACGGTGCTTATGGTGAGCACTGTGACAGTGAAGGTCAGTCCTGTTGAGTGTGACCTTTTCCAACTCTGGTTGCACGAATGATGTCTCCATTGCAAAGGCTGGATACCCACCAGGTGGAGCAAGAATGTTTGAGTCAGGATGTCAGGGAGCTGCTGACCAAAAGCCACCAGAACTTGTGAATTCTCTACCGCTCCTCCCCAATGGCTGTGTCAAAACCAAGATTTCATCAGAAGATGGCCTGTGGCTCAGAGTTGGTTGGGGTGGTCTAGGTAGGTCATTGCTCTCTGAGGCCGCTCACTCTCTGTTCTTGCCTTTGAGGCTGTCTGCATGCCTGGCAGGAACTCAGGAGGGAACTGGAACTAGTGTCCCTGGTTCTAGTCCTGGCTCTTCACTGGCAAACTGGGAGATGCTGGACCCTCCATTCACAACCCTTGCCCTGCTGGGCCTCAGCTTCCTCAGCTGTGACACAAGGAGAGGCTGGATTAGATGCTCGCTAAATTTCTCCCAATACACACATCCTGTGACTCTTTCTAACATCAACACATCCTTCAAGTTGTAGAGCTGTGTGCTGCCCATGCTGCTGAGAGGCCTTCTGTACCCACACATACCTGCTTCGGAGGCTGAGGCATGCAGGCTTAGTGAGAGGGTAGGATGGTTTCTCCTTGCTCATTTGTACAGGCTCTTTGAATGCCCCCAGGCTAACATTAGAACCTGGGCAGGGAAGGGGTTGATCCTGCCACTCCATCCCCTTCCCACCTAGGGTCCTTATGCCCTGACGGTGGGGGCTGGAGTAGCACTTAAACCCTCCCAGTTCCTGTTTCAGGACCGCTGATTGGGTGGAGGAAAGCCAAAGCCTCTGCTCCAGGTCCCCAGACAGGCCAGGGAGCCAGAGAAGAGTGGAGAGGAGACAGGGCCAGGCCTCAGCATCTCACATCTACCATCTCCAGGAGAGAGACATCCATAGTTCTCCTGCTCAACTCAAGGGACTCAGACCCTTTACTGACTGAGACGCATGAGTGCCTTTGACAGCGGCCCCGGGTTCAAGTTGGGCCTCCTAACCGCAGCCATGGCGCAACAGGTCCATCTAGGACACCAAGCAACCCAATGCCACGAATCCAGCTGGACACAGGCAGAGGGCAGCAAGGGCTGCACATTCCTCCACCTGGCCAGGCCCCCAGGTCCCCCAAGTACCCTCGCCACCACCTGTGACAGGCCACAAACTCTTCTCTGTAAAGGCCCCCAGCCTCCGTGCAAGCATTCTTAACTCTTTACGCCTACCGAACAAGCACAGTTTTTTCAATGGTGAAGAAAAAGCACCAGACTTTTTTTTTTCCTGAAGAAATAAATCCCCCAAGCCGCCCCGCCTGCGGGACAAACATTCCCCATGTGGGGCTGTAGCAACGTCTGTCAGGTCCCCTTGTGTTTCATCTCCTGCGCGCGCGTAGAGCAAATGCTAGAGCGATTTCAGCTGATAGAAAAACAAAAAAAGAAAAAAAAAACATGGCACGTTGCTAGTTTACAGGGTTTTGTGAGTTTAAATGCCTTATATTTAACAATCATAATTTATGACTAACTTGTAGATATCGTGGGTTCTTATTTAATTATTTTTATAGTTGTTTTGCATTTTTAATTATAATTTATTTATTTAGAAAGGATACTAATGTTTTTTATTGCTCCTATTACCTCATTTTGGCGTCGTTTCTGGGAGTGGAATGCTTTGCATGCATTGGTACGATGACAACTGCGAAAACAAACAAACAAACAAAAAACCCATTTTAAATAAAAGTCTGCGAACTTTATTTCGTCCAAACTATCAGGGTGTGTGATTGCAAGCTGTCCTACTGTGGTGCTGGCCTCTTTGGATACATTCCATACGAAATGCAAACCTTTGATTCTGTATGCTGTGATCTAGTGAAAAGCTCCAATATAGTGACTGTATTTAGCACATATATAAATATAATTTGCACTCGTCAGCAGGCTGGGGTAGTCCTTTCACTTGCCACCCTTGGCCCCTCCCCCAGCCCTCTTTCCCACCTCAAGCCTGCTTTCTGTCTTCCCTCCCTCTTCCTAACTCCTCAAGCCGTATCCTCCATCCCCTGAGGACAGTCTCAGGGTACAGGAGGTAACTGGCTATACCTGGGCTGGCTCCCACTCACTAAGGTTCCAGAATTGGGGTCCTTCAGTCACAGTGGGCATGGTCTTCTGAAAGACAAAGAGCCTGTTTTATTAGGTGGAGGCCCCAAGGCTTTGGTTTTCAGACCAGACCCACAGCAGGCTGCTTGTGCTCTCTGGTCTCCACGAGTCAGTTTTCTGTTCCTAGAGAGGGAGGCAAGATGGGTGAGATCTTGGGTCCCTCAATTCAGAAAGAATATGATACAGTCCCAGGAGAGATCACAAGAATGGGTCTCTCATCCTCTTGGGAGAGGTGAAAGAGGAAAGGATGGAGGGAAGGCAAGAAGAGGAATGGAGAACAGAGAGACCCAGTTAAGAATTACCTTAGGGATCTGATCAAAGCAGCCATCCACAGGGTCCTCTTAAATACTGCAGGTGGGAAGGAGGCTAGTTAGGTAGATATATCCTTGGGTATAAGACATGGACTTTCTCAAGGCTAGGTGGTCATTTTGAGATTGAGCCGAGATCTATGTCCTATTACCCTAGAGAACTAGCTGGTAGAATAGAAGGACCCAGACTGTGGTGTTTGGGAATCTGCCAGTCTTGTTTGAAGCCTTTGCAGTTAGAATATCACTCTTTGACAAGAACTTGTAATACAGAATTGTATCATGCCTTCCCCTTACCGTTCCCTCCTTCGCCTGTGTTCCACAGAGGCTACAGTTAGGAGAGCCTGCTGTAGAGTTAGAGGGTTCTCGCTCCCACCTCACTAATCTGCGCATAAGAGTGATGGTGAGGAAGCCTTGAGGAAGAGGACCCTGGATTAAGTCTGTGAGTGGGCTGGAACCTTGGCATGCCGTCTTCCCCTCTTCCCCTCTTTTCCTAACTCCCCCCTCCCTCCTTCTTGGCTCTTGACATCACTGCCTTTGCCTGGTGGGTAGCTCCACCCTCCACAGGAGGCCCATGGGTTTGCATAGTTCTGGCATGGAGGAGGAAATAAAGACCTGGGGTTGCCACTTACCTACTTGTGTGGCTAGACCAGATGTGGTCCTTCGGCCTCACCCCTGTGATGGGGCTTCTTGCTTGCTGCTGCCCAGCTTCTCTTCTGCCTCTACCCTGGAGCCTTGCTTTCCTTGGAGATGGCCCCTGGAGTCACCCACCATGTGGGGGGAGCACAATCACCACACTGCCAGGCATGGCAGACACTGCCCCCCACAGGGCTCCTCATGGGCAAGTTATGCTGTCATGTGGGGCCAGAGTAGGACAGGCCCCATGCTCTGGCTGGCTATGACCTACCCTTGAGCCTCCCCACTCCGGGATGAGGTCTTTCCCCACTCAGCTGTGGAGAGGACCACACCAGGCTCTCCAAGGGGTTATTTGTTGCCCCTGGTAAGTGAAAGGATTATCCCCAGTGTTGATTGTCCTTTTTTGTAATCCTCCTGCTGTTCTGTTCTGTTGTGCTGTGCGACATTTTGCTACATAGACTATTTTATAGCAGAAAGCTAGAAAAATATTTATTATGACTATTAAAGCAATAGTGCATCAATGAACAGGCGGAGACATTAGGAATTGTGTAAATGCTTAGATTCACTTTGGGTGGATTTTTTTGTACTTTATTTATAACTAATAAAAATGAACTGCATTGCTAACTACACCTCATGAGTGCAGAGTGTTTGTCTCTGTGCCTGCCTAAGGCATGTGGAAGGGAAACGGAAGAACTTCAGTTGGCCAGCATGTCCTCCGAAGACTCATGTGTTGACTTGGTCCCCAGCTAGGTGCTATTGAGAAGTGGGGACAGTAGGTTTCTGGGGCTGAGGCCTCCAGTAGTATCCTGAGAATTTAGCCTCCTCCTCTCTACTTGCAAACCACCATGCAGTGACTTCCTTGACCACTTTCTCCTGTCATGGCGCTCTGCTCCCAGGATAGTCTCAAAGCAACAGGCTGGCAACTATGAATCAAAACCTCCAAAATTGTGAACCCATACAGTCATTTCCTTCTTGTATATTGATTACCCCAGACATTTTGACACAGCAAGAGAAAGCTGGCTAACAGTTTCCGTTTTTTTCCACCTTTGTCTCCCAGTAGAATCTTTCCTGTGGCCGAGCACCAGCCACCTGTTCCCCAAACTTCATAGACTTTCAAGGGGGAAGTTTCCAGTCTTGATCAACTTCCAAACAGCCTCTGCTATGCTTGAGCTGAGTCTATTAATTTTTTCTGCAGCAAAACAGAGCTTGATTTACATAGCTGGGGTGGGTTTTTACCTGTCTGAATAGCCCAAGCTCATGGGCCAGGGAGTATTTCTAAAAATGTGCGGTCTCGAAGACTTGAAAAAAAAAATCAATTCATCTCATAAGTTGCAAACAGATGATGACAACCAATTTAAAAAAAAAGCAACAAGCATTGTTTTAAAGAGTGGTTTTAGGCTCATAGAAACAAATGCAGTTAAATTGCAGAGATGTCTGTGTACCCCACTCCCACCTCACTACCCTGCTCTGGTATTAACATTGTTCATTAGTGAAATACAGGAGCCAGTATTGACACATCGTTTTTTAAAGACTATAAGTTACATTATGTTAATGAGCTATTTAAAGTCGTAGTTCATGTTCAACCAGATGAACAAAGTTCTGTCTGTGGGTTTTTATGCATTTCTTTTCCTTTGGACCCATGAATCAGGCGTCTTAGTTCTTATCCACCAGCCAGCTGCCATGCCTGCAATGTGAACATGGGCAAAACACTGACGGTCCTTGGTGCTGTCAGTGTGGCTCACCAACTAGGTCTAGCTCTCTAGTCCAGGTCTCACCAGACCCAGCTCCTTCTAGCTCCTGTTTATGGTTTAGATGGAGCAGGGGTAGGGCAGGGTTGTGGGGGTGAGTGGGGGTTGGGATCAGCTTCCCTCCTGGACATGGCACCCACTCGACACCCATTCAGTCTTCTTGGTCCTTCCTCCTGCTTTCCCGATGCACTGCCAGGAGGAAAGTGGTTTCTCAGGAAGCACTTGGGGGAATTTTCTCCAGGCTCCATGTATTGTACTAATGAACAATGCTAACACCGGAGCAAGCCACTAAATGATCCACAGACTAAGGAGGAGCAGAGCCTGTCCTTGCTCCTGAGCCTCCTGGGTGACTCCAGAACACACCACCTGCAGCAGTATGCCCTCCCTCGAGCTTCTGCTGTCCCAGCTCTCCAGCCCCAGAAGCCCCTTCCATTCTCAAGTCTTCTCGTTTGCCCACTACTTTCCTGTCTCAGACATGGCAAGTCCATGTCTTTGCCCACACATGCAGGGCACTGTTTTTAATTGTGGCTGGGATCTTCTTTCATACATTTCATCTAATGAAAAGCCCTTGCTGTGGACTTCCCATGCTACCTGGTAGCTATGTGACTTTGGAAAGGTTAAACTCCCTATGCTTCACTTTCTCCATTGATTAAATTGGAATAATTGATAGTATCTGTTTCATGGACCTTTATTTTATACTCTTAAACCTTTTTAGCATGTTGAAAGCAGTCACATCAAATAAGTGCTGACAATCGAGCTGGTTCCTGTTTTAAAGCAAGAGCCAGCTTCGATGAACTAGCCACAACCCTTCCCTAGGAGCTCCAGCAAGTTTTATTGCTTGAGTCCCTGTAGCCCTTCTCTCATTCTGAGAGTTAGAGAAGAAGGACAAGGTCCTCAGAAATGAAAGCATGTGAAGAGGTAGGCTCTGGCATACTTTATTATCACCAGGTTACTGTATCCAGGCTTGGCTGTTGCACCTATTCCTGTCCTTCACTGTAAGAAACAATTGAAGGACACATTTGAGAAGCCCCCAGGGAAAGGCAGGGCTTTGAGTCTTACCCCATCTGTTTTGCTTGTCAATAACCCCCTTCCCTATTCTAGGCAGAAAGCAGGGTCATTGGACAAGGTCAGACAAGTAAGGGCTCATGATGCAAAAGTTAAAGAGGTGCCCAACCTCAATGCAAACAAATGCAAGCTTGGCCTCAGAGAATGGGGGCCCCCTTACATTTCCCACCCTGGACATATTGCCGACTTCACCATAGCCCTGGCCCCAACAAGACTTTCTTCCATCTGCAGCCCCCAAAGAACCCTGAACTCCAACAGTCCTAATCCTGAGCCCAACAGGAAGGGAGAAGAGTTCCTTTTGGGAAAAAGCTCCCTTCTCACTCTACCTTTCCCTGCTGTCAACAGGGCCCTGGGTCTTTGTTGGTCCTTTTGTGTGATGGGCAGATGGGCCAGTATGACATCTCTTCTCTGTGCATGCTCCTCGCTAGAGCTCATAGTCAAGCAAACAAAAGAAGGATTTCGTTTCCAGCTCCCCAACTGCTCATTCCCAGCCCAACGTCTCTGGGGAATGAGGGGCACATAGGTAGCAAGCTCTCTCTCTCTCTTTTTTAAACAAGGGTGGCTGAGCTCCATCCTTCCTCAACAATTTAGGGACAAGTCTGCATTCAAGACAATTTGGAAAGAACTATAGTTGTATTGCTTCCCCTAACAAAGTATCTCCAAATAAATATCCCTGGGGGGTCTACTTTAAAGAAAAGATAAAAAGCCTCTGCTATTAGCAAAGCTATTTACACATAAATGGTTGCATGAAGTCTAGAAAACACTTACACATTAAGTAGGTTCAGCCAAAGCCTTCCCATCTGATTTTCTCAGGTTGTGGGCTAAAGAGTTCTTTTCGTCCAAGATTTTGATGAAAGTAAAGCCAGCTTAACCCAGAAATGCTGTTTCTCAGCTCTTATGATATGGGATCCAAACCAGTATTGTGAGTACTCAAAGATGGATTGGGTACCAGGCATCCAGTGCTCACCACTGTGGAGGTCTCTGTATGAGACATGAAACAAGACTTGGGCAGCAGCAAAGGAGGTTGGGGTAGGAGAGGAGCCCCATGTGACCTATGATAAGAGAGCATCTATGGTCCTGCTTTTCTCCTGGCAACAGAATGGTCCAGATGACATGAAGGGATGTTTGTCTATCAGCGGAGCTGGGTACCTATTGCCTTCCAGAGGTTCATTTAGAGGATGGACAGATGAGTCTCCAGTTTCTCATTAGCACTCAAACCACTATTAGACTGGAGTTTCTGTTTGGAAATGGTGTTTTCTGTTTTATTAAAAATTAGAGATGTGTTTTATTTATGCTTCTTTATTTATGATTTTAAGAGGGGAGTCTTTGTTTTATTTTTGTTGGTGTTTTGTTTCTGACTCAGGGTCTTACCACACATCGGCTGTGTTGAGTTCAAACTAGTAATCCTCCTACTTTAGTCTCCTGAGTGCTGAGATTACAGGAAACAAACTACCATACTTAGTAGTCTTGACTTAGAGTTAGCTAATGACAATAACACATGAAGTAAAATTTTATATACACACATATGTGAATGCGTGTGTGTGTGTGTGTGTGTGTGTGTGTGTGTGTGTGTGTGCACCCATGCATGTGTGTGTGTATGCATCCATGCATGTGTGTGTGTGCATGTGTGTACTTGCATGGGTCAGCATCACTCATGTAAAATACTGGAGGCCAGAAGTGCTTCAGATTTTGTGTTCTATCTGCGTATACATAATGAGATATCTCAGGGATAGAGCCCAAGTTTAAACACAAAAATTCACTTGTGTCTCATATGCACCTTATATACGCAGCCCAAAGGTAACTTTGTGCCATATTTTTAGTGCACCTGTGTTTTGACAGCAACCCTTCACAAAGCTGGCTGTGGAATTTTCCACCTGTGATAGCATATCAACATTCAGAAAGTTTCAGATTTTGGAATATTTTAGATTTAAATTAGGGCAGTTCTTAATCTGCATTTACTCATTGTTCATCTACAACCAGAACATGGGAAGTAAAACTTGGAGATCACTTTACTCAGACTTGAAGATTAAAACCCCTTTGCTCTGAAAACTTTGGTCAGAGGATCACAAACTAAGAAACGCTTCATCTGCCGGCCTAGGAGACAATAGAAGTCTCAAAGTATCATAAAACGAAAGCGGATGGATGAGATGAAACCAACTGGCTTGAGAAAACAAACACATGTTAGGGGTCAGGGAGCCAGTGTGAAGAAACACCTTCAGGACAAAGGGTACTAGAGTCTCCCCAGGGAGGTGTGTGGAGGGTGAGCACATACATGTAGTTGACTCAGTCAGTCCAATGGGCAGTTAGATCCCTGGGCTTTTATCCCATGCCACCCTCTGCTGGCTTTCCTGAATTCTTCGGTGCCCATGCTTCTGAACTCAAGGATTCATCTGCTTTGTGACAAACTTGATGGGTCATCCTGGGCTAGGGAAAGTCACCTCAGGGATAGTGGGAATGAAATATGCATACCCTTTTTGACTTTTTTGTTTGGTCTTTCTTTCTTCCTTCCTTCCTACCTTCCTTCCTTCCTTCCTTCCTTCCTTCCTTCCTTCTCCTCCTCCTCCTCCTCTCTTTTTTTTAAAGACAGTGTCTTACTGTGTAGTTCTGGCTGGCTCCAAAAGCTCCAAATTTATAGAGGGCTATCCACCTCTGCCCCACTGTCCCCCGAGTGCTGGGACTAGCTTACCACATTTAGCTGCACACTTTCACTGAACATGAAAGTCCTGGCTCTATACCCTAAGGATTCGACATCCACTTTCTCCTACTCTTGTGGAGCTTGTCTTGTTTCTTGCATGGGTATAGGGATCAGTGATCAGAAAAGTTGAGAGCCTCTAATACCCAAGCAAGCCTACAAGGCCACACAATGCTGGTGTCCTCCACTGAAGATGTGGCTTTGGGGATAGAGAGAGGCAATTCTGAAAGAGAAAGTGTACGGGGTCAAAATACTTAGCTCCTGGATGCTGGTTACCCAGAGGCCGAGAGGAAAACTTAGTTTGTGAGCAAAACTCAGCAACCACGCTGAGCTGAAATGTTCCTTTGCCTGGTACAGGTGTGATTGAAAGGTTTCCAGAAGGTTCTGTAATGTTAAGGCAATTAGAACTTTTTCCTGTATTTTCTAGAAGGATGGGTTGGGGTGAGAGGAGGATGCATTTCAGCCTCACCAGTTGCTATAAAGTCTCAGCTCCCAGGATGGGATGGGGGTGGGTCTTCTACCAAAGATGCAATGCATGCTTGGGCAGGAGCCCAGAGATCCAGACAGAAAAGACAAAGTCAAGATGTGTGTTTACTGGGCAGGAGGCTGGCTGGGAGTACCAGAGAAGAGGAAGCATGGGCAATCCTGAAATTGATGCTTGACTTTATTTGGCCGCCGTTTCACCTGATTACTCCTGAGGCTGAAGTCATCCTGGTAACTAGCAGGAGGCAAGGTGGCTTCCAGGCTGTAGCCTCTTTTTGGGAAGAGAAAGGGTTAGGTTTGATTCTTGTTGCTGCAGAGGCCACAGTTGGGTAGAGCATGAAAGCAGTGGCAAAACATCTCTTTACATCCTCAAAACATCCTCCTGGAGGATGGGGTAGCCGTACTTCCTAGGCCCTCATGTAAACCTGCTAAGCTGGTTACTTAAAACGTTGGGTTTGTTTCTAGTTTCCAGAGGAAATGGAGACAGAGGGAATTTCCACAGCTTGTTCAGGGTTATAGAGCTAGGAGGATACAGGATTTGGCCCAGACTCTTACCTCATATTCAAGCTTTGACACCACATTCCAGGGTGTCCTAGGATGCCCAGAGGAAGTAGAAGGTGTGGGAAGAGTATGTCATTCTCAGAGTATGTCACTAAAGATGCTCTCTGTCTTGAGTGCGGCACATGGTTTCAATGCCTGTTTCTTTACCCTGATGTCTAAGAGATGGCAGCTCCTATTTCCTGCCCACTTACGAAGCAGATCAGCAAACTTCACGCCCTTGCTTCTCCCATACTCTTCCCTTTGTCAAGAAATGCTGATTCAGGTGACTGTGTCGGTTCATGCTTGTGATTCCAGCACTTGAGGGACTGAGGCAGGAGGATCACCACAAATTCCAAACCTTCCTGGACTACATAGTGAGTTTCAGACCATCCTGGGCTACAGAGTGAGACTTTTCCAACAAACAAATCAACATTGACTCTATTCTTTCATACACACAGTTAAAACATTTTTGCCTTCTTCAGTATCTCCTTGAATCTCACATTTCATGTTTAGCTGTCCAGGACAGCATGTGGCTCTGCCTTGCAGGTAGGGAACAACCAGGCCATTCTGGACTACTCTCCCTGTTCCGTTCTTGTTAAAGTCACTCTCCTCTCTTGCTTAGGTGACTGTCATGGTCTCACATCAGGTTTTCCTACTGTTGACAATGCAGCAGTCCAGTACTGTCAACATGTAAGTTAGATAGTGCCATCCTCTGCCTGTAAGCTCCAGTAGCATTCTCTTGCTGTCCAGCATGTGACAGAGACCTGCAAGTGCTCAAGAAGTCCTCTGGGACTTGTCACTACTGACCTTGTTAAACACTTGGCTCCTTCAACCTTATGCTGCCTTCATCACCTGACCACCTTAACATCCTCCCACTTTCAGAATTCATCCTTGATGGAGGACCATTTCCTCTGATGTAGACAAGACTTGTTGCCTCTCTTATAAGGATTTATTTACTCCATGTCACCTTCCCACCAACTGAGTAGCCCTATACCCCAATTACATTTTTTCCTCTAATTTAATTTTATTAATTATAAAATTTCATCCAACATACAGCAAAGTTTATTTATGTTCTAATTAATAGACTTTAAGTACCAGGAGGTCAGAGTTTTTATTGATTGCCACTCTTTCCCCAGCATTGCCTGGCATGGTGACTTGAATGAGAATGGCCTTCATAGATAGCCTCATATATATATACTTGGTTAACAGTTGATGGAACTGTTCGGGAAGAATCAGGGGTATGGCCTTATTGGAAGAGGCATGTCACTGGGGGTGGGCTTTTAGGTTTCAAAAGCCTACACCATTCCCAGTTGTAGTGGCCTCTTGCCTTGCCAGTAAACTTGTGGTGGCCACATCCTTTGGGCATGGTTTCAGGTGCAGATGTGACCCATTATAAGGTAGAGGAGGGGCCAGCTAATGCTCTCTTGGGTTGTGGAGAGCATTGGAAAGGCAGAGACTGCAACTTCTGGAGCAGGAAGACCATGGTGGTTATTTACTCTTATCTGTGTAAGCACTTCCCTAATAAATACCTATTTATCATTTATCCCGGGTCTGGTGGACTCATTTAAACCCTGCCTTCACCCAGTTAGCTCTCTCTCTACTTTGTGGCTGTTATCTCAACATGTAAGCTCTTGGCTATTGTTACAGCACCATACCTACCTGCCTGCTGCCATGCTCCCCACCATGATGGTCATGGACTCACCCTCTGAAACTGAAAGCCCAATAAACTCTTCTATAAGCTTTCAAGAAATGAATAGCTCAAGACTGAACCAGGACTTCTAGCATTCACTTCCACAACCCCAGAAATACACCTGAGTTCCCCGAGACAAAGGGCTTGCCATGGGATTCCCCTGAACAATCTTTTTTTTCATACACTCCAGAGGTAAGCTTGTGGGATATACATATCCCAAGACAATTTTCAATCTGTACAATTTCAGTACTTGAGGATTCCATTAATGGAGAGGTACGTTGCAAGAAGATTAGGCAATAGGCCTTTGGAGAAATGATCCAGACTGGCTAGGAAGGGCTCATGGAGAATAGTCAAAGGATCAGGAATGGTTTGCTCTTGAAAGAATTCTGGCAAGAAGCGATGAAATTGGGCACCCCCAGAACTTGAGCCAACATGAATCTTAGCAGAGAGGGCACTGCAAGCTCTGAAATTAACTCAGCTGTTCATATATATCCATTTACCTTCTCAACAATACATCCAATCACCTAACCAACCACTCATAATATAGCCACCTGACAATCTATCCAATTATTTATTCCTCCATCCACCCATTCACTATCCCATCCATTAATCCATCCATCCATCCATCCATCCATCCATCCATCCATCCATCCGCTATCTCCTCCATCTATCACCCACTTACTTAGATATGCAAACATGTATTCATCCACTTATTCTTTCTTCCTTCCATATATTAATCTTTCAGTACCACATAGTTTTAGTACACACACTGTGCCCTGAGCCTTGTTATAATTCTAGGGCTACCAGAAACTGGAAGCAGCCTAGATGCCCCTCAGCCGAAGAATGGATAGAGAAAATGTGGTATATTTACACAATGGAGTACTACTCAGCAGAAAAAAACAATGGGATCTTGAAATTTGCAGGAAAATGCATGGAACTCGAAGAAACCATTCTGAGCAGGTAACTCAATCACAAAAAGACAAACACGATATGTACTCACTCTTATGTGGACCTGCTTTATGATACATAGTAGTGACCATGCTTTATCAGAGCTGTTTTTAATGATGTTGCTCAGAATGGTTTCCTTCCAGATGATGATTGAGAAGCTAATTAAAAAAAAATGGTGCCAGGTACTACAAGAGTAACAGAACTGTGCTGTTTTCTGGGATTTTGTTTTTTACTTTTTTTTTTTAATGGAGTGTGCTGGATGTCTCTACAATTTTGTTCAAATGACTGCAGAACCTGGAAAAGCTGTTGCTGCTATTGATGCATAACATACTGCCATTATTTATATATATATATATATATATATATATATATATATATTTGAATTTTTGGAAACTTTAGCTGTGCTGTCAACTTTGGAAAAAAGTATCCCAGTTTACCGTGTTGAGTTGGCATTGTACAAAAATTAACAGCCATATTGGTCTAGAAATGTTGAACTTAATTTTTTTCCATTTGTACAGGGGTAACGCACTGTATTAAATATGTAAGGTCTTAAAAAAAAGAAGGGATTTTGAGAGCCCATCCCATGTGAAGGGATGCTCTCTTGGCCTGGACACATGGGGAAGGGCCTAGGCCTGGCCCAGGATGATGTGGTAGACTTTGGGGAGCCCCTTTTGAGGGCCCTACCCTGCCTGGGGAGTGGAGGGGGGATGGCTATGGGCAGCTGGGATGTTGGGGGTAGGGGAGGGAGAGTGAGAAGGGATTGACATGTGAAGCAAGCTTGTTCCTAATTTGAACTAATAAAATAAAGAAAAATAATTCTAGGGCTACAAAGGTGAATCGGACCTTCTGGCCAATCTTGAAGACTCATGGTCCAGTTAGAGAGGCACCCACCCCCAATATACCATTCATAGATGTGGGTATATGAGGTATCCCAGATTTATCTTGAGGGAGAGATAATGGAAAGATTTCCTGGCAGTGAATAAAGATCTCGAGTTGAGACAAAGAGCATAAAACACAGGGCCTGGTGAAATGGAAGGGTGGATGAATAGCAAGGAAACTTATAGCAGAGAGGGGAGCCCCGAGGGGGCACAGAAGGGGACAGAGATTCGAGGAACTGCTGGAGAGCAGTACCCTGGGCTTGGAGCTGTAAGTTACTTTCCCAAGGTAAAGGTGGTCCAAGTCTTAGGCACCTGGGAAATGGGTGGGTAGAGGGGCTGGTGGGGAGGGGTCCTGTGGGCAAACATACAGCCAAATGAACAGAAATATCAATAGTTTAATTGGGAGTTTTTGGTAATGACTTCTTCAGATCCTGACAAGTCCTCTAAGGGACACAAAGCAAACAGGGTATGTGGAAGATGTCAAGAAACTTTGACCATGTGTGGTACATGGTGGAGTCAGGCTTGCCTTTTCCCAAGAGCAGCAAGCCAACAGTTATACAACCCATCAATAATAGAATGAAAGCCCTAGAGGTAGAAGATGTCAATAGTCCCCAGTGAGATCACCACGGAGCACGCCGCAGAGGGATGTGGCAGAGAAGTGGTGTGGACTCTGAGCTGAGGATCCTCTCTGCATTGTGATGGGGGCACTGAGAGGAGCAGAACAGGGGGCAGGATGGCAGACAGATAGAGAGACAGACAAACAGACAGGGATGGGGTGGGGTGAGGAAAATCAAGGTGTCAGGAGCTGAGAGCACCCATTTTCTTGGTCTCTGTTAAGTGGAGGAATTATCTACTTTTCACCAGCTCATAGGTCCCACACTTCCTCCTGATGTTTTTCTGCATTTGCCTCTGGGTTTGTTGAAACTGGGGGGAAAGATACATTTCTTAGCACACGGATGCTCAGATGAGCTCTCTGTGGGGTGTGGTTGGTAATAATTTAATTAGCCCAGCTTTTTTGGGGGGAAAGTGTTAATTAGTTTTTGCTTAAAATACACATCTTGATAACCTCTTCTTCTCCACTTGTCTCCCCTGAGTGAAGCCCTGATTTTCCATCCACACCCAACAGCAAGCCCCAGCCTGGGTACCACTGCTATTAAAAGGAAAGGAAATTTAAAAAAGTATTTTGCACAGTCGTGAATTATGCCATTTATGAATATAATTCTTGTATGATTGAGAGGTGCAGAAGGTGGCTAATGCCACAAAGAGTCACTTGCAAGGAGCAGCCTCTGATGAGTACCAGTTCTCAGGTCTGAGGCCGTAGCCCCAGCCCTGGAGGTCTTGGGAGATGGCTGATGAACACAGAGTAAAAGGTGTGGCCAGAGCATCTTAGACAGATGGGAAGAGATCTCTCCAGGTGAGTCCATCCCCCCGAGACTTGTCTAGCCACCTGCCGCAGTTGAAGATGGTGGCCACTCCAGTGCTAGTGTTGGTGACTTCCACCTTCTCCACCAGCCAGCCTGAGTAATAGCCGCTGCCATCATGCTCCAGCCGGACCTTGCGCAGCTCTCCCAGTTCTAGTGTCTCCAGGAAGAAGCGGTCAGTGCTGCCACGCTCGAAGAGGTTGCGCATTTTCTGTTTCAGTTCCCTCTTGCCCGTGTCCCCATTAGCTCCAAAGATGGTCACAAAGATGTTGGCGTCCGTGCCTGCCCCTGGTTCGTAGCCCGTCGTCACGATGATCTCGTACTTGACTGGTACCAGGCTCTGGATTTTACTGGCGAAGCTCTCTGTTGTCTTAGTAACCTCAAATACCTTGAAGTACTTCCTCTTCCTCTTGAGGGGGATGAGGCAGTCACAGTTAAAGAAGTACCTGGCAGAGCATTAAACAGAAGACTCAGAAGACGCCAGCTGAGTGTCACACCGTCTCCCACCCAAGATACAGAGCGAGGCTGGACAACCCATCCTTCTAATTGTTCCTTGTTTCTTCTACTTCTTTCCACATGAAATCCATAACCCAAACCTTGGTCCCATCTTTCAAATATACCTAGAATGAGCCTGTCTGTTCCCACCCTACCCCCATAGCATCTCCCTGCTTGTTCTGCTATGGTCCAAATCACCATCCTTTTCAGGATGGGTATTGGGCCTGCTAACTAACCTCTGTGCTTCTTGCTCCCTAGGTTTGGAATAAGCAATTGCTACGGGTTCTTCCCAATCCAAGTTGTTGTAGCATGCTGTCTGCTGGCTCCCTTTGAACTCTCAGGAGAGGTGATTTTCCACCCACAGGAGACCAGCAAAGATGGAGCCCATTATCATTGCATCATGGAGTGAGAGAGGGACACATGAGTATTTATAGGCAGTTAACCATCCCTGGAGGTGGGGCATGCTGATAAGGTCCTGTCCCTCCTTGAGAATTTATAGGCAGTTAATGGTTCTGAGTGGGAGGGTCTTATGAAGCCCTGCCCCTCTCTGAGGACAGTGAGGCTATCAATTCCTGAGAGAGAAAGTTTTTCTTTGGTTGTTTAGTTGCTTATTACTTTAGTTTTTTTTTTTCAAACAGGGTTTCTCTGTGTAGCTTTGGAGCCTATCCTGGCACTCGCTCTGTAGACAATCTGGCCTCGAACTCACAGAGATCTGCCTGCCTCTGCCTCCCGAGTGCTGAGATTAAAGGCATGTGTCACCAACGCCTGGCTTCTATCTGCCTTTAGGTAACTCTGATTAAACTCACTGGTTTACCAGTCTAGACATGGATGGAATCCTTTCTTTATTCTGCACTGGCTTCCTATCTGGAGTGAATAGCTGTTTGCTCATCTCCCCAGGAAACGTTCCCATAACACTAATAAATTAACAGATTTTGAAATAAGCAGTCCCAGTGCTTGATAATGACTTCAGGAATGGAAAAGTGTGCCCAGAGGTGAAGACACTGGGATGGTTGGAGAGCAGCCACCCTATGAGGCTCTCCCACAGAATCATTGGCAAGGAGCCAGCTGTAGGAGATCCCTGCTCACCCTGGGAACCCTCAGCAAGTGTCCAGGGGCTAGACTGAAGTGTTGTTGGCAGAATACCTCTAGATCAGATAGAGGAAGAAACTGTGACTTGAAATTGCACAGTGTTGGGCAAAGGGGCAATTCAGTCTGAGTCATAGTCTCCACTGGACACAGAAACAGGACCAGCCCTTGCTCTTCACCCTGTGGTAGCTTGCACAGAGGCAGGACCTGCACCTTCTGTGCCTCCAAAAGAACCTCCCAGAGGGAGGGTTTGTATCAGCATCCACCCCTATGAGAACACACACAAGATGGGCCTGGCACCTGTGCCAAGCATCTGCCTAAGTGAGAGACCACAGAGGTGGCTGGAGCAGCCATGATCTAGGTACACCAGAACACACACAGGCAGGTCCTATGCCTGTGATCCACCCCTGAAATGACTAGCACCAATGTCCTTCCTCTGGGAAACTCCAGACAGTCCTCACACAGGCAGAATCAGCACCAAAGTAAGGGACAGGTTGCACAGGTTGGTGTGCGATTGGGAGTCTCCTTGCTTGGTTTCTTAAGTGTTGGAATTATTTTAGGCTGCCAATCTCTCTCTCTCTCTCTCTCTCTCTCTCTCTCTCTCTCTCTCTCTCTCTCTCTCGTGTGTGTGTGTGTGTGTGTGTGTGTGTGTGTGTGTGTGTGTGTGTGTCACACATGTTGGCACACACAATGTAGAGGCCATAGGTCAATCTTAGATATAATTCTTTAGGTGCTACCTACGTGAGTACCTGAGCAGGGTCTCTTTTTTGAGTCAGGCTCTCTCACTGATTAGACTAGGTTGATTGGCCACTGAACTTCAGACCTAGCTTTCTCTGCTTTCTTAGAACTGGGATTACATGTGTGTGGCACCATGTCAGACTTTTCTATGGGCCCTAGGAATCAAACTCAGGTCCTCCTGCTTGCACAGCAAGCGCTCACTGACAGCCATTTCCCAGATCTGACTGCATTCCTTACCATATTCTCTTTTGATTCTATAGTCACTTGGAGCTGCTTTTATCCATTTTGTTCTATTTATCTCCTCTTGTATTTTTCTCTGTTGCTCTAATACTAATTTCTAGCACTATTCTGTGTCTTTACTCCCTCCCCACATGATATATTCTATCTGTGTTTCTTACTCCCTTCAAATAGTTTACATTGAAGGGTGATTGTGTTTATCTGACTACTATTGTGTTTTCATAGGCCTAGATATCATTTGCAGTCACTATGAAGATAGGATTATACTTTTGGAGCAAAGCAGGAGTGCAAGCACACAGACTGTGGTTTAGCTTCACACCCAGGTTAGTGAGGATAAATGACATTTTGACTCTTCCACAACCTACCACTACCTGAACATTCCAAATAAATAGACTGAACAAATATACAAGATTAAAAGTAAGATTAAAGGCACCCAGCCTTCAACCCAATGTACAAAACCCAATACAGGGATACAAGAAATATAAAAAACATCAAGCAATGTAACTCCCAAAAATCATTAATTCCACCATAATGGACTACAGTGAGTGTGGATGAGATGTAATCCTAAGTAATAATTAAAAATGGGTATAAGAATGTTTTACAAGCCGGGTGATGGGTGATGGTGGTGCACGCCTTTAATCCCAGCACTCGGGAGGCAGAGGCAGGTGGATCTCTGTGACTTCAAGACCAGCCTGGTCTATAAGAGCTAGTTCCAGGACATCCTCCAAAGCCACAGAGAAACCCTGTCTTGAAAAAAACAAAAACAAAAACAAAACAAAACAAAAGAATGTTGTACAAAATCAAAGAGCATAAAAATAAATCTCATAACAAAGAGAACACACATACACAAGAACTGCTGAATAAAATAAAGAAGTCAATACAGGATATTAAATTGAAATTCAATAGAGAAAAATACTATAAAATGGGGATGGGGAATGGAAATGAAAGACTCAATAAGGGAAAAAAACCCTTATTGTGGAGCATCTCACAAATGGAATATATTAAGTGGAAGACAGAATACCAGGGCCTGAATATAAAGTTAATTAAAACATTTAGGCTCCTGCATATTGCCGGGTGTTGGTGGCACACACCTTTAATCCCAGCACTCGGGAGACAGAGGCAGGCGGATCTCTTTGTGAGTTCAAGGCCAGCCTGGTCTCCAGAGTGAATGCTAGGATAGGCTCCAAAGCTACACAGAGAAACCCTGTCTCGAAAAAAAAAAAAAAACATTTAGGCAATTACAGTGATAAAACAATAAGAAAGCACAATGGAACACCTGAAACCTATGAGATGTCATAGAAGACATAAACATAGAAGACGGAGAAGTTCAAGCTAAAGACATAGAGATCATAGTCAATAAAAGTATAGCAGAAATCTGCTTAAACCTAGAGAAAGTAATGACCAACTAGACACAAGAGTCAGTGAGAATGCCAGACATAAAGGACCAGAAAAGAAATTCCCCACATGGAACATTAAGCAAAACATTAAGACAATGGAGATGAATTGAAAACTTTGAGAGAGAAGCACCAAGTAACATATAAAGGCAACTCCTTTGGTGTAACAGCAGATTTCTCAACAGAAATTCTAAAACCCAGGAGAGGATGGGACAGTATATTTGAGTGCTGAAAGACAATAACTATTGACTCTGATTACTACATTCAGCAAAATCATCCTTCATTTAAAGAAAAACTTTACATGATAAAACAAGCTAAAGAAATTCATGAGCACTAAACCAGCAGTACAGAGGATATTTGAAGATATATATTATATATATATATATATATATATATATATATATAGTGAAAAAATGTCTGTGAGATCACAGAAAAGAATAAACTACACTAGAATAGCATATAAGCAAATAAGGAGAAAGGAAGCACCAAACATCACAAAATAGCAAAGTGACAGTAGTCAGTAATAACTATGGATATTAATGATCTCTATCTTCTAATCAAAAGACACAGATAAGTAGGTTGAATGAAAAAATAAAGCCCATCTGTTTACTGCCTACAAGAAACCCACATCACTGGAATATGTGAGCACAGCTTCAATGTGAAAGAATGGAAAATGATACTCTACACAAATGGAACTAGGAAACAGGCACGTGTAGTAAAACTAATACCTGGCAAAACAGGCATCAAAACAAAATTAATTAGAAGAGACAAAGAAGGTTATTTCATATTGATTAAGGGAAGGGTCTACTGAGAGGACATTGTAATTGTAAGCCCATATGCAGTGAGTATTGACCCATTAACTTTATAAAACAAACACCAATTAATATAAAGGTACAACCTTACCTTAACACAATAATAGTGCCCTACTCAGATGACCAATAAACAGGTCATCTGACATACAAAACCAAATTAGCAAAAAACACCAAAGAAACATCACAGCTAATTGCCACCACAGATCAAATGAACTTAACAGACATCTACAGAATAGTCCACCCAAACATTGCGGAACACATTTTTTTTCAGAAGCCCATGTAGCTTTCCCTAAAATAGATGACATTTGAGGATACTAACAAATCTTAAAAATATAAGAAAGTCCAAGTAATTTCTTCTATATTTTCAATTTTGAGAATATAATTTAATTACAACACTTTTTTCCTTCCCCTTGCTCACTCCAAACCCTACTCTATACCCCTCCCCCACTCTCCTCCATTATATACTATCTTATTGCAACAAAATAAAATCAACACCAAGAGAAATGATAGAACATAGACCATAACTCATGGAGATTGAACACACTATTGAATGATAAATGACATATCCAGGAGGTCAAGAGAGTAATTAAAAAATTCCTAGTATCAAGTAAAAATAAAAATACAACCTACTGGAACCTGTGGCACATGATGAAAGCAGGGTCAGTATATTTATATCTACAAATGCTTACATTTAAAAATTCACTACAGGCACAGCAAAAGAAAAGATTGGCAGAGAGAAGTGACAGCCCATAGATTGGAAGAAAACCTTTGTTACTAATACATCTGCCAGAGGATTAATATCCATCGTATATAAAGAACTGCATAAACCCCAGTAAATTCCAAAAGAGTAGCAATCTAGTCAATACATGGAGTAATAAAAGAAGCATTTCTTAAAAGATGTGGCCCAGAAATAAGGGAGATATGTTCAGCATTCTTAGCCATCCGGGAAATGACATCGAAACTACATTGAGACTCCATACTACTCTGGCCCCAATGACTGTTACAAAGAAAACAAATATCTACAAAAGCTGGTGAGAGGCTGGGGAAAGGTGACTGTTTATACACTGCTGGTGGGATGTAAACTGTCCAGCCACTGTGAAAGCTAATACAGGATTTCTCAAAAAACTAAAAATAGAATTATCATATGACCCAGGCATTGCTCCTCCTGGGTGCAAATGTCAATCAAGGATTCCAAGGACTCCACACCCATGCTCACTGCAGCACTGTGTACAGGGGCCACACCCATGCTCACTGCAGCACTGTGTACAGGGCCACACCCATGCTCACTGCAGTACTGTGTACAGGGCCACACCCATGCTCACTGCAGCACTGTGCACAGAAACCACACCCATGCTCACTGCAGCACTGTGCACAGGGGCCACACCCATGCTCACTGCAGCACTGTGCACAGGGCCACACCCATGCTCACTGCAGTACCGTGTACAGGGCCACACCCATGCTCACTGCAGCACTGTACACAGGAGCCACACCCATGCTCACTGCAGCACTGTACACAGGGGCCACACCCATGCTCACTGCAGCACTGTGTACAGGGCCACACCCATGCTCACTGCAGCACTGTGCACAGGAGCCACACCCATGCTCACTGCAGCACTGTGTACAGGGCCACACCCATGCTCACTGCAGCACTGTGCACAGGAGCCACATCCATGCTCACTGCAGCACTGTGTACAGGGCTACACCCATGCTCACTGCAGCACTGTGTACAGGGCCACACCCATGCTCACTGCAAAACTGTGCACAGGGCCACACCCATGCTCACTGCAGCACTGTGCACAGGGCCACACCCATGCTCACTGCAGCACTGTGCACAGGAGCCACACCCATGCTCACTGCAGCACTGTGCACAGGAGCCACACCCATGCTCACTGCAGCATTGTGCACAGGGCCACATCCATGCTCACTGCAGCACTGTGCACAGGATCAATGTTATAAAACTAGCCTTGGTGCCTGTCGACACACGATAGTTTTATTGAGCCATGAAGAAAAGTGAAACGATGTCATTTTTTGGAAACTAGATACAACTAGAAATCATCATATTAGGAAAATAAGCCACACTCCAAACTACTAAAAATCACATTTCTCTTCCTTTAGAGATGCTAGGTTTTAATAAAATAGATACCTAAACAGTTATGTGTGTATGTGATGTGTAAGGGAGATGGGGGAGGCAGGAGACCGACAGAAAGGGGTACAGGGAGAAGTGGAAGAGAGTAGATGTGGTAAAAAAAAAAAAAAAAAAAAAAACCATGGTATACTTGAAAGAAATCGACCTTACAAAACCCAATACTATGTGCTGTGAATAGATGCAAATGAAGAATTAAAGACATTTTTACATCTGTTCATTTATTTTGTATCTGCGAGTTTGAATGTGGGAAAGTGCCTGCCATGCATTGCTGTGAAGGTCAGAGGACAATGTGTAAGAGTAAGCGCTCTCTTTCTACCAGGGATAAAATTAAGGTTAGCAGACTTGGCGACAAGCACTTTTACCTGCTGAGCTACCTCTTAGGCCCTTGATGCCAATAGAAACATTTAATTGGAAAGAAAGGAAAAAAGAAATTTTGAAGGGAAAAAAATGAAGGTACCTCACAGAAAATTTTTGTTCTGTTTTGAGATCTCTCCTCCACAGATTTGTCACTTGATGTATTTGGATTTTTTTTTATATATACCAGAATATCTTCAAAGATGTGCACATTCATTGTTCAGTTTAAAATTCTTTAAAAATGTGGGTTTTTTTGTATAGATTCAGCAATATTCTTGATTGGATGTAAATGCACAAATTGTATGGTCACATCATGGGTTTCCAAGTGTGGTCTCTCCCTTCCTTTCTGTTTAGCTACATCTCCTTTCTCTCTGGTTCCTACTGCAGCACCCCACTCTTACCTTAGATAACCCATGTAACAGCCGAGGTTGCAGCCTGCCAAACTTCCTCCCTTCCACCCCTCTGACAGACCCACGTACACACAGACATATGGGGACGGCAGTGTTCTCTTTTCTGTGTGGCATCGAACAAAATGCGTTTTCCTGCATCTTGGTTTCCTCGCTTGATAATACTTCCTGGGAGGTGTTCCAAGTCATCTGGTACACATTTAGATCATTATTTTAAATGGCTAAAAAAAATTCCCCAGTACAGATAAAAGGGCATGTTTCCAAACAGAACTAGAAACACCGCCCAAGATATGGGGCTCAAAGCCAGTGGGGTCAAGGCGCTGGCTGGATGTGGGGGAGGGGCTGTAAGACTAAAGGTGAGCAAAAAAAGAAATGAACTGGCTTAAAACTGGGGTGTACATAGTCACCCCTCTGTGGACACTGTTTCCACAGGGATCAGAAAAGTATCAAGAGTGTGAAGTCCTCAAAGTGCCCCTGATGGCTGTCTCTGAGGGGTAGGACCTAGGGAAATGTTCGTCTTTTACCCACTCTTTGGTCTTACTTGAATTTTACAGTGATTATCTATTGAATAAACAATTCAGATTAAACAATGTATGATTTTGGTCTTTAACAAATAGATAAAAGCCTCCTGTGTGTCCTTCCACTGGAACCTTGAGGGTATTAATGATGAACAAGAATGCCAAGGTTCTGGGAATGCAGCTCAGTGATAATTGTAGCCTGTGCATGGCTCTAGGTTCTATCCCCAGTATAAAAAGCACACTGTACATATACATACATACATACATACATACATACATACATACATGCAGAGAGATATATTAAATAAGGTTACCCTATACAGTGGGATAATGAAAAGTGTTGGTCAGTGAGGACCCTTAACCCATAAACAATAGAAGTTATTGGCATTGTTTTTCTTCGTTCACTGAAACAAGATGCTAAGATCCTATTTCTGAAGACACTACTTACTTGAGTCACAGGAGATGGAGATACCTGGCTGTCGCTTCTATGTGGGCAGTGACCCCCTTTCCAGGGAAAGGAGGGGCTTCACTCTGTGGAATGAGCAGGGACAGTTCCAGGAAGCAACACAGTGGGAGAAAGACCAGCAGTGACTCTGGGTGAGATGGCTACAAGCAGTCAGTGGCATGCTAGCCTTGTGGGCCAAGTATACCTCTGTCTTATCCCATCAAGTAGGCCTTGGCCTTCACTCTGCCCACTAGGCTTCCTTGGCTTCTTCTCAGCCTCTCCTAGACCTTTCAATGCCTTAGAGCAGTGGTTCTCAGCCTTCCTGATGCTGTGACCCTTTAATACAGTTCCTCATGTTGTGGTGACCCCCAACCATAAAATGATTTTTGTTGCTACTTCATAACTGTAACTTTTCTACTGTTATGAATCATAACGTAAATATCAGTGTTTCCCAATGGTGTTAGGTGACCCCTGTGAAAGGATAGTTCCACTCCCAAAAGGATCAAGACCCACAGGTTAAGAACCATTGCCTTAGGGCCTTTCCTGGCTTACTGTAATAGTACCAAGTCGTTTTAGCTTTACCAATTGACAGATGTGACTGTATTGCCTAGGTAACCAAGGCTCTTACTCTCTCAGAAATGGTCAAGTCTCCAGACCCTGATGGCAGAAATGCAAAGCCATAGGCGCCTGGAAAGCAGGTGTGCTATTGAATTGCCTGGGTGACCTGTTCTTGCCATAAAAGACACCCTCATAGAGGCCTCCTGAGCCACTGGCATCGGGGCCTCATTTCTGTGTCATTATAGAAGGGGAGGAGGGAGGGAGGGAGGAAGAAAAAGCTCTTATATCTACTTCTATGTGCCTTCCTTAGCATTCTTGTAAGGAAATCTCCCTGGATTGAAAGGCCGGAGACACCCAAGGTATCTAATCTAGTCTCTTGTCTCTGGTGGTAGATACATATAGTTCAGATACCTCTAGCACAGGGGTTTTCAACCTGTGGGTCTCAACCCTTTTGGGGGTCAAATGACAATTTCAAAAGGTTCACCTAAGACCATCAGAAAACACAGGTATTTACATGATAACAAATAGCAAAATTACAGTTATGAAACAGCAACAAAAATAATTTTATA
This sequence comes from Cricetulus griseus, assembly GCF_003668045.3. NCBI lineage: Eukaryota > Metazoa > Chordata > Mammalia > Rodentia > Cricetidae > Cricetulus > Cricetulus griseus. Next base: position 162,572,209 of record NC_048595.1, read on the forward strand.
GTTGGGGGTCACCACACCATGAAGAACTGCACTGAAGGGTCACAGCATTAGGAAGGTTGAGAACCACTGCTTTAGCACTGCTTCCTGTCCGGTTGTCTTGTAAGTTTACATTCATGAACGGGGTAACCTTGGTCTTGAAGAACACACCTTCCCACACAGTGCCCTCTTGCCTATGTGTGGTTGAAGTTCCCACTGTACCCCAGGCTCAGCTCTGTACATACACATTTCCATACTCCATCTCAGTGATGGTGATTGTCTTGACATGCCAGACTAGCTCTCTCTTGGGGATGAACCGGTCTTCCCTGGCCAGGTGGCCCACACAGAGGGAGGCAATGTCTCCCAAGAAGATGCTGTCAAACTCGAATGTGTCTGTGGTCCCCCTGCAGAAAACCAAGATACGGTCAATGAGCTTCCCATGCCTAGTGATGCAGGCAAACACTTAGTGAAAAGCTTACTGTATTCCAGGATGGTACGGAAGGATCAAGTAATGCAACATCCAGCCTGGCATTCCTTGAGGGATTCAGACTAGGTGTGTTTTGTTTTGTTTGAGATAGGGTTTCTCTGGGTAACAGTTCTGGCTGTCCTGGAACTCACTCTGTACACCAGACTGACCTCAAACTCACAGAGAGATCCCGACTGCCTCTGCCTTCGTAGTGCTGGGATTAAAGGCATTTGTCACCATTGCCCGGCAAGGTTAGTTTTTAATCAAGACAATAACAATGAAAAAAAAAAAAAACAAACAAACCATGCCAGATAACTGGTTCCAGCATGTAAATGTCAGTCACTAAGCAGGCTGGAACTTAGAGGAGACTGAGGAGCAGGATGTGGAGCTGCAGAGGGAGGAAAAGAAGTAGGAACCCTGTACTAAGGACCTATCTTTGAAAAATCTTACGAGAGTAGTGGGGTACTGGGGGAATCTACTTGGACAGAATTTGAACCCATGAGGACATGGTAATGAGAAGGCAGGGTGTAGGCAGTCTGTTGGTGCCAGTCTGAAGAGCACAGACTCTGTCCTCATGGAAAGGGAATTTGAATAAAAGGTTGAGGTAAACAGAATGGGCTATCCTGCCAAGTTTGCATGTTGAAACCTAATCCTGGGTGATGGAATTTGGTGCTGGGCCCATGGAAGGTGATGAAGTGGTGAGACTGGGGATTTTGTGAATGGAATCTTATGAAACAAGCTCCAGGGTGCTCCTGCACCCCTTCTGTTGCACGAGGACACAGTGAAAGGACCCGCATCTGTGAACCAGGAGACAAGACTCGCCAGATACCAAATCTACTGTCAGCCTCGAGAATACCGGACAGAGATTTCAGTTGTTTGTATGCCACCCTGTTTCCTGCGGCAGCGCAGATGGGCTACGATAAGGGAGGTTGAGCAGTGGAGGAACAGAGATGAAGTGAGCACAGCCACTGAGGCCTCCCGGGAGAAGCACAGGGAGAGCTCTGGGTTGGGATGTGGGATAGTACTTTCAAGGGAATTACAGGTCCGGCACACAGTAGGATCTTTCTGGTTAGGTCCATTTGTAGATCACTCAGTGAGGGAGATTATTGGGGTTCCTGGGTTACCCTCCTCACCCCCATTCCATCAATCACCCTTCTTCTTACTTCCGAAAGGCCCGCTGTCTGGAAGAATTTTCCACAAGGAACTCCTTGGATCTGTTCTTCCTGCCCTCCAAGATGAGCCAGACATTCTCCCTGGTTTCGCCCCCGTTGCCAGTTTCTATGACAATCTCGTAGGCTGCAGGGAGGAGGTGGGAGAGGGTCAGCAGCAGAAAGCAGCCGCCTGCCAACAGCAGTCTCTCCCCTTTCAGGGACTTTTCTTTGGCCTTAGGCCACCATTCTGGGTGTAGGAGGCAGGTTAGCCTTGCTGACACCAAGGCACTGTAATCCGAACCAGTGACTCGGAGCCTGCAGTGGGCAACCTCTTTGCTGGCAGGAGTGGGAATGTGGCAGCCATAGGGAAGGAGGCAGGAGGTTGGGGTGAGTTCTCAAGAGATGCTGGGGTCTGATTCTCACAGCATCTGAGCCATTAAACTAAAATACAACAGAAACCACATCCCCAGAAGACGAGGGGAAAGAGGCGGAGCAGGCCTGGCTACAGGAAGCACAATTCGAAGAAGGGCCCCAGAGAGCTCACAGCCCTCCCTGCCCCATTTCCCTCAGCCTCACAGTAGTCCCTGCCTTGCTGTCCCCAGGGTGCCTGTACTAGTACCTCTCCACCAAGCTTCCATAAGGGATGCCATGTGTTGGAAGTAGCAGATGGGTGATTAGAATTCACTTTCTAGCCCCAGGCATCTAGCTCAACACTGACCATCCATAAGACAGATGAAATAGCACAGTAGCAAAAGGCCGGGGTACCACTGGATTAGGAGAAGAGCTGTTTTCACATCTTCTACCTCAGCTCCTAGTACTTGCTCCCTTTCCGTCTCCAGGATCTGACCGGCTAGCTCCTGCATAGAGCTCTGCCAAGCTCCCTCTCTCTGAACCTGTCCACTCACTCCTCAACTCCTTCCTCTTATTTACGTATCACCTTCTTAGGGAGGCCTATGCCAGTGCCCTAATTAAAGGGGTAGCCTGGTCCACAACACTTTCGGTCTGCCTTGCCTCACTGTTATTTCCCTTTGCTCTCAGCATCTTTAAACATTCTACATCAGCTGGGCATTGGTGGCGCACGCCTTTAATCCCAGCACTCGGGAGACAGAGGCAGGTGTATCTCTGTGAGTTTGAGGCCAGTCTGGTTTACAGCGCGAGTGCCAGGATAGGCTCCAAAGCAATACAGAGAAACCCTGTCTTGAAAAACCAAAAAAAAAAAAAAAAATCTACATCATTTCATGTATTCATTATTGCTTATGACTTTATGTTCATGGTGTTTTGTCTGCATGTATGTCTATGCACAATGTGTGTGTAGTGCCCGAGGATGCTAGAAAAGGGTGCTGGATCCTGTAGTATGGTTGTGAGCCACCAACTGGGTGCTGGAAACCGACCTTGCCTTCTACAAAGTGCAGCAAGTGCTTTTAACCGCTGAGCCATCTCTTCAAGGCCCCTCCTCCCCACCCCCACCATGTCAGGAAATATTTACTGAAGGAATGAATAAATAGCTGTTTGACCAATCACAGGAGCCTCCTGAGGAAGGGAACCCCGGAGCATTGCCTTGGAAGACAGCTGTGATACAAGGAGGGGAGGAGAAGATGGAGGCGTGTCCCCAGGCAGAGGGAAGAATGTGAGTGAAGGCATGGCATGTGATCCAGCCCAGAGATGGAGCCAGCATGCAGGAGTACACATCAAATTCTTGCCTAAGATGGCCCTTATGCACACAGAATAAATAAACAGATGCACATGACAGCCATGGAAAAAGGACAGGGGAGGACAGTGTGCTTCTGGTTGGCATCCAAAATTTTACTGCCTGCCATTGTCAGGACTCTTGCCCATCAGGGAGCTCCCTGCTACAAGCTGGGATAGTCTGAGCCTTTCTCCCCAGGGACTTGATCTTTCCTCCGTCTCTGAGCTACCCAGCAGTAAGAATTCAGGCTGGTGCTGCCAGCAGCCATCTTCCTGGGCTCATGGAAACTTACACTAAATAAGTTAACATCCTGGGGGAAATCAAGCTGAGAAGAGAACGAATCACACTGACACAAGTATCACCTCTGGGGACAGCAAAGTTGGAGCTAGAGCCACCTCAGGTTTCCAAATTCTGGGAGCAAATACATTTCCTGAATCCAACAAAGACATGGTTTTCAGGCCTGTGCTGTGAAGAGTCCTAACCTCTCCCAGAAGCTTCTGTTGGGACCATAAGAGGACGAGGCTTCAAAAACACACGTGAGGGTGGATTCTACCACCTGGCAGAGCAATGAGCCTTCTATCCCTAGGGACTGACCAGAAGAGGAAATGTACCAGGGCTGGAAACAGTGCAAATAAACTGACAAAGCAGACCTAAAGGGTATTAAGAGTAGCAGATAGAATGCCTGCAAGATGGCTGGAGCAGCTTCTGGGGATATTTCAGAGACTTGGAGATGAACCCTGGAAACTGGATGGTGGCTGATATGGGCAACTGATAGCTCAGCAGGGCCAGCCAAGTCCAATAGGGAGAAAGCATCCTGGAGCCATGCAGTGGGCCTTGTATAACCTTTCTGAAGTTTTGTTTTCTTCAATTTTTGACATGGAGGTGTAAATTGCACCCTGTCTTTTCCTTGGGGGTAGATGTAGGGTTTCCAGGGCTCAATGGGAATGTGGCATAGAATGCCTTCATACAGATGAGGCTTTGTTCAAGACCAAGGGGCTGATTATACTCATAGACCGAGTGCCCCAAATGACCCAGGGTCACCAGCAGAACTCCAGGAGGGCATGGGAATGTCCTCTAAAGTCAGAGTAGGACTTCTCAGTGTGTATTTGTCTCAACATTAAATAACGGCAGCTGAGAGTTGGGATCAAGTTCAGAGCATGACACTTACAGGACCAGCTGCCACCTGGGAACAAAGGTGTGGCTACCTGTCTGCCCCCACCACAGGTGGTTCCATGCTACTCCCTGAACAATCATGCTATTGACAGGTGGGTCCAGGCCCTCTCCTGACTCCCTGCTTATATTCTCCTATTTTCCACACCTACAGAACTCACTCCACCCCCAACAGCCCGAATCCCAAATGTAATGGCAGCTATTTGGCTATTTGGAAATCTGAGAGGGAGACTTGGCAACGGAGACGGGCTTTACGGAGTGTTCCTCTTCTAAACACCAATGGTCTGAGCAATCTCCATTGCTCATCTTGGCTTTGTGTGAGGAGCTTAAGCTTCCCCCCTCTGAGTGCATCACAAGACTCTGTGTAAAGAGAGCACTGCTTCTATTCACCAATGATTCATTCACTGAGCCCCAAGGTCCACAATACTCCAGAGGGTGGACAAACATGAATGACACTACCCTGATTCTGTGTTGGTTACAAAGCAAGGAGTAATCATTCACATCATCCAAAGTAAAACTGGGTACCCACCAATTCCTTAGTAATAATAGAATAACAATAGCAAAAGCAGAGAACACATCCTTTAATCAGGCCATGAGTTCTCTATCCCATAGAAAACTCAGCAAAGGATGCTCTGTTTCCATCTGAGTGAGTGTTCAATGTTCACACCATGTTCACACCTCTCAAGACAGCTAAACTCACCATGGGGCAGTTTGGATGACCTGGCAGAGATGGTAGGTAGTTTTTAAGTCAAGATGCTCACTTCTCTCTCACAGTGTATAGTGTTCATGTAAAGAGCTGCCCAGTCAGGGCACAGTTACCAGGTGCCCTTGCATCTGGTAGAGCTATGAGAGAAGTTCTTCTAAACAAAACACAGGTTAACATGCTCAACGGCAGGGGAGGGGAGCCTTCTAGTTTCCTTTTTGTTTGAAGTGTGGAAGCCACATCTTAGAAATGGTGGAGACACAGATGGAAAGAGCTTAAGTCCCAACAGCACACTATGGAAGATAGCTACCTTACTCCCATGCTGACTATCCATTGCAGAGGTGAGAAAGAAACTGTGTGGTTCTAAAATGCTGAGATGTGGGGGCTGCTTTAATAACTGGTTGAAAAAAATCCCTTCTTCAGTTGGGTTCTGCCTTTGGTGAGTTTTCCTCTAACCACCGGGCCCAGATGCTGGCCTGGGTACTACAGAAATGTCTTCTAAAGTCTAGATGGCCATTCACCTCAGGAACTGGTCACTCATTCATTTTCTGCATTGTCCATGACAGGGAGTGGCTGGTGGGGACCCTTGCTCTCCCTGACTTCTGTTGCTAGAAACTCTAGGTTGGTAGTCATTGTCACATGCATCAGTTGGAACAATCCGTGACATAAAAACAGCCTGAGAGAGTGTCACAGATGCCCTGCCAGGCCCTTATGTCAGGGATAGCCTGTCCCCAGTGGGTTTTCCTTCATTACTACCTGTGATTCAGGGTCATGAGTGTCTTAGCAGTTCTAAGAATCCACTCTGAGGGGCTTTACTTAGGAATTTCCCCTGCAGCCACACGGAGCCATCTCATTCCCACCCCATTCCCTACCCACTTGAGCCAGTCCTTCCTCAACTAGGAAAGTCAGCCCTGATGACACAGTGGGCTGGGCCCACACAGTCCCACTACGTACTGGTCTCTTCCAGCTCCTCACGGATCTCATTGTTGGCACACGCAAAGTCACGGACGGTTTGCCTGTCACCCTCACTCTTGGACAGCCAGCAGTCACACTGGAAGCGGAAAGTCTCATCACGTGAGTTGTCCTTCACATCAATGTAGTTCAGGTGCCAGCCAGGAAATATTCCTGTGGAAGAGAGGACTGGGAGTGGAAAGCGCCCCTCTCTCTGTCAAGACCTTCCTTCTTCCATCACACATCCATAGCTATGTGACCCTAGACAAGTTCCTTGTCCTCTCTGTGGTCAGGTATCTTTGTTGATGAAGTGACCAGTTGGGGTAGATGGCTTTAAGGACTCCTCCAATCTGAGGAACACAGGAGTCTTTGCAAAATGCTTGGAGGATTTATGCATGAGATTTCAGTTGTGGGCTCCAAGAAACTGCAATACCTTCCTCCTGCAAACTTCTTCCATTGAGAATCTATCCAACATGGACCTTTCACCAAGGAAAAGGCTTGCTGCTTCCATCTGATTCATGAAAATTTTCTAGACTTTTTGGGAGCCCCTTAGCTGGAGGATGGCTTCTGTTGATTCATGACCTGTGTTCACCAAGCTCCTGTCAATCAACCTTGACCCTTCTGCATCAGTTCAGGTTTTATCTCCACCAGGAACTCTTCCCTAATGTCCCCCATCACTCCAGAGGCCGTATCAAGAGTCCTCCCCGTGCTCTGTAGTACCCTGCATCTGTCTTTGGTACACTCGTTCAGATTCGTGTTGCCCTTACTTACATGTGTCTCTTCCCTGTGACCACGGATTCGTGAATGCAGACTGAATCTTGACAGGGTTTTAAGTGTTCAGCCTATAACTGACAGATCACTAGTTGCTCAATGAATCCTGAATGAATAAATATGGTTTGCATTGGGGGTTCTTGGCTGAACTGTTCAGCTGTCATTGAAGGGCCCAAACGCTGCCATTTCCTGGGATGTGTTCCTGAATTTGACACATCTTGGGCTAATCATGAGCACAGAAGTGTCCCCACCACAGCAGAGCTGGCAGTGTGGGCCACTGTGGATTTGCTTTGACAGCTGTGTGTGATTTACACTGTTTGCATCACTCTAACTTAAACTTATGGAGCGCGTGGAGACTCCCACAGAGAAAGCAACCCCAGTGCTCTGGCAGGCTGTATGATAATGTTTGCTACCATAACAGACCCACAAGGCAGTTGGGTTTACACCCACATCCCTGTCTCTCAGGCCACCTAGGGCTCTGGAGGCAGTTCTAGTGTCACAAAAGCCTTTCTCTCAGATCAGACATTGTCCAAAGCAACACCTCTAGAGATCCTGCCTCTTCTCCCGAGAGTATATAAAAGTATTATAGATTTCAGGGTATGGATGCTAAGTTCATGAGTGGGATACATATGCTGGCATTATTCCAACTTTCAAAAGCTAGTGTTTGAGGATCTCATACATAAATATATAGTTCTGACCAAATCTACCCCCACCACCTCTATTGCAATTACTCTCATATTCCTTTTCTATATTCCTCACCACATTTCCTTCTGAACTTCATGTATTCTTATAGAAACCCATTGAGCATGCTTAGTGTTGCCACTATGCAAACAGGTGTTGGGCAATGCACTGGGACATGGGTAGCTTGATCAGTGGCTGAATCTGAAGAAAGCTGTCTCTCTCCCCCCTAGCATCCACCAATGGCTAATAGCTCTGGAGCTGGGACTTTGTAAGCCCCTCCCCATCCATGCTGGGATTTGGGTTGTCCTGCTCTTATGCAGGTCCTATGCATAAAGCCATGGCATCTGTGAATTCATTTGTGCAACACATAGTCATGTTCATAAGATACTGTTTCACAGAAGTCTTCTACTACCTCTGGCTCTTACAACCTTCCCTCTCCATATTTTGTGACAATCCCTGAACCTTGGAAGTTAGGGTGTGTGGCATAGATGTCACTCTAAAGGTTGAGGACTCGATGTATTCTCAGCACCTTGACTGGTTATTAGTCTCTGTATTAATCATTGTGTATTGTAAAAAGATACTTCTCTGGTGAAGACTGAGCAATGTGTCCACTAAGCTGAATTCTCCCCTAGGACCTATAGTCCACCCAGCCATGGGCTCTTGTCCCAGTTCACAGTGTCAGATATCAGTTCTGTCTCGTGAAATAGGTTTAAAGTCTAGTCATAAAGCAGTTGGTTAGCCTCAAAACACTTGCACCACTATTGTAGCAATGGGCATATCATGCTTGGCTAGTCATTACTGTATCTCTCAGTGTTCGTAGCTGGGTAAGACTGCTGTTGACTCTTCTCTCCCAACATAACTCCCCTGGTACTATGAAAACTAGTCATCAGGGAAGAAGGCTCCAGGTTAGTACCATCTTGATTTCTCTAGGCCTTATATGATTCAAGTATATGATGTCTTCAAAGTAAGATCTTAGCATCAACTTAGCAATGGCAATAGTCTGTATCGTTTTGTGGGTTTATGGAATCCCCACTGACCCATAGCTTGAGTGGAAGTAACCCACACTTGGCACTAGGCTTTGTGCTTCATAGCTTATGACATCTGGAGAGGTATTACTCCCCTGTACAAGGTAACTACGTTTAGACTCCTTTTTATAAGTTGGGTATCTATTTTAGGAAGCTCCTACAGCTGTAAGCTTCCATATGGCTTTTTCAAAGGTCTTTGGTGTTGTTTATCTCTCACTGTATTTCTTGGTTTTTTGTGAAAACAAATCATTACTGAAGAAGGGAACATGAGAGTTAACAGAAGAGAGTGTAAAACACTGTTGCATTATACAGCAGTGAGGTGGGTTAGTTTATTCATGAACTTTCCTTTTACTTGATAAATCTTTCTTGGTTTTCCACAAATTAGGGCCAGTCCCATCTGTAAATTCACAGATTGGCAGCATATCAGAGATGGTTCCTGGTAGTACCATGAAGCTGATCACAGAGCTTAGGGAGACTCCATGAAAGCAGCATGGAAATGATGAAATAAGATGGTCAGATGGCCTTTCAAGGCTTCTCAGTCGAACACAGAAAGAAGGCACAGGCAGAGAAGGGAAGACACATAAATGGTTGTGTTAAAAGTGATCCAAATGGAAGAGAAGCTGGGCTTTCCCTCAGCCTACACTCTGCCATGAGTAGTGTGTGTGTAGGTCATCTCACCCTACCCAATTCCCTTTGGCAGTTACAATTCAACAATGCAACTCTTTCCACTAAACAACAGACTAACCCCAACTCCCTTCACATAAAAGATTTTCTTGCCCTGCTTTAGAAATGTTGAGTGTGATGGACAGAGTCTAACTTAACAGTTTGTGCTACAAAATTTTTATCCAACATGCAAGTGGAAACATGCAGCTTATATATTTTTGTTGTTGTTGTTGCAGTCTGATGTCACCCAGATTTGCTGCTGAAGACAACAGGACAGACTCATAGGTACAGCATGTCCAACACTAGCTGCCTAGTAAGCCAATGGGAGATCACCTGAAACTAGTTGTTAAAGAACTCATTTCTTGCCAAGTCCCTCTTGATGTCCCCGTGCTTTCACACACAGAAAGTAAAGGCTCCCACAAGTCACCACAGTTGAATACAGATGTGTGCCTCATATTTGTCAGAGATGCACAGATCACAAAATGCTTACCTTGTCTTTGCTGCTCAATAGCTGCTGGATTCCCCAACTTTTTCTCATGTGCATGGTGCTCTTAGCAACACCCCACATACCATAACGGTCTTTTAAAGTCACGGATCAGATTTTGCCACTTCACCACGTAAACCTTCCAGTAGCTTCTCACTACTGACTACTCATGGCTGCTCACTGAGAACATATAGAGAGACACACTGGATCCCTTTCCACTTCTCTACTCTGACTCCCAACTACTCACAGCCTCACTGACTACGCCACATATATTGCACTTCTGATACTTGATCAATGGAACCTTGTTTATCCACTGTCTGAAGTGATGATCTCCAGGCTCTAGATGCCAATACTGTCTCATTGCTGAGGACTCTGAGAAAGTGCTCTGTTGGCAGGATTTCCTCATGCTTCAATACTCACTCTCTGTCTCCATATACTCACCCCTGGAGAATCTGAAATCACTGCTTTCACATCATTCTGTATTGTATTGCTTGTCTCTGTTAATGAGGTTACAAGCCCCTGAGATCAAAAGGCTTGCCTAATCTAAGTATATTACCTAATAAAGCTTATTGCCCTTGAGTCCACAAGAAGCCTGGATATAAGAGAACAGGAAGATAACAGTGGTGGTAGTTCTAGGAGAGGAATTTACAGCCTTGCCTAGGAGGAATGGTCTGTCCTAGTACTATTGATTATTATATCCCAAATGCCCTCAAATTCACTTTGAGTAAAAAGGTCTAACAACTCTGAACTACTATGGGATCCCAGCCTCCCAGATAGGAGGTGACAGGCTGAATGTGCGTGAGGCTGGTTAACAGTTTGGGCTTCTATACACCACTTACTGCTCATGAGTCAATTGGCTTTCTGCATCCGGTGGGATGCAGGGCTCCGTGATTCCTTTAGTCTGTTTCAATCAACCCCAAGCTATTCCCCTATGCTCCGCACCTGTCTGTTCTCTGCACAACATGGCTCTAACTGCCTCTGAGCCTCTCTGCTGTCCCCATGCTCACACTGTGCCTTGTACACTGTATTAGTTACTTCCATCATCACCATGACCTAAGTGCCCGATTGGAAGCATTCATTTGGGCTCACTGTTTCAGAGGATAAGGTCATCTCAGCTGGGAAGACATGGTGGAGTTTATACAGCAAGAAAGTACAGTAAAGACTCTTACATGATGGCAGACTCAGAAAAAATGACAGCAGTCCCTTTTTCCTCCAGCCAGGTCTGGCTTCCTAAAGGCTCTGCAGCCTTCAAATTGGTGCTGCTAACGGGAGATTGTTTTACAGAGGTCACTTCCAATTCAAACCATGGCATGTTTGTTCTCTTGGCCATGGGCACTGATACCCGGAGAAATCTTTGCTTCTAGTGTTGTAACTATGCTTTAACCCGTTTGAGATTATTTTTATATTCATGCCTGACTTCTCTAACTTCAAGGGTTGGGAACCATGTCATATGACCTCTTAATCATATTACTTAGTATTCCAGGATCATAGAAGTGATAAATTATTTTCACTTTCAAAAAGCCAACTGTCAGTATTTTTATCCAGTGCAAACCATTGAGATTCTTCTCAGGTAGAAAGATTCACCCCACCAAGCAACACCTTCCCTAAAAATAACTCGAAAGAAGCAAAAAGCCCATCTGGGTGACTCACATTTCCTCAGCAAGATCACGGATGGTTTGAAGTGAGCTATGGAGCCATCAGAGAGCCCTGGGTATGGAAGAATACAAGATTCTAGCTATTACCCTTCTAAAAACTCCCATAAGAGTCTCATCTCAGAAACTGCCACAGGCAAGCCCCTGGGATTTGGCAGATCTGAGCTCAGGTCCCAGTGTATCTGCCTAAGTGAGCACACCATAGCATCCCTATGGTGATTTCTGAGATCCTTCCAATTTCTATGGACCAATAATATTCAAAAATGTCATTCATTTTGTGGTTAAAAATTCCTTACTAAGCAGAGTTTTTATTTAACTACAGGAAGCAAGAAGAGCAAGATGAATTAGAAAATAAACACTTTATTACCATTTGTTCAGTACTGTAAAAGCTTTCTGGGTAATTAGAATTAAGTAGAAGAATTAATCATTTATCTTGATTTTCTTCATCAAACTGCATTACATGGCAATCAAATAGCCTAGGGATAAATTTTTAAAAAGAAAACCCCTATCTAGTATGTGGAAAAGAAAGTGACAGAATTATAACATCACATTTGTAATTCTAATTGATCATCACCAGATGAAACCATTAGATAGAGAGTTACAAAGGAAATTTACAAGGGAGCAACAAGGCTCCCAAGTACTGAATCCCTCATACTACCATATCAATATGCAGCATTTCTTCAATATTCAGTACACTCTCCTGTGTACCCCACATACATTTATAAGTAAGCTTCCCTATAACATACACTGGGGAAATGCATTAAATAGTAGAAATTGAATAATGCAAGCAAATCATTGTTAAGAGTGATGATGGTGGTGTGGTTTTACAGAAAAAATGTCCATTTTCAAAGGAGAAACACACCTAGTGGGAGTCTGTTTTGGGGTGAAGCGGCACAGAGTTTAGGGGTTAGCTTCATATACTCTGGCAAGCCGAGAGGGGTCAAGAATGAAGGACAAAACCAAAAGGTTATAAGTTGATGTGATAAATCGTGACTGTTGAAGTAGTATGACAGGCAGGTTGGAGCTGATGTTGCTTTTTCTTCACATTTGTGCACGTTCAAGTTTTTGCTTAATTAAATAACCCTCCCAGAAGTTCAAAAGTTTCACTAATTTAACACCCCCACTAACAGATCCAGGGGATGAAAAGAACACTATGATTTAAGTTAACTAAATATTTATAGCCTAAATTATGTATTTGTTTATAACCTTTACCTTTTGGTGGAGGAATCTCAAACAAAACACATTTATTCTCACAAATTTCTATGCAAGTAAAAGATGGAGTTGGGGGAAAATTTGTAATATGAAGACAGTATGGCAAAGAGCCGTTAAAGACATGCTCAGCGGCTTTAGTGTCTGTGAACATTTAATCTCCATCCTGGAAAGAGAAAGCTACTTCAGAAAGGAATTGAGCTGAGGACCTGCTTCTTCTCTGGACTTGCATCCCAACCACATAGGTTCACCTGCCCATGGTATTATCCTGCTCTCCCTTCTCTCTGCCTAATGGGAAAGAGGATCACATCAACAACTCAGAATTTCTTTAAATACAAGAGTCATCATAGGACAAAGCAATCAATTAGTCTTCCATATCCAAAGCAAGAATCAGACTCTTTGGGGAGTCTGGTATCTAGTAACGCAGCTACTGTGTGGAGGGACTGGCGCTGTCCGCAGTGCTGAACGCTCTCCCTCCCCTTGAAGGGTTTTGACAACAACAGAGAGAAGAATCCGGCTAATTAGGTCCAAGTTTTTGCACAGCAGAATCTACAACAAGAAAGCCAAAAAAGTCTAGACATGTGCACAATAACTGCCCAGATAAGAGATGTAAGAATCCAGAGAACTTAATTATGAGCTCAGCTAAGGTTTATGGCAGGCCTTTTTATTATTGTTGCTGGTTGTTGTTGTTATTACTATTATACACAAAGAAATCTTTAATCCTGGAGGAAACTGAATCTCCTGTTATGAAGGCATGAAATACAAGGAAGGATTTCAGAGCCTTAAAGAAAGATGTAATTAAATTCTACTAAACTATATTAATTCCCAGTTATGTAACAGGTAATGGATTGACATCAGGGAAAGAACAATGGCCAAGATAGTAGAACTTATGGAGCTGTAAGCCAAGTGTGCTCCCTGGTTTTATTGCAACTTGACACAAACTAGAGTCACTTTGGAAAAGAAAATCTCAACACAGACTATGCCCCAACAGATTGGCCTAAGGGCAAGGCCATGGTGAATTTTCTTGATTGATGATTTATGTGGGTGGGTGGTTCCACCAATTGGCTTGTGGTCCTGTGTTCTACAAGAGAACAGGCTGAGCAAACTATGATGAGAAAGCCAGTAAGCAGCACTTCTCCATGGGTTCTACATCAGTCCCTGCCTTGAGTTCCTGCCCTGAATCCCTTAGGTGATAGACTGTTATGTGGAACTAAAAGCTGAAATAAACCCTTTTCTCTCCAAGTTTCTTTTAGTCATAGTGTTCCTTCACAACAATGGAAACCCTAGCTAAGAGAGTCAAGTAAAGGAGACAGAATTCAGTCACATATAGGCCAACTGTTTTGGAGGGATTTTGGACAAGCCTGAACAATAAGTTTCAGTGACAAGGTAAAAACATAAAACAGCTTTCTATCCTGCAGTAGGGACATACAGTTATGACAGGATGCCTTCTTGGGATCACAACACAAGGCACAATACCTATGGCTGGAATTAAATGGAAAGTCCAGAGTAGGTGTCAAAGCTAGTCAATGATGCCTATTAGCACTAGACTGTTTCCTTTTTTCAAGCTTAGAGACTTGCTCATTTCTGTCCCCCAGTTCCCACAAGATTGATTTCAAGGCTGTGGAGACCCAACCTACAAAAGTTGATACCATCTTAAGCAGTATGACTGAACCATCCAGCCTTGCTGTACTTTGAGGAAGCTAGCTTCTCTGACATCGAGCTCAGGATAGAACTGTGCTCTGGCTCCCTGTGTTTCCCTGGACCCCAGTAGCCTTGACTCTCTTTCCATAGCCAGAAGATCCTGAAGCAGATTCTCTGCAGCAGGCACATGACTGAACTGTGACCCTAGAGAAGACTTTACTGTTCCTTAAAGGTTTGTCCTCATTTTATTTTCCTTGAGCTACCACAAAAAAATCACTACATATTGATGTTTAGAAAAGCAACAGAAAAGTATTATTTCATGACTCTGGAGACCAGAATTCTGAAGGTAAGCTATGTCCATGGCCATTTTCTTTGAATAATCTATTGGGTTTACAACACCTACCCTTAAGGAACCTACCCTTATAAACACTTTACTAAATATCAGGTATGATGTGCTGCATCTGGAAACTGTTCAAATACCTAGAAAAGAGAAAGAGATTTCCATGGATGTCTAGAAAAAGAATCTGGAGCCATCTCTTCTGGCCTGACTGGAGGTTATTATGGAACCTGTCTCATGGTCTCATGGTGTGGCTGATAGGCCCAGCTGCCTGGGAATCCCAGTCCTTCCTGCTCAGGCACTAGGCTTTGGTGCTGCTGCTTCTGAGGTGGAAGCTATGACAGAGCAGGATCAGAGGAGTTCGGGTTCTGAGATTTCTGCTTGTTTCTTTAATGGGGTGCTAATGTTACCCACTGCATTCATACTCTCCTTCCATGCTGGCTCCACCTGTCTAGTCTGCTAGGTCTTTCCAATGAGGCCTGTGCAGACACACATATGTGGCTTGGGGTTTGCACACCTGTCTTGACTGAGCAAGTCACTATGGCATGGCATGTCAGGGACTGAGTCTGATCTTTTGAAGTATCATTCATTCATTCATTCATTCATTCATTCATCCAGACTTTGGGCTACCATCTAACTGCTGATGGATGATCATGGCAGATGGCAGTGGGAGGAAAGAAGTCAGGATCTTTGTAACAGCTCCTTAGATTTACTACAAATATGTGAGAAGGTCTCACAAGTATGTGTCTCTCCACAGACCTGTGATACCACTTGAGGTGACTAATCTTGACTTAAAACTGACTATACCAGGAAGTTAATGAAGCATAGTCTAGGATCTGGTTAATGAATCTAAAACGTGAACAGGTGCGTGGGAGGCAGTGGAACTGTGCTAGGTGGTGCCTGGTGGAGGAAAATGCATTACTTGGGGGGAGTTATTGAAAGGCAAGAGTTGAGGCCCATTCCTATGTTCCTGTCTGCCTTTCTTGGCTACTGTGAGGTGAGCAACTTTCCTTGGCCATGCCCCTCCTCCATGATGATTTTCCTCATCAGGAGCAGAAGAGCTGACTGACCATGGACAGAAAGCTCCAGCACCACTCCAGAATAAATCCTTCCTCTGTTACTTACTTTCGTCAGATATGTGGTCCCAGTGACAAGCGAGAATGAAGAGCTCCTAAGCACTGCAGCTTGTCGGGATAAGACACCTACCTGCACACCCTGATGATAATGCAAACAGATAGAGGATGCTATCCTTCACACTGCCATTTTCCTTCCTGGCTCTCTGGCACGGGGGCAGTGAAGGTGCAGAATTAGGATCAGCAGGATGGACAAGGTGGGTCAATTCTCTGTGGTCCTGAAGTGGACATACTAAGGACTTGATGCTCTTTGGTTACAGAGTAGGGGGTCAGTAACACGCTTATGTGACATAAAGTCACAAAGCACACCGAATGATCAAAGGTTTGCAACTCTCCCTGCCTCAAAGGGTCCTGGGCCCACCAGGAACACATAGATATTCAGATCAGCAATGACTGAATGGGTGAAGGAATCCTGACAACTGTGACAGCTGGGCAAGTCTTCATCATTATGTCATCGCTTTGAAGAGCAGCTGTTTTCTCTGCTTGGTCTGAGTTTGTTGTCACATGGGAAATGCTTTGACTGTGACCCCATGTTGAAACAAATCAGTGATATTGCTCCTTCTGGAAGCTCAGCCAGCCACTGAACTGGGTTTGTCAGCAATCAGCTGCAGTGGGATTTGAGGAGGTAAAGTGAGGTAGGCAGCCTCAGGCTGGCTCTGTGGGAGGTGGGGGTACTTCAAAGGCAGGAGAGAGCCTTGAGAGGACAGCTTGGGGAAAGCTAGTTTCGACTCAGGACACTAGAGGTGAGTTGGAGGGAAGCAGCAAGCTTGGCGGTGCGTGAGTCAGGCAATGAACCTTCAACTATGATATCAAATGGAGGTTGCAGGTGCCAAAGTAAAGAGACCCTGCAGAGAGCAAAACAGTGGGCAAAGGACTCCATCACAGCAATGGACAAAGTTTTCCTAAGTGCCTGGAGTTAAAAAGAATAAAGTTCTCTCTTGGCTTGTATCTTGCTTAAATTTATAAGCGAATATAGCTATATTCAGATGTAGGGTTATAAGACTGATAGAAAATCCATGGGAAGTGAACATGATGAGACTTCTTCCTTTCTTCCTTCTTTCCTTTTCTTCCTTACCTCCCTCCATTCTTTCTACCTTCCTCTCTACTCCCCCCCACCGCCACTCTCCCTCCATTCCAGAGATAGAACACAGGGCCTTGCTCATGCTAAGCAATTATGCTACACTTGAGCTACTGACCCAACCCAATTCTTTTTTTTTCTTAATTTTTATGCCCAAATTAAGTAGAATTCACACTCTGATATTGAAAAAAATGAAGAATTATTAACTACACTCACCAGGGAGAAAGTAGAAGGAACTAAGCTTCAGGTATAACAACTGCCTAGGAACACAAACCCTCTAAAGGATGGTACATCCAAATCGTGCAGTCCATGGCTGAATTACCTTCCTGCTGGGGTAGGCAGGGTCTGCTCACCTAGAGAGGCAGAGAACCCAGGGAGCACTGTCCCAGAAAGGGCTACCCTTTATTGCCATGGTGTCTGGTGATAGCTACCTTTGTTATCGTGCCAGACCCTCAGTTTGCAGAGGTGGCCCAGGCTCAGCATGTCAGAGAAGTTGAAGGTGTCCGTGTTGTTCCGCTCAAACTTGTTCCAGTTGGCTGACTGCTTCAGGGCCAGGGTCCCGCTGTCCCCGTTTTCCCCAAAGATGATGATGAACACATTGGCATCCGTGCCTGCCCCTGGAAAAGGCATAGGTGAAGCACTGGGACCTGGCATCTCTCATAAAGCCCTCTTCTCTGGCCTTATTCCCAGACTCCTGAAGCACAGGGGACAGAGTCTGGAGTCAATGAAACTGGGGTAAGGATCAGAAAGGCCAGAAGTGGTCTGGACCTCTTAGGTGTTATAGGGAACCATGGAGTTGACTTGGTCTAGCTGCCTTGAGAGGCACGCATCACAGGTTTTTCAGGTTAGAGTCTATAGCTCCTAGAACACTGTGTGCCTTTAAGTTCATAAGAAACCTAGGCACTCCCCCAGGTAGTGAAGCATTCAGACCACCTTGTGATTCTCTGTGTTCCCTGAAAGTCAATGAAGCATACAGAAGTTTAACAGGACAGTTGGTCTTAGATAGTAATCACACACCCCTTGTATAGCTTGCAAACATCATGGTATCCTAGCAACTACCATTGTATTGATACTGGCAACTGCCATTATATTTTGTTTTTGACAAGAGTGTAATTCTTGGAACAAACTTGTCTCTGCCTCAGTCTTGCTGAGATCCCTCCATCCTGGTCTGGTTAAGATGTGTTTCTCATTGGCCATATCAGGTAACCTTGGCTCAGGAAGTAAGCGCCAGTGCCTACAAGGTGTCCAATTCTAACCCTCACCTCTTTGCGTGCTGCAGTTACCATTGGTCTAAGTGAAATTAGAATAATATGAATACTTAGCACAAAGATGCACCTGTCCCTAGGGAAGGGCTTCAAACAGGCATTGACCATTGTTAAGCAGCCAGAGCTCCTGGAGGAGGAGTCTGTGAGGCTGCTCTGTCACACAGCTGTTGCTACAAATGAACTTAATTATTTTTCTGAGAGCACACCATGAAGGAATAAAAAGAGGCCCTTCAAAGCATGTTGTCACTGGGAACATCAAGCAATACAGAGGAAGGTCCACTATGATGAGAAAAGGGAGAAGGTACATGCTAGAAACAAACTCTTCCAGATTTACTGACCCATCTCTTATGCCTGAGATTCCCACCATGACAGCTCAGTTTCTTTGGTAAACTGCTCTGATAGATGATAAATCATCTATGGTGAATGAGAATGCATCTGCCAAATTCTTCTTACTGGTCCCTGGAGAGGGGCATTGGCTAGGGTAGGGAAGGTAAGAGTTACTGCCTCCTGGCTAGATGAGAGGCATTCCCTGTCTTTGCTTAGAAGCCTTTGCTCTGGGCATTCTATCAGCTCAGTGGCTCTGTTTGTCTTTCTGGACTTGACTTTGACATCTTTCTTGGATGTTCCTGTGACGCTTGCCTGGATTTATATGGGTAAGGCTCCCCATTCTGGCTCCCCAGTAGTGACTGGGCTGACATCTATCTTGGCCTTACCTAATGGTGTGTTAGCTCCACCAGACTGTCAGATTTGTGGGGGCCCTGGAGGTTACAGCTCTATCCTCAGTCCCCAAGCCAAAGTCAAACACAAATGACTGTGAAGCATGGATTGCCAAGGTGCACGGCACTGGGAGAGAGGCATTCAGCAGTGGCAGGAAGCAGCAGGGTTCTGAGCCAAGCAAAGGCTGTGTCCCTAAAATTACCTCTCCATTTCTGTGAGGAGACAGGGAAGAAACCAGTTTGTCTAATGGGAGGAAATATGTTCCCTCCACAGAAAGGGATACACTGAGGAGATGATTTGGCTTCAGAAGGTTATATGAAGAAAAATGCCCTGGTCAGAAGGAAGCCAATCTCAAGCCTTGACTCAAGAGTTGAAGGCAATGGAAGAGCAGGCAGGGGGCCATAACCTACCCAAGATGTCACTAGTCTTCACAGAGACTGTGTAGGAGGTCCACTCCATCATCTCTTCTCCGTCAATGACTGCACACATTTCACACACCAGGGTCTTCTTGCCCTTCTTTTGGGACAGCCAGTCTCCATAGTAGAACATGGTCAGGTCTCCCGTGTTCATATTCTTCAGCAGGATCTGGAGAGGGGCCATGTATAAACACACTCTCTTACCCAAGCACCATGCCATGGACCCCCATCCCAAGCTCCCTGACTCAGACTTTTGGGTGTGGGAAGGGCTTTGCTATGTGTTTTGTTAAAAGTCCAAAGCGATCTGGAAATTGGAAATTTTATCTGAACAGGCTTCCACAGAAATGCCTAGAATGTGTATAGAAAAATGTTTGCTGAATACGTGATAGAAAAGAACACTTATCAAGCCATTGTCAGCCAGAGAGCAGGACACTGACTTTTGCCAGCTTGGTGTGAATGCAATATTGTTAGCTCAAGGAAAGAGTGCAATGGCTACACGGGGGGGGGGGTTAGCTTGAGGAGAACTAGGAGAGATGGCCTTTGATGGATGAGGAACAAGCTTGCAGAAGGATTTAATTATAAATTAAACAATGTTCCTCCAATCCCAAGTGAGTGTGTGTGTGTGTGTGTGTGTTAAAGTCCCAATCATCAGATTCTCCAGATTCTCCAGCTATGATCTTATTTAAACTATGGCTATAATCAGTTAAGATGAGGTTACAAGCTGGGCCCTAAGCAGAATAGGATGGGGAAGTTATACATGGAGACCCGTGTACATGGTAAGAGTGTTCTATGACAGCCGGTAGAGCTTGAGGACAGCCAAGGTCAGATCCCATGCATAGTCTTCAGAGAGCACATGGTCTGCCCACACCTGGGTTTCTGCTCTTCTGTCTCCCCAAATTCTGGAGCTTTGTTATCCAGCTGCAGGAAATTGTCTCACACTGTACAAATGGTCACCTGACAGCAGCGCCAGCCCGTTTGACACAGGGGCATGCCTGGGAGACTGTCATCTATATCATTTGTTCTCTTGAGAACATAGCAAGCTGAGCTGTGCACTGGGAAACCTCTGCTCCATAACAGTGAGTGTCGTGGATGTCTTCTAGTCCCCAGTGTCAGAGTCCTACAAGGCCAGAGGAGGTGAGCAAATGGTGATAGGAAACACAGCCACCTTCTTTTGGGGGGAGGAACTGAGCCTGTGGCTGTGTGGGGTGTGGGGTGTGGTCTGTATGCTGTGGTGGGGGGAGCGTGCAGACAAAACAAAAGACTTCATGAGTGTGTTTGTTTAACTTTCTCATCATCCCTGCCCAGGATGCCCTCAGCCTGCCCGGGAGCCCAGGGATGGGCCACAGCCTGGCTGCCTGGTGGGTTCAGGCTCCTCCAGAGAGAGAAGGCAAGGAGGAAGAAAGCTACACAGCAGTGTAATTACAGGGGCACTGGAAGCCCACCACCCATCCAGCTCTCCTTGCCTCAAGTTCTGCTTTTCTCCTAATCATTCCACATCTCTTGTCCCAGATAACACCCACCCCAAACCTTCCCCATCCCAGGCTCTGCCTACTGTGCTGTGTTCTCTAGCAATAATTCAGCTCTTACTACACACAATAAAGCTTCATTCCCCGATTAATCCGCACCAAAGTCCATGATCAGGATAGCTGCATTACAGAGTCACTTATAACCAAAAAGCATGGAGGGGAGGAGGCCAGGACCGAGGGAGGGCAGCACATTACCCTCTCCAGGAACCACTCTGGCCGGCTACCCATCCCATCTATGCGGATACGCATCTTGGTAAAGGGAGCTATGTCCAGGATCTCCATGATGAAGGTGTCATTCTGTTCCCGTTCAAACCTGGGGGTGGAGCAGAAGGGAAGTTGGCAAGCTGGCTCTGGCCAGACACCTCGCTGCTCCCAGCAATTCCCCCACTGCCCATCTTTTGCACTCCAGGTGGGATCCTGGAAGACTGGGTTAAGCAGGCTTGGCTGGTAGACATAGCCCTGAACCAAGAGCTACCAGATTTGGATTATATTCTCATTGGCTAGTTTCTTACCTTCCTGTTTAGGACTGGGATACCTCACTTGTAATATGAATGACATTCACCCTGTGGTTTCACAAAGCTATCCCAGAGAGCAAATGAATGTGAAGCCAACTTTAAAGGTAAAGTGAAGTCCAAATTGGAAAAGCTTTAGGTGACAGTCTGTGAGTGACAAGGCCACCTGAAGTCACCGTCTGACACTAGAAGATGGATCAGCCTCATTTCTCTGTGTGCAACTGTACAGCTGATCTCAGTGGCTCTGGATTGGTCCATATGCCCTCCTCAGAGTTGTGAAGTGGCAGCAAATTGAAGGCAGCGCTGCTTTTGTGGCTACCATTCTCCTGTCCAACGCTGCATCATCTCAGAGATGTCTGCCTTTAGTCTTTGCTGCTCTCCCTGCAGGACCACCTGGACAATGTGACCTT
The DNA here is from genome assembly GCF_003668045.3 of Cricetulus griseus. Lineage (NCBI taxonomy): Eukaryota > Metazoa > Chordata > Mammalia > Rodentia > Cricetidae > Cricetulus > Cricetulus griseus. The sequence goes on from NC_048595.1 coordinate 162,593,833, forward strand.
CAGTACTGACTGCTTGCTTAGCTGCTGCTTGATTCCATGACACTGTTGAAGGGCCTCTGGGGTGGTACCGGGGCTCCGAGAGAGGTATCCCAAGGGGGCAATTGTTAAGCTTCTTTGGGAACAAGACCATACCCAGTGCAGTTGAGACTGTGAGTGCTACAAGGTGAGAGCAAGACCTTCCTTGTCTTGGGGACAGTGTTGGTCACAGGTTACCTCTCCTTTGACAACTTACAGGTGTGCATTTCATGGCCATTAGAGTTCTCCAGGGGTGGGAGCTTAGATGAGGAGAGACAATGAGTTGCTAATGACTGTAGAGCACACAGCATCTGACAATAGGGCCGACTTTAAGCACACCCACAGTGCCTCTGTCCATGTTTGTGTATATGCACGTGTGTGCTGGCCTCCATCTTGACCACACAACTTTTCCTGGGGATAAGTACACACCAAGTCCCGTGATGTGTACATGTCACATGCCCAGTATTCTTTCTGCCCTCATCTACCACCAAGACACCCCAAGAAGGCCTCTCAGGCATGGATGCCAGGACTCCTGGGAGCAGGTGCAGTAAAACAAAACATGGCTCAGAGACGAGCTTTACACCAGATTAAGCAGGAAACGCAGCTCTCCTCTCAGTATAACCTTTCCAGAGAGAGAAAGTACTTTTACTGAACCAGGTCTCCACCCCCAGCATTTACAATGTGGTCATGCTTATGATAGGACTGCAAGTCACAGCTCGGGAGTTGTTCCTGGAGATGACCTCCTTCCCACTCCCCCTCCTTCCTTCTCACCTTCCCTCACCTCTTCCTACCCTCCTTCCTTCCCTCTCACCCACACTTGCACTTGGACATCTGCAAAATGGGTAGACAACAGGGACAAGAGAATCGGCTACAGAAAATCTCAGAAATTGGATTTGGTGGGGCTTAGTGTTGGAGTAGAGAGAAGTGACTAGCAGAGATCAAACACACTATGGGGCCATAGCCAGACTAGGCCTAGAAATTAAGCCCCAAACCACATCCTCTTTGGCACCTGGCTCACAATGACCGCTTGTTCAGCGACTACCAATGTCTTACTTGGTTCCAGTTTCCCAGCTCAGAACCAAAGAGAGAAATGTAAGCCTGTCTTTAATTCAGTCATATGGGATGCCCAATTCTTCTCAGCATGCCTCACCATGCCCCAGCGACGCTTCCCTATAGGTCTTTCCACCTTACCCTAAGTGGTTACGTTTCCTGACATCTGTTATAGCAAGCTTTAAATAAGTAGCCTCTTTTCTCATTGAATAAGTGAAGACTTATTCACCAGCTTTCTGAGTTCAAATCCCAGTGAGCCTGGACTTTTTTATTTCATCTCTCTGTGTCTCAGGATGTCATTATAAATGGGAGACACTAACAGTGCAGAGTAGAGGGATGTGCCCTGAATTAAAATGGGTGGTAGAGCTCTTTCATCGGGGCCTGGCATGGAGTGGGTACTCAATATCAGCCATCCTCAAGGCTTTCACCATGGGAATTGCATAACAAGAGGGTGGAAGTGCTAAGAGAGGGCAGGAAAAGATCCTTACCAGACCCCTGGGATGGGCTGCTCTGTCTGTGGGAAGGAATCTCTGCCTGGTACTCATAGCTTCAGTAGCCCAGTCCCCATCATCATCTTCATCACTGCCATCATCACCCTAATAGACTATTTGCTAATATTTGAATAACTGATCACTTTCATTTTGCAATTATTTTAGAAGCAGAAAAGTCACAAAAGTAGAATTCCATGCACCCCTCATGCTGCTTCTTCCACTGAGGGCATCTCTCACTGACAGGGCATGGAACAGAACCAGGAAATGTACACTATGCAGTAATGTCAACCACACAGGCCCTAAGGAGGTCGTTTATGAGAGACCAGATGGGTGAACAAAAGAAGGGAAGAACTGGGTTGGAGAGATGGTTTGGAGGTTAAGATTGCTGGCTGTTCTTCCAGAGAGCCAGGGTTCTATTCCCATCATCCACATGGCAGCTCACAACTATCTGTAATTCCAGTCCCAGAGTATACAACATCCTCTTCTGTCCTCCATGGGCACTTAGCACCAAAGGGGCACACAAGCATAATATGCAGGCTAAACACCCATACACATAAAATAGTTTGTTTTAAAGGGGGAAAATTTGCTATGGCATTGGTAGTCAAGGAAGACTTCCTGGAGAAGAAATGTTTAGTCTGGCTCTTAAAAGAGCAACCGAGGTAAGGCAGCTAGGAGGTCTCATTGTGTACAGTGGATGGGACAGAGCCAGTCTGGCTGAGGATTGAGTTAGATGGAGGTTGGATGTGAGCATGGAGTGGGGTCAGGCCCCCTCTGGGTACCTGGCCTTCTTTTTGTCCAGCTGCACCTCTTCTGTGCTCCCATTGATGCCATAGAGGGTCATAAAGATATTGGAGTCAGTGCCTCCACCAACCACGTCACCAGTCCAGACTGTCATTTCATAGAGCACCTGCCAGGAGAGAGACAAGTTTCTGACTCTCAGCTCCACCCACCAAACCACCCAACCCATCTCAGTGTCCACAGGGAGAAGAGACATGTTCTTCAAGCCCCTGGGCTCTGAGTAGCCTCCTGCACAGTTGACTTTACATGTCTGGGGAAGCAGAGCCAGACCAGTCGCTCCTAGCCCCACCACACTCACCTGGCTGGTGGGATTCTGGCAGATGCATTGTGGAGAATGGACAGGTGGGGCTAGGGGAGTTACTGGGAACAGGCAGAAACCTGGTCCTTTATTTCTCTTATCCACACAGGCATAAAACATAGAAAGGTCAAAGTGAGGGTATTGATGGCCTGGAGGAGAACAGCTTCCTAGGCCACACCCTGCTAGTCCCCCCATCCTCGTGTTCTCTGTGTTCCTCATTCCCTCCATTTACAGACACATGTCTCTTTGTGTTTCCAAAGAAGAGATGGAAGCAGGGCTCCTAGCACTCTGGCTGGTATCCTGGAGAGAGGCCAGTCCAAAGGGCCCTGGCGTTTGAATAAGTGGCCAGCCCAAGTTCTTTGCTCTGTGAATAGCAGGATGTGGATCTGCATTTTTCTCACACTGAACTGGGAGGAGCTGTGGCGGCTGCATAGGGCGTGGTGTGAGCCAGGGGGTGCCACAAAGACACACAGAGGCTGTGAAGTGGATTAGGGCAGAAGCCCAGGATAAGCAGCAGGTTCACCCATACCATCCACCTGACCACAAAGGGAGACATCCATGCTGTAGAAAGTGCCCCTCCACTTCCCCACTGGGGGGGGGGGCAGGCACAATTTCCTGTGGGAGGATCTTGGGATGCAGAGTACAGCCCCTCTTGCTCCCATCACAGGACAGGCAGGCTTTCTTGGCCTTGACCTTGATAGGTGACCTGACTGAATAGAACTGGGCTGCTATTGGCTCCATAGCTCATGTGGGAGAAAAAGAAGCACAAGGTCAGGTGACCAGGAGGGCTCTGATCACCAACTAGTGTGTGTGTCACCTGCCTCATACATCCCTCTTGCCTGACACAGACCACTTGTGAGGTTATGCAACTTGTTCCAGCTCATGTGATCCATTAGAAAGAAAGTAAAATTCCTGTCTTCTTGGCTATTCCAAATAAGAGGGGTCTCATGTAACCAGCACCGATACACAGTAAGATCTAGAGGCCCCCAGTCTCTGGTGTCCTTTGCCCCTGCTGCTATGCTGTGGGTATGGAGAGCATGACAATGCATATCTGGGCAGAGCTGATAACCATCCAAAGCTCTTCAGGGACTATTAGTGATTCTTGTCAGTTTTGGCCAAGATTGAGCATGGAACAGAAAATGAAGAGAAATGTTATTTGCATGTGGCATAGGAGAAGACCAAGGCCCAGAGAAACTAGGAGACTTCCCTGATGTTATACAGCAGCAGAAAGAGAGCAGTCTCCTGGCTTGAGATAGTTGTCCAACTCTCTTCCCAGGATACAGCTTCTGTCAGTGTCCCAGTGGCGACTCTCCTACGTCCCTCACTTTCATCTTTCCTGTATCTCCCACTCGCAGGGCACACACACACATACCATACCTTCACCCCAATGTTCACCACCATGGCATCCAGGAGGTCAAAGACACGGGAGGTGACACCATCGCCTCGGTCCTTGGCAAGCCAACAGTTGCAGCGTAATGTATATTTGGTACCCTGGGTGGGCACCGCCAAGCACAGCTCCTCTACCAGCCAGCAGCTCTCAGGGGAGGCTCCATCATGGCCCAGCTGTGAGGTACATCATCCCTGTGAGGCTCTGGGCAGAGCTGAGAAAGAAGTCTTCCCTGCTCAGTGTCTTCTGCCTGCCTTTTGCTCTCACCCTGAGGGTCTCCTCCTAATATGCTGGATACTCACTGGCCAGGGGATCTTCCATGAAGGAGAGGAGATTGAACAGGTCTTTGGGTTAATCAAAACAAGACCCTGGGTGGGCCCGGCCTCATAAGGTGCATGCTTTGAGAGAGGGTGTGGATGTTAGGGATGGAAGAAGTCAAGAGATGTTTGAGGTGAGAGAGTTTGTCTCCTACTGGCCTAGATCAAGAATGCTGGCTGGTTTGGATGAGCATCTTAAGGCAGGAACTGACAGGAATGGGACTGACAGGAACGGAAAGCCTCACTCCAACAACAGCAAGGGAATGGATCTGGATGACATCTAGTTGGCTTAGAGAGGATGGAGGCTCAAGAAAATATAGGCTTTGTCACACTTTGCTTTTATCTCAGGAGGACTGGAGAAGTCCCAGGTAACTTCTGATCCAGGACAGTGCATGTACCTGGGTTGTTTTCAGTTATCAACTTAATGGTAACTTGTTACATAGCAATGAGAAAATGAGAAGACAGGGTATCACTACTGAATGACCAGAGCATGGGGAACTTGAGGTCACTTCCCCCCGCCCATTGACTGATGGTGGAGGCTGGAGATCTGCCTCAACTCAGAAGGGGTCCAGGTCATAGTTCTGTTCTGTCTGCTCTTAGCCCCCCACCCCCACATGCTGACCAGTTTGTTTCACTCCCCAAGGGCAGTCACCATCATGGGGACCCAGGGCCAGCACCTCGATTTTCTTGATGATGCCCACATCCAAGCCACCAACATAGAACTCCTCCACAGAGCCACAGCTGAAGCCTCGTTTCCCCTGGGGGTAGTCCAGCCAGATGCGGTTGCTTCGCTCATCATCTTCCCCAATGAGCAAGACGAAGGCTCGGCTATCAGTGGCTGCATCCTTGTGCTTCCCAGTGGTCACTGACACATAGTAGGGAATCACTGCAGGAGATGGTGGGGTTAACCTCACAACGGGCCCTATGGACAAAGGGCTTGGGAACTTGGCATGACCTTGGGAGGGCCGTCTCCTTTCTTTGCTCAGAGACCAAGTACAACAAAGCCTTCCAGATAGGCTGCAAGTTCATGGTGGTGTGCGCCTTCTCTGCAGGCATTAGGCAGTCAGTAATGCCCAATGTGAAGACCAGAGAGTGTCCTTGTGTCCCTTGGTGTGCCAAGTTTTTGAAAGCCTTATTGGCCAATTATTTTCCTTGAATCTTTCCCTACCATGTAAGGAAATATAAGGGCAACCTCCCACCAGGTCTGGGGGTTACATGCCCAAAACACTAACCACTGTTGAGGAGGACGCTCTCACATAGAGTGGAAATTGGGGAATACTAACGAAAGTGTATTGTACCTGTAACACAGATGAGGGAAGTCCTACAGACATCCATTTCCAAAAAAAAAAAAACCAAAACAAAAACAAAAAAAAAAACAACAACCCCCCCCCCAGGCTTGTGTGGTCATCAGACAAACTCATTTAGGTCAATCAAAATCCATTTTCCTTCCACTTGGGATGGTCCTATTAAGGTAAGCCAGTGATTACTGCATGGAATTCTGAGGTCTGACTCTCCTAGAAGGAATACACTTCTATCCATTCTGCTTAAGATGTGGATTTGATGGTTGGTGCTTTGGTTCTCATCCCCAAAGGTTTCCTTGGGTGGCCTTCAGGGTAGGAGCCTTTTATGAGGTTTCTGAGTGAGTGGGTTGTAGAAGCCTAGCTCCTTGGGCATCCAAGAGCTGTTGAATTAGCTTTAGATGGCTTGCCTTTGAATTTCTATGCACTAGAAAAAGGCTGAAGTTGTTTAGGTCACTGTCTCCGGGTCCCTGACATTTGCAGCCAGGAATCAACAAGACAAGAATGATTCTCCAGGCCAGTCATCCTAGATGACAGGGGGCATGACCCTGTTGTAGTAGGCTTAGGTTGGTTATCTCTTTGAAAGGGTCCATGCTAGCCTGTCCTGGCTAGAGTCACTAGCATGGCACTCTATACCAGCACAGGACTTGCTTGGCTCTCCTGACCTCTCCACATGTGACCACAGGACAGCCACTTTGTGGATTCTGCCATTTTTCACACAGTGAAATGATGGCATGTAGAGAGAGTGGCAGTCTCTGCTGGCCCCATAGACCTAAGTTATGCTTTCCTGGAGGGGGACATCATGCTGGTCACACTCCTAAATCTAAGAAGGGAGGGCTTATAAAATGTTCAAGAAATAAACATAGAATGGTCTTATCCAAAGCTGGTATTATTGTCAGAATGCGTATTAAGTCCCCTAAAGAATAGCTTGGAACCTCTTTCCTGGACACCAGTACATACTACATTACACTTTGGGTGGCAGATTTCCACATTGGTCCTGCTTTCTGTTGGGTTGGCCCAGGTCACCTGGCCAGAAATCATGTTCTGAGAGCCTGGGTGAGGGCAGACTTTAGGACAATTCCCTTCTGGTGGAAAAAGGAGACCATCACAAAAACTCTATTCAGCACTCCATCTGGAGGGGGGTCCTCTCTGCCTTCTCACCTCACAGCTCTGCTGTACATGTGAACACTGCAAAGTGCAAAGCTCAAGATCCAGTTCATCAACAACAGTGGGGCTCAGCGACGGTCTGTCTAATAATAGTTTAAAGTTGTTTCCCTGTGCCTGTTCGTCTTCCAAAAGCTCCCTTCTCTGCTTACCAGGGCCATCCTGAACATAGTCAGCCATGGGTCCTGTCACTGTGGCAATGTCCACATCTGCCATCTTGGAACTCAGGGCGATCTCCCAGAAATCAGCAGGGCTACTGCAGTTGCTACTGCGGTCGCCAGTGTACTCCTGTAAGGAAAAGAACAGCCTAGACTCACTGCAGCATGGGCACTTTCTGCTCCAAAGATCTTCGCTGAGCATAAAAAGAAGAGGCTGTGGTTGCATGGAGTTACCAGTTCCGCTTGTACCTTCTCATAAAAGAGCCTCTCCAGCCGCCCATCCTCCTTCTTCAAGGAGAGCCAGCGCCCACACAGGAATAGAAACTCATCCTCGTTGGTGTCATTCCAGATCTCCACCTTCTCCACATACCAGTCTGCACACCATTTGGTATTGTCATGGCGGAGCTTGATCTTGTAGATGACACCCAGGTCAGCAGCCTCAATGATGAAGGTGTCTGCCTGGAGAGTCCAAGTATGGGGACTTGGTAGGGACACCTCACTTTAATCCCCTTCAACCCCATTTTCCTAATTACTGGGTTGAGTAGATATGCCCAGATGGGGATCCCCTCTAAAACCAAATTGAAGTCCAAGTTCAAGGCTCACTTCCTCACCAGCTCCATTACACAGTCTACTCCTGTATGCCCCTCCTTGGGTGAAAACCGCCTTTGTCCACATTTTTATTGGGAAGAGCCTGTGGGTGTTTGGAAGAAAGTGTCTCACAAACTGTGTGAAATGCTTGAAGGCTATGATCAATGCAGATGAGAGATTTTGGCCCATGTCTGTTAACCAGAAACCACAACTGTTAAGTTCACTGGGGTCAAATTGAGCAAACCACAACTGTTAAGTTCACTGGGGTCAAATTGAGCATACCCTCCGCTTGGTTGCCTCTGTGTGAAAGGAAGATCTTAACATGTGCCCAAGAGTGTTTGCAGCAGGACAGCTCTTCCAGTGGGGAATCAGAAGCCATCTGGGGCCTCATTCCTTTGGGGAAAGCAGAGCAATTGTGGGACATTCCCCATGGAGTGAATATGTGTGTGGTTACAAAGAAGAGCCAGTCCCATCTCCATTTGAATATCCTGGTGTAGAAAGTTCCACTGCATCCCACTGAAATGCCAATGGCAAGATGAGAAGTATTTAGCCAGTTCTATGCCTCATAAGCAAAGGAGAAACCATACCTCGCTGCAGCACCACATGGAGCTTCTATGGCACATGGGCATGAATATAGAGAAAACACATGGAAAGGCATAGAGGCAAAAGTGTGGCTACTCTTCAAAATGTGTTCAGTGGCCTGCTGGGGACATGGCAGGTGGGCTGTGCAGGGCAGGTCCTGAAAGTTGCAGATAACCATGGCAGATTTGGTGATATCAATGATCTGTGTATCCTTGGGGGACTGCAGGTAGTCAGTGCTCTACTAGTATTGGATGGGTTGACTGGTGGGCTGGTGGCATCTGCTGGGGAGACCAGGTTGGGTTCAATGTAGAGGCAGATGAGGAAGGGCTGATGGTGATGAAGCTGCCTTCATTGATCTGAGGATGCTTAGGGGAGACTCTCTCAGATCAGGCAATTGGTTGAATGTGGACAGGGAGAGGGTGCTGACAAGAAGAGAATGACTCCTGGCTCCCAGAGTGAGTGGCTAGAGAAACGGAGACTTTCAAACCCTCAGCAATGAGTTGAGGATTGCACAACTAGGAACTGGGCCAGATACAGCTGCAGCTTTTCCTGTGGGGCAGCAAAACCAGAACTGGGCATGGTGGCCTATGTCTGTATCTCCAGCACTTGGGAAGTGGAGGCAGAAGGACTGTCATGAGTTCCAGGTCAGCTTGGGTTACACAGTGGGTTTTGAGTCAATCTGAGCTATTGAGTGAGACCCTGTCTCAAAAGAGCCCAGCAAAACAAACCAGCAAAGACTCCAAACAACAAAACCAGAAGAAATAAAGAGAATGGGATGGGACAGAGAGAGAGAGAGGGAGAGAGAGAGAGAGAGAGGAGAACTGAAACTGAACTTTGAGAATAGATCACACGTTTTCATTCGTATTTTCATCCATTTATTCTCTCTGTGCATTTATTTGTTGAGCACCTGTCTTTGCCAGGCTCTGGCATGAACAAGTCCATCTATCAGCCACATGAGACATGCTGCTATTATACCAATGCATTTACCAGACATCAACAGCAGGCATCCAAGGCAGGTGGGGGCAGGGGAGCTCTCCCAAGCCTTAAAAGGCCCAGCATGATGAGCCAACTGGGCACAGCTGGTATTTCATGATTTAATTCAGCTGGCTTTCACTGTCACTTGAAACTATTTATGAGACACTGAGATGTTAAGTAACTTGCCCAAGATTACATAACCAATTAGTATTGGAATCAGTGTCTCAGTCCAGGTGATCTGAGCCTATTGTCTTGGTATTGATCAAACATAACCCTCATGTAGAGCCAGGGACACCATAAAATCCACTTTGACCTCTTTGGCTTTCTATTTTTCTAAAATGGAAAGAGCAAGATAGGCCCTCTCCTAAGTACAGTTGCATCTCTTGTGCTGTGTCTGTGTGTGTGTGTGTGTGGTGTGTGTGTGTGTGTGTGTGTGTGTGTGTGTGTGTGTGTTGTAAATAATCTTCCCTGGTATAAGATATATTTCTTCTTCTCGGAACAGTGGTCTAATTGGGGATCACATTATTATTCACGATTCAGAATTGAGGAATTGAAGTTAAAGACTGACAGCTTTTATCTAGACGACTAGTAAGAGTACTGTGCTGGGACATACCTTCTGAGGGCCCAGCAGCCAGGCCTGGACTCCTATAAGTCTGGCACATGGCGTCACTAGACACTACAGATCCACTTACAGAGTACCTGCTGCTTGTCCCAGGGTTATTTCTCTCCTCACCAGTAGCAGGTATTTCAGTACAAAAGGAGCCTGTCTGGCTGAGAATCAGGCTTTTGGGACATGCATGACTACCTGTATATACATGGCCCTGGGCTAGACTGCCGCCAGACCAGTTCTGTGCCTGTTCTCCTTGGAGATCCCCTGGCCTGTGGGGTTTTGGGTAGACTTAGGCACTTGGAGATGGAGGAAAATAACTGAGGATCAAGTGAAGGGTGTGGCAGGCTGTGCAGAAGGAGAGGAGCTGTGGTGGGGGGGGGGAGGCTGAACTTATCCTTCTTGTAAATCACAGCGCGTCAGAGCCAGAGGTGCCGCAGATACTGACTGGCCACATGACTTTCCAGACTTTGTGTAGTCACAGAGCCTTAGTAGAGAGATGCTTGGCCCTCGATAGACAAGGAAGGTCATGGTTAGTCTACCTGGGTGGCAGAGAGGAACCCTTCTGTTCCCAGTATTATTTCTATCATTCCTGGGGGCTTCAGCTCTGTATAATACACGTTAGACAATTTATATTTGATTCCATATCCTGAGGCACGGAAACCAAGGTCAGCAGAGCTGAGTGAGACAAGGGGATGAAGGCAGAGCCAGGCTTCCAGGCCCCTCATCAAGTCTCAGTCAGGCCGGCCCCTGCAATCCTGCGGCCTCCACCGCCATATGCATGAACTGCCCACAGTGAGTTGGCTTTCTGAGGAGGCCACCCCCACATAGAGGACAATCTAGAGCATAGACCCACCTTTCCCTCCACCCCACCCCATATGCAGGACCCAGAGAAATGCACTGGCTGGGAAAGGGGGGGCAATCTGCGCTTACAGAGGAAAAGCAATGTCAAAAGCCCAAAGGAGAATGCATGACACCCCACAGAGTTCCAAGACACCCTCAGGACCAGACAATCTGGCATTCAGGTGGCTAAGCCCAGAGAGGAGACAGGGCCATGAACCCAGTGTGTCTCTCCTACCGTTCCTCTCTCGAACTTGTTGGTGCGGTTCTCTGATTTGCCAAGGTACCGCTCCCCGGTGTCCCCGAGATCTCCGTAGATGGTGATGTAGACCTTGGCATCTGTCCCGGCCCCAGGAATGTTCCCTGTGAAGATCTGTACCGAGTACAACACAACTGCACACCAAGTTGGACAGACAGACAGAGGAAAGAGAAGGGTGGCAGCCTGTTAGCTCTAGGGAGCAGAGTTTACCGGTATACAAAGGCAAACATCTCCCTTTCACTGCTTGTCTATGCAGGATCAGCTGCACTGTGTGGGGGGTCTTCATTCCAGAGTCTCATCAGATCTGGACTCAGGAGGCTCTCAGGAAACAAAAGATGGGAGTTTTTGGAGTGTCCCCCCAATCCATCCACCCACAGTATCCAAGGAGACTGTCTCAGGTATGTCATCACTATGGCCACTGAGTCTTTATGATGTGATACTGATATGGCAAAGCCTTCTCATCTAACTAATTAGCATTGACATTAGTTCCTTCTGGCTGAATATTGTGCGTGTGTGTGTGTGTGTGTGTGTGTGTGTGTGTGTGTGTGTGTGTACACGCAGGCACGCGCGTGCATGCATGCTTTCCCCCAAAACCACAGTGACTGATGCCTTATCCTCTGTCCCATGGTGCCTGGGGAAGGGCTCAGTATCAGGGTGACCAGTATACAAAGATCTCAAGGAGAATGGACATTAGTCTGGTGTCTGGGTTTTGTTCTGCTGCTGTGGCTCAGCAAGGGTGGCTATTGGATGGCTATTACAATTAGATGGCTGCTTCCCCAGCCTCCAGACCTGTGGACAAACAAATCCTCCATATGCATCTACAGATGCTTGGAAGGCTTCTTTCCCTACTCTGTAGCTCTTTGCTCTGGGGAATTTGGAATTTCCAGCCAAGTCCTGTGATCCTTGGCTGGACTGTCCCTAAGAGAACAGGACAGGGAAGACGCTTTTAGAGTAGTGGTTGGAATCTGGGAGGATGAGGGGTTCCTGAAGCACTGTTTTTGGCCACCCAGAGAAATGACCCCTGAGTGTTGACACAGACTCAGAGTGCCATGGTAATACATGGCAGGAGAACCAGGGCAGTGTGATACCTACCCTGGATTGAGGGCCATTCCTGTGAACTCTGAGGACTTATGAGACCTTAGAAAATGGTTCTCTTTCCTACAGGGACTGAGATGGGCTTTCTTTCCAAACCCTGTAAGTGGGCCCACAGCCACCTCTAACTCAGTTCACACCCACACATGGTTCCTGGTGTGCTCCTTCCCCCTCTGTATTCGGCAGCACCTGGCTTCCCTCTGGCTTAGGTGGGTTCCTCATCTTCCACACAGCCCATGACCACTAAATTCGTTAGTTCCACCTTCTCCTCTCTTCTCTCATTTTGTACAGTCTACCTTTGTTTTTCTTGACCTCATGAGTCTTTAATCTTCAACCCAGGTCTCTGTGCTTCAGACTTCCAACTCCTATCACTAGTGGCTACCTCCACTGAGATTAGACCCCAGCATTACAAAATCACACATCTGAATGGAACTTGATCCCTACTGTACCCAACCCCTTCTCCAAACCAGCCCTCACCTTCCCTTCTTCATAGCCACTTATTCTCCAAAGCCCCCTGTTGCTTCATGAGACTTGATTGTCAGAGGCATGTCCCCTGATACAGACAAGAGTTCAGGACCATTTGCTCCAGCTCTGCCCTGCTCAGCTTGGTGCAGAACCAGCAAGCATGTCATGGGCCTCAACAACTGATGAAAAAATTGTCTCTGTGTTGCTTAAAAGAGACAACATTACCCAAGTCTGTCGGGCCAACACCAAAGTGAGGCAGCATTAGGAATCTTGTCACAGCTTAGACACAACAGTTGATGACTGTCCTCTCCCTGCCATCCCCCTTCACTTGTGGCTGCATTGAAGCCTGCTCCACATTCTAAATTGTCACAGGTGGTAGACCTGTTAGGATGCCTTTTCTACAGCCCTTTTCCCGGACTGGGCTGCCATGTTCTTGGAGCTGCGACCGAATGGTCTTCTAACACCCCCACTCCACCTCTTGCTGTTTTCTCTGGTCCTTTGGGAATTAAGAAAACCAATTAGGCCTCTGATGCTGAGCAACACGGGTATTCGGGTTCCAGCTATTTCTGGATCCTCCTCCCTCCCGTCCCACCCAGGCCACACAGCTCGTCAGGGAAGAGGTGTTTCCTTAGAAACCTTGGAGTGAGTTCTGTAGTATATGGCTTATAGAGAACATCTCAAGGGTGTTGCCAGAAACGGCAGCTCAGGGTCCAAGTAGAAAAGACACATCTTCCTGACTGAACAACAAGGAAAATTCAGAGAAAGATGTGGATGGAGAGACTCACTCTTGGGCAAGATGGCTCACATTAAAGGAAAGCAGGGGCTGCCACTGTTTTATAGACAAAGGTAATATGTTTGCCTCTTGTCTCTTGACTCTCATCAGCAAGAATATCTGTGCCCCACCTCCACCAGTTTTACAGGAATCCTGGGTTTTACTCCAGTTCTTCCAAAAACTATAACACCATAAATTTGGGTTGGTTTTCCAAGTTCTTAGAGCTTGTATAGTCTGTGTAGAGGGCCCTGTTGGGAGGACTATGGGCATCTTTTGTGTATCATCCGTGGTAGAAACTTTAACAGACAACATTGATTATCGAATAGTGACTGGTGAGTAACATAGGGAGTGACATGGACAGAACTAGCCATGTCGTAAGGGAAGAACACATATGTGTACATGCACATGCATGTGCCACAGTGCAATGAGAAGAGAAGGCTTAGGAGTGAACCTTGAATGCCAGTAGACACAGAGAGGACCCAGACTAAGCAGACTACTTAGGGAGATGGGAAGATAACCAGAATATGGTGATGTCACTGAGACCAAAGGGAGGAAGAAGCACACAAAGTGAGTGGTCAGGACGATTCAAAACCTACAGAGAGATAACATCCATAGACAATAGTGACCAATTCATGCAGAAAACAAAACCCCAGAGAGATAACATCCATGGACAATAGTGTCCAGTTCATGAAGAAATCAAAACCTCAGAGAGATAACATCCATGGATGATAGTGACCAGTTTATGCAGAAACCAAAACCACAGAAAAATAACATCCATGAATGATAGTGACCGGTTTATGTAGAAAACAAAACCCCATGACCCTAGACAAACCCAAAGCTGGACCTAGCTCCCAGAAACATGCCTTGCTGGGAGATTTCTAGATTGTTTTTCTGTCTTAAAAAACAAAAACAAAAACAAAAACAAAAAAACCTCTTTTTTTTTTTCACTACAGGGTTTCAAAACAGAGGCTCATGTGTTAGGTAAAAATACTCTCCCACTGACCTACACTCCATCCCTAGGCTGTGTTGCAAGAGTAGAAAGGTCCACACCACACCAACTAGTGACCAAATTAACTGAGCATACAGAAAGCCAGAATAAATCTAGGCAGTGGGTGACCTGTTGGGATATGTTATGCTGTAGAATAGGAAGAGATTAGAGCACAAAGCTTGCAGTGAAACAGGAAAGACTCTGGGGACTGGCCTGCCATCTACCAGCTACATGAACTTGGCAAGTTCTATAACCTCTGTGAGTCTCAGTTGCCCAGTGATAACCTAAACCACCCTCATGTGTGACCATGCTCAACCTGGCAGGGGCTGGTGCTTTTCGAGGAGGAGTGTGGTTCTGGAGCTGCCTGTGTGACAAAGGCCACCTTTCCCATACACACTTACTGTCCAGGGGTTCCTCCACTTCCTTGTAGACTTGTCGTAAGGACCCATCCTTCATGTACTTCTCAGTGAAGATGTCATAGGGGACCAGTTCTCGAATGGTCTTCTTGTCATCCTCAGAGGTGGCAAGCCATCGGTCACATGGGAAGGTCAGGGTCTCTGTGCCCTGGGGTGAGGAGGCAGGAGGAAGACTAGTCTGGAAGGTGGGAGCCACCAGCTCCAGGATTTACCAGCATGCTCATTGGCACCAAAGACAAAGAAGACGTTGCCTCACTGTACGAAAACACAGGGAGCCTTTCTGCCTCTGTTTCAGAAGACCTAGCATTGGAGGCTTGCACACCCACGGCAGGAGGAGTTAGCTTTTGAAGGATGTTCCTCTTGGGTCACTTAAAAATAAATATCTGAACCCTGTCCCCGACACTTGGGTCAAGAGGGCTCTGTGTTTTTAAATTTGTCTTGTCATCAGCACCTCACTGTCTTTTAACTGTGGAAGTTTGCATTTTTTTTCTAGTGTTTTCCAAATTGTTCAGGTTTGATTTTCCTCTGGAGTTGACCCTGAATAGAAGGAAGGGCATTCTGGTCACTCACTGGTCCTGTGGCTTTGGGACTTGGGCAGAGGCAGAGACCAGACTAGATTGCCTAAACTATTTTCCTTGACTAGTGGAAGAATCTGCCTCAGACCTGAGCTGGTTAACATGCCCGGGGCGGGGACCCGTAGCAACCACCAAGTCAATCTGCTGTGAACTGTTTCTGGAAAAAGGCAGATGAAGTAGTGGGGCAGACACATCTCAGACTCACGTCTTTATCAGGGAGGAGCCTGCGGATGTCCACATGGGAACAGTGCCACCCTGGGTTGATGCCTGTGTTATCATGACCAATCCGGATTTTCTCAATGATTTCACCCACATCTTCTAACTTCATAAAGAAAAACAGGCACTATGTGTTAGTAAAAGGGCTTCAATCACATTGTGCCTCCTTGGGATACCCATCTTCAGATCCCCCTGAACTTCTGGGGTTTATTTTCTCTCCACATGTCTCTGCTGACCAGCCCTTCTCTATATGCAACATGCTAATGCTTCCTTCCTTCAGTCTTGACTTAATTGACCCTGATTTGGGCACTCAGATCTTTCAGGCATGTCTGACTCTTCATAGAAGCCATCATCTTTCCCATCCTCCATGACTTGATGCCATAGTGGCACATTCTCTGAAAACTGAGTTGGGTCTCAGAAGAGACCCTGTCTTTTGTCTTCATAGACCATCTTGAAATCTTCCCTTAAGAACCTTTCCCTTTCAGTAATTCTTTTTCTCTACTCCCACAAATTCTACTCCTACAAATTCTCTACTCCTACAAATGCTCCTGTCTTCATAGACCATCTTGAAATCTTCCCTTAAGAACCTCTCCCTTTCAGTAATTCTTTTTCTCTACTCCTACAAATTCTACTCAAACTTACAGAAAAATTGGCCAAAGTCAGGGTCATGGCTGGAGCAGCACAATGATGTTATGACTATGTCACAGCCTGTTTCTTTTTGTCACCTGTTCCCTAGATCTAAGTGCCTGGCCAAGCACCATGCTACTCCATAGATTGACGAAGATGCCATAGCTGCCATTACCTTGCTGTCCTTTCAAAATGTTCCACTACCTACCACCTGTTCTGAATCAGAGAACACAATCCATGGTCACAAATTGTAGCACAAATAATAAAAGCCCAGAGACAGATATTGGGGTTAAAGCTGAAGTTCAGAGAAGCAAAGTGGCCGGCCAATAGAGAGTTCTCACCTCTACCCAATGCTCAGACGGAGGGGGTGATCCTATCCTCTGATTGCATCTCCAAACTGCACTGCCTAAACTGCAGTGAGTTCCTGTCTCCTCCTGCCTTATATTCCTCTCTCTCCCAAGCCTTATCACTTCTGTCTCCACCTCCCTAGTGTCATCCCAAGTACTGGGACCAAAGGTGTGAGTTCTGTTTCTCTTTTAGACTGATTCACTCTCATGTAGCCCAGGGTGGCCTTGAACTCACAGAGATCCATTTGCCACCGTCTCCTGAGTGCTGAAATTAAAGGTGTGACCACCACTGCCTGTCCTTTATGGCTAACTAGTCGTTTAGTGTGTGTGTGTGTGTGTGTGTGTGTGTGTGTGTGTGTGTGTGTGTGTGGATAACTAGTGGCTTAGCTCTTAACTAGGTGTGTTGTTAACTAGTGACTTAGCTCTGCATCCTGATCTTCAGGCAAGCTTTATTTGTTAGATTACAAACAATATATCACTGCAACAAGTGGTCCTTAGAGACCTTGCAAGTCCTGAGGACTCAGAGTCACCTAACAAAGATCAGTTCTTCCAAGTGATGTAAGAGATGTAGAGATTTTAAATAGATCTTCTTCAGTAGAAGAACAGATGCCCAAGTGAAGGCTGTGGTCCCCAGCATCTCAACTGACAACCTCACTGCCTGGAGTAGCCAGGAAATGAAGAGTCCCCTGGCTCTTCTACCCAGGGGTTTCTTTTTTCTTCCCTGTCCCATAGCCTTTGAGTTTTGTGACTTCAGTGGCACTTCTGTAACCTTAGTCCTACAACAAACACTTAGTTGTTTTCATCAGGGAATGGTTTTGGCTGTAGCACCACAGACACCATAGAGGCTTTCAGAGGACTGCTGGTCAGGGGTGATGGGCCTCATAAATGGGTTCTGAAGAATGGCCATCAGAAAGGGCCTTGGCATTCCTCCTTAGGAGGAGTGAAGGCACTATCCAAGAAAGCTCTGGAGCTGCTGTGACCCTAGACTCACTGTGTAATGATGAGGAATGTCCTTCTGTATATATATTTCTCTTATTGGTTGATGAATAAAACACTATCTGGCCAATGAGGCAGGAAGATAGGCAGGACAAGAATTCTTGGAAAGGTAGGTTGAGGGAATCTGCCAAAGACAGTCGCCATGTAAGGACCAGGAAGAAAGGACACACTAGGCATTCTTTAGTAAGCCAAGACCACGTGGAAATACATAGATTAATAGAAATGGGTTAATAATTAAGACAGAGCTAGCCAATAAAAAGCCCTAGTCATTGGCCAACAGTCTTATAATTAATGTAAGTCTTAGTATGTTTATTTGGGGCTGAGAAGGGCAGCGGGACCAGAAAACCTCCAGAAACAGTGCAATGCCAACTTAGTAAATGGAAACCTTTCCTGCTCTGGGTGCTTATGTGTGAGAAGGCATTGCTGCACCACCACCCTCTTGGAATTGTCATGTGGACTCAGTAACTTGGTGCGTACTGAGTGCTTAAACAGAGCTGATGTTTCCAAAGAGCTCAGGAGTCCCATCAGTGTTCTTCTCCCAGTAGACCCCTCGGGGTGAACTACAGAGAGAGGAGGCCATTTGCTAATGGCTAATCCAGAGTCAGGACCAGAAGGTGAGTTGTGGACTGAGGAGTCATCATAAGACAGTAGAGTGGCTGAAGACTCAGGCAGGAAAGACAGAGGAGAAGACAAAGCCTTTTCATTTGTTTCCAAGCACCCGTATTCCCCTAAGACCAGACAATTGAGAAAGAAAAACCAACAGCAAGTTAACTGGTAAATTATAACTGCCTACTAACGGGACCTCACTAATAAAAGTCTGCAGATGTCCTGCTGAGGTGTAACCTGAGCACTGATGACATCACACTCTGTGATGCACCTGCCACATCATCTTTTGTGGAGAGACGTTAGCCTTGTATAGATGAGTGAACCAGCCCTGAATTTTCTATGACAGACCTCAAAGCTGATTCCTCCCAGAATGGGTGGGGAGGAAGCCATGTTTCTGGGGTCGTAGCTCGCTGAGGATAAGAACAAACTAGACACTTTGTTTCCCACCAGAATATATGGACATGTCATCACTGGTCCCCATTAGTCAGAGAGCTGAGGCTTCCAAGGTTCCTGGATCCTTTCCCAGGCTGGCTTAATTCCTATTCTCTTCCTAAATCTCTTCATGTTCCCCCTGTGACTTCAAGCTCTATGTTCGCCTGTTTCCACCTGTGGACCACTGGGCATGCTGTTCACCTCCTAGGAATGCCTCTCCTCCTTGACCTGAGAATGCCCACTTCCATGTCTGTCTCTAATCCATCTCCTGTGGGACCTTTTCCTTCTCTGAACACCAATAACAAGCTCAATCCACTTGGGAGTCTACCATAGCTGCCTGCCTGGAAGCACTGCCACATGGTAGAAGCATGAAGATATCCTGTTAGCATGATTCCTGTTCTCCTAGGTCCTGGTCACTTTTCGTCATCTTTAATCCTGACATTTGTCCTAACAGGCCCAGCTAGCTTTATCATCCTCCTGTCTGGCTGTACATATGGAGCCTCAGAGAGGCTGGACAAGCTATTCATCCCCCATTAACTATGGCCCGTCTAGATGAATGGCTAATCTTGACCCTCCCCCACCCCATGGCAGTACACAGAACCAGGTACCTCAACGATGAAGCGGGAGGCAGACTTCCTCTCAAAGAACAGCTTCTGCTCTCTCTTGTTGGTGCAGAGGAACTTCTGCCGGGTGCACACAGCATCACAGCCATAGATGACTATGAAGATGTTGGCATCGGTCCCAGCAGCAAAGACATCACTGGTGTAGAGGGTGATTTCATAAGGGACAACTGAGAGGGATGGCAGAGGACAAGGCCAGGGGGTGGCAGGAAGAAAACAGAAGACACCATAGGTGAAGTGAAGGTCTTTATAGCATCAGTGGCCTTTCATACATAGCTTCTCATGCCTGGTATTCACAGACAGCCCCCGATCCTTCAGACAGTGGATCTACTACCGCAGCCTGGCTAAATAATATGGATTATGTAATTTGACGAGCTCAAGTTCAAATATAGGACCTAACTTGATCAGTGAGGCCTGGGCAAGTTACTTAGGATCCTTAGTTTCCATTGAAGTCTCCTTAACATGAGGCTTAGTAGGACTCTGAGACCTAGAGCTCTGGATTTCAGAGGCAAATTGCCAATCAGGCCAGCCAGGCTGCAGTGGCGGCATGCCATTCTGTTCTCATCCTGTCCATTGCTCTCAGCCCCTCATTTGCTCTACGCTTGCCAGCTCCCTTGTGCTCCCATGTCACACTGGGCTCTCATCCAGAATTCCCAGCTTTATAGATGTTTGTTATAGGGGAGTGGCCAGGAGGAGGAGAGGGATTCATCAGCGTTTATTCAGTAGCTGCAGGACTATCTATCCTTAAAGGAGAGTTGGTACATTAGAGCCGCTGACTAGAAACTTCCCAGTACAACCACTCCACGACAAGTTTCCACATGGGCTGAAGATCTTCACTCCAGGAGCTCTTGGAGGAATCAATAGGTAGAGATTCCCAAGTCCCTGTTCAGATTGTCTAATTCACACCTCACACTGTGGTTTGAAGCTATTAAGCTAAAACAACAGTGTCAGCTATAGGGTGAGATTTATTAGCAGGTTATGAGATGAGGTTAGTGAATTGTCAGTCGGTAGTATTCTGAACAGAAAACACTAATGTATACTACACAGACTGACATGTTTGTTTGTCTCACATGTATATGTATATGAATGAATGTATTCATTATGGGTTTCTGGGCACAGAGAAATCTGTATCTATAGATGTATCCATCCATCCATCTATCTATCTATCCATCTATCTATCTATCCATCTATCTATCTATCTATCTATCTATCCATCCATCCATCCATCCATCCATCCACCCATCCATCTATCTATCCTTTCATCCATCTACCTATCATCTATCTATCCATCTATCTATCTGTATCTATCTATCTATCTATCTATCTATCTAATGAAAGAATAGAATATGAATACAGACTGGGAAGAGGGTTGAGTTGGTAAAATGTCAGTCATGCAAGCAGGCATGAGGACATGAATTCAGATCCCCAGAACCCAAATTAAAAGCTAGGCACTGGGTCACATGCCTATAACACCAGCCCGGGTGGGGTGGGGTGGGGTGGGGTGGGGTAGGAGGGTGGGTAGGACAGAGAAGGGTAGATCCCTGAAGTTCAGTGGATAGCTAGCCTAGCCAAATTGATGAACTTCAGATATAGTGAGAGATCTACCTTGAAAAATAAAAGGTACAAAGCAATTAAGGAACCGCACAACATTGATGTTTGACCTCAACATGCAGCCACATACATGTATATACATCTTCACTATCAAGTACATACACCATACCACAGCACACTACACATACTATATCACATATGTGTACCAAAAAACAGGAGGAGGAATGGAAGGGAGGGAGGGGCGGAAGGAGGGAGGGGACAGGGAGGGAGGGTGGAAGGGTGTGGTTTCGTAGAAATGACCACAGGTCCACTGGGCCGAAAAATGCCCTAATTATAGCTTGCTGAGAAATAGAAGCTCAGCCTTGCCAGGCCCTCAGGAGTGAAAAAGGCTCCATCTGCAGTGCAGATCTATCCCCGGAGACCTTGGAGGTTTCTCCCTGGACTAGGGCTTAGGAACCTGAGAGCAAGATGGCAGTAGGTAGGATTAGGGCTTTCCCAACAGCAGCAGCAGGAGGAAGGGCTATGGAGGCTTCCAGCAGGCACCAGCCTATCCTGGTCCAGGCCTGGGCCCAAACTTGGTTCCTGGTTCTGTGGCCATCCTAGCTATGTTTGTGCCTCTCTTTTCTTAGCTGTATTGTGAGGTTAGCTAGATCTATGGTTGTGTTCTTTAATTATGGAACTGTTATGAATATTTTTATCAAGAATATTAAAAAACAGCTGGATTTGAACACTTGGAACCTATGCTAGATGATGTAGTGGGGCACTTACTCTCTGAACTGGCTGTCCTGAGATGCCCCTTTATCCACCTGGCCCCTAAGACCATAAAGAAAGCCCAAGAACCCCACTAGCCCTCTCACAGCGTGACTCTGACATTCATAGCTCCGCCACCACTTCTGCGTCTGAACCCCTGGCTGTATGTGTAGACACCCCAGAGGTCCTGTCCCCATTTGCTGTCTCTGTGTACCAGCAGGCCTCAGCAGGCTGTGCTGGTCTGCTCCTCCTGGTTCTCATTTTTCGGGCTTACAAGACACTTCTCCAGTCCTCTGACTGAAACAGCTGGAGGTTTTTTTCTACTATCCTTAGGAAAAAAAAGCCTTGCAGCTGGAACTCTTTGGCTGTGGGTCTCCCTTACTCCCAGAGTGGATCTAATAAGATCTTTCTTCTTTGCTTCCTCTTAGTTTGCAGTTTTTTCCCTACCCACTCCTTAAAAAAAAGAAAGAAAGAAAAAGAAAGCAAATATGAGTCGAAGATTCATCTGCTGTAGGCTATGTTTGTATGTCATGCTATCTCATATAAAAGACCTAAGCATTTATTGTTGTCTGCAAGAGTCCTGGAACCAATAAAAGATACAGAGGGACACTCACGTACTCTGTCAGGTTGTACAAAAATCTCAGGCTAGTGAGATACAAACCATGGCCTATTCAGGGGCAGGAAGAGAGAGGGGTATCCTGCTGTCGGTTCTGAGTGTCTGTTTGGTCTGACATGCAGCAGCTCCTGGGATGGGATAGATCCAAGCCTTGACTACAGGACCAGAAAAATACATTATTGGCCCATTGGTTCCCATTTGGCTGCTTTGGTGAAGTGAAAGCACTTGGCTGAACCATCGTGTTGGAGTCTGAGTTTATTTGAAGAAAGTATCTAGTGTTGTTCATATTAGCTAGGAAAAAAATATTGAATGCTCCAAGATGGTTTCAGATTTTGACAAATTCTGACAGATTTTTACTGTTCCTCTGGTTGCAGTTTGGTTCTTAGTAACTAGTACAGATTAATATGCTCATGAACATTAGGTGTGAATATTTTCACAAGAAACCACTCACCCACCTTCCCCTTTCATTTGTCCAGTGAAAGGAATTACGTTTACCCTCAAGGACACACACACACACACACACACACACACACACACACACACACACACACACACAGCAGAAACTCTCGGAGCAGGGATTTCTCTGGCTTAATAGAATGGAATGAGTGATGGGTGGACTTGGCTCCTCACGACCACCGGTTCACTATTAGTCACCCTGAATCACTGTCTCTATTTTGCAGAGGAGGAGACTGAGTCTAGGAGAGTCTAGATGATGTATTGTCATCGGCTAGTGTGGGGGTTAGTTTAAAATAAATCCATATTATCTTTTTTGGATCTGGGTCTAGGCCCACAGTTCTCCCTCAACCCCAGAGCTCAGGACATTTGAAGAAGAGACAAGAGAGATGAACAGAATATCCAAGGTGGGTTTGGCCCCCAGTTAACTGTGGAGGAGCATCTGGGCCTGGGTTTGACAGGTTATGGGGTCCCCTGGGAGGGCCAGCATTGTCACGAGGGTTCCTACATGGTGTGTAAAGCCGTGTCTGAAGCTCTGCATGGAAGAGGTCCCTGACGATGGTCCCGTCATCCTCATTCTTGGCCAGCCAGCGGCCACAGGGAAAGGTCATGCACTTTCCAAGAGACGGAGCATCCACCTCTACCCAGTCTACAAACCAGCCTGGGGCCTTGCCTGTAGATGGAGAGAAACACACATACACACAGAGAGACGGAGAGAGAGAGAGAGAAAGAGAGAGAGAGAGAGAGAGAGAGAGAGAGAGAGAGAGTCCATTAAGAGCATGTACCATATGGTTTCCTGTGGGTGAGCTCAGAGACTCCCAGTGCCCTTCCTTTCTGATGTCACCCAGAGCTCCAGAAGTCCTATAGCACCTTTCCCTGACAGCATTGCCTAGATGTCTGTTATTAAGACACACATGTGGCTAAAACTGCATCACACTCCAGGCTGGGTCAGTGAAACCAGTGACAGTGAAAGAGCAGCATTAGAAAGGGGCATTTGCCACTGTTGGTCTTGGAGAAGCACAGAGAAGAGGTAACAGAAGGGCAGGCAAGTCAGAGCAAGGGAAGCAAAATGCTGTCCAGAGTGGACAAAGTTCTCTTTTTTTGCGGGGGGGGGGGGGGTTTCGAGACAGGGTTTCTCTGTGGCTTTGGAGGCTGTCCTGGAACTAGCTCTTGTAGATCAGGCTGGTTTCGAACTCACAGAGATCTGCCTGCCTCTGCCTCCCAAGTGCTGGGATTAAAGACATGTGCCACCAACGCCCGGCTGTGGACAAAGTTCTAAACAAGGAGCTAAGGGATGCAAAGAAAGCTTGTGTTCATGTAGACTCTGTCATCTCACCATATGCTGGAGATGACACTCATGGCTTCCTGGTTCTACTTGTGAAGGATGGAAGGTGAGGCAGCAAAGGCTCAGCTCAGGGAAGGAAATGAAAGCCGGGTAGAGACCCTTATCCTACAGTCCCGACAGTGCCTGCTTCTAGGATGGGGATTCTTCTTCAAACAAAGACATAGAAATTTGGAGAACAGCAAAGAGTCATACTTTACTATGAAAAATATATGGACACACACCCTTTGTCTGGCTGCTGTGTCAATGAGTTCCACAAAGGACTGACTGACTCATGGTTCCTCATCTGGAGTCCCTGGGCCATCCCTAGGCATTATCAGAACCCGAGTCAGAGATGCCGGGGTGGCCCTAGGAGTCATGTTCTAGTATTTCCTCCCATTTGGGTGACTTCAGTGCACCATCAATTTAGAGACCCATTAAGCTATCTCAGGGGCTTTCCAATCCAGTTGCACATTAAAATCACTGAGGTTGGGGTCTGGAGAAAGGCTTCCCAAGTCACCTGTGTCCAGGTCCCAGTGCAGATCAAAAAGGCCAGAATTGGTGGCAGCCAGGGATCTGCCAGGCAAGTGGGACGAGACACTTTGTTATTATGGAAGTGGTGCATCCCACACTGACTTGTCGATGAGCTCTCTAGTTCAACCAGAGAACAGATGGGAAGCAAACCAGACCTGTGTTGTCATGGCCAATCCTAACTTTCCACAGGTCTCCCAGATCCAGCGTCTCCACGGTGAAGATTTCAATGCTGTCCCTTTCAAACTTGTCACTGTTAGTCTTGGAGGACTTCAGGAGGGTTATTCCTGCCAACCAGATAACGCCATCATGACCAAACTTCTGAACTTCCACCAAACCATCAAAGGTACTACACCTCCCACTGGGCACCCCTCTCTCTCTCTCTCTCTCTCTCTCTCTCTCTCTCTCTCTCTCTTCTCTGTGTGTGTGTGTGTGTGTGTGTGTGTGTGTGTGTGTGTGTTGTGTGTGGTGTATGTGTGGTGTATGTATGGGATGTGTGTGTATGTGTGATGTGTGTATGGGATGTGTGTGTGTGGTATGTGGTGTGTGTCTCTCTGTGTGTTGTGTGTATGTTATGTGTGTGTTTTGTGTGTATGGTTCCCAGCTTCTGAAATAACTCTGGCACTCCCTGAAGATCTTATAGTGGGGACCCTGGGATCCAGGGCTGAGTTTTATTGGACTTGAAAGAGTCCTTTCTTCCAGGTTATTATTGGGGTACAACTAGGGCAAGCGGTAGCCCTCTTTTTCTCCTGGGACCTAGTACTGTGTTCTGCTATAAGACAGTGTGGCCTGAACTACCTGGGAACCTTCTGCTAAGTCTGCCAGAGTGCCCAGAAAAATTCTGTGTTTCTTTCTTACCGTTGTCATCTTGTGTGCCAAAGAGTGTGATGAAGACATTGGCATCTGTGCCAGCATTCTTCTTGTCCCCAGTCTTTATGGTCACTGAAAATGTGGTTGATTTGTCTGCCAGGAGAAGAGGACAGAGAAGTGAACTGTAGATCACCTGAGGATCCCAAGAAATGGGAGAGAAGGCTACTTGATCTGTCCACTGTGGCTGTCATTCCAGTTCCTCTCCTGTATCAATCCTATACCTGTAAGTGCCATGGTCAGCAATGAGCATGTAGCTGTCCACATGGTCATTCCTGCAAATCAATTTCCTTGTCATGTCTTTAACTCTAGAAACTCCTCAAAGTATAGAAATACCCCTGCCCTGCCTACAGGAGCCCTTGGTCTGTCAAGGTGGTACACAGTCAAGGAGACATGAGGTGACTTGGGTGTCTGCAGCCCATAGCCAGGAGCTCTGGTCTGACTTCTCTGACCTCTCTAGGCTGGGCAGGGCTTCACATACTAGAGATAAGATCATGGGCCTCTTGCCATGCAGCTAGTACTTTTTTCTCAGAAATACACCTCAGGAGCCTAGAAATGTGCCTAGAGGAAGAACACAAGACAAATCAGAGCCAACTCAGTCATTCCTCCCCTGAACAGCACAACCCATAGCTGTGGGTCCCCCACATTCCAAACCCTATGCCAGGCATATGGAAGCCTCCCACCCCCAACTTCTACAATCTCTTAGTGGAGGGAGGAGGGGGCGGGACAGCTAGAATATCCAAGAAAGAAGTGCCCAGAACCCATAGGTAAGGAGAGACCAGAGGAGGGAATGGGAAAGAGAGATAGAAGTAGGGGTGAGGGAGGGGGTGGAGGGAGGAGAGAAGAGATAATGGGGAATGGGGAAATCATCTCTAATACAAGAAACCTTTTTGTTCCAGAGCCAGGTTGTCAAGGGGGTTATTGTCACCATGTCCCCCACCCTCCTCATCTTCGCTAGGTAGCACATAGGACTCGTCCACTGGCAAGAGCTCCCTGGATAGCTGGCCATCATCCTCCTCCACTGCTAGCCACCGTTGGCATGGGAAGTAGTACCTGCAGGGGCAGGGTAAGGAAGATTGGGGTGTCTCTCTGGATCTCATATGGGAGTTGAAACAGGCTTAGAAGGAAGGACCTGCCTTGGGCTGAGACTCCCCTGTCTGACCTCCATGGCATTACCCCCCCATTCTGCCCAAGTCTAGGAATTACCCACAGGTCTGCCTGAGATAAATAATAAACCCAGCGACAGGTTCAGTCTGCGATATATTGGGTGGAGAAATCTAGAAAGAGAGGCATGTATGAGACTGTTATCACCCCTTTTTGGGCAATCGGAGTCGGCTCTTTGGACACAGTGCTGCACAAGGCAGGTGCTCCAAGACCATGTATGGAGTCCATGGACTTCGATGGCATGAACCAAGTATGCTTGGGGGGCAGTGTAGAGTGTGTCTACAGAGAAGAAAGTGACCTCGCAGCTGTCAGGGAGAGGATGTTCATGAAGACTCCTCCATGGAAAAGCAGAACCCAGTACACTGGTGGGACCCTGAGAGGAAGGTGGGCCAGGATGACAGATAGATGGGTTACTAAAGACTCACTTCTTTAGTCCAGTGCTGTCTCCTGTCTCCTGACTCCAGCTAATCCTCATGTGATGCTGACAATCCCTTCCTAGGATTGTCAGATTTAGCTAATGGAGGGCCAGGATTCCCAGTTACACTTGAATTTTGCACAAACAATAGATCATGCTTTGTGTGTATCCCACCTAATATTTAGAATGTACTTGTGTGGCTAAGGGTAGGCTCTCTGTAGGAATCTACTGTTGCTCTGTTTCCTTCCTTCCTTCCTTCCTTCCTTCCTTCCTTCCTTCCTTCCTTCCTTCCTTCCTTCCCTTTCTTTCTCCTCAGCCATGCCAGGGCGCCATGAAGGCTGCAGGTCAATGCCTAAACTCCGGAGCAGCTCAAAGGGTCTCAGTATCCATGCCCTCTGCAACCTGGGGGCCATTGCTCTCCATCTGCACCTCTTCTCCTTGCCCTTATTTGTAAAAGCCCCATTTATGAACTAGTCCAGCTCTGAGGTGGGCAATATCCTGGCAAGTGTCTCCTCTGGCTGTTTGTGTCTTCAGCACCTCCAAATGTCAGAGAAGCAATTTGGAAGGTGTGATGTCAGCCCTGCACTCAGATGGGTGAGGAAGGCCATCTTTTACTGACAGACTGGGAGGACAAGAGTCGCTGCACTGGGGCTACACTGAGTAGACAGTCATGAAAGTGCTTCTGTGGGAAATGGGCACTGCTCTATTTCTCAGGCTTTAAATGTGTGAATCCACAGGTTAAACTCTCACCCAATAAGATGACTCAAGGATAATAGGCTGTCGTTCTAAATTATGGCAGAGAGAGAGGGAGGGGTGGGCTGTGGCAGAGACAATGAGAGCCAACAAGGGCAAGGACAGAGGCAGTGACAGAGAGAAAGAGCCTAGGAGGTAAAGGGGGTGGGAACAGAAACCAGAAAGAAAAGGTTCATCCCTCCCACAGGCGCCTGCTGAACACAAGCTGCACCGACACATGCTTTAACTTTGTGCAACTCCATTGTCCCCAAGACATCTGCAGCAGGATCCTGAAGGCCACCACACTCACAGCTGCAGCACCCGCCAGCAGGGCTCCCCTTGGAACCTGCTTCCAACAGGAAGAAGCAGATCTCAGCTGGAGCATGGCCAGGGCTGCAAACTGGATGTTTAGCCTTCTTCCCCCAGGGCCAGTAACCACACATGGAAGTCCTGGAGGGACTGGGCCTAGTGACCCTTCTGTCCTCCCACAGGAGTAAGTCCTGCTCAAACAGGTCTCTGGAGTCAGAAGATGTAGCAGGCAGGGGCTGGTAAGGAATAAGCATAGGGGCAAGCAGATGTTCTGGGCCAGAGAGGCAAAGCACATAGCTCAGATGGGGTGAGGCAGGAAGGAGTCCCAGGCTGAGTGGGTAGAACAGTCATATGGAATCAGAAATTGGGACCAGCTTAAACACACACACACACACACACACACACACACACACACACACACCTTACTTGAAAATAAAAATAAAAATTGCACACATTAAGCATAAATAGTTAGCAGGGCCTGTGGTACTGAACCTGTAATCTGAACTACCAGAATGGCTGATGGCTGGAGTAGGAAGATCAGAAGTCTAGGTAACTTAGATGCTGCTTCACATTAAAAGCAAGAAGAGGACTAAGTATACAGCTTGATGTACAGTGAATGTCCGAAACAAATGAGCAAATAGACTAAGATGCTATTTCCCAGTTTTGTGTGTAAGCTAACAACAGGACAACCTTAAGTGGCTGATGCTGTTGCTGATGACTACCTAGAACTCAGGAACTTTGAACTTGATCATTGCTCAGCCAAGCTTTCTTCTGGATGCTGGGGAAACACAATAGTGACAAGAGAGGAGGAAATCATTTTTATGTGCTACTGTTGAGAAATGATGACTAACTAGGTCAGATAAAAAAGCATCTAGAGAAAACAGTAGAGAGGGCATAACAGGGGTCTACGACGCAGTCCAGCAAGGCAGAGACCCACCTAAATACAGGCACAGGGATCTCTGAGGATGGAATGCCAAGGAGAGAGGACCACCAATGCAAAGGCTCCAGGAAGATCCATTTTTGTTTGGCTCAAGGAATAACATGAACTGGGCAAAATGGAGTCTGGGTGGGGGCAGGGCAGTCTGGGAGGAGAACAGAGAGGCTATAGAAGCCAGGCAGGACATGCTTGTGTTCATTCTATAGAATACAGGAGCCTCTGCATGTTTTAGGGCAAAGGCATATAGGATTCTGGTCTTGGTTACATCAGATGGCAAGTCAGGAGGTTGTGAGCAGGATGAAGATGTAGAATGGCATTATAGGCTCAGACCCATGCTCTTCTTTGCCAGGAGCCACCACATTGGGCTAGAAGCTTGGGGGTAGCTGTGAGACAGAGGGGGATACAGGAGAACCAGTTGGAAGGGAGGTTTCTACCTTGGTCCCCAGTTAGGTGAGGATGGTGTCAATTTCCCTGCCCTGTGAAGGCTGAGAGAGCCAGGGAAGGCCCCAGAACCTCTCACGGCTAGTAGTGTTTCTAGGAGATCTGCTATCTGTCTTCTGGACTGATGTGATTTTCTCTTTTACTCCAAGACTAAGCTGTATTCATTGTCAGTGTGAAGGCTGTTGAAGCAAGCTCACTACAGACCCTCACAGAAGAGGGCTTCTTAGTAACAAGTGACAAACCAGTGACATGTGCACAGAAAAACATGGGGCAAGATGGAGAGGAGAGGAGGGAAGGAAGACCAGTGAGAGGCCTTCTCTCCCAAGAACAACAGAAACACACTCTGTCTGGACATAGACATAACCAGAACTCCTCGCAGTTCAGGGCAGAAAATTCTTGCAAATTACCTAAATGCACAAAGAAACAGTTGGACAAGAGAGGAAATGTACCCAGGGGGTGGCACTTTAATTTCTAAATATACAATTCCCCACATATTCATTTAATGGCAGAACAATCAAACTCCCAAGAGGAGCTTTTTTTTCTAAATCACTTAATGTCTTGATTTGGAAAAGGTAAGAATAGCTAATATTCTCACAGGATAATGAAAGAGGACAAGTGCTGACAGGCATTCAAATAGATTACAAAGCTACAATAATTTTTAAATTGTTGGGCTGGACCAGAAATGTCAAATCAACAGAACAGAGTAACTAACCCTGACTGAGCCAGAGGGGAAGCTGAGTGAGTCTTTCCAGACTGTCTCTCAGCCATTCTGTCCTTTCCTAGGTGAAAAGCCTCTGACTTGCAGGGCATCTTAGGAAGTAAGCAGGATGGCATCACTAAGCCAGTTTGTTAGAAAAGGAGATGACAGGAGGCAGCAACGTGTGCTGGGTAACCTAGTGTAGTGGCATCTTGTTTCACCAGTGGGCTTGCAGTAGTGGCCGCATCCTAGGGGCATGGCTTCATGTCTGCACACCTGAAGCCTTGACCCTAGGATGCGACCACCACTGCAAGTTAACTGGCAAAACAAGATGTCACTACCACGTAGCATGAGTTTGGCAGAGGATCCACACAGGTCAGAACCCTGTGGTCCCCATCACAGGAATTTTGGGGAGCCAGAATACTGAGTTATCTGTGAGATGTACATCAGGCCCCCTTGAAATGACCCGGTAAGTTTGGGGAGGTTGATAGGGTGAGCTCTGTTACCCCCTGTCCTGTATGGAACTTGGCTCAAGGAGAGGACATGGTCTAAGATACAGCAGGCTGCAGGCCAAGAAATGTATCCAACAAATACTTATTTATTAAGTGTTTACTAAATTTCATATATTGTCAGACCCTCAGCGGTCCTGACACCATTCCAGGGCTAGCATGCATTCGACTGTCACCACTGAACTCCACATGGAAGAGCCTTCTTTCAGCTCAATTTCTCTGGATTCCCTCCTCCAGGAGACAGTGTCCCCTAGTGGTAGGAAACACACCACAGCTCAAATCAGTGGTCTGGATACCAAGCCCTACTCTGGCACCAGCTGGTTCTGGGGTGTGGTGGTTTCAAAGAAAATGGCCCCCAAAGAGACTGGCACTATTAGGAGCTGTGGACTTATTGGAGGAAGTGTGTCACTGTGGGTGTAGACTTTGAGGTCTAGTTTGCTCAAGCTTCCCTCAGTGTGACAGACAGTTGACTTCCTGTTGACTGTAAAATGTAGGACTCTAAGGTCCAGCACCACCTCTGCCTGCATGATGATAATGGAATGAACCTCTGAAACTATAAGTGAACCACTCCAATTAAATGTCTTTATTTCGAAGAATTGCTGTGGTCATGGTGTCTCTTCACAGCAATAAAAACCCTAAGACAGAAGTTGGTACCAGGAGTGGGGTATTGCTGTGATAGGCCTGGCCACGTGTTTACTTGGAAGAATTAGGATTTGGGGTTAGGAAAGCAATGGAATCCTTTAAGCATTGCTTAATGGGCCATACTAGTAGGAACATAGAGGACAGAAGTGCTAAGAGTTGTTTGAACTATGGGGGAGGCTCACTCAAGAGGTTTCAGAGGAGAAGAATTTTAGTATGTTACCTAGAGATCATTCTTGTGGTATTTTGGTGAAGAAAGTGGCTGCCTTTGCCCTTTTCCAAAGAGTTTGCTGAGGCTAAATTCCATTGGCAGAGGAAATCTCAAAACAGACTAGCATATACTCTGTCATGTGGATCTTAGTGGTAACTCTAAAGAAGATATATAATGAAAAGGAGCAAACTGAGTAAGAAAAAATACTTGAGAAGAAAAAATGCACCGGAAAGTGGAATGGAGATAAACCTCTGTTCAAGGAGATAAATGGATTAAGAAGTGGAATAAAGGGAGTGGTGATCTCAGGGCAAGATCCCACCCAGCTATGTTTCCAACTTGTGAAAAGGAACTGAAGAAAAGCTAAGATTATGGTGTGAGGGGGCACACCTTTAATTCCAGCATTGGGAAGGCAGAGGCTGGTGGATCCGTGAGTTTGAAGCCAGCCTGGTCTATAGAACAAGTTTCAGGACAGCCAAGCTTAGACAGTGAAGGACAGAAAGTTGGTGAAAATGTAATTGAACAAGGAGGCCGTGTTCCAGCTCCAGTAAGCCCCAGAACTTGTCAGTTTCACCCATGTGGTTCTGGCTTTAGAATCAAGGATAAAAGAAAGGAGTTATGAAATAAAGCCACTGAGGCTAGGCATGTGTCCCTGAATGGAGGCCCAGAGAGGCCATTGATTGAAGCTGTAAAGTTGAAGCCTGGATTGCCTTGGAGACCCCAAGATGTTAGAGACACCAGAGTTGTGGGATACCTGCTGAGTAGAGCTGCTAACAAGGAGTGGAACCAGCCCAAGAGAGAAAAGCATGCTACAGTCAAGCTTGAATGGAATTGGAGATCTGAAGAGTGCTTTGACATCAGACATGGAGATGAAGAATTTGGAATTTGCCCAGCTGGTTTTTGGTCTTCCTTTGGTCCAATATTTCCTCATTATGCTCCCTTCCCTGAATTTTGGAATGGTAATGTATATCCTGTGTCATTTTATGTTGTATGTGATCTACTTTCTGATTTTGAGTTTTACAGAGAGGTTACAGTTAAGAGATTACATGCATCTCAGGAGAGACTTTGGCCTTTAAAACAAGTTTGAGACTGTTATAGGCTATGGAGACTTTTGAAATTGGCCTGAATGCATATTTTTGCATTATGATATGGCTATCAGCCCTTTGGGGACCAGGGAGTGTAATGTGGTGGTGTGAAAGAAAATGACCCCCAAAGGGACTGGCATTATTAGGAGGTGTGGCCTTGTTGGAGGAAGTGTGTCACTGTGCAGGCAGGCTTTGAGGTCTCTTCTCAAGCTTCCCTCAGTGTGACAGTTTACTTTCTGTTGACTGCAAGTGTCTACAAACGAAGTTTGATTGATATACAGTCCCATTCCCCACTTCAGTGTCATTTAAAGTTTTTTTATTTGTTTGTTTGTTTGTTTTGAGACAAGGTCTTACTACGTAGCTCTGGCTTGCTATGTAGACCAAGCAGGCCTTGAACTCACAGAGATCTGTCTGCCTCTGCCTCCTGAGTGCTGAGATTAAATCTGTGCACCAGCATGCTCAGCTAAGGCTCAGTTTGTGCTTGTCCATTAGGGAGCCTTCTACAGAGATCAAATGCTATGGTCCCCAGAGCATTAAAACCTTCCTAAGTTGATTTCTTCAAGGAGAGTTGTGAGTGAGATGCTGAAGTTGGTGTTCTACAGGACTGTTATCTGACAAGGCAAGAACCTCTGGGAGGAAGAGAAGAGAGGCAATGCTCACTCTGATTCCTTTATGGTCATCCTGGCCTTGGCCAACCCACCCTTGCCCTCAGACATCACCTCCCAGTGCCTGGTCCTCTAGTTTAGTGACAAGCATAACCTCCTGTCCCTCCCTTCAAGTCCCACTCACGTGATCTCATTATTCATGTCAGTGATGTCTACTCTATCCAGGAACCAGCCTGGCCTGTTGCCTGTGTTGTCATGGCGAATCCGAATCTTGGTCAGAGCCCCCAGGTCAATGGCATAGATGGTGAAGGTATCTGTCTAGGAATAGAGAAAGCATGACTCAGAGGGGCAACACATGCTCCCCACTCCTGCCTTCAGCTCTAGTCTCTCAAGCACCCAAATGAAGACAATAAAACCCAAAGCAACTAGAGGTAGAGTGTAGAAAATGCAGTTCCTTAGTCTGGTGTTAGCAACATACTTTTTAGGGGGGAGGAGTTGAGGTCTGTGTGTAGCTTAGGCTCATCTTGAACTTGTCATCCATCCCTCTTCCTCTGCCTCCCAAGTGCTAAGGTTACTGGTGTACACTGCTATGCCTAGTTCTTACACTGTTGCTTTATAACCTGGGCTTACAAGGATATCTTCTCAATTGCATTGTGTCAAAGAAGGTAGAGGTAGGAGAAAGACAGTGACCTTGAGAGAAGCAGAAGGGAAGCTAAGTGAGCTGGTGGAAGATGAATGGGTGTGAGCCATGTGTTCTGTGGCCCACATACTTCTGTGGGTCACCATATGCATCAGAGGAAAGAGACAAAATGGAGACCCAGTAAGTGGATGAGGCCTTCTGGATATACCTTTTAAAAACTCTTTATTTTGAAAAAGATTTCAAACGTCTAAAAACCTTGAAACAGATATAATCATGGCCCACCTTCTCTTAGATGCTGCTTCTACATGCAACATTAGCTGGATGACTTCATCTTGTCTCTCTCATGTTTTTACTTTCTTTGTCTTTCTTTTTCTGGATCAGTTTAAAGCAGGTGGTATAAATACTATGATCCTTTACCCCTAAATATTTCAATTTGGATCCCTAATAACAAGGACATTCTTATTTAACATCATGCAATGATCCAACTTCTGTTAACTTCAACACAATACAGTCATGGCACTTAAGACTAGGGACAACATTCTAAGGAACATGTTGTTAGGTAAGTTTTGTCACTATGCAAACATCATGCTGAATGTTTACACAAATTGAGATGGTTCAATGTCACTAGGTGACACACTCTCAGGGGACCACATAGCATATGACAATCATTATCAGTTATAATGTTACATGGTGCATGGCTGTGCTATTATCTAACATGCAGTCAGTCTTATACAACAACTCTACCAATTTGTCCTCTACAGTAATGCCCCAGTCCAGGAATATAGTGGCTATAACTTTCCAAGGTAAGGCACTGAGATGTAGAAATAAAAGCCAGAACTTAATCATGGGAGGGATGCTGAAGGGTTAGAAATAGCTCATGGAATGAACTGGAAAGTATCTTAGTGGATTTGATTTATTGTCCCTTCCCGTGTTGACAAGAGAACTTGGTCTGGAGACAGGGGTAAGAATAGGAGGGTGAGAGGAGGGAGGGACAGGAGATTTTGTAAAATCTTGAAGGACAGGAGAGCAGCTTTCTTTTTCATGTCTTTCCCTTTTTTGCTGAAGAGTGAGTTGCGCACACTTCGTTCATGGTTTCTTTTCCTCAGAAGAAGGTTCAGGCTTGGCAGCCACTCTTTCAATGTCACAGTGAGAATCTCTCTGTCCCTGTCACGCAGCTACACCATACTTACCTGTCCAGATTGTCATTCCTGTCCACCAAGCCTCCCAGAGTGTCATCTCTTTGTTTTGTGAGACAGAGTCTCACTATATAGTCAAGGCTGGCCTCAAACTCAGGGGCTGGGGAAATGGCTCAGCAATTGAGAGCACTCATCCCTCTTCTGGAAGACTAAGATTGATTCACAGCACCCACCCAGTAGTTTAGAGCTGCCTATAATTCCAGTCCCAAGGGACCTAATGACCTCTTCTGACCTTTGTGGGGACTGAAAATGCACAGTGCACAGACATACATGCAAGCAAAAACCCAATCACAAAAAATTAGAAATAAATCAATTTTTTGAAGTCTCTCAGTTCACTTGGTGTATAAATGCAGTATTCATTGGTTGTCCTTGAGAACCAACTAGCTTATGGAATTCCCTTGCGGGGATCTGCCTGTAGTCTTTTCATAACTCTCCGCAAAATACTTGTGCCTACAGAAAGAAGCGTAGCTGCAGCCAGGTCTCACTGGACTGAATGCAACACCCTGTTAGACACACAACAGACATGATACTGGCTGAGATTGCTGTGGGCAAAGTGTTCCATATCTGGTTTTCACCCACCCAGGGGCCAGAAAGCTCTTGCCCTACCTGGCCCTGCTCAAACTTGTTGGACTTGTCTGATTTCTTCAGGGGCCGCTCCCCTGTGTCCCCGTATTCCTCACCGTAGATGGTCAGGTAGACGTTGGCATCAGTGCCAGCCTTGGGCATATTCCCTGTGATCACCTGGACCTCATAGGTGTTGGCTGGAGACACAGAAAGATACAGCATTGAGAACACCAGGGCCACAAGTCAGAGCAGTGGCCCAGGCCTTGGAGCCAGGTAGACCCTGGAAGCAGGAAGGTTCTACTGCTATGGCCATACCAGCTTACCCTTCTCCCACCCAAGACCTGAATTTGCCATGAAACCAAGAGCCACTGGGCCTCAGCAACCCTCCTACCTTACCTCCATATTCAGACATATCAAGATGTGTGAGAGTCCCTCCCAAAGCCAATGTTTCCCCTTGAGAGGCACAGGTCAAGGGTAGTGCTTAGCTCCAAATGGAGGGGTCAATGGTCACTTTCCATGTGCCGGTGAGGAGAGCTGTTTGTGAACCACAGTGGGGTCCCACCTACTCAGTCTCTACTTGAGGGACATTAGGTCACTCTGCCCCTTCCCTGGTGCCTTCAGGGGAAATATGCCCTCCCCGTTTCCTTTCCAGGCTTACGCTCAGGACCAGGCCGACCCGCTGGGACCAATTCCACGACAAGTTCATTGTCCTCCTTGCCCCGGGCCAGCCAGCGGTTGGCTTCGAACTTGTACTGTTGGATCACCTCCTGCATCCCTGGCCCAAACTCCTCCTCTTCCTCCTCCTCCTCTGTCTCCTCCTCTTCTTCCTCTTCTGATGAGGACTCTTCAGATGAGGACTCTTCTTCCTCGTCACCCTCATCTTCCTCATCACTGCCTTTCTTCTTTTTCTTCTTCTTCCTCTGCAACTTGGCCTTCAGCCTTTCCTTCTTTAGCAGTTGCCGCAACTTGTCCTTCTCCTTCTTCTTCCGAGCCTCCTCCTCAGGGGTCAGGTTTGCCTCCTGCACCACCAAGTGCCGCAGCCACACTGTGTCCACGAACCAGCTGGGCCCAAAGCCCTCGCCTGTGTGTCCCAGCCGGATCTTGTAGATCTCACCCACATCCGCCGCTTCCAGCTGTGCAAAGTGTGGGGCAGTGGCTGACATGGTCCCTGCCACCAGCCCAGCCTCCCCCAGATCTGAGCTGCAGTGTAGAGAGGTCTGGGCACCCACTCAGAAGTTTGAAAGTTCCCCCTCTCACACTATGCCTGGCCCTCGCCTGGCTTAACAAAAGACATTTCTAACTCCTGTGGAGTTAATCTCCCTGTTTTTGCCATTCTTTTGCCCAACTCTTGCTTCTATATCTTTGCTCATGCAGCTCCCTCACAATGGAAGCCTTCTGTTAGTCCCCCCCACCACCACCTTTTTTTTCCAAACAGGGTTTCTCTATGTAGTTTTGGAGCCTGTCCTGCAACTAGCCCTTGTAGACCATGATGTTCTCAAACTCACAGAGATCTGCCTGCTTCTGCCTCCCGAGTGCTGGGATGAGCCACCACTGCCGCCTGGCTGTTAGTCCCTTCTTACCTCCAGCTCCAACATGTTCATAATTCTTAAAAACACACAGAGTCTGGCAGTGGCGGTGCATGCCTTTAATCCCAGCACCCGGGAGGCAGAGGCAGGAGGATCTCTGTGGGTTCAAGGCCAGCTTGGTCTATGGAGTGAGTTCCAGGACAGCCAGTACTGCACAGAGAAACCCTGCCTCAGGAAAAATAAAATTAAATAAAAACAACCAAACAAAAAAAAACCACAGACAATACCTTCATGTGATCACTATTAGGGAGGTACATTTAGCGATAAACAAAGAAATGTTTTTCTTTTCTGTAACAAATAAAGAAAACCCTCACCCATTGTCTCTGAGGTCCCCACCCTTCCCAATCACACAACCTGGGTTTACCAGACCCTTATGCTCAAAGGGGGCCCAGGACTTAGTTGCCCCTGGTCCTATTCTGCCACCTAGATACTCTAGAGTAGTGTTGTCATTTGAAAAGGAAATTATCCCCAAGGCTCCTGTGTCTAAACAGCCAGCCTTCAGCTGGTGGCACTGAAGGTTGTGAGACCTTAAGAGGCCAGGCCCTGTTGAAGGGACTGAGTCACTAGGAGTGGCCTCAGGACTTTATAGCCCAGCCACAGTCCCCAAGACTCTCTACATTGTCACTATAGATGCAAAGTGGCCACCTGCCTCACACCCCTGCCACCATGCCTTCCTTGTAATGACAGACCCTAGCATCCTCAAACCATAAACTGAAACAAACCCTTTTGTCCTTAAGTTAATTTCACCCCCCCCAAACATTTTGTCACAGTAATGAGAAAAGGAATTAATACAAGCCATGAGTTCCTTTTAAGGACAAAGACCATCATTTGGGGTCTCTCTCCCCTTGGGCCTGGGGCACAGTGGCTCATCCTCAGATTCATTGTCTTTGTATCATGAGTCCCACATTCTCAGGAAGAGGGGACTGAACTGAGGTTCACCCTTCTTGGGGAGCCCAACCTGAAGTGTGCCTGACTTTCTTGAGTACCTTGATACTGAGCCCATCTTCACGGCTCACTCCTTTCAAAGTCATGTTCAGACAGTTGTCCCATTTGAGTGGTCTCAGTCTGAGGCCCAAGGCTGTCCAGTAGTTCAGTGCCCTACACTTTAATTTTAGATGAGAACACAGCTCTCCCGACTTCTTATTCAGGGAACCACAATGGAGCTAGCCCACCTTTGTAAGGAAATCATCAAACAAGATGGTGTCCAGGGCCTAGGTAAAGTAGAATTTCTCTTTCTTTGTTACTCAGGGGGGTGGGAACTGTGCACTGTTCAATTATATTTCTATGACTCTGTATCTGACACTGGCTCCTTTTATTGCTATGGGGGGCTGTGGAGCCAGCCAGGCAGTAATTATAGAGCTGGATTATACTGATGAGGAAGCCGAGGAGGTCCCAACAGGGCAAATACATAGGCTTGGGCCTGTCAGTAGTGTAGAAGGACATATGACCCCATGGGGGCCCTATACCTGTAATGCTCCAGACATTTGTGACCCTGACCTGGCCCCAACTCAGGACCTTTCCTGGGCATTGGAAAAGGCTTTTCACTGAAGATCAAGGTGGTGCAAAAACACACATGGCACACCCAGCATGAGCGTGCTTTCTCTACACACATGTCTGTAGGTGCACACACGTGGTTGTACACACATATACATACACACAGCATAAAATACTCAATGGCTTCTGCATCCTCCTCCACTACCAACAATGTGTTCACATTTACATCCTTTTTTCCTTCTAGTCAAAGGCTTGCAATGTGAGGAGAGGAGGCCCAAAGACATTAAAAGCTCATTAGTAAACTCTGTCATGTCCCATGGGCCTGCTTAAGAAATATGGACTTGTCACTAGCCTGGGAGAACTTCAGAGGCAGAGCCGTAGACAGGGAGTAGGCAAGGGACCCAGCCCTGGTGCCATCATTGGTGGAATAAGAACTAGTCACTGCAGACTGACAGTGTATTGGAACTGCTAATTGAACTTCCAAGAGAAAGCTATCTCAGAGAACACACCCACTTCCAAAGACGGATTTGACTTGTTTAGGGTGTGGATGAGGCAGTATTCCTCAAAGGTCACAAGGTAACTCAAGTGTAAGGCCAGGAAGGACTCCTACTCATTTCAGGTCCACAGACTCAGATCCAAGAAAGAAGTTGCTATTCAAGGGCACATGATAGAACAT
The DNA here is from genome assembly GCF_003668045.3 of Cricetulus griseus. Classification (NCBI taxonomy): domain Eukaryota; kingdom Metazoa; phylum Chordata; class Mammalia; order Rodentia; family Cricetidae; genus Cricetulus; species Cricetulus griseus. The sequence continues at coordinate 162,632,798 of NC_048595.1, forward strand.
GGCCAAACATCCCCATTTTCTCCTTCCTAGTTCAAAACTCTATACTCTGCTCATTGCTTCCAGGATTTCCCTAGGGAAACCAAGAGAATTTTGGTTCAACCTGTCCGGCAGGTAACATCTCCCACTCAGCTGGAGAGTGGCAGCCTATTCTCCAGTGGGTGTTGGATGAGGAAATCAGATTGCCCAAGGCACCACCATAGAGACTGCTAGTCCTGTGTTGGCATCACCATTGCCTCAAGTTCACACACCTGGAATATGTCCTTGGATGCCCGGTCAAACACTTTGGAGCGGCTGGAGAGGAAGAGGATTTCGGTCTTTCCTTCTTCACCATAGATCTGCACATAGACTCGGGAAGTGGTGCCTGCACCACCCACATCCCCTGTCCATGTCTCAATCTCATAGTGGACCACTAGGTGAACATATATGGGAGAAATGGGGCATTTAGTAATAGCAACAATGACAGCAACAAACATTTCCACAGCCAGTCCCACGTCCATCCCACATGCCTGATCCTTCACAGGCATCATTACTCTAACTGCCCAACACAGTGAGCCAACATTTTGCAGATGGACAAGCTTAGGCTTAGAGGAATTGAGTAGGCTGTAAAATGGCAAATCTATGCAATCGATTGCTACATCTAGTCATCCATGGCATCACATGTGTCCTTAGAGACCAGGAGAGAGGGGGATTTCATGCAGCAGCTGTCACTCTCTATCATCTGCCTGCCTGCTATATTTTGAATGTTTGTTCCCTCTAAGACTCATACTGAAATCTAATTGCTTTTATAAGATGTAGAGGCTTAAGAAGTGAACAGGTCATGAGGACTCAACCCTTCTGACTTCTTTCTCTGTCCCTATCCGCCATGTTAGAACGCATCAAGAGGACTCTGGCCAGATACCAGCACGTTTGTACTGAACTTCCAGGGTATAGAGCTATAAGCCAATTAGTCTGTGTTCATCTCATGTTATATAGTTTATAATACTATAGACTACAACTACTATACTATTTCAATACTGCATTGTAGCAACAAAAATTAGATTATATTGTAAAGCTACTAATACTAGGCAGATACCACAGGGCAGGAAGAAGCAAAAGCTGTATTTATTCTCCTTCATTGTAGGAAATGACAAGAGGTTGCAAAGATAGTGCTCATTTAAATATTAGCAGCCTTCAGAATATATCAACACATGTCCTGCACAGAAAGAGACGTGAGTATTTTGAAGTGATATTTATTAAGCTGTTAGAGAGGTTATTGGTTATTGGTAGCAGTTATATGGAAACATGTTATTGGTAGGTAGCAGTAGAAGGCACTGCAAATGGAGTAGATGTCTCTCCCTAAAGGAGTATGGTACCAGGTGCCAATTGGTGTGAGTATTCTGTCTTGGTAGAAGACAGCATTGGGATTTCTTTTTAGATAAAACTAGGTGTGTGTGTGTGTGTGTGTGTGTGTGTGTGTGTGTGTGTATGTGTGTGTGTGTATGTATGTGTGAGTGTGTGTATGTGTGTCTGTGTGTGTTTGTGTTTGTGTATTATGTGGGTGTATGTGAGTGTGTGTATATGTGTGTATATGTGAGTGTGTATATGCGTGTGTGTATATGTGTGTATGTATGTGCATGTATATGTGTATGTGCATGTGAGTGTGTGTGCATGTGTGTCTGTGTGTGTTTGTATGTGTGTGTGCATATGAGTATGTGTGTATGTGAGTGTGTATGTGTGTGTTTGTGTATGTATGTGTGAGTATATGTTTGTGTATGTGTATGTGAGTGTTGTGTATATGTGAGTGTGTGTGTATGTGTATGTGAGTGTTGTATGTATGTGAGTGTGTGTGTGTATGTGAGTGTTGTGTGTATGTGAGTGTGTGTGTGTATGTGTGAGTGTTGTGTGTATGTGAGTGTGTATGTGTATGTGTATGTGAGTGTGTGTGTGTATGTGTATGTGAGTGTTGTGTGTATGTGAGTGTGTGTGTGTATGTGTATGTGAGTGTTGTGTGTATGTGAGTGTGTATGTGTATGTGTATGTGTATGTGAGTGTGTGTGTGTATGTGTATGTGAGTGTTGTGTGTATGTGAGTGTGTGTGTGTATGTGTATGTGAGTGTTGTATGTATGTGAGTGTGTATGTGTATGTGTATGTGAGTGTTGTGTGTATGTGAGTGTATGTGTATGTGTGTGTAAGTGTACATGGAGTGTCAACCTCTATCACTCTCCACTTTAATGTTTTGAGGCTGGGTCTTTTGAGGAAATTTCAGCTCATCCACTTAGCCAGTGGACTGCCTGGCCAGTGGGCTCCGGGGATCCACTTGTCTCCTCTCTCTCTGACCTATTCCACACAGGGATTGCAGATGTGTACACCATACCTAGTTTTCAGTAAGTGCTGTGGATCCTAACCCAGCTAGCTGTGTTTGCTCAGGAAGCACATCTCATTCTGGCTGAAGGACAGCTGCCCCAGCTTTGTGTTGCTTCCAAAGAGAACTCCCATGAAGAAGGCCATGGAGGACAGCTGCAAGCATCTGCCCTCAGGAGAGATGTAGATACACAGTGGCCATGAAAAAGCAGGGTGTGGTCCCCAGCCTCTGGGCACCCTTGGGAGCCTCTGACCTGCCATGAGTGAGGGCTCACATCACAGACTTTGGAAGACAGAGCCAGGGTCATCCTGAACTTTCAGCTCCTCAGAGAAAGCTGCCCACAAAGCAAAGCCTGTCAGCTCACCCTACCACTGTCCTCTTACCCTGCTCCACCCTCCCTAGAGTTCTCACTTCCTCCCTGTTAGGCAATCTGCTCACTCTCTCACAGGTACACAACTTTGGTCTGTTTTGTTAATAGCCACCTTCACAAAGACCAAGGTAGCCCTGGCTGGAGAAAGCTCAATAGACATTTATTAAGTGAAAAGTCCAACCTCCTCAGTTTTCCTAAGGAAAGATGGCATATACTATGCCCCAAAGTTTGCCACAGAATTGAGAATCTACTTTTTTCTGTCTTTGTCTAGGATAAAAGTTTCGTCTATGGGGTTCTCATTTTCCCCATCTTTGAAATGAGCCCTTGTTGCTTCCCAGACCCACAGCACTGTGACAACAGGAACCCTGGCCCCCACCCCCACCACAGGGAGACAAGACTCAGTCACCACAAGGCCTGCTTCCCTTCCTTTGACCCCTCCTTTCTCAGATTCCATCATTCCTCCTCCCCCATTGAACAAGGCAACAAATGCTGAGTTGCCAAGGGCCCACCCAGCCTCGTCCATACATTTCTGGATCTCCACGACCTCGCTGGGGTAAAGCTCCACCTCCAGCCGCCCATCAGCCTGGTTCTTATCCAGCCAGCGGTTGGCAGGGAAGGTATACTGCTTGCCTTGGCGGGGCACACGGATCTGGACGCTGCCCAGGAACCAGCCTGCATGCATTCCTGTGCTGTCATGCCCAATCACCAGCCTGTTGATCTGCAAGGAAACTCCAGGAAGGGTGTGTGAACAGCAGTGTGCAGAAATATTCAAGCCTCCACCTCCATCTCTCTAAAAAATCTCCTCTCAACTGGGACCTCAGGCCCCTTGGGAGAAGGCTGTTCTGGCAATCAGGAACCTGGGGATTCAGCTACCCAGGTGGTCCTTTCCTGCCCAGAGGCCCCACCCCCTCCTCCTCAATCTAACTGACTTCCAAGGTCAACTGTGAGAAGCATATAGCCTGCAGAGTTGGCAAGAACTTCAGAATCTGTTAAGTACTTTAAAACCCCTGTAACCTGTGCTACAGAAGCAGTAAAGTGCTCCACAGGTCTGAAACTGTCATGGCTTTACTTGGGTTTGATTTGAAGTAATACGGTATTTTGCACATTTCTGCGTTGCTTCCTTGTCACTCCCTTCCTGTAGAGTGATAGAATTGGCAGACAATCTCTCCCAACATGGTGGCTCTGTATCTAATCCTCCTCTTACTCTTGGACCTGAGGAACATTGTTCTCTGTCCATTAAGTCTGTAGTCAAGTGCTTTGCTTTTGACATGGCAATGTCTTTGCCTGTAGGGAACAGGGATGAGAGTTCATATGGTCCCACCATCATGCTTATGTGTATTTGGTTTCTCGGGGTTTGAACAGCTTTCATTTTTGTGGAAATGCTGTATACAGGTTGATTTGAACATTAGATGGGATTAGCAGACGGCTTCCAAGTACACTTCCAGCCCTGAGTTTTTCTCTGTAATCGTTTGGGGTTGGGGGCTGCCTATGTCTGGTGCCCAAAGTACATATTTAGAAAATTGTCCACTCAAGCCCTTGTTTTTGCTTTCACACATACTGAGGGCCTCTTTGCAGCTGTTGATGAAACGCTGTCACAGCAGTCACAGATATCACAGCTGACTGTGTGGAGCGCAAGCCCCTGAAACTGCTAGAAGAAAACCAGCTCAGTTTATAAAGCCCAGGAGTTCTCTGAATGCCTGCCTAGGCTGAGGAGAGTGCCATTGTTTCTCTGTGCTGCTGGGACTGTCGAAGTTCCAGGGAGATAATAATGAAGAGATAGAAAAACTGCAGTTGTCTGTTGTATGACATAACTGGAAGCTCCCAAAAGACAAGGGCTGTCACTAGTTCTACATCCCCTAGGACTGGAGGTGGAGTAATTGTTTAGCAGTACATCCCGAGCCCTGACTATAACATATTCAATGCTAGCAATAATCCCAGTGGCATCTCCATCATTGGGAGTAAACTGATGAAGACGAGGTTAAATAACTTACACGTGGCAAGTCAGTGGAAATGCTAGGCTTCCAAGCTCTTGGCCACACTGTTCACTGAGAGAGATTCACTAACATGAGGACAAGTCTCCATGGCCTTCTACTGTCTCCTCTCTCCCCTCTCCTCCTCTTCCCTCAGGCACCCAGAAATCCTTCAGTAAAGGGAACAAAATTGTCATTTCACAATTATTGATTGAGCTTAAATGTAAATACACTAGAAGTTCATTAACCTCAGGAGTAAATGACTGTAACAGATCTTTCCCCAGAGTGCAAACTGATGAGATAAAAGTGTTCCAGGGTACCTGAAAGAAGAGGAAGTCCACAGGAGAGGAGGGACAGAGACCATGAGGTTGCAAAGGACATGCCACACCCGAGTTCATCATCTGACACTTGGAAAAGTACACTCAAATCTGGGATTGGGAAGTATTTTTATCCCTTCCATTTGTTTCTTCCTCCTCTCTTTTCCCTCCCTGAATCCAATATCCCCTTCCTGGAATAGAGGTAAAAATGTCGGGGGTAAAGTTACTACAAATGTGTATTACAGCTCAAAATGTTCTAGAAGCTTAAGTACTGCTCTTGTATCTGCACCTGCTCTGGCCATGGGAGAAAGTAAATACCTCACTAGCAACTCCTAACTAAGTGTGCAGTTCTTTTCCTTCAAAATGGGTTCACCCATGTGCACGTCAGAACAGACGTGAATGTGTATGTGGACATGTATGAACCAATGTAGGAACATGGTGAGACAAGGTCACCTAATTCTGCAACAGATACTTACAGTTCCAATGTTCAGGGTCTCCAGCGTAAACTCATCTACTCGGCCACGTTCAAAGTAGTCTTTGAGGTTGTTGTCAGAAACAAGAAGAACTTGCTTGATGGTGTCAGATTTCTCCCCATAGAGCTTGATGTACACCCTAGAATCTGTGCTGGCCCCGGAGACATCCCCAGTCTTCACACTGATGTGATAGCGGAAGTCTGAACATGCCAAGGCAGAGAGAGATGGGAAGTTAGTGTAGGTTGTACAACAGGGAGCACGGTGTTGGAAAGGATGGGTCAATCTTCAGCTAAGGAAGACCTAGGGTAGGAGTCAGGACATCTGAGCCTGGATCTCAGATCCTGTAACTAGTAGTAGGGGCTCCTCCCTCTCTGTGGAGCCCCCTAATCTATGAAACTAGGGTCCTGCCTCTTCCTGTTGTGTAGTAGATGAATGTGTTGACAGTAGGAAAGTACGTTTTAGACAAGAACAGCCACATTCCAGGTGTCACAGTGTCTCCAGAAATCCCCCGATTCAGGTTCTGATGGTGAGGGAGACATCAAAGACAATAGAGCTTTCCGGTACTTAGCACGTTGGGCACACATTCTATGCTATTATTGCTAAGTACTCTCATCCCAACCTTATAGGCAAGGGATGTAGGATTCAAAGGTTGGGTGTTTGACATGAAATGGTTGGTTACAACAAAGTCACCATCCAGGAGTAAAATCTTGGTATGTATTTAAAAGTTACTCCCTTCCCTAATAGGATGTCATGCAATGTTATCTACTTTATCTCCCAGAAATTTCTGCATCAGCCTGTGTGCCAGGACAAAGAACCCCAGAGGGAAAGGTGACTTATGGGACAACAACATCTAAGCTCTAGTTGTTCAGGCAGGCAAGCTCCAGGGTATGTTTCTTAAAGAAGGGAGTGTTAAAGGCCCATCACTCATTGCTCTGTTAGGGTCTTCCTACTGGGATGTAGTCTGGAGAAAGTAAGATGATACTCCATGCCTGGGGCCATCAGCAGCAGAGCTCCCTGGGGCCATCTGCAGCCACCTGTCATCTCAGCTCCATCAGCGCCATCCACAGGCACTGGGGGAAACAGATCGCTTTACTGGTGAAAGACAGCAGGAACTAGAAGACTTCTTTGTGTCCTTTCTATACAAACTTTTCCAAGGTTCCTCTAGGAGAGCAGGAGGGTGGGCTCTGTCTACATGGTGAAATGGGAGCCTGCTTCAGTGGGAAGAACAACAATCTAAGGCAGAGACATTCTAGGAACTGGTCCCAGTTCCATTGGGAACTGAAGGCCTGAGTGTTCTGGTCATGGAATGTCCTCTTATTATAAACACGAGTGACCTCTCCTCTTGAGCTCCTTCCCAGTTCTTAGACTCTGTAATGCTGGGCCCTGCACTAGATGTTCTGGTTCAAGGGTGCAATCTGACCTTAGTAAAGGTAAATATTAGTATCTGCAGCTTCCAAACCTTGGTTTCCCCATCCGACAAATGGACAACATTAGGTCTGCCTCCCTTTGGGGTTGTTGCAGGGGTCAGATGAGTCACACCCTGGGAACATGAGATACTGTATTGTTGGACTCTGGAGGCGCATCTCTCTTAAGCATTATCTAAAGCTAGTGATCAGACCACAGCATTTGAACATGTATCACTAGTAAGGGAAACTCCAGGGCTCCAGGACAATGCCCAGCAGTTTAAAAGTCCTCATTAAACAGTCCCGTCAAAATGCATTTCTGCTTACAAAGCAGGGGTTCCTGTGCTTGGTGCTGTCACCTGGTGCTACTGTTCTTTTTGCTCTGTTGACCCTTATTCATTCAGGGCCTAACACCATGCCATGCCTGGACTGTGCATTCAAGCACAGACATAGGAGAAGTTTCCAGAATTCCATCAATGCTGCTTTTCTACACCACCCTGTGTTGCTTTCATGAAATAAAGTGAAGAAGATGTATCTTCTTTGAAGGTCTAGGTCCTATTTAGCTGAGGAAAGGCAACTGTCATGCCCAGGGGACACCTATCACCTGGCCATCGGGACAACTCACTCTTGAGCGTAGCATTGCTGTCACTGGGGAGCAACTCTCGGACCAGCTGTCCATCATCCTTATCCTTGTCCAACCACCTAGAGAGAAATGGGGTGACAGTTCCTTGAGTGGAACAGTAGACACTCCAACCATCACATCCCTCATCCAGAGTCAACAAGAGGCCCAGACTTTTGAGTTTAGCAAAAGAAAGTGGGTCTTTGAGATTTCCTAGCAAAGTGTTCCAACCCAGACCAGAGGAAGACTTTCTGGAGAAGGCTGACTGCTGACTGAGATCAGAAAGATGAGAAGATGCTGACCAGGAAAAGAGAGAGGAGCATCCCGAGGGAAAAACATATCCTGGGGTGGAAGTTCAAGAGTTGCTGAAAAGTCCATGTAGCAAGTGAGAGGCAGAGGTGCTGGCAAATGAGAATGGGCAAGGACAGCCCACAGGGTAATGATAAAAGGCCACTGTTACTGTCAAACACATCTTCCAGGGGTCAACTGTGTGTGTGGTACTGTGACAAGGGCTCTATGTGGAAGAAACCAGAAAGAGAGGATATTAAGGTAACTCAGCTCAGGCTGCTGAAAGCCTATAGTATGGTGGAGAAGACAGGATAGACTAAATGAGATGCTGAGGGTAGGGTTGAACAAAGGAAGTACTAGAAGGATTTAGAGAAAGGAGAAGGACTTGGGAGGAGGAAGTTGAACTATCTTCAAAGATGGGTGAGATTTAACCTCAGAAAAAGTAAGTCTGTGGTTTTCAGGGCTCAGGGTTATCTATGTCTCATCAATATGTCATACTGAGAAGTGGCTCCAGCCCTCTGCCGGCTGTGCCCCAGAGGAAGAGATGGGAAATATCCACCTGCAAGGCGCCTTTCCCTTAGAACACAGAGGCCAAGCCTGAGAAACAAAGCCATTGTGCAAGTATGTGTTGTATATATCCCATAGGCAGGCTAACTTGTAACCCAGAGCCAATCATTGTTCTCTAGGCTCTGGCTTCTTAAACTCTGGAGCATGAATGTGGGAGTTGTGAGATTCAGGCAACAGTAAAGAGGTTCTGATGCACAACAATGCAAGCTTAGTTAATGAACAAAGGATAATAAACCCAAGAAGGCAGTACTTGCCTATGTTGTGTGGGTGACTTTACTGGGCTCTGGGCACACAGCACACGCACTTTTCCTGCACATGTCACCACATGTAACACCAATGTAACCTGAAGCTCTTTGGCCCTGGATTCAAACCATCGCGTATTATGAATTACAGTGTTTTTACATTGTACATACATTTTTTTCTGCTCTGATAGGAACATAATGGTTTCATCATGGAACACAATGACTTTTAATATTTTCCTACCATCATTCCCCAGGAAACATCAAAGTAGCATATCTCTGTATTTTATTGTGTTAGAATATTTAGTTTTTATAATTGTTGTTTGAGTTTCTGGCTTGAGTTTGACCTAAAAGATTATCAAATGAATGTTGCCCTGGGATTAAAGTAGAATTTCCAACAATTTCTGAAATGATCCTAAACATCTTTCTGCCACTTTGTACTATCTACTTCTGCAAAACAGAGTTATCAGCAGTGACAGTTAGAAAATCAAGATACCAGTCAATTCTGAAAAATATTGAAGGGACTCTATATCCTGCAGAATCAAATGTTCAGTCAATATTTAACTGTCTCTGTAAAAATATTCCCACCTCACTAGCAAAATAGCTAATTAATTAAAAACAGTTAATTTTTTGATTTTTGTCTCTAATAAATGATAAAATAATTTGTATACCGAAGAGATGTCTTATAACAGATCTCTTTATGGTTTCTTATCTGTAAATGTTTGCTTTGTTTAGATATTTTATTGACCTAGACACCCAGAATCACCTACAAATTTCTTGGGTAAAAGGGGACCATGAGTGGAAAAAACTTGAGAGCTTTGTGTTAGAGAATTGCAGAGACTAAGGCCTTGCTTTCTAGGCCACACCTCTCTTCACTTTATGCCTTGGTGCTTATCTTCAAAGCCCATCCCTTCATGATCCCAGAGGGAAGAGCTTTCTAAGCCTGTGGTGATGCAATATTCAATATTATAATAAATAAGTATCTCTTATATTCTAAGAGACTAGAACTTTTGCTGGCCCTCACAGGCTTAGTTAATAACACAGCCTAAAGTCTTTTAAGACTGCTTTCCTATTGTGTACAGCCCATTTGTTTAACTTACCTTTAAGAAAACAATGTAACAACCAACCTTACTTGACTTGGATTTCCTATTTGCTTTTACAACCAAAGCTATGCATAGCTGTAATCTTAAATTATTGACTCTTCCATACCATTGACCCAAGAGTAAGGCATGTGAATTTATATGTGTGTGTGTTAGCATAATTATTTGCTGAAAACAGATAATAGGTTGAAAGCAACTTTATAAGATGAAGGTTGGAAGCAGCATTGGGATCTATGGCTTGGTAGAGTTTGCTTGTAATCTTCATCCACTGGGATAAATGACTTAATCCTTTGTGAAACTCTGTATCCCTTATTCCTTCCCCCATGTGATGCTTTATGTGTTGTTCAATAAAGAGACAGAAAAGTCCTTCAGTAGGGACATGCAGACACAGAGCCAGAAACAGACAAGTTCACCAAACAGTATCCAGGAAGGCCCAGATTCAAATTCATACAACAGATTGGAACAACAGAAGATACCAGGAGGGAAAAGTAAAAAACTCAAACTGGACTCTCTCTAGGTTAAATTGTACCAAGGGTAAGCTTTTAATTTATTTTCCTTGGTGTTACACTATGCATCATTGGTGACTTGAGTTTGTCATAAATGCATTCAAACCAACATACAAGCATATATAAGATAGGTAAGCCAGAGCCTTCAGCTTATAAAAGAAGCCAAGACACCACCTCTTCCCTGCCCTTCTGGCATGCATCTTAGCCCTCCTGAATAACGACCCCTTCCCAGGGCCAATGGGATAACATCATGCTTTCTTTATCTCTTCATCCTTATTTCATACCCAAATCCCAAAGGCTCCTACTCCCCCGGGGGCCTTGCTGTCAGCTAGTATTAGCTAACACTAGAATGCTGTCCATTTATGTAGGCTTTGGTTCAGAACACTGGAGAGATGAAGCAGAGACTTCAAAACACAAAGATTCATGATGTCATCCTAAGAATTGGTGACAGAGGATTTGGGACCACAGAATGCTAGCTACAGTCCCTTACATTGAACCATCAGGGCTTTCCCTTTCTCTGTCTTTCTAAGGTCACTGATAGCTCCCATAGTCACAGAGGCTGCAGAAGAAATGGGTGGGATGTTGCCTACAATGGATGGAAGCAGATAGGCAACAAGCCATCCCAAATCCCACCTGTTGTTCCTTGTCTCTTCCATTTACCTAGCCCCAGCCCCTCCCAAGAGGTAAAAGGAAGCCATGACACATCCTTTTGTTGCTACCCAAATACTTTCAGGTATTAATAGACATAGTTTTAAAAAACTATTTCCCTTTAGCTTCAAATGCTGCAACCTAGTTTTGCCATGAGGTGTTGCTAAATGGATGTCAGCATGTTGGTGGCTTCATGACTCTTTGCCTGGAGCTCACAGGAATGTGCACACCACACACACACACACACACACACACACACACACACACACACACACACTTGAAATAACGCAAAACTGCTTTGCCCTCCCTACTAGCAGAGTTACACAGTTCAGGTGAAGAGTGAATCGATGTGTCAGGCCACAAGTTAATCTGGCAGCATGTTCCTCCCAGGTGTTAACACAGGCGAATGAAAGCCACTGGATTTTACAAAATACTGACATTTCTCCTTGTTCTAAAATGTCTCTATTGGCAACTTTAGGAATCACCAGGAGCTGCTGGTTGTGCAAGGGATGCTTCAGAAAAATAGTGCAGAAACTTTTCCTCACTCTTGAAGGAAAGAGATACAAGCAAAGCTGGATACCTTGAAATAATGTAAACCGAGGAAAAAAAATGTGGTAGGACTATCCACACAGAAATCCAGCCATGCTGTAGTGGCACATGTCTTTAATCCTAGCACTCAGGGAGCCAGACACAGGAGGATCTCTGTGAGTTTGATCCCAGCCTGGTCTAGAGAGTGAGCTCCAGGATAGCCAGAGCTATACAGAGAAACCTTGTCTCAAAAAATCAAAGAAAAAAAAACCTATATTTTATCCATATTTCATTCTACATCTGACAAATCACTTAAATTAAGGAAATGTCAGGTTTTTTTTTGTTTTTGTCATTTTGTTTGTTTTTCATGAATAAAACCATCATGTTGGCACTAAGTGTACACTCGAGTACCTCTGTCCACCAGGGGTGGGGCAGAATGTGAAACTCAGGTCTACACACCTCCTGCAAAGCCACTTCTTTCTTTCCCAACTACCACCTTGAACCACTGTTTTTCCTACTGTTCCATGTAAAAAGGATGAGTCTTTTCTCTAGTGGCAGCTGGAAGAAAGGAAGGCAAAGGTCATGTGTACCTGAGGCATGGGAACTCGACGTTGTCGCTCTCCGGCTGTCCTTCCTCTCTCACCAGCACCCTGTCCAGGTACCAGCCGCTGCCCGAGCCTTTGCCATCATGTCTGATCCTCACTCGCCTTACCTTCCTCATAGTGACAGACTCAATGGTAAACTCGTCAGCCTTTGGGAAAGAAAAGACGGCAAAGCCATGTAGATAGTGGCTCCCCCAAGACCCAACCCTAGCACACTCCAGAAGTCTGAAGGCAGAAAGAAGAGTGACAATTCTTTCATGGATGCACACAAGCTACTGCAGGGAGCAGAAATATAAAACACATGCAACTATAGCCTCCTTACTTCTCCCCAGGTGGACAACAGCCTACCTACAACCTCCTTCTCAGAAGGGCTTTACTGACACAACCTTCAAATGCCTATCCTTGGTTTGGCTCAGAGTCTTCTACTCGAAATCTCTCTCATGCCAAGAAAAAGGTAAATGGAGGAAGGAAGAGCACAGAACCTACAAATCCCTTCCACCTATAGGTCGCCACCAAGTTCACATCACTGAAACAATGATTCTTTACTGGGCATTGACTGTGTCTTGTGAACCATTTCTGAACCCTATGCAGTACAGTCCTCCATAATCTTCACAATAGCCAACCACAGGTAGGAGTCCTCTCCCTCCTTTTAGATACAAGGAAAGTGTGGCATGGGAGAATGCAGTGAGTGGCCTAAGCCTGACTTTCCCTAGACCTATTTGATACTTTCTTCACTGCTTCTCAGCCCTTTGGCCCAGATTAAACTCACGTTATGGTTGTGGTAACATAGGGGAACACCTAACACATTGTATTGTGGCTAGCAATAGACCTCACATCAATGTTTAGTGTTTTCTTGGTTTCTCAAGAAAGAAAGAAAGAAAGAAAGAAAGAAAGAAAGAAAGAAAGAAAGAAAGAAAGAAAGAAAGAAAGAAAGAAAGAGGGAGGGGAAGGAGGGAAGGAAGGAAGGAGGGAAGGAAAGAGGGAACGAAGGAAGGAAGGAAGGAAAGAAGGAAGGAAGGAAGGAAGGGAAGGAAAAAATATTGACAAGCTGCCCCTAGTGACCATGCCTAACAGAAAATGTGTATTGTCTTTTATTTTCTCCCAGCCTGCGTCCTCTAGGACATGCTTGAGATACCCAATATCCTTCCCAACCTGAGGGGTGAATAGGACCACAATTTCTCTATGGGACTCTCCAGCTTCTAGCTGCATAATACTAGGAGCCTTGTAGCTACCATCAATGTTAGTAAATGACAGTGAGCCAAATTTGCTCAAGGATCCAATCAACCAGATATTTCTGTGTCCTTCAAGTGGCTTCTACCTGGAGTCACTAGACCCCACTCCCCTCACCCAGACAAACTTATATCATGGCTGAGGTCCTGACATCCACCAGCAACTCTACTTTGAAAGAACAGGGAAGATAGGAAGACAAAACAGGGGTGGGCTGAGAGGAGGGAGGTCCATCACCACAACTTACATTGCCTTTCTCAAACAGGTCGGTATTGTTCCTGCAGTTGTAAAGCAGTCGCTCCCCCGTGTCCCCCACATCACCATAAAGGCAGAGGTAGACATTGGCATCGGTTCCGGCACCTTCAAGTTCCCCTGTGCACACAGTAACACGGTACCGGGCCACTGACAGACAGAAAAGGGGACACCATTGGCTGGCTGCCTCTGCTCCTGGGCCTAAGCTCTTTCAGCTGTTACCTGGGATGACTTCATCCCTTAACTCAACTCCCCAAACCTCACTGCAGTGAGCCACTCCGGAGCAGACTCATCCCAAGCCTCAGTTCAGTTTACACAGACCAGAGGCTCTTCATGCCTGTCAGTTATCAGAAACCCATGGGAAGTGTTTATAAGAATTCAAATTTCTGAGGCCCACTTCAGACTTCCCAAACTTTAATTTCCAGAAGAAAGACCCTTAAAACAGTTGTTAATGACCTCCCTCTGTGGAGTCTGATGGAGGGAAAAGAGTGGCTCATAGAGCAGGTGTTGCAGTGGAAATGGAGAGAAGGCAATAGATGAGTGACCTAATTTAGAGGTAATTCTTGATGATGGACCAGATAGGTAATCAAAAGAGAGAGAAATCAGTTTGGTTTGGGCAGCTAGTGGGTAGAGTTTTTAATAAGGCATAGGAGGGTTCTGATTTGATCACTATACATTTGAGATGCCAGTTAGATATTCACAAAACAGAAGTCAGGATGGCAGTTAGGTGTCTGGAGGGCCAGGTCTGGTGATAAGACTAGTCATCCCAGGTAGATGCATTCCATTTAAAGCCATGAAATCTGATGGGAGCAATGAAGAAGAAGATTAGACAAGGACTGAAAGAACATTTGAAGATAAAATGGTCCCAAACTCCCCAAATGTGAGTTAAAAACATTAATCTGTATATTTGACATTTTATATAAAATGAACTCTGAGTAGGAAAAACCCAAAGAGATTTACTTCCAAATACATCATAATAAGACTTCTAAGAGCCAAAGACAAAGAGGAAATCATAAAAAAAGAGCAACAGGAAATTGAGCACAAGGGATACACAATAAAAATTCACAGACAACTCTTCATCCAAAACTATGGTACCAGAAGGTGGTGAGATTGTTTTCAATAAGATGAAAGAAAAAAGACTATGATCCAAGGATTCTATATTCCCTGAACTACTTACTGGTCATGGATGAAAGATAAATTAAAGAGTTCCAAAATAATCAAATACTTCCAGAATCTTCCATCACTAAAAGAGATACTCTGTAACAAATATTAGTGGGACATAGTCACATTAGACAGTACACAGTAACTTGAATTCACCTGGAGTATTATGAGTCACAAGAAAAATATAAAGTGATAATGGCAAAGATACTATACAGGTATTTTTTTTTCATTTTTAGCACCCGTCTTCTCAAATTTTATATAAAAATACAACAGCAGAGAGCAATAACTATAAAACTTCACTGGTGAGTCTTTCATATGTAAAAATACAAAATTTCAATATAGGGAATCACATATCCTAGGCAAAGATACAATTTAAATGATAGCAACTGTATGAAGGAAAGTGCATGGGAGTGAAGTTCAATATACTACTAAAATTAAGTTGACATTATTTTGATCTAGATTGTTCTAAGTTAAGCTGTGGATTATAATTTGGCGGAGACTACTTAGAAAGTAACTGGAATAATATGTAGTAAAAGAAGCAACGAAGAAAGATGGCATTTTATAAAGTCTATGTAATGCTAAAGAAGGTAATAATGTAAGAATTGAAGGAACCAAAAATATGACATACAGAAAACATACGACAGATGTAAATCTTACCACATTGGCAACTACATTAAATGTGGTATGTTACTTGTAAATGGACTTAAGGCTTCAATCAAAAATAGCAGAACATGGTGGGCAGCCTGCAGAGATGCAGGCCAATGGTGTGACACACAACCGGCCAATGTAAGGTGTATGCTTGGCATATGAGGAACTCTAGGGAGAAAGGACAAGAAAAATTATACAGTTGAAAATTGTCATTAGTTGAACATCCAAAGGAAATCTGATGTACAGAGACTGTCAAATGGATATGGATCTAAGTATATCATCACAAAGAGATATACTTTAGATCCCACAACATAAATAGGTTGAACATAAAGAATCACTACCCAAACTGGCTTGAGATGAAAGACTCTGAAGGTAAAAAGATTGAATAAATAAAAAAAAATTACCCACAAAGAAAAGCCGATGCCTACTGCATGTCTTACTGAATAAATCTATACATTTAAAGAGAAAAAATATTTCTTCTGAAGATTGTGTAACAAAAGAAGGTATATAAATTTACTTTTTTTCTAGTTGTAACCAAATACCTGAAAAGATTCAACTTAAGGGATAAGGTGATTATTTTGGTTCATGGGCTAAAGGGACTTGGGCCATCCTGGCAGGAAGACATTTGGGAACAGGGCTTCCCAGCTGTGATGGCGGGAGCAGAACCTGCTTCCTCCAAAATGGATGGACCAAGGAGCAGAGACAGGAGCCCTCATGCTCAGCTCAATTCCTCCTTTTCCCTCTTTTGCTCCATCCTCCCCTTGGCCCATGTGATGCTTCCATGTGTGGGTCTCTCTCAGTCTGGGCAGGTCTCTCTCCCTTAGTTAGTGTCCTCTAAAACACCCTCATAACACACCCAGAAGTGTTCGTCAGTCTCCATGGTGATGCCAAACCTAGCCAGATGGACATTAGCCATCACAAATCCACCCTTTGTCAACCTGACATCTAAACACATCTCTGTAATCCAAAATGCTCTACCCTTGACCTGAGAAGGCCTATGCCCGTATCATAATGCCAAATGTATCCAGTCAAACTTCATTTGGTACCACAATCTTATGATTCCCGGAGTAGGATCTTGCACCTGAGGCATACTTACTTTTGTCTGGGTGCAAAGTCTCTGATTTGTTTTAATGTCACTAATACCTTTTAACATTTTCAGCCACTCTGTCCATGCCTGCCTTGTCTGTGACTTTAACCAGGTTCACACTCCTTTTCTTTCCAAAGTACATAATTTTTTTTGGTCCAAAGAGCTTTTGCTTTGAATTCTCACTGTATGTAGACCTCACTAAATGCAGTGAGCAGTAAACCCTGCCAGAGCTTGTATGCTATACTGAAGCTTGAAGTTTCTTCTCATCAAGTAAATTACTCCATTGCTTTTAATCCAGCCCTGCATGACTTTTCAGGACTTAGGTAGAATGTAGCCAGTTTCTTTGTCAGAGCATAGCGTGCACAGCCTCTAGCCCCATTCTTGATAGCATCATCATTTCCTTCTGAATCCTCCTATGTAAAGCCTTGTCTGTCAACAGTTCTGAGTGGCCTGCACTGCCACTTAGGGCAAGGGTGACATCCAGACCTGGATGTCACCTGCTGCTGAGGACCATATCTGGGTCCTACAGAAGCTGGGGTCTGTGTTGAAAACCAAGGTACATGTTGTCAACAAAGGTCACATGAAAGCCTGGAGTTGGGGCAGGATCTCCATGACTCTGGGTGGCTGCAGGATGTCTTAGAGAAGTTTTGGTAAGGATACAGTGATGATGGTGTGCCAGAAACCAGAGGCCTTGAGCCAGTCCAATGCCTCATTGCAATGGACATTTGCTAGTAAAGCTGATTGGACAAAAGGGCACACTGTTTGACACCCTCCCCGCAATGCCACCAAGACAAATGCAGAGGTGTTGGAGAGGCAGGAAAGATGGAGGAAAGAGAGGATTCTTTGTTTTTGTTTGTCTGTTTGCTTGCTTTGTTTTGGTTTGTTTTCATTTCTTTAAATTTTCTTCTGTTGGGGGCCTTGTGGCTGAGCTATCTCCAATTGAGAAACACATGCAAAGGAAAAACCAGTTTTCTCCAATGGAGTCTCACTGGGTATATAAACTACACTGAAGGGTAGACCTCATGCCCAGCAATAGATAGCCAACACAAACAACTAAACGGTGATTTTGGAGATGATTTTTGTCTCATATTGTGTTGCTGCTTTGTTTTTTAAACCTTACTTGTCTTTTGCTTGTATATAATAGTTTGCAAATTTATGTTTCTATGGGTGTTGGCTCTCTCTCTCGTGTGTGTGTGTGTGTGTGTGTGTGTGTGTGTGTGTGTGTGTGTGTATTGTGCTTTTCTTTGTTCTTTTTAATTCTGGTTTGATTGTTTTATATGCCTGTTTACTTTCTAAATAGAGAGAGAGTTGGATGAGTGGAGAGGTGGGGAGGGTTTGGGGAGGAGATAAAGGAAGAGAAAACATAATCAGAATATTTTGTATAAAATTATTTTCAGTAAAAATCAAATGTATAACTTAAATAAAAATGTTAAATAAAATAAAATGCCTAATTGGAGTTAACATGTACAAAGAATCAGACACTAAGACAAGATAGATTTTATCCCAGGAATATAATTTGGTTTAACTTCTAAAAACCAATTAATGTAATATGTCATACTAATAGAATAAAAACCAAAAATCACATGATTATCTCAATAGACACACAAAAAGAATTTGACATATGCTTTCATGATTAAAAACCCATTTTTTAAAAAAGAACAAAAGAGAATTTCGACTCATAAAGGTCATCTGTGAAACACCTACACTTAAAGGTCCAACACGATTCTAAAAGTCTCTGAGCAAGGCAATAAAGTGGGTGAGGAGATACAGCATCCAGACTAGAAGGGCAGCAGTAACGCCATGTCTGCTCATGGATGACAAGACAGTGTACTTAGAGAATCATAAAGGAGCCGCTAAAAAAGCTACTGTAGATAGTACATCAGCAAAGTCATACAATATAAAATCTATGCTTCCATAATAAGTTAACTTGAAAATAAAATTAAGAAAGCATTTCTGGGCTGAGGAGTGCTTGCCTAGCATGAACAAAGCCTCAGTCCTCAGCACTGTGTGAACTGGGTGCAGCAGCACAGGCCTGTAAGCCTTGCACTGGAGAAGTGGAGGCAGGAGAATCAGAAAACCAGGGTCATTCTCATTTATATAGTGAGTCTTCACCCAGTGTACAATAGGTGAGTCCCAGTATCAGAAGAGAAGAGGAAATGACAGGAGGAGAATGGAAGAGAAGGGAGGGGTAGAGGACGGCAAGGTGAGCGTTTTCATTCATAACAGCAGAAAGAATGAAGTGGGCTGAAAAGATGGCTACCAATGAGGGCTAAGAGTGCTTCCTACTCTTCTAGAAGTTCCAAGTTCGGTTCCTAGCACCTACATCAGGTGACTCACAGTTGCCTTTGATGCCTTCTTCTAGCTCCTGCTGGCACTCAGACATATGGTGTGCATGTGTACACATGTGTGGAAAGAAATGTCCTTTTCAAAGAATAGAATATTTAGAAATGAATTTAACAAAACACATGAAAATTTTATACTTCAAAATTACAAAGTAGTATTGAGATTAAAGATTCAATAAATGGTCATGGAAATGTCCCATGTCCCATGGACTGTGTGACTTAAGATCATTAATACAGCAATAGCCCCAAACAGAACTACTTTGATGCAATCCCTATTAGAATCACAGTTGACTTCTTGGTAGAACTTGGTAAGATTTTTCCTCAAATTCATGTAACATGGCAAAATAACCCTCAAGAAGGAGAACAGCAAGTGTGGGCAAAATGTAGATAAGTAGGGGCTTCCCAGGATACAAGCGAAAATGTGCCCATCTTTTGAAAAACAGATCAATAGTTTCTTAAAAATTTACAAGGAGAGTTACCATCTGACTCATGTTGCATGTATGCATAAATGTCAGAGCAGTGGTGTTCATGATAACCAAGAAGCGGAAACAACCTAAGTGCTCAACTGTTGCCTATGTTACTTCCATATGATGAGGTATCATTCATCAATTAAAAAGAAACCATGGACCAGAAAGATGGCTCAGCAGTTTGAGGCACTTGTACACAGGGCTGGTAACTTGAGTTAGATCCCTGGTTCCCACAAAGTGGCAGGAAAAAGTCAACTCTCAAGAGTTAATCTTTAACTGTCATGCATGAACCATGACATGTGCACACCTGCATACAATACACTAAATAAAGAGACATAAAATAGTGATACATCCTTTGATGTGAAGGCACCTTGAGCACACGCTAATGAAAGAAACATGTGTGATTCCATTTGCTAGAAGACACGAAGCTGCAGACAGAAACTAGGTTAGTGGTTGTCAGAGGCAAGCGTTAGGTGGGGAAAAGAAAGAGTGATGACAGGCATGGGGTTTATTTGATGGTATGAAAATGTTCTGGGATTTGATGGTGCTGACGGATGTACAGATTCACCAAATATAGATCAAAAGGATTGGCCTGTGAACTTTTAGTGTGTGAAACAAATGACTCATGAATTTATCTCAATAAAGCTGTTGTTTTTAAAAAGAGGCATTATTCATTGATACATCAGATGAAATATATCAGAAATGAGACAAATCACTGGGAAGTATAGTGCACAAAATCAATTTTAATAATGCACTCATTTCCATGTAGAGACATATGAAAAATCAACCTGACCATGAATCATGTGGGTACATGAAGATGTGGTGTCTGTGCCAAAGGCAAAGAAGCATTGTCCATGGAAGCCTACCCTGAGTAAAACAGGCGCTACATGGGTTCAGAAAAACATCTCTGCCTCCCCCAACCCCCAACATTACCTCCCCACCAAATCACATTTCTCAAAATTAAACCATCCCTGCCTCCTCTGGGAAACTTTCAAAATTCAAATGCTACATGCTTTTGTATAACCAGTGCTGTACATGCTATGCAAGGGTCTGGATCTTATGTGCCCCCCAAAATCTCATGTGTTGAAAGCTTCATCGCCAGTGCTATTCAGAGGTAGAACTTTGGGAGTGACAGGATCACAAGGACTCTAGCCTCATGATTAATCCATTCGTGGGTTCCTATGTTAGGCTGCTAAGGTGGTAGAGAATTTGTGAGGTGAGACCTACTTAGGAAGCATGCCTTGAAGGCTATCTTTTGTACTTTCCCCTTTCTCTTCCATCTCTACCTCTCTAGTACCATGTTCTCTAGTTTCCATGCAACTTTGGTTTGCCACATGCTCCCTGCATGACAGTCGGCTTCCCTACACACCCACGAACATCTATGGACTAAGCCCTCTGAAACAGGGAGCCGGAAGAAATGCTTCCTCCTTTAACTTGTTTAGCTCAGCTTTTTGGTCACACTGACAGAGCAGACTGGAACATGTTCTCAGCGATATGATATGATAACAAGAGGGGTGCACAGCATTAGCTGGTGTGTGCCAACACAGGAAACCAGGGGAAAATTAAAGCCCCCAGCCACAGCCTTGTTCCAGTCTGATGTGCTGGTTGGTCTTGCTTTCGTGGTCATCTTGCTAAAAAAAATTCCTAAAAGCAAAATGGTAACAAACATTGAAATCCCACTCCTGGGAATCCCTATCCCCTTTGTCCCAGAGTTCTAAGCTCTGTCCCATTAGAGGTCTTGACAAGGCCTTACTCTGTAAGGGTCCCTCTGAGCCTACCAGCTACTGAGGTCCCAAACTCTTCCTGGCAAGACATCTGTGGACAATTGAAAATAATTACATTGTTAATCGTCAGCAGTGAGAGACATTAAACAGATGGGCAAGTACCAGAGCCTCTTGGGCTTTAATTCAAAAATTATGGCTCAATCTGATTAACAAGCAGCAACAATATTCAACACCCATGTCCAGCGGACTCTTGCCCACTCATCAGTGGTGTGTAATCACAGTGGAGAAAGTGTCTCATTTATTTTGCCATCTCATGTACTTCCCGAGGAAAAGGCAAAGTGAAAAAAAAAATTGTGAGGTGGCTCATGCTTTGTCTGCATCACTAATCAGTCCAACCACTCCAAAATGCCTCTGAACAACTAGACATGACATTAATTGCTTATTTGGTTGACCATTATTTTGTAAGAAGTAAAGTGGGAGCACACAATTTCAGACTCCAAGGATTGATTTTAAATTGGTATTTACTCATTGTACATGATTGCAAGACACTCCATTAAAGGCTCTCTGGGAAACTATGCATGTCATTTGTTACCTACTAGAGGAGTGGGACATTGTCTTTGTCTCTGAGTAGTGGTACAAGGAACAGTGCAGAACACAGGGTGAGCCAGTCAGGAGACTGTGTCCCTGCCCTGTGCCCCATGGTTTTTGATGACAGAAAAAGAGAAGTCTTGAGAGAAAGTCATGCTTCAGTCCAGGCAAGGAGCAGAGAACATTCTGGACAATCTAGGTAAAACTGGCAGATGTTTCCTTTGGCTAACCTCACCAAAAATGAAAACCTATAGATGGCTTTAAAGATCTAAACAAGATGTCTGGTGGAAAGGGCATGTATAAAAGCAGCAAGAAAATTCTGGAAGCTGTAAAACAGAAAAGTGGGACATCCTTAGTGATTTTGGTTCTCAGTGTGGTTCCCTGGGGGCAGTGCTGATAGTCTTAAATTTTACTGGATAAGCATTGTGGTGGCTTGAAAGAAAATGACTCCCAAAGGGAGTAACACTATTAGGAGGTGTGCCTTGTTGGAGTAGGTGTGGCCTTGGCAGAGGAAGTGTGTCACTGTGGGAGTGGGCTTTGAGATCTCTTTTGCTCAAGCTTCCCCCAATGTGACAGTCGGTCAACTTCCTGTTGCCTGCAGTCTCAGCTCTAGCACCACATCTGCACACTGCCATGCTCCCCATCATGATGATAATGGACTGAACCTCTCCAACTGTAAGTGAGCCAACTCTTACAAGTGTTTTCTTTATAAGAGTTGCCATGGCTGAAAGACACATAAGAAAGTGTTCAACATCCTTAGCCATCAGGGAAATGCAAATCAAAACAACTCTGAGATACCATCTTACTCCTATCAGAATAGCTAAAATCAAAAACACCAGTGACAGTTTATGCTGGAGAGGATGTGGAGAAAGAGGAACACTCCTCCACTGCTGGTGGGAGTGCCAACTTGTACAGCCACTTTGGAAATCAGTATGGCGACTCCTCAAGAAAATGGGAATGAGTCTACCACAAGATCCAGCAATTCCACTCCTAGGCATATACCCAAAAGAAGCACATTCATACAACAAAGACATCTGTTCAACGATGTTTAAAGCAGCACTATCTGTAATAGCCAGAAACTGGAAGCAGCCTAGATGCCCCTCAACTGAAGAATGGATAGAGAAAATGTGGTACATTAACACAATGGAGTACTACTCTGCGGAAAAAAACCATGGAATCTTGAAATTTGCAGGAAAATGGATGGAACTCGAAGAAACCATTCTGAGTGAGGTAACCCAATCACAAAAAGACAAATATGATATGTACTCACTCATATATGGACTTTAGACATATAGTAAGGGATTACCATTCTATAATCCACACTGCCAGAGAAACTAGTAAACAAGGAAGACCCTAAAAGAGACAACACTTTGTCCCCTGGAGAAGGGGAAAGGGTCACCATCCCTTGAGAAAACTGAGAACATGGGAAGAGGGGGGAGGAAGCTACGAGAGTGAGAAGGGAAGAAAAGGAAGGATTCAGAGATCATGAGGAAGCAGAAATTTTAAGTGAGGTGTAGATTAGAAGAAAGGACATATGATAGGTAGGATTTTAGTTGGGGGGGTGGTAGAGGAGGAAGGGAGGGAGAATGGAACTGGGATCATCATGTAATTCAATCTTGTTTGTAATTCAGATATATAAAAAATAAAAAAAACTAAAAAAAAAAAAAACAATCTTCTATTTCTGAAGGTGCAAACAACCTGAAAAAAAAAAAAAAGAGTTGCCAGGATCATGGTGTCTCTTCACAGCAATAGAAACCCAAACTAAGACAATCACATTCTGAGGTCCTAATGCAGACCCAGTGAATTGGAAATTCTATCCCAGAGCCCAGCAATGTGTGCTTCAACTCCATGCGATAAGGCACCCTGAGAAAGCTGGTCAGTGCTGTGAGTTGAGAAGCTTCAAAAAGCAGCTCCTCTCACTAATGCTCAGGGATGAAAGTGCTAGAAACTTCAGAAGAGACTGAGGAAATAAAATTGGAAGAGCTGGTTAGAAGGGCTCAGATGGTCACTAGGTCCCAGGACCCTCTCCCTGAGACCTGCAGGCACAATGCTGACATAGCACACAGATCAGGTAAGGCCAGGTGCATTTCTGCCTTGATGAACTCTGCACTGTATAAAATTTCCATTGGATGGAGATCCACTGATGTCATCTTACATAAAGAGAGATGATAGTTTTGTTTACAAAACAAATATCACTGAATATACAAAGGTAGGGACAGTATCTCAGGATAAACAGTCATTGAACCAATAAGTGGAAGACCTGTTCTACGACTGACTGCCTATCACCAACTGTTCCTCAGTTCTACTTTGGGCCATTGCCGGGTCTTCTGAATAAGAATAAGAATTCTGTGATTACATACTGAAGAAGAAGCCTCCCCCTCAAAATGGAAGAAACATGGTACTAGTTATAAGTATTGTCTTCTTATTCTAATAGATAGAATGACCTCACTTCAGATATTTGATATCTGGAATATATACATATAATATACATATGTATATGTAAATATATGAGTATTTATCTCTATTCATTATTTCAATAAATACAAACTTCTATTGAGTGTACAGATATAGAGTGTTCAGAAGTATTACATGCTCTCTTGTGAATTGAGTTTATTGAAGTATTTAGGAGGACTCCAGGCAGCATACCTGACTGATTTTCCATATGTTCTTTACTTTCTATGATTTTTCAGTATCACTTCTGAAATATTCCTATTGAAAAATTAAGGATAGCCACAAGGATAACAACTAGGTTAATTTTCCTCTGCTGCAGTGCTCCAAGGTCATTTCAGACTGAGTGAGACTGTTATGATCTCTTAGTAAACAGTGTTTCCCTGAGAAAGGGACAGAGCACGTTCTTTGTATTTGCCACTGTGCTGCTGTTTTAACCTGGAGGCAATTGAGCCCCACTTTGGGTCTTTGAAAGCAAATGCTGCACCCAGGTTAAAAGCCTGCTCCTTCTCCTGCTGGCCTCAAACACAGATAAAGAACACACTGTGTGCCAGCTTAGTGTGTCATAAAAAACAAGCCAGATCTTACTGTTTGGAGAGAATTTGCTAAATTTCACAATTTAAAAGATCAAGCAGTTATTCCCTTTGATTTAAAGGCGGCGCTGCATAACTGATGTTTAGTACAGACTCATCGTGTCCCCTTGTGGACTATATATCTCCCCCACCCCGCATCTTACTTATCAGAGCGTCTAGCATTCTAGCATCATGGCCTGGAGTGGATCCTTGCAGCCCATCTTGAGACTGGAACCTTATTAGTGTACTACAGTATTCAGAGGGCAGATGGTGCACAGTAGACAAGACCTCCAGGCCTGGCTGGCACACCAAACAAAGCCCCGCCTCCTCCCGGGACAGCAAGCAGCTCCATACTCACTCCCCATAATCCTCCGCACAGTTGGGCCTTCTGCAGTCATTTCCCTCACAATCTCGTTGTCGTCCTCATTGGCATCCAGCCAGCGATTGCAGTTGAAATTATACTTGTCTTTATTCAGAGTATTCATCAGCGTCATCTACAACGAGGTTGTCTTGAGGTCGGCAGATGGATCTATCGGAGATTTCCACCCAAGGCCTGGAATCCCCATTCTACTGGCTGATTTTTTTTCTAAGCTTTGTGTTTTCTCATTTTTTAATTTTATTTTAGTTTGGTTTTTAAAGACTCTTTTGTTTGTTTGTTTGTTTGTTTGTTTTGTTTTTCAAGACAGGGTTTCTCTGTGTAGCTTTGGGGCCTGTCCTGGAATTCCCTCTGTAGACCAGGCTGATCTCGAACTCACAGAGATCCGCCTGCCTCTGCCTCCCGAGTGCTGGGATTAAAGGAGTATGGCAGCACACCCCATCTGCTATCCCATCATGGAGGGGCCACGCCATCTCCTCACCCCGACTCTTGGGGAAGGCAGATGATCAGCTTCCTCTTCTTTCCCCTGGTCTCTTAGAAGTCTACACTCACCTAACTTCTAGATGACAGGACAGGATGTAAACCCATGGATACCTGAGCATTCTCTCTGTTGACTTTGTAAGACCTCTCCCTACTTGTCCCCACCAAAACACATGGCCTATGTCCACCCTTCCCACCTCCAATCCTAAAAAATACAAAGGTAAATATATATGACACAATTGTGAAGGAGGATGGCTCTGACTCCTCTCAACTCCCCCAGTGTGCACTTTACCTTTTCTAAATGCCATCCAGAGCCAGGGTTCTGCCTATCATGCCATGCCCGAATCTTATAAAACCTGCCAAGGTCTGGGAGCTCCATCTACAAAGAGAAATAAAAGGTCTGTTTGGACACAATCATAGAAATACATCTGTCCTCATAGCTGGTCACAGGCAGGTGAGTGCTACTTTGGGCTGCTTTTTCCCATTAGGATGGGTCTGCTTCTAGCCACACTAAAACATTCCATTCTCTCATATTCCTGGTGGGACCAAGACAGCTATGTGAAACTAGCGTTCAGTCTAGGATGGCAAAACTGAACAAAAATAACTGACCCACAGTGGGATCCAGCCAAGAGATCTTCCAGGAACAAAATTCATATGGCAGCCCTGCAAATTAACGCAGGGCCACAGCCCCAGAAGTCTACTGGGCACCGAGACAGACAAAAAGATCAGTACAGAAGCCGTGCCCTTCCCCAGGAGCCTCAGTCTGGCAGAGAAGACAAATACATAAAGACCAACGAACTTGGTGATGGAATAGAGGTAGCAGTGGGGTGCCCAGAGAGGAGAGCAGCAAATTACAGATTCTTCTCCCCCCCCCAGGTCAAAGCAGGACTTCTGAGGGCAAAGGCTCGCTCTGTGTACTTACTGCAAAGTTCAAAGCCAAATTTTCTCTCAAATGCTCCAGAATTCATATTTCCCATTAAAAGTTGGTCCTTAGGCTTGAATGCAGCCAGGTTGAGAAATCTAACTGCTCCAGGCCCCTGAGCCCATGATTCCCCAGTTCACCCCACTCCTGAATGCTCCAAGCATTCCATACTTGCTCTTCGGCTTCATCCTAGACTATTTCAAATGTAAGGCCAGATATAAACTGTGTCACTTTCAATAAATTGCCTACAAATCATCAAATTTGTCACTGCTGTGGGAGCCCAGATTCTCCAGTGCACCTTTTTGTCTTTAAATTTGGTCCAAAACCTGATTTAGAAAACTAGAATCTTCATGCCCAGGACTTCTCCCATGTCTTTTTCCTGTCTCCCACCCCTCCCGTCCCATTCCCCTCCTACCCTAAACTTCTCAATGATGCCTGGTTTGAACCATTTGTTGTTGGGATTCAGGAGAATCTCATCTGTCCGCCCCTTCTGTCCATAAATCTGGATGAAGATGGGTGAGTTGGTGCCAGCTTTCTTCAGGTCAGTTGTCCAGACCCAAAGGGACCAAGGAAATTCTACAACACAAGCCAAGGTGTGTCATAAACTCCAAGTGTCAAGGAAGGAGAAGGAAAAAAAAAATCAAATGATCAGGACGGGAGTTTATACACAATTGTTTTTGTTCTTAGGACCCATTAAACAATTGCCAAATATAAACCTGAGCCCCTTGCTATTCAAGGTAAGGCACCTGAGTGTCTCATTGATGGCTGAAGATTCACTACATTTCAGCAGTGGGAAGAGTTGACTCTGCCACCCTATGACTGTGCATTCAGGGTTCACTGTAGTGGATCACTCAGTTTAACCCCTTGTCCATTACAGCGGCTTTTCAGTTTGGGGACACTGGAGTCATCTCTGCATCAGTGCACAGCGTGTACCTTTTAGGACTGAGATTCTGTCTGAGAGACCCCCACATTCTGGGCCCCTGACACCTACTTTTCAGCCGCTTCTTCCTCAGAGACACCATCTCATAGAGCTGCCGCTCGATCAGCCCATCTGCTTTCTTCTCATCCAGCCAGTTGCTACAGGGAAACGTTTGCTGGATGCCAGTGAAGGGGCACAGGACCACCACCTGGGAAGGCAGACATCAGGAGTCTCCTGTTTTAGGTCCACCAATGGGACCCACTCGCAGTGCCTAGTGGCCTCCACAGCCCCAAGTGCACAGGTGTCTGTGCAAACCTTCAAAGAGCCACACTTTTCCTGTTACCTTTCTCATCACATCTCAATAAAAAAAAATACCTCTTTCAAAACTTTTTTAAAAGTTATTATTTTAAAGAGAAGTCTTTCCCAGTAGCTGTCATTTGTCCCCCAATTCACTAGCTCAAGTCCCCAATCCTTTCTTCTACATATTGCATCCTCTTTGGACACCACATATCTTCATGTGCATCATAAAACCTGAGAATCTGAACCAAATGGTCCACACCAACCATCTGGTGAATTCTGTAGGAAGAAGGTGAAGAATATAAAAGCTAATAAGTTCATATCTATATTGTAATATAGAGCCAAATGCTGTCCCCTAGACTTTTTCTCTTTAAGTCCTGTCTGATAAGGTTTACCATCCACACTCATAGTTCATGGATTTTATGATATGGAACCCTGCCCACTTCAGCCACTCAGAATGTGGCTGTCAGAAGGGATGTCCCAGATGCTGCAGAATCTTCTCCAGGCAAAGAAGCCACTGCTGGAGCATATTTACTAGCCATCATCTCAATGGTTCCTTGTTGTCAGGTATTTAAAGTGATCACAGTTGATTGCGCCTTCTTTAACTTGACTCTTGGCCCTTATGTTAGACTATGTAAGGGTTCACTTCACTAGGAAGGTATGTCTGTGCCTGACAGCATGGCCTCAAACCATGCCCAGCAAAGATAATCAATTCTAGAAAAAGATGCTGAAGTATCTGAGAAATTAGAGAAGACCTTTCTTAGCAAATGACAGATTTTAAAAAAGAAGAAAAGAAAAATGAAAAAAAAAGAAATATCACCAATGATATAGAAGATTCAAATATCAAAGGTAACTAATACAATCGAATAAACAAAGCCAAAATCTTAAATTCAATGTTGGCCGGGTGTTGTTGGCGCACACCTTTAATCCCAGCACACGGGAGGCAGAGGCAGGTGGATCTCTGTGAGTTTGAGGCCAGTCTAGTCTACAGGGCGAGTTCCAGGACTGGCTCCAAAACAATACAGAGAAACCCTGTCTCCAAAAACAAAAACAAAATTCAATGTTGATGAAATACATGTTGTAAATGTTCCCAAGAGCTTTTTTAAAGCACATCACAGAGAGTGTATTTTATGATACTAAATTATACTATACTATACTATACTAAATTATGTTTTTGAAAGATGATTTCTAATAAGAAATATTTCTAGTATTAAAAACAGTGTCAGTGTCACTTATATAGAAAAATTTCATATTAAATGTTGGCAAGCCAATTATCAGAACATGTAAAATTGCAATCCACCATCACTACATATAACCTAAAGAAACAACAGTGTTGACTGAGCATTAAAGAGCATATTCAGGCTGCAGTGTACCAACTTAATAAAACAGAAAGATCATGGGACTAACTAACTCACTACAAACAGAAACCAGTGTTAAAGAGAATTCAACACCAGCTCAGAAAACAACTCAACATTGAAAAAATAGAAAAGAATGTGTTTAATCCATTTAATAACATACACCAACCCATTCAAACACACCTAACAAAATAAAACATTAGAAGCAATTGTTTTCAAATAAAAATCAAAGACTGGAGGGCAGTTCAGAGGTAGAGTTAGCATGCGTGATGCCCATCCCCCAAAATCTCAAACACAATTAGAAACAAAACTATTCAACCTGTTCGGCATTCTACTGTAGATCTTAGACTATGTGCTCAAAATTTAAAAAGCAGTAAGCTTCTCTGTGGGTAAGGAGACTGGAGACCAACAAAGCTCAGGAAGACTTGCTGACAGAGAAAATGTTCAAAGAATGTATGGAGAAGTGATTAAAATTAATGCAGAGTTTAAAGAGAGAGATCCATGTAAACCCGGTACATGGGAAATACTTAATCAGCAACCAATAGTTAGAAAAGATAAGTTTTAAGGGCATTTATGGCAACACAAATCTAAGATATGCATGAGTATATCTAACAAAGACATACACTATCTTGAAGAAAAAATATAAAACTACATTGAAAAAAGTTTAAAGACCTAAATTATAAGAAGTGCACCAGGCTCATAGATAAGGGAAGTTGGTATGTTGAAAAATATTAGTTTTTCCAGGGACTCTGTAGATCCAGTTGACACTTTATCAAGTTGGGGAGGAGATTCTAAATTCTATGGGATAGTAAATGGTGACAGATGTCAATATACCCTTGAGAAACAGGAGTAACTTGGGTTTAATTTGTCCTAGCAGAAATAGTACAAATACCTAAAATGAAGGCAGTGGATGCTGTATTGGTGCAGAAAAGGACTAAATCAATACTTGGGATAGAGTAGAAAGCACAAGGGATTTGGGTTGCCGTGTGCTTTGTTTTGTTTGCTTTGGAGAGCACTGACTTTACTTTCAGTGGGAAGAACAAAAACAAAAACGAAGCTTCATTTCCCACTGAGTAAATCATTGCTTCCCAAACTCCCTTAATGACAAGAACTATCCAGTTAAGTCCTGATGGTACTGGCCTGTAATCTCAGTTACTGCAGAGTGAGTGCAAGGCCAACCTGGGAGATGGTGACTCTGTCTCAAAACTTATAAAAGAGACACAGAAATAGATACATAGAGAGAGGCAGAGATAGAGATGACAGAGAGATGGGGAGGAGGAGGAAAGGGAAGAGGGAGAAGGAAGAAAAGGACTGAGGATATAGCCAGTGGCAGAGCACTGAATAGATTACACAAGGATTTAGTTCCCTATATCTTCCCTTCTAAATCTAAAAAACTTGTTAATTATCCAGAATCTTGGAAAATCTGACTCAGTGGGTCTGGATTAAAGATCAGGTATATTATTATCAAGAATTCAGGTGATTTTAAAGATGAACTTATTTTTTTAATTACCTTACTTTATTGAGCTATACATTTTACCCTACTCTCCTTTCCTCTTCCCCTCTCCCCTTCCACCCTCCTCCCAATTTACTCAGGAGATCTTGTATTTTTTCCATATTAGGTTAATCCATGTATGTCTCTCTTAGGGTCCTCTTTGTTGCCTAGGTTCTCTGGAGTTGTGGACTGTAGGCTGGTTGTCCTTTGCTTTATCCTTTGCTTTATGTATCATATCCACTTATGAGTGAGTACATATCATATTTGTCTTCCTGGGTCTGGATGTTTTTCTAGTTCCATGCATTTGCCTGCAAATTTCAAGATGCCATTTTTTTTAACCATTGTGTTAATGTCCCACATTTTCCTTATCCATTCTTCAGTTGAGGGACATATAGGTTGTTTCCAGGTTCTGGCTATTACAAATGATGGTGCTATGAGCATAATTGTGCAGATGTTCTTGTGGTGTGAGTGTGCATCCTTTGGTTATATGCCCAACAGTGGTATTGCTGGGTCTTGTGGCAGATTGATTCCCAATTTTCTGAGAAACCACTATACTGATTTCCAAAGCATGTACAAGTTTGCTCTCCCACCAGCAATGGAGGAGTGTTCCCCCTTTCTCCACATCCTCTCCAGCATTGGCCATTCTGACAGGTATAAGACGGGAAGATGGATTTAATTATGTGTTAGTGTTTTGCCTGCATGTATTTATGTGCAATATATATATATATATATATATATATATATATATATATATATTACCTGCGGAGGCCAGAAAAGGGCATCAGAATCCCTGTAACTGGAGTTATAGACAGTTGTAAGTAGGAGCTGGAAACCAAAGCCAGGCCTACAGCAAAAGCAGCAAGAGCTCTTAACTGCTGAGCCATCTCTCTAGCCTTGGAACTTTACGGGAGTTTATAAACCCTTTAATAAAGTATTTTGATATATATCTGAAAAAGACCTATCTCACAAAATAATTACTAACAGATTAAAGACATGAATAGGAAAATCCAAACTTTACTGTTTTTAGAAGGGAATGTAGAAACATATTTTCATAGCTTTAAATAATTTTTATTATTTATTTGGTGTATATAAGTATTGGTCAGCATGTATGTTCATGCACTCTTTGTGGGCACCCTAAAGACCAAAAGAGGGTGTCAAACCCCCCTGGAATTGTAGTTACAGATGATTGTGAGCTGCCATGTGGGTACTGAGAGCTGAACTTAGGCCCTCTGGAAGAACTGCCAGTGCTCTTAACTGGTGAGTCATCTCTCCAGCCCCTGATCCCTGTATTTTCATAATTTTAAGATAAATAGGCTTCTTTCAACAATACAGAATGCATTAAACATAAGGGACAGGATGATAACTAAATTGCAATTTTCTTTCTCTCCTCTTTCTTTCTTTGTGAGTCCTATTCTGTAAACCAGATTGCATGGGGGGAACTCCCTGTCAGGACAGGCTGGACTCAAGGCAATGTACAGACCCTGCAGATTTATTTTAAATTTGTCATTGATTTCACCACCAGCAATCATGTCATCTGTAACCGGCAGGTAAGTATCTATGGTAGCCAATGCTGTGTTTGGAGTCAGTCCTCACTCTCATAAGTCCCTACAAACAAGACAAAAAGATGGACAAGATCTTGTGCAAGGGATTACTATGTACTCTATAACTGGCTGGTTTAAGAGAAGTAGAGTCCTCTAGAGAAACAGACGTGATGGAATAATTCATTCCATGTGTGTATATGTATATACACACATATAAATGGGATTTATTACAGTTGTACGGGCTGTGGTCCAGCCATCTCAACAATTGCTGTCTAACAACAAGGAGCCCAAGAATCCAATAGTTTCTCAGTCCATGAGGCTGGGTGTATCAGCTGCTCTTCAGTATATGCCAGAATCCCAAAGAAATAGGCTCTCATGCCAGCAAAGCAATGGATTTGAGGTGAGAGAATTGACAACTGAGAAGATCCATCACAGGGATGCAGGATAGAGTTTGTACACCAAGGTTGAAGAGGAAGCAGTTGAACACAAGAATGCCCACACATTGGCACCTTACCTTCTCACAGTACCAGCCTCGGTTGACGCCTACATTGCCATGCCCAATGGAGACCCGGCTCAGGGGGCTAAGAAGGACAGCCAGGTCAATGTGGAAGATGTCTGTGCGGCCCCTGTCGAACACGCCACCCTCCAGGAAGATTTTCCCACTGTTCTTATTCCCTCTGGCTCCATACATGACCAAGTAGATTTTAGATTTGGTTCCAGCTCCACGGATATCCCCAGTGAAGACAGTGACAATATATGTTATGGCTGGTGTGGAGAGAGAGGCAGAGATGATTCAAAGTGGGCTGCATCAGAATATCTCCGTTTCCATCTTGGCTATGGCACTACTCTACCGCACACACCCGTGTTCCCTCGTGTTTTACTTGCTCAGGCCACATCCAGTGCCCACCACCACCTCATTTTGTTTTTCAACATTGTTAGAATATGTGAGTTTTGGGGATGAACTGCATCTATTACTTTGGGAAACTGTCAGCACTGATTATAAGAAACAAAGAGAAGAAGGAAGTTGAACTTCTAAGAATAGGACATATTATTTATGTTAATTACCGTGTGTGCATTATTAATAGCTGCTAGATAAATTTTGTTACATGTGATCTAATTATAATAGTCAAGTCCATTGATGGAGATTTATATCTGGTCTATCTGGTTCATTTAGCTCACTCTTTGATTGGAAAATAGAACTTTTGAAGAGGGGGCACTAATACCTCCCCTCCCACCTGGGCTGAGGAAGGGCGAGGGGCCACTCTAAGTTAGGTCATCTTGGGTTTTGATCAGTCAGGAGGTATTGTGAGCCCTTGGAATTATGCAAAAGAACCACAGAGGGCTAAGTAAACTCCTAAATAGGGCAAAAAGAAAAAAAGAGAGAGTGCCAGCATTTGCACCAGAAATCCTGTGAAGGGTTTGCCGGCATTCTTTTATTCTGTCCCAGGGTTTAAGAACAAAGGAAACAGCAAACATGGCAGGGAGAGGAGAGGGGACAGACAAACACGGGTGCTGGAGGGAATCATGGGTGACCATGGACAGGCGCAGCAGAGGCGATGGAAGGGCTGCAAGGTGGTGGGAAAGGAGTGTTGAAGATCTTCTGATGGGCAGCTGGCCACCTGGAGCCAATCTGTGTTGCAATCTAGATGTTACACTGCACAACTCTGGCTGTATCTCCAGTCAAAGGGACTTGGACAGAAGAGCAAATTCTCAGATGTCTGAAGCACACATGAATTTTCTAGAACCCAAATGACCACCTCAGGCAGGCTGAGGGATGGAGGTTTCCTGTGGAATCTACAGTGGTAAGAGGACTTTAGGAGGCAGACCAAATACCAAGTCTGTCTTCAACAGGCTGTGTGACCCTGGACCACTTTCTTAGCTTCAATATGCCTCAGTTTTCTCATCTGTGAGTTGGGAACAAGACAATACCTATGCTGTAGGTGGCTCTAAGGATTATAGAAAATGTAAGAGGGTCACAAATTCTCCTTCTGGCTTCCTCTTTCAGTTCCCTCTACCCATAACTGGTAATGCCTAGGGCCATTACCCTGTCACCCTTGATACCAACAGCCTCAGCTGCAACCTAGAGAACCAGACCATTTTCTGAGGCAGCAAAGATGCTCTCACATGACCAGTCTTAAGCCCACAGACATGGACACTGACTCTGAGAAGAAAGGATGACCCAGCTGGGGCCTCACCACTCTCCAACCCACCTGAGATCTCAGCTCCGCCCACTAAGATGTCTCTTTGGATTTTGCCATCATCTTCATCCAGTGCCAGCCAGCGGTTAAGGGGGAAATCATATTTCCTTTTGTTCCCAATGTCTTCAATAATAATCTGAGAAGGAGAAGAGAGGAAGGAACGAGCCTAAGTGTCACTGAGGGTATACCTGGTGACCTACCACTCCCTCCAGTCACTAGAGTATACTCTAAGAATGCCCTTGAGTCTTCGCACGCCTCAAGGAAAGTTGCTCACAGACAGCCGCTACTAGGAAATCCTCATACAGCTATCCAGGGGTGACTAGCAGTCACCCCTCCTTGAATCACAGCCACTAATCCTCCTCTGCTTGGAGGCATTTTAGAAAATTGAAGCAAGAAGTATGTCAGGGTGTGCTCGATGAGATGGGATGAAAGAACTGGGGGCTGGGCTTTGAAAACTAGCATATGAGATGATTGCTTCTCCCCTGCTGAAGGTTGGACTTCTGACCTTATTGGTGAGAAGCAAGGGGAAACTCTGGACTGAAACCAGGGACAAGGAATTCTGGGACCTGGTGGTCATGTCATAAAGCACCAGCAGCTGCCAGTGAGGCAAACGTAAGTGGCCATAAATGAAGCCTCCCAAGCAAAACAACCATAAGCTAGGTTATTGATGTTGTGTCTTCTAGAACATACCAGAGAGCTGAAAGTACCTCCCAACATGTGCCTTTCAGTCCCAGCTATAAAACAAGACTGGAAAGACAGATATACTCTATGATGAACAGGGAAAGCATATACCACAAGGGTTTGTTTGTTTGGTGTGTGTGTGTGTGTGTGTGTGTGTGTGTGTGTGTGTGTGTGTGTGTGCGCGTGCGCGCATGTGCATGCATGGTGACAAGCAAAAGCCATTATCTGGAAGGAGTATTCTTCACCTCCCAACAAGCCCATAAGAAAAGTAGATCTTCTGAGAGTCAAGAGCAAACTGGAGTGATGAGTCCTTATAGGTGAGACTGAGTCCAGAGAAAGGGACTGTCATGATGAAGCCATGTTTTGTGGCTGTAGAGACACACCATACCACAAGGCAAGACTTCCCAATGTGAAGGCTAAAAAGGATAAGACATACCCTAAAATGGAGAGGGAAGGATAAAACTGCCAACAGGGGCAATTTGTTTATCCTTCCTAGATGGGTCAGAGACACCATCAAATGACCCTGGACTATACAGCCCTCACTTCCTCCCTGACCCTGGGCTTACACAGCCCTCACTCCCTACCACTCAGGCTCAGGACACCTAGGTGAAATAAGGGAGTGGCCTTGAAGTCAGTATGTTTAGGACATTACGGGGTATCCAGTTGTGACTACTCTCCACACTTAGTAATTTCCATAACTGTTATATAGCCTGATGGAGCAGGGTTCTGTTCCATACAGATGAGGGGAACCCACATACACACACACACACACACACACACACACACACACACACACAACACACACACACACAGACGAGAGAGAGAGAGAGAGAGAGAGAGAGAGAGAGAGAGAGAGAGAGAGAACAATTAGGAAGGTCAGAAGCTTCATGGTAGAACCTTGAAGGATAGTTAGGCCTTGGCTGGATCAGATGAGAGAACTAGGATTCTAGAAGTTTTAACAAGTTCAGTTTTGGAGGCCTCTAGGAGGGCAGCATGGAAGGACAGTGGACTTAAACAAGAGAGTAGGGGCCGGCAAATCTAGAGCAGAAAACTAGGCTCAGTTTCAGGCCTCTGAAAAGCCAGACATTACCCTCCCATGCCTCAGGGACTGCAGACGAGCAGCTGAACTTACCTTGGACAGGAACCAACCTGCAGAGCCCCCCTTGTTGTTGTGGCCCACATTGATCTTCATCAGCTGCCCCAAATCCGGAGCATCCAGCATGAACTTGTCTTCAGCTCCCTTTTCAAAATTGTCCTTTTCATTTTCCAGCCTACGCTCTCCTGATTGCATAGAAGCAAGAAGGTTTACAAAAAAAAAAAAAAAAAAAAAAAAAAAAAAAAAAAAAAAAAAAAAAAAAAAAAAAAACAGAAGAGAAGAGAAAGAAGAAAGAAGAACTGGAGGCCTTAATGGTCCACCCACTGAAAGAGCGCTTACAAAGTCAAGGGCGGCTCCCTGCTGGGATCTAACGGTTCCTTACATCCTTCCAGCTTCTGGCAAAGCCAGTTTGCCTCCCGTGTGACTGGTGCCTGGGTCTCATAACTGGGTTTCTCATTTTAGCCTTATTCTGCAGTCCTTGCCCTTGTGGACCAAATTGTACCCCTAGCCTAAGACTTGAGGTCTCATCTTGCTTTTGCCCATTGTTTGTCCTAAACTAGAGCAATGAGCATGGCACTGGGCATAGGGGCTATTGCTGCTGCGGTGCTTGGATCCTGGTCCCATTTTCTCCCTCCTGTCCTGGACGCTATCAGCAGACACTGTTTGCATCTGACGCAGATCTTTATCTCTTACTCCTTGTTTCAACCCAACAGGGATGCACTATTACCTTGGTCCTACAAATGAAACAACAGAGACTTAGAAAATAAATAATGTGTCCGAAGTCACGTGAGCAATGAACACAAAGCTTAGGGTCCCATCCTAACCTGTTTCTCTGCTTTGCTATTCTCTGTTGTCACATCCCCGTGACCATGAGTGCACAAGTTAGGCTTTCTCATTCCTTCAAAGTGCCAAATTTGCTCAAATCTTTCCATGGTCTCTCTTATCTAAATTTACATTTTGGCATCCAGAACATTAGAAAATAATTATCAGCATTCAGGTACTCACCACCCAGATGCGAGAGGTGTAGCAATTGCTAACATTTTGTCTAGTTTGCTCCAAATACTTCTTTCCTTCCTCCTTTCTTTCTTTCTTTCTTTCTTTCTTTCTTTCTTTCTTTCTTTCTTTCTTTCTTTCCAAAAGATTTATTTGTTTTTATTTTATGTGCATGAGTGCTTTAGCCTACATGTATGTAAGTTTTCTGTGTGTGTAGCTGGTGCCCAAGGGAGCCACAGAGGGTGCAACAGCCAGTGGAACTGGAGTCACAAAGGGTTGTAAGCAGCCATATGGGTGCTGGGAACAGAATTCAGGTCCACTGCAGGAGCAGCAAGTGCCCTGAAGCCCTGAGCTGTCTCCCAGCTCTCAGATCCTTGCACTTGTGTTTAAAGAAGCAAACCCAGTAGGCATGCGTAAGACTTTCCTGTCCATCTCTCCCTGCTACTCGCCCCTCATCCTGACATGTATCATCCCAGAATCATTATTATATAAACCTATCTCTAAGAGGCATAGGCCACCATGGCAATTTCTGATTTCTACATAAATGATGGCATAGCACACATCTCACCACCTCAAGTCCTTCATCTTCACAGAGATGCTAGCAACAGTGACTGTCACAGGGTGTCTGTGAGTGAGATCTGCTGCGTTCTCACACAACGGGTAGCCTGGAAACACAGCAGGCACGGTGGCAATGCCACCACTGCTAGGATTGCTGCCATCCCTCTGCTGTCATCACCACAGGTCCTTGTGGAATCTCACTCCCTCAGTTACCGACAGGTTGCTGAGAGTGCCCTGTGGATGCTGGTGACAGTTTGTTCGTTACCCATCCTGTCAGAGCCAAAGTGACAAAAGAGCGGTTCTGGCTTCTTCTCCGGGCGTACATTTGAGTAGTTTCTGACTTAACTATTGCAAACGTCACTGAAATGGACAGTTTTGTGCCCTCCCTCTGCACACCGGCAAAGCCTGTGCTACACACACACATGCAGGGACAGATGTGGTCTAGTGTATGCTCACCTTTAGTTTGTAGGGCAGCACTGCTCTCCAAAGTGCTTATACAGCGTTAATTTCCACCAGAAATATTTGGGGATTTCTACTGCCCATGATGACTATTAACATCTATATTTTTAAAATTTTATTCCGTGTAGAATGGTATCTCACTGTGGTTTGAATTTGCATTTCCTTACTTTTTGGAGAGACTGGCCATATGACATATAGACATATATATTCTGTGTCATTTAGACAATGTGCCTCAGTCATGTTTATTTTTATATCTTTTATTCCATTTTTTTGAAAATTTCTTAGACTGCTGTGTTATTCTCTTCGATGCATGTGCATGTGTACACATGCATGTGCGTGCGTGCATGTATTGTTCGTGTGTATTCATGTGAGTACATGTGTGTGTGCTTTTGGTAAATTGCCTATTAAATTGCATCCCCAAATTAAGATTAAAATTAAAAATTAGTATCTTAAAATTTCTTTCAAAAATTCTGATAATTTTTTCATATTTAAGTCTTTACCCCATCTGGAAGGTATTTTTGTGCATTGTAGAAGATAAGGATCTAATTTCATCTTTTCTCGGATGGCTAGACAATTGTTCAAACACCAGTAATTAAACATCTTATCTTTGCCCTTTGATTTATAATTTATGATACTATCTGAGAATATCTGTTTTTGAAAGAGAATTGTGTTGATAGCTCAGGTTGGCCTCAAACTCCAGTTCTCCCGTACCTCCTCCAATGTGCTGTGATTCTGTGTGTGCCTGGCAAGACTGTCTATTCTTCACTAACAGATT
This sequence comes from Cricetulus griseus, assembly GCF_003668045.3. Lineage (NCBI taxonomy): Eukaryota > Metazoa > Chordata > Mammalia > Rodentia > Cricetidae > Cricetulus > Cricetulus griseus. The sequence continues at coordinate 162,671,428 of NC_048595.1, forward strand.
TTCCTACTCGTGTGATAATCAATATGTTTACATTTGCTGTCAGGTGTGTTTTCTTATTGCTTCACTTGGATTGACTGACTGTTTGGATCTTTATTCTCTTTTATTCATCCTGTTCACTTATGGATTATACATTTCTACTTTGGGTGCTTGCTGTTATAATTTTAATATTCACACTTAGCTTAATGAAGTCTACAGTGCATAATTAACTCCTTTGGGGATGGGGAGATGGGTAATGGACAAGATCTTCATGAAGCTTTGTCCAGTTTCCTTCTCAAATATCAGTAGTAGATATTTTGGGTAAACAATCCTCTTGTCCCTTGTGTTAGTCACTGTTACATTTTATGGTTGCTGCTTCCTTAGACTTGTTACACAGCTATCGATGTTTTGTTCACTTTTGTGTGTGAGAGAGAAAAGATCTTCCTTCCTATGTAAATTAGGCTGGTCTTGAACTCAACATGTAGCCCAGGCTAACCTAAAAGACCTGTTTCTATTGCTCAGTCTCCCAAATGCTGGAATTTACAGTTACAAATCACCACACCCAACAGTATATACTAGAATAAACAGTTGTTAATCCCGCCCCTTAGCCTGGAATGATAATTTATCTGGTACAGAATTCCTGGTTGACACACATTCTTGCTGAGAATATTGAAGGTGTGATTACATGCATTTATAACCTTTGCTGCTGACGATAAACGTTTTTCATCCGTCTACATGGTATTTTTATAGAATGTGACCTGCCAAATCTACTTCCTCTAAGATCTTTCTCTTTGCATTTGGTTTTACACCATGATGTGGATTTCTTCATAGATTCTATTCAATGAGTCATTTAGCTGCTTTAAACTGACGATTCAGATCTGTTGGATCATTAAAAACCTTCGGCCATTAACTCTTGGAATATTTCCTCTTGCCAGTTCCCAATATCCTCTATTCCTGGAACTCCTACTCAACCTCTATCAGTCCTCACTTGCTCCCCACCCCCCACCCTCATGGCTTCTCCTGTCTCCTCCCCAACCCTTTCTCCCCCTGCTCCATCTGAGGGTTTTGCTCATGTACTTCCATCTCACTGCCACTCTCTTCAGCATCTTCAATTGCATTGTTTAACTCATCTAGGAGATGCTCATCTTTACTAAACATGCTTTCATTTCCTATGGTTTTGTTTATTTTTCCTAATGTGTTGTTTTTAATGGTGTTGTACCTTCTTCAATTCCCTCTTTCACTGCTGTTAACAGTTTTTTTGTTTTTTGTTTTTTTTAAATAAAGTTACAGGCTATCTCACGTCACTCCATTATCTGAGATCCCTGGGTATTTCATTCTGGTTGTCTGGTTTGCAGCTTCACGGTGGTGGAATGTGTCCATGTTTTATAGTCTTGGAAAATAAATTCACTCCAACGCTTCCTCTGTGGGAATCTAATGTGGCCTTAGACAGGTTTTTGCAGAATGCTAATGGAGATTTACTTCCTAGGAACCAAATATTCTGATTTGCTGTTGCTGTTGTTATTTGCATGTTGTTGTTTTGAGACAGGTTCTCATTATATACCTCCAACTGACCTGGAGTTCACTATGTAGACCAAGTTGGCCTAAAACTCACAGAGATCAACCTGTCTCTTCTTCCAGAGTGCTGGGATTAAAGCCCTGTGCCACCATACCCAGTTTGAACCAAATACCTGTGTGGTGCGGGAGGGGGTCCTGAAATCACAATCTAGTGTAACAATCATACCTCAAGTTCCTGTGCAGCATAGGCTTCAGTTGTTTTGTCTTTAATTTTGAGTTCTGACTGGGACACAGTGACCACGCCAATGAGCAATGGCTCTGCCTTTTCACTGCAGCTGCTTCTGTGACTCTGGGGCTCCTGACTTTATGTACAGTCCTCATTTCAAATCTCTTGCTTCATTCAGGACTGACATCTCCTTTTCTGACCCCTCAATGAGCACAAAAGCCTGTCTTCCAGGTTGATGAGCATGAAACCCCCTCCTTCTAAGAGCCATGGTATCAATTCATAGCTAATAACTTGGTTGTCAGTTTCTCCTTCCTGTCTGTTACCTGAAGAGTTCTTTTTCATTCTTTATAGGTTCAGCATTCCATGTTGAATTCTTTGATGTATTCCACTCCAAATTCACACATCTCTGAACTTTCCTGGCTCCTGTGCTATTCTGTTTAATTGGCAGAAATGAGAGAAAGCCACCCGTCTCAGCCTGTGACCTGAGCTTCCTCTCAGCACCTGCATCTGTATCTGTGTGCAGCTTCTGTTTCACCAAGTGTTCTTCTATCCTTCAGTCCCACTCTGGATCACTCCACTTTACTACACTGAGTTAGACTCCACCCTACTACAACCCATAGAAGCACAGAGCTTGTGGCAATATAGAAAATAAGTGAGAATAAATTCCTGGAGATGGGAAATTTGAGTTGATTCCATTTTAATCAATCCAAACCTAGGCATAACTTATTCTGAATATCACAACACACACACACACACACACACACACACACACAGAGAGAGAGAGAGAGAGAGAGAGAGAGAGAGAGAGAGAGAGAGAGAGAGCTTTGAAAACCTATTACATGTATATACATTTGACCACATAAAATATGATACCCTACCATTCAGGACAAACCAAGTCATATCACAGCACAAGAAGAGAAGGGAGATGCTCAAAGAAGGACCAAAGGGGGAGGGGTTCAAGCTGCCTTCCTCATCTGGGATTCTAAGAAACAGCTGTTCTAGGAAACAGTACTGGCTATGGCTTGTGAGGAAATGATTCAAACCCATTACCTGTGTCTCCATACTCTCCAAAGATATTGATAAAGACATCAGCGTCTGTCCCTGCACCAATCACATCACCAGTGTATACCTTGATTTCATATTTGTTTCCTGAGGACAAGGACAGAGAAGACCTTGCTTCATTAGGATCCCGAGAAGAGAAAAGCATAGGTACGTGCATAGCTACTGAACCACCATGGATGTCCACATCATCATTACTGTCATCATCATTACTGTCAATAACAGGGCATGAAAGAAGACACTCAACACTGGCTCCCAAAGGTCACCACTAAACTCTATGTAATTCTTAAGGCATAGGTAGAATTCTATATAATAACTGTAGGCAAAAGAGACTTTCTGTTTTCATCTAGCAGGGCCCACCCCATTCAATATTCCCAAAGGGCCACCCAAAAACAACACTTACCATCGTATTTCCTCTGAACTACTGAAATGCTTCTAACCAGGTCTACTACACCCCATCACCATTTCCTGTCCATTTTCCCACACTGAATAGCAATACTGAAGTTCACTGGGGAGATTGGGTTCTGGATATGAAAATAAAAATTGTATCAAGGCCATAGATAACACAATGACTAGGCTAAAATCACCAACAGGAGCTAGCAAAATACATGTTAAAAGACCCACATCTGCTTCCTATTTCATGGCTGCATTCACTGAACAAAAATCAATTCATTTTAACCCCAAACACAGCCTCAGTCATGGCCTCATAGGATGGGGTCAACACAGCCGTGACAGTGTGCTGAGCTCAGGCCAGGCCTCACCATCAGAAGCCTGCCTTAGTCTGGGGAATAAATGCCAGGAGATTATGTGCATAGTTAGGACAAGGAGAGCCTTCCAGATTTTCTTGGGTGTCAATAATATTGAGGACTAAGAAAATTCTCCCTTTCCCTTCCTATGTGACTTTCTAGTTTGTGTGTAGAAGGAACCCTTCCTACCAGATATATCATACCAATTTCACTAAGCTGATTAGACACTAGTTATTCTAGCCAATGCCCTTTTGCCTACTTCCTCCCTAGCCCCTGCCCTGCCCTCCACCTCCAGGCTCCAAGAGGATTTGCCCTCTGTCTCCTCCAAGTCTACTGACATATGGGTAATGATGTTGAGTTTTACTACCGACTGCCTTGTATCTGCTGTTGCCTGAAAGCAAGTCTCTCATTTCCTCTGAAACTTAAAAAGGGATATATTTACAACTTCCTTCCTCCTTCTCTCCTTTCTTCTCTCCCTTCCACATCCCCTAGTACACTTCTGGCCCTATGGGTAATATGTGGGAAATGCAAACTGAATCCTAAAACTTAAAGTCCCAGGGAAGCCATTGAGGGCAAAGGACAAAAGTAAGCCTGCCCATTTCCCACAGAATCAGCTTGGGGGGCCATGTACCACAGCACGTGAAAGGGTTTCCCATGGGACACCTCATCCCTTCACTGCCTGGCAGTTGGTCCTTGCTGGTGAGAACATCAAGCCTATAACAGATGTTACAGGCTTCTCCACAATCCTCACTAGCAAAGCTACAGAGGAAGGCATAGGTCCTCCGATCCTTGTCCCCAGCTGAAGGCTCCAGGAGCAACAGTTGCTGTCAAGAGTCTATCTCATCTTTCTTATCCATGAATACCCATTGATACAGCAACTGGAACCAGAGCCCTTCATGAGATGCCAGGCCTGGGGAGCCAATGGAGAACTAACTGACTTGAAACTTGGGCCTCATGCTGCCTGGGGAGTGGGTTAATGCAGATACCACCTTTCTTTCTTTCTTTCTTTCTTTCTTTCTTTCTTTCTTTCTTTCTTTCCTTCCTTCCTTCCTTCCTTCCTTCCTTCCTTCCTTCCTTTTTGTTTTTTCAAGATAGGGTTTCTCTGTGTTAACAGCCCTGGCTGTCCTGGAACTTGCTCTGTAGACCAGGCTGACCTTGAACTCACAGAGATCCGCCTGCCTCTGCCTCCCAAGTGCTGGGGTTAAAGGCGTGCATGACCACCGCTTGGCTCAAATTCCACATTTCTCATAATGGTTTCTAGGTCCTGTGGTTTGTAATGATCAGGAAGAACTTAGTCACAGCCAATTGTTTCTGTTCTTATCACTTACAAGTTCCAGAGGCTCCAGATGCCTCAGTTGCCTTCTCCTTGTCAGAAAGGCCCTGTGGAACATTGATTTGATTCACAACATGTATTTCTTACTTTTCAAATGCTGTGATAAAACACCATGACCAAGGCAACTTACAGGAGAAAGAATTTATGTGGGCTTATGATTCTAGAGGGACAAATGTCCATCACGACAGGAAATCATGGCAGTAAGGGGCAGAAACAGCTGAGACCTCACATCTCAAACCACCAGCAGGAAGCAGAGAGAGCAACATCAAAATGACTCCTCTAACAAGTCCACACGCCTAAGTGTTCCCAAAAAGCTCCACCAACTGGGGAACAAGTATTCAAATGCCTGAGTCTTTGGGGACATCTCATTAAATGTCCCCAAATATGACCTATTCCAGCACCACTCTAGGCCTCCATGTACACAGAGACAAGAAAGACCCCTCTTAGTGGTGGCAAGTTGTCAGGTCACTACGGCTGACTTCAGCTGGTGGTGCCAAAGTGGCATCCCAGGGGGCCTCTAAAGGCTGTTTCCAAGCACTTTGAAGTAAGGAGAGGCAGTGGGATTTCAAATTATGGAACCAGGGTCCGATAAGAGAGTCAGGGAAACACCTATATTATTCCAGAACACAGACTTGACTTCATTAGGCCAGATCAGAACCAGGGCAATTCTAACTCTTAAAGATTTTTGAGTAGCAAAAGAAAAAAAGTAGCCACAAAGGAATGGGATGCCCTTTGGGTGAGTCCTCCACCCCTAGAGACCCCTAAGCAGTTACTACGGGCCACACAGTCGGGTAGAGAGTCATCAGACAGTGGATCAGAAGAGACCAAGGGAACCATAGTAAAAATTTTTTGGAAAATACCCAGTAGCACATGTTTTAGGAGATGTAGACCATTGCAATGAGTTGGCCAACACAAGGAAAGCCTGGGATGCAGGAGCTGAAAGAGGGCTTTGGAACACTGTACCCAAGCACAGGAGAATCTGGATAACAAGCCAGGATGAAGCAAACAGAGGCAGGCCAGGGCCAAGGCTCAAGACCCAGGAGTGGGAAAAGACACTTCAGGGTCTTTGCAGCTGCAGTGACAACAGATATGAGCCCAGGAATCAAGAAATTAGATAGACACTGTAGGAAGAAGGGGTGGGCTCTCTTCTGGCCTCTGGAGCTTTCTGTGTCAAGATGGAGTTATGAGTCTCTTGGTGGTTTCCTGGGTGAGCAGCAAACTTTTGATGTTAGGTGACTGCTGGTCACACCAAGGAAAGGATGAGAGCACCCACAGGGTTAAAGAGTTCCACTTGCGTGGGCCTAAGCCCTATCCTAAAGTATATGATAGACTCTTATGAACCCCTATGGAAGGCCTCACCCTCCCTGGGTAGCAGAAAGAATATGTGATAGGTAGGGTTTTAGTTGGGGGGGGAGGTAGAGGATGAGGGGAGAGAGTGGGAACTGGGATTGACATGTAAAACAATCTTGTTTCTAATTCAAATTTAAAAAAGAAAAAAAAAGAAAAAGATTTCCCCTTATAATGCCATTATTTCAAAGTCCCCGTAAATGGGCAATGACAATTATTAGATATTTTCCACCTCCTCCTTTCACACTTTTCTTATTCAGCAGAACTCCCTGCTATATCTAAGTCACCAGTTTCCAAGACAAGGCCCAAGGTCACAGTGCCCCTAAGTGCAGCGCTAACTGGTGACTCTGTGTAATATTGGCAAAGCAAGTCTGAACAAAGGTGAACAGGGCAGTGTGTGGAGCCTTCCTCCAAAGGCAGATGTGGTCACACATGACATCACATTTGAATGTGAAATGTCCCCTACAGATTCGTATTTAGAACATTTGGTCCCCAGCTGGTAGAGATGTTTTGGGAGATGATGTACAAGACCTTGGGGACATGTAGCCACTAGGTTGCAGAAGTGCATCGCTGGGGACAGGCCTCCTTCTAGTCCTTCTTCCCTCAAGTTAGTTCTGTCAGGTGTTTGGTCACAGCAAAGTGAGTCACAGCAAAGTGAAAAGTAAGCAGCTTATGTGGGCTTTTGTGTGTAGAATTCACCAGAAGATCTGCCCGTTGATAAGATGGCAAAATATCCCAGCTTTGAATGCACGACTACATATTGAGGCTGGCAACCTGGCAATCTGAAACCATCCAGAATGAAGGGGCACTACATAGAAGGCTTAAGAAAACCCTTCCCAAAGGCAGGAGGAGTTGGTCAAGCAGGAAGAAAGATTCTATGAAGAAAGGGCTGAAAGAGGATTCCCAGGTGAAAGGACACATCTCGTCCATGACAACAATGGTGACCCGCTTTCTTGGGCAAGCAATACTAAGCATTCATGCAGGGCTTTGCAGCTGACAAGGTGCTTGCACATCTTTGAAGTTGGTGGAATGATACAGGTAGGGCAGCCACAGTTGATATTGTCATTTATAGACAAGGAAACCAGAGCTTCAGAGGGTGGGGTGACCTGTCCAGGGCACACCGCTGTGAACCATGCATCTCTTGCCTTTGGACTCTAGGTTCTTCCCAAGATACACAGTGGCCTCCCTGCTCTTTGTGGGGTCAGTACACTTTCTCTAGAAAGTGCCAGTTAGGACAAATTTTAGTCTTTTAGTCAAATAGGCCATTTGATCTCTGCTACAATGACTCAACCCTGCTGCTAGGCACAAGCTCAACCATATGCTTTGACCAGAGGTAGGTGAGGAGAGTTGGCCATAAAGGAATGTGAAGAACTTTCTGGATGATGATGGAAACAGACAGTTTGCATGTGGTAGTGGTTATATGGCTGTATACCTTTCCTCAAGTCATCAGACTACCCTAAATGGACAGGTATACGTTGTACGTTGGTAAAGCTCTTTAAACATTTTTTAAAGTTGCTATAGACCATACTACTTGAACAAAATGGGTGCAACAGGGTCCCAGTAAAGTTTTCTTTGTTGACACTTCATTGGATCTCGGAATTTTGTGTAGCATGAGTAGTATTCTTCCTTTGGCTTCATATATAAATTAAATATATTAAATATATATGTAATATATATATATAATATATATATATATATATATATATCATTCTTTGCCCACACAAAATAGATGACAGCTAGGTTTGCCACACACAACTCCTTTTGGTTTTCTGGGACAGGGCTTCTTTGTATAACAGTCCTGGATGTCCTGGAACTCACTCTGTAGACCAGGCTGACCACCAACTCACAGAGATCCGCCTGCCTCTACCTCCTGAGAGCTGGGATTAAAGGCGTGCGCCACCAACACTCAGCTGTTCCCAGGTCTCATGTGTGTGTTCAGGTACTCTGGTCCTCAGATGAGAATGGAGCTGCCCGGTCACAAAGTGAGCTTGTCTCTGCTGGATAACACACATTTTAACCAGTGGCTGAGAAGCCCAGGACTCTGGAGACTAGAAACTAGTCCCTTTGTTAGCAGGGGTAGAGCCTGTCCCTGGGGTGATGACAGTTTGCAGCCAGCTCTCTGTGCTCACCATGCAGCATGCAGCAGAAGCTAAGCCTGAAAATACAGTATGACACACATCAATGGCACCAGTGCCTCCCCCCACACACACACACTTTACACACACCTTGCCTTTCATCCCTGGCCTGGCAAAGAGCAGAGACAGAAAAGAATGGGGAAGCTCAAATTGGATAAGAAGAGTGACCCATGTGGGGAAACCTGTTAAGGGACAAACTATGGGAATTACTGCCTGAGCCAGCTCTAGAATTGGCTTGTGACTTGCCCATCAGGTATGCTACTTGTAAAAATTCTCCTGAAACTGACTCTGCTCTTTCAGCAGGGTTACCATCCAGGCAGGCACTTCCTGCAAATAAGAATCCCTTCCTCAAGACACTCTGGCGCCATCTGTTGGACAATTGTATTGAGTGTACAAACCTATAGCTGGTATGAAGTGTCTGCTTACAAAGCTGTGTGGTGTTGGATGAATACACCGGCAACCCTACCACGAGGGCAGCAGCCTCCCTTCAGAACAACACACAGGAGGGATTCAGAGCCGGCCTTAAGATAACGCATGGTGCCCTCCACTGCCAAGCAACCGAGGCCCAATCTCTGCTGTGGAGCTGGATTCTGTTTAAAGACAGTTGTGCCTCATGACCTCTTGTCCTGCTCAGTGGAAACAAACACATGCCTGGCCTTGCACTGTTTCCTCTCTGCAGGTTGGAGGCAGAGGCACAAGGGCTACCACCCTTCCAACAGGAAATCTGTCCCTGAAGGCCAGCGGAAGCGCCTGCGTGGGCTTCCAGAAAAGGCAGAAGCTGGCAGGCCCTAGCTGCCTAAGCCTGGTGCGCCAGCCGCCCCCACAGCCTCCCCTGCGCTGTCTGGAACAGTCAGCACACAGCAGCGACACAACACTTTTCTCTGGAGGTGGGGGAGGCTCAGCGATGAGGAGTTGGCCCCCCAGATCTTGGTCCACACGTGCAGGTGAGAAGCTGCTGGGCATGTTCCTGCCACATGTTGAGTGCATGCCTGTCTCCAAGCCTTGTGGCCCTGGAAAGGGGCTGTCTCATACCAACAACACTTTAGCCAAGGCTGGAGCTGTGCACGTGGCCAGCTTTCTTTCTTTCTTTCTTTCTTTCTTTCTTTCTTTCTTTCTTTCTTTCTTTCTTTCTTCCTTCCTTCCTTCCTTCCTTCCTTCCTTTTTTCTTTTTTGAGAAATAGTCACCGGTAAACCTTGTCTTTCTCTTTCTTCCAAACATCCCTGGACCGTGTGTACACGGACCGGAGCCTCAGCAGTTAGAACTGTGACAGGGCTGGGGAAGTTGGTGGTGCCATTTCACCCCACAGACTGTAGCTCACACCAGCTGAGGTGCTAGGAGGGAGAAATCACAGGAGGTGCGGGGGAGGAGATGAAAACGCAGGGGGAGAGAAGGGGGGTGCGTGGAGGGTTCCCCAGGAGGTAAGGATGTTCTCTCCCAGCCAGACAAGGCTCGCACTACTCCTTCCTGTTCAGATCAGGGAGACCAGGCGGGCAGCTGGCCACTGGCCTGAGAATCCATACTGGAGATCCTTCTCCCTGCTCCTGCCCCTGCCCCTGCCCCTCCTGATCATGCCAGTGTCTCCCATCTCCAGTAGGTCCAGCTGTCTCCCCCCATCCTCCTCGTCTAAACGCCTCCCTACTCCCACAGCCTCTGATACGCATTGGGAACTCCTGGGTTAGGAGACCCCCAGGACTCTTCCTTTGGGTTTCCCCACAATGTCTTCCTTTATTCTATTACACTCTCTTCCAATCTAGCAAACAGGAGTAGCGGTTTCTGTTTGCCTTTAAATGGTCTCTACTTCACTGTTATGCAGACATACCCAAACAAGGGTCTCTTCATACTGAGGACCTTTGAAGGGCCAACCACATCTGCCAACTTAGTCCTCACAGCAATGGATCCAACTGTGGCTTGTATGTGGAATGCCCCCCAGGGACTCGGGGATTTTAACAGCTGGTCCCCAGCTGTTTTGAGGGGTAATAGATCCTTTTGGACATAAAGCCTACCTAGGAGACCCTAGCTGGAATATGTAAAGCTGTAGCAGTAGGGCTAGACAATTGTAGCTTGGCCTCAGTTCTGGCTTGAGCCAGCTGTTTCCTGGTCAGTATCATATAACAAGCAGCTGCTACAGCTTCCCAAAGCCATGAAACTGCCTACAGCCATGTCTTCTCCACCATGAAGGACTGTATCCTCTCAAACTGTGAGCCCAAACCAATTCTTCCTTCCTTAAGTTTTTTCTTTCATGTATTCTGTCACAGTTTGAGGACATAACTCTACAGGATAGACAGCTACTGTGCCACCATCTGACCGATGGGGAGATGTGGTGATATCTTGCTTGTACAAATAAAGCTTGTCTGAAGATCAGAGGATGGAGCTTGTCCCTAACTAACCACAGAGGTCAGGAGGTCTGTACAGACAGACAGGAAGTGAGGTGGCTGGGCGGGAAGGATATAAACAGGAAGAAACAGGAACTCGCTCTCTTTTTCACTGGGAAATTGAGGTAAAAGTGGCTTTGGCTTTCTCATTCTTCTCTCTGACCTCTCAGCATTTTCCTCTATATCTGTCTCTGGGTTTTGGGTTTTTGTTTGTTTGTTTGTTTGTTTGTTTGTTTTTCCAATTAAGAACTCTATTTACAGGGAGAAAGGAGGTTAAGAAACTGGACCAGGTTCATACTTGAGAAATGGTTAGTCGAAAACTGGAACTCAAGAGATCTGAACCTGCAGGCTGCGACACACCATCTCAACTCACATTCCAAGCTCTTCAGAAGCACCCATTCCTGAACCCTCAGTGTACCCACTTCTGAACTCCTGTTGTCTGTTGTGCCCACTAGCACTTACATGCCCAAACACAGGCTTTGGGCTTAATCGTACCACAGCCTTGTTGACAATGCATTGATACATCACTTGGGAGAGGGAGAGATGGCTCAATGAAGTGCTTGTCTTGCAGGAAAAAGGACTTGAGTTTGACCCCCAGAACCCAGTAAAAGATCTAGGCATGGTGGTATGTGCTTGTAATCCAGTGCTTGGGAGGATAAAAATGGGTGGGTCTCTGGGGTTCACCAGCTAGCTGGCCTAGCCTAGGTGTCAAGCACCAGGACAATAAGACACCCTTTGGTGTCTACATGCACATGCACCCACATATACATGTACCAGCACAGACATTCACACACACACACACACACACACACACACACACACACACACACACAGATTAAATAAATGAATAAAATACTTGGTCTTTTAAAATTGTCCATGGACAATCATCTACTCCCTCGTTACCTCTGTAAATACACAGTGTGTTTTCCCTGTAATCAGCTGGTGTGGTAGAACACAGTGTAGAAGCTTCCTCACAGTTCACATTGCTCTCCCTACCTCAGTCAGCTCAGCAGCAAGCTCTGCAGAGCTTTCTCCACTTGTCCTGTGGTGGACATTTGTCATGTTCCCATACCTGTTGCTCTGAGCAAACTTTTTCGAACACCTTCACTCCTTCCCCAGGAACCACTGCCGCACTTGTCCCAGGCTTCTCTACATTGCTACTGTTTATTCTCCCAGACACTGCTCAACTGTGGCAGGAGGAACTAGAACTTTGCTCAGCCTTTCTGGGCATCAAGGGATTGACAAATCACACATGCAAAAGTCTGAACACATACAAACTGTGGGACTAACTATGGGATCTACACACATCACAGTTTATAGGAGAGGAATGGTTCTGTTCAGTGTGCCTACCAGCACAGAATTCTTAATAATGCTAAAATATCCAAATTAGGAGACTGATGGGTGAGCTGTGATGTCCTACCACTCATGAGCTGCTCTGCTATGCAGCTGTTTAAAATAAATGGTTAGAAGATTAGGCAATGCTGTAATGTGGTCACGCACTGTGATAAAAACATCTCTTATTTTCTAAAAAACTGGAACTCTTGCTGCACCCTACAGCCAGGTTAATAGTCCACCTTCAGTTCTCTGAAGACTTTAAGACTGCTGTCCTACTGTGTGCTCATCCCATTTTTTTCAACTTCCCTTTAAGAGAACAAGGTAACAACCAACCTTACTTGCCTTTACAATCTAAGCAAAGGTATTTCTGTAATCTTAAGTTATGTACTCTTCCATGCCCCAACCCAAGGGTAGTGTGTGTGTGTGTGTGTGTGTGTGTGTGTGTGTGTGTGTGTGTGTTAATCATTGGCTGAAAACAGCAAATATGGGCTGGAAAAATCTTATAAAATAAATATGTATCGTCACTGTTGAACACTATATATGGATATCACTTGAGAGCATTGGTTTGTTTGTTATCTGGGTCAGTTGGAATCAATAACTCAGTCCTTCTCCATGTGGTGCATTCTGTGCTGTTCAATAGAGAGCAAAGCCCTTTGGTAGGGACAGACATACAGATGCAAACACATAGGGACAGATAAAGCAGCATTTGGACAAGTGTCTAATAGATTCAGACCCATACAAGAGACAGACAGAGAGAGTGGAAGACATGGGGAAAGCCAAATAGAGAATCCATGAGCAAGCTCTTGGTCAAATGATATCCACAGGGATTGCATTATTGATTTCTATCCATAATGTGACACCAAGGCATTATCGATGACTCTGAGTTTATTATTAATGTGTTCAAGAAGACTGCACTGTGTGACAGCATTGAGTGAAAACATGGTTACAAATCTAAATCTAAATTAATATGTTATGTTCAATACATTCGTGAATCCAAATTGGGGGGAAAAGAACAGGAAGGACTTTCACCAAGGGGTGACAACACAAAAATCTTACATGGGGAATGGTTTCCAGCAATGGGCTCACTCCTGGTTCCATGTTTCTAAAGTGGTAACTCTGAGAAACATCACCTGTAAGGGGGGTTAGTGATATAATACCTTCCTCATGAGTCACTGTGAATATTAAATGTACATCGTGATAGATAGATGATAAATAGATAGATGATAGGTAGGTAGATAGATAGGTAGGTAGATGATAGATATATAGATAGGTAGATAGATAGATGATAGATTATAGATAGATGGGTGGGTAGATAGATAGGCAGGTAGGCAAACAGACGTTAGATAGATCATAGTTTGTTAAGAATAATGCTATTGTGAGTAAGTGCCAAAAAATTGCCTACCACCCTCTTCAGATGATAGGATTATAAATTTTTCTGTTAATTTTTGTACATTTTCAGTACATGGAGTTTGCAGGCCTTGCTTTTCTCTATTACTGGACTAAAGAATAAAGTCACCAACAGTCAATACTGGAGGAAGCCTCAGTCTCCGGTTTGAAATAAGCCCCTGAGAACCTTTGCCAATTCCCTGTGCCTCTGTGTTGGCTTTGACACCAGCGATCTCCAGGAAGCTGGAGGAAATATTGAGGAGTGGATGGTGGAATAAGTAGAGACTCAAAGGCCAGGGGTGGACTTCTTGCCCCCAAGAAGTAGCCACCTTTCTGAGACTCTCAATGGCCTCACTCCAAACCACATCTGGAATCCAGGGGAGGGCTACCAGGAACCCACAGGTGCTGGACTGAACTCCGATGATGGGGTTAAGACCGAGGCAGGATCTGACCAAATGTTCCTATTTTATTGGGTACAAAATAGAATAAAAATATCCTATTTCCATAAATGAAGGAAGGAGTTGTTTTCAAAATATTAAATCTTTAAGCCCATTTAAGAATCAAAACAACCAAGTCTGGAGAAAAATCTATGATTACATGCCTTCTCCAAAGGTTCTGGCTGCTAGGATGAAGGAGACTATGGCTGGCTGTGGTTCTGGTAAGAGCAGAAGCATCAGTGATGCTGGGGCTGGAAAGTGTGGGCAAGACACAGCCAACAGAGCTCATTGTTTCCCTAATGAATCTCACTCTATTGAAGGCCCAGCAACCCATCACCACCACCACCCTGAGCTTTGGCTTCTCCATGAATCCCTCCTGATTCCTCTTCCACCATGCTCCCATTACCCTAAACCATCCCCACTTGGTGCATATTAGCTCTCTTCTCTGCCCTGTGATTATTGACTCAGTCTTCTGAAGCCTCTAAGCTTGTAGAGAAAGAGTTGCACACATCCAACATGAGCACAAGATTTGACGCACACAGAGAAATAGCAAAACAGTTCCAACTATTCACTGAGTCACTATGCTTAAGAGTCAGCATGAGCCCAGGGCTCTTTCTCTGCCCCACGGTCAGGCTGTGTGACCAACAGCAGGTTGCTTGACTCCCCTGGGCTTCCACTTGCTCTTCTGTAAAGTGGAGGAGGAGGAGATAAGATCCCTTTTAGTCCTAAAATTCTCTTTTATGCCTCACCAGAGCCTCATTGTGAGTGGTTCTCTCTTCCCACTCTTTCCGGAGATGATCTTCTGCAGTGCGAGGTGGAAGCATATGGGGTGGGCGGGAAGCTGCAGTGAAGTCAGAGGAGGTGAATGCTTCAAGCCTGGTCCCAGCTCTCCCGGCCCAGGCCCTTTCCCTGTTCCTGTGGAACTGGAGACCCCTCCACAGGGTTATAAGGAATGATAATCCACCCTCAATCAGCACCCACAGCCAACAGAGCCCTGGCAAAGTTTGATGCTAGGTGATGGGGAAATGTTGGAGAGAGGGAGGAAAGCTCTCCCTGAAGCCTCCAGATGTTGTGGAGGCTGAGAGCCCATCCACAGTTGTCCCTTTAGTCTGTCTGGGTCCTAGAGAGGACAGTGACACTGGTAGTCCTTTCTGAGAGGCCAGAGGCTGCAGTCTGCATCTCAATCACAAGAACCAGGGCAGTTCTGAAGGAAGGAGAAGGGAGGAAACATCTGGGCTGCAGCAGGCTTCCTGCCACATCCAGGCTTCATGCCCAGGTCCCCAGCTGACCTTAGAAGAGAGAAACTGATACTGCCCCTGTATTAGTGACTTTTGGGTCCTTATGGTCACAACAGAAACAGTGTAAAGGAAGAAAGGTTTATCCAGGCTCACTGTTTCAGGGGCTTCTTAGAGTCCACTTGTCGGGGAAGGCACAGACTCAGCTCAGAACATAGAGTTAGGTCCATGTGCCAGAGACTGTTCACATCACAGTAAACCAGAAAATCTGAGGTCAGGCATACCCTTCAAAAGCTCTCCTCTAGCCATCCACCTCTGCCAACCTGGCCCCCCACTGTCCAAATGTTCTGTGACCTCCCAAACAGGAACATCAGCTGTGGAACTAGTGTTCAAAATATCTAACTATAGGGAACATTTCCGGTTCAAAGAACAACACCGAGTGTCCAAGTGTCTGCTCATGTTTGTGGGAGTGGTAGCCCTGTCCAGCCAGGCTCTGACTGCAGAGAATAGGGGTCCATAGGGTGAGAGATGGAAAGAAATGGGGGAGATGTGCTTACAGCAGAAGAGAAGTACCAAGGCATCTCTTCCTGCCCCACACCCACCAACACTCTACACCTGCTGGACCCCAGACCACCTGGTCCAGCCATTCTGCAGAGGAGATGTGTATGGAAGCGAAGTTGTGATCTGCCCCCACTTTGTGGGATTTCTGAGCCAGAGTGTTGCATTTTAAAAGTAATGATTCAATTGCTCTATGGTATTATTCTCTGGTACCCAATACAACTGTTTAATTATCCAGTGGTATCCAGAAGAACCTGAGAAAGGCTATAACTACAGGTTTCCTTGGCAGAGCCTCATAGTTGTTTCTTTGCATTTATCTCCTGGCATAGGTGACCCATTATTGTCACCCCTCGTCATCAGTCACTGCCATTTGGCATAGGTGTTGGTGCCACACAGTCCTCTGGAAGGTCGCGATTCACTGGTGGTCAGTACAGTTTGCACATGCCCTTCCTGTGCTAACCACAACCCCCACTTATTTTGTCCTCTCATCAGATACTTGGGTGAGGAGGGCACCATGCCTAGTGTGGTCTTAATGAGACTTTGGGCACATCTGTAACTCAGTGCACCAATCATGGTGTAGCGCAGCACAGGCTGTAATGAAGTTATAACCTAGATACCTGAAGAAAAGCCTGAAAGAAATGATGGTGGTGCTGAGAATAAACACAGTCCATTTCCACCTGCCCAGAGGGTCTGGGACACCTCCAGACTGGCTGTGCTGTTGGTGGCAAGCAATTAGACCAGCAGTTCAGGTAAAAACGCCATCCACCTTCCACCTATGAGGAAGGTGCTAGTGCTTCTTGAGAGAAATCATTTCTCTAACAAGCATCTCCTGGTCTCTATGAAGCGTGTGGCAAGACTGGCTGCAACCATCCCTACTACTAATTCATCCAAGAAGGTTAAATGTGTTTTAGAAGATTTGTTCCTAATACAGCCCAGGAAACAGGTGCCAGCGGGGAGTCGGGGAAGGGGCAAGTCTCAGTCCTCTGGATACAGGGGCTTTCTCCCACCATTCGTGACAGGGTTCATGTGTGACATATAAGTGAGCTGTTAAGCATGGGTTCTGACAGCATGGACAGTGACTGGTGTCCCAGCCTGATAGAATGTGACTCTGGGTCTCAGAGGCTTGCCCCATGCTCAGATGCTTCCCAAAAGTGATGTGGCTTGGGATCACATAAGTACTAGTTTAAGTCACACAATCATCTCTACTTTTCTATGTAGATGATGCCTTTGTGGATTGGACCTAGACTGTGGCCAGAAGCTAGAAGTAACAGCACCCTGGCAGTGAGACAGCCAGGTAATGGGTGCCCTACACACATTCTGTTCATGCTACCAGACAGTACAGACCCCTAAGGCAAACTCTGTAAGACCCAATGCCAGGGCACCCCAAAGATCTCATTATCTTGTCAAACCTTATCCACCTCAGATGTCTCTACATTGCATCCTTCAGTATTGCCCTACACCCACCTCAGCCTCAAGAATGTGTCCTGAGTATCCTTGCCTCAGTGGAAGCTTGTTAGCCCTGCAACATCAGCCTATATAACTGCATCAGGCCTACCAATTGCACATGGGGCCTGTGCCTGGGAATATCACAGCAAAAATGACAACACTGCAGTAGAAGTACAGGAATCAGTGAGTGAGAAACCTAGGACAGGCAAGTAAGACAGCATGAGAGAAAAACTGCATGGTATGGGACCTTGAGGGACATCCAGAATGGCTTCCTGGTAAGACAAGGAAGTGGAAATGCAGACAGCACAAGTGACATGCCCAAAGTCACACAGTGGCTGAAATGTAATCTCAGACCCAAGAGCTGTGCCTCCCAGGAGAGAGCTCTTGGCACCTGTCTGTTGCTGTCTTTATAGGTGAAACATCACACATAACCCTTCTCCCATAGACACAAACATATTGCCAACTGATGCTCACACAAGTCTTTAGGAATCAATTGATGTGGCAGATGGTGGGGCGGGGGCAGGAAGATACCCCAGTGTTACTCTGGGGGTGGCACAAGCTGAGAGAGAGAGAGAGAGAGAGAGAGAGAGAGAGATTTGGTCATTAAGTTAAAGGGCAAACAGTCATCCCCTGCAGTGTGGTTTTTCTTAGCTATTTATCCATCTCAAAACACCTGGGAGTTGCATCCCACGCTGTCAGCCAGAGAGATTTGCTTTGGCAGCTACTAAGGAGGATGCTGTCTCAGAGAGCAGGAGGCTGAACTTGGCTTAGGGCCCAGGGCTTCCATAGGTGTGGAGACAGCACCATGGCTGCTCTGCCCTTCTGATTCTAGGTTGTAAGAGGGAGAGTCATTCCAGACAAGCACTAGAAGCCTTCCGGAAAGAGTCAGGCATGCATGATAATGGAAGGGATGCCAAGAGGCAGATGGAAGGACAGAAAATTCACAGCACTTCTGAAGCAGTTAAATAGCCAAGCCTGTGTTCCTAGGGATAATAAATGCAAATATGCTAGAGAGGTGGCTGCCAGCCTTCCATAAATTTCAGAAGATGCCAGGTCCCCTGGTACCCTCTCTAAGTGGGAGACAATCAGGGAGATGGCTGCCAAGTGCCTGTGCAAGCTCCACGTGTGCCTGAATTGCTTAATTGTGTGTACTGCCTGCCTGGACCATTCCACGGCAATGCTGGGGAAGCCAGCCAGCATAGAGACCCTGAAACTGCTGGTTCATGTGGGGACGTGTCAGGAGAATGCAGAATGTTTCTCCAGTAGCCTGAAGTCCTGAGCAGGAATTGAAAACTTGGGGTGCAGCAAATGCTCTCTTTTTTCCAGGTGAAGGGACCATTGACTGCAAAGTCAACATGATGTGATTTGTTGTTAAAAAACATTTAATGACCATCAAGAAAGAATTAAAAGAAGTGGGCCATCAAGAGATACTGAATAGACAGAACAATGTTGAAAAAGAAGAATAAAAATGCAGGCCTCACAATTTCTGATTTCAAAGCTTACTGTAAAGCAACAGGAGTGTGCTGACTTGAGAATAGAAATATATTGACCAATAGGAAAGGAAAAGAAATGACTTGTGAATGTACAGTCAGTTATCAAGAGTGAAAGGCAACTGGATGGATGGGAGGAAAATATTTATAAATCTTAAATCTGGTAAGATTTAGAAAAATAAAGAACTACAACCCAACAAGAACAAAATCCAAACAACTTGATAACTAAAAACAGGTGCAAAGGATTTAAATGGATAGTTCTTCAATGACCAGGAAGAACATATTAAACAATCATCAATATTATGGAAATGCAAATCAGAACCACAAAGATACAAATTTGTGTCTACTGGATGGTATTATCAAAATGATAAGCATCGGTCATGATGTAGAAAAACTGGAGCTCTCAACACTGAAGGAGAGGATGTAGAAATGTTGCCACCACCATACAAAACAGCATAGGAATTCTTCAAAGTTTAATACAGAATCACAACATGACCTAACCCTTACTCTAACCTACCCCTGGGTATACATCCAGCAGAACCAAAAGCAGCAACTTAATCTGTACACCATGTACCCAGAAGCTTTATTAATAAGGACCAAAAGGTACTAACAACCCAAATCTACATGTATTTACATACACACACACACACACACACACACACACACACACACACACACATATATATATATATATATATATATATATATATGATGTAGATAATCCTGATGGAGATAATCCTGTCTAGCAAGGCTTACAGGACCATTGACTCTGAAAACCAGACATTTGTATCTCTAATTTCTTTCATGTGCTGCTTCATTTCTTCCCTAGGAACAGTTTTGGGTATATTCCCACTACTTGTATGTTTATCTTGCGAAAATATTCCATCTATTGGGCACACATACATCTGTGAGTGGTCAGGAAGATGATTTCTCATTAAGCTGTATAATTTTGATATATAGAAAATATACTAGGACATGCTTCATAACTTGATCTATTGTTCCCTGAGGCTGTAAGACACTTAAAGCCTGCTTTGTTCCTTTTACTCAGTCAGATGAACACAAGAAAGTAATAATTTCTCCTCAGTCTAAGGCAAAACTGAACACAATTAGCTCATTTTTACCTCAGAGCAAGTGCAAACTAGACTAAAAGTTTTTGTAAATAGATCATAACTTTAAAACTTTATAGTTATGCACAAGGGAAGAGTCACAGGTGTTTAACCAAGGTTATTTACATAAAGCAGCCTAAAAAAATCATACCTATCCCTTGCTTGCCAAGTCTAGCTGATAAAAGACCTATGTCTCAAAGCTTGTCTCACTGGGCACTGTGCCCCTACCCTCTGGTCACAGTCTTACTCCAGAAACTTTGCAAGTTTTTATTGCCATGATAAAGAGCTCTGCCCTTATCACTCACCCAAAGGAATGTGTTTTTGACCAATGAAATGTACTCAAGCCTTCTGTAGAAAAGTGTTTTTAAGCTAGAGGAACAGAGAAGCAGGGAGAATTGGAACAGAGAAATGAAACAGAGAGTTAGAACTAAAGATTTAGAACTATAGAATTTGAACTAAAGAATTAGAGCTAGAAAATTATTATAGACAAATCAAACAAGAGAATTAGAACTGAAGAATTAAGAACACAACTCAACAACGCGTGTGTGAGTTCATTTCAGACCCCTCAGAGAAGAAATTTTCTAAGTTCCTTTTGCTAAGCTGTAGCCTCTGACCTGAACCCTGGGAGGTAGTTTTGTGAGTTGGACTCACAAGCTATTGAAAATTAGAGTCATAAAATTCAAAGAAATGAAAAAAAAGACCTGAGGTGAGTAGGGCTTGGGAGGAAAGGAGATACATGCTAGAGTTTACTAAGTACAGAGTCTCAGTTTGGAACAAGAGAAGATTCTAGCGATAAATTATGAGCTGTTTATAAAACACATAGAGTTTGCTTACTGCCACTGAACTATAACCTTAAAATAGTAGAAATCGTCATTTTATTTAATGCACTATGCACTACAATTAAAAAAAAAGAAAAACAAGATGATGGAGTCAAAGAAGTGTTTATCCTGACCTGTAGAAACCCACCCTCCCCTTCTCTAAAACTGAATTCCAGCCAGGAGAACCCTTCACTGATGGGCCAGATACAGTCTGTGAAGCAAGGCCTGGAGCAGGACAAGCACCAGTTTCAAAAGTAGCTTTCTAATCATCTGTGCTGCTTTGCCCTGGAGGGGTCGCCCTGGGAGGCTGAGAACCGCCTGCTACTCAAGAAGGGCAGGCATAAAGGTAGGAGAGGGCCACCCAGGACAGTAGGAGGTTGCAACAGCTGACTCCCATGTCTCCATAGAGTTCTAACAGAGCCAGACTAATTTGCCCTTGACCTTGCCCTGCCCAAGGTACAAGCAGGAGTCAGTTCAGCTGAGAGGATAAGCCAACCCCCATTCCAGTCCCAGCCCTTTCATCGATATTCATCCGGCCTTGGATGAATATCCAGTGTCATTAACACCTGCTAGGACCATCTTCGCCTCTCCCTCATCCTCAGCGATGTGGGACCAGTTGACTTAAGAGGAGAGGCAGTTATGGTTGACACCCTCCTGCCTTCCCTCTTTCTCTGCTTTCAGAAGAGCGTCAGCGGTACTTCCCCAGATGTAATCTGTGCACCGGGTGGTCTGGGAGACGCCAGCATTCATATACTGGGGTTAACTGAGGAGGCATGTTCGCATTACTGCATACTGGTGTGTGGCTGATATTTATAGCTATAGAGAGCGGTGTTTATGGAAGAGCTACACCTTTGCGTCTCAGACAAGCTCACAAGGCTGTTGAGAGGTGAATAAAAGGAAGCATGATGACTAATGGTGATTGAAGAAGGTAAAACCCTTGCTGGTGGAATGTGACTGACTAGGGTTGGAGAACTCCCAGGTGGATTGGGGAGCCATCTGCCTAATTGAGCCCCTGCTGTGAGTCCCCAAAGCCTGACAGCCAGGCTCAGGGAAGCAGAGGACATGTTTTGGGGGTGGGTTGGGCTGCCTGACTTTCTTAAGAAGCCATACGGGGGCATTTCTCAATCTACTGAGAGCAACTAAGGAAACAAACTCCCATTTTAAGGTGGTCTGTCTGTGAAGTTGTGAGGTCGGTCAATGTCTACCTACTTCCTTCATGACCTCCTGCCTCTGCCTTTCCTAATGTCCTCTTTCTACCCACAGGGCTCCAGCAAAGGAGAAAGCAGTTTAACTAATAAGGCTATCTCTCTTAACATTAGGAACATGTTGGGCACAGAAAGTGCACTTAAACGGGTGCTCCAGAGGAAAAGGCCTTTTGATATCCTGTCATGGGTCCACTGCTGCCCTCTGCTGCCACCTACAGGGAAAGCTTTCCAGTGCCCCGCACTTGATACTTAGATCCTGATGAGAGGACTCTCCCAGGACCAGCTCCATCCTGCCTTCCCTTTCCACAGTTGCCTGCTGAATGACCTGGTTAGTCTGAGGGTCCTCAGGACATCCTAGAATGCCTGCCTTCCCTGAAGAGAAGAAGGTTCAGTTGAGTTTCAGTCAGAACTCATAGCAGGCTCCCCTTGGGGATGGAGAGATGAACAAGTCCCAAAGTCCCTTTTCCCTACAACCGATAAATACTAGCCAGAACAAATGGGATTTCACTTGGCCTAAGTCAAGAGAAAAGTATGGTGGGATGGAGGGGAGGGTGACTGCACAGCACAGCAAGGAGCCAGGCACTGGCAAACTGGCTACTGACCTCGAGGCATGTCCATGGGGTCGAAGCTGGCTAGGAGGTCACGACACCACTGGCGGTCACCTTCCACCTTGCTCAGCCAGTTGTTGCAGTTGAAGTAGTAGCGGAGATGGGGCCTCTTCATGTCGGTCACTATCACTCGGTCCAGGTACCAGCTGGCGTTCAAGCCTGTGTTGTCATGCTCAATCCTGGGCCAGAAGCCAACACCATACCTCACTGGCAGAACCAGGATGTTGTCCCTTCCATACCAGGGCACCCCATGATTCCTCCAGAGAGAGGTCCAGTAATTTGCTTCTTTTGGGTCTAAATTTCCTCATCTATTAATGGGGATATTTTGCAAGGTAGATGTGAATATTAATGACTGTCATATTGTCACACTGCCACAGGGAAATATATTCTTCCATGAGAAAAATCCAAGTCCCCGGGGCTCTCAGTAGGAACTCCTTGGTCTGTGCCTGGCAGGGCCTGTGCTGTTTCCTAACCTGGGTCTCTGCCAGCACTGCACCTTGCTGCTCTAATCTGAGTTGTACATACTCATCACCTCTGGAAGCCTATCAGAGTCAAGATAGAAAAGGCAGTCAATGAGTCATCACTCAAGGATGGCACGAAGGGTAAGGAGAGAGCGGAAGCCACCTAGACCTTTGGACTTGGCAGGACACAGTCCCTGGGGTAAACTGTCCCCTCCCATCACTCTGAGTTGATTGAGTCTCTCTTTTAGTGACTCTCAGCCCAGTCACCCTCCTTAGTGTCATCATCCAAGGGTCCCCATCTAGAACAAGACTGTCCCATGGAAAGTTCATGTGAGCCAAACATACAATTCTAGATTGTTATAATGGCCTTGATTTTGAAGATACAAAGGAGCTGATTGAATGGATTTTTAATAATATACTGTATGCACCTACCATTTTAGCACATAACCATGTAAAAATTTAGCAATATGTTCTATATTCTTTTTCTTCTGTTAAGTCTTTAAAAAAAAAAAAAACTGGTGTCTGTTTTATCCACACAACACACTCGGAGTGACTCAACTGTATTTTAGTGCACAATAGCCTCGTGCCTTCTGTGCTGGGTGACACAGACACACATTCTTCCGGATCCGTGCCCCAAATCCTCACACTTCCTATAGCTCCCACCTCCATCTAATTTCTTCCCTAGAGAGTGGCCACTGGGTGACCTCATGGTACACGGAATATCTCATCCCAGCCCATCAGTTTGAAGCTTTATCCCGAGAGCCCATGACCCAGACACAGATGACCAGCAGATACATTGGGCCTGTCTTCTACGGGGTCACATGCCTCTGCCTGGCACAGAGTGTGGCACCATGCAAGGCTTTGGTCAAAGACGGTTTTCCACATACCAGCTTCCCCTCCTCACCTCCCTGCAAGAGCCCCCTCCCTGCTTACATCCCCTTCTGTGCACACAACCAGTGCCTGTGGCCTTTGTGTCCCAGCAAAAGGACTCTGTGATCCCAAATTTTCTAGTGGGAGAAAGAAAAGTCAGGACCAAACCGATGATGCGTTTGAGTCCTGTCCAGGCCCCAGTTAGGGGCAATCAGACCACACTCGATTCTAAATCAAGTATAACCTGAACAAGGCTGGTTAGCCGAGACTAGAAAAGAAGAAGGGAATGAGCAAAATGCCCCTCCTTCCTCCACAGCCAGGCTGGAAGTTACCCCTTTCCATACAGTTCACAGAAACTCCCCCAGTGAGAACAGCATCAGGGGAATTCTCCATCCAAAGGCTTCTTGCAGCACAGCCTTTACTGAGGCTTAGTGATTGCTCTGGGCACCGAACCAGTGAGTCCCAGCATTGAGTAGATGAAGAGCCATTATTAGAGAGGAGGAAGCAAAGGCCTGGAAGGATAAACTGTCTGAAATCCTACAGCAAAAAAAAAAAAAAAAAAAAAAAAAAAAAAAAAAAAAAAAAAAAAAAAACGGCAGAGCAAGACCCTGGACTTGGACCTAGAGATTTGTTCCCAGTTACCATACTTCAGTGTGTGGAAGAGCTTATGTCTTAAGTGTGTGGGGAATTGTATACAATTGTCCTAGCCAGTGAAAGCAAGTCTCTAATAGGGCAGTTTGGAGCTCTGTGATTCAGGATGGGTCGGGGAGGCAAAGGATAAATGGGACACGATTTGGGCTTTTGGTAATTCTTCAAACATCAGCCAGTTGAGCATTAAATATCCAGAAAATGCCAATCTTGATCATCACCACCACTGTGATCATGGGCAAACACTCACCTGATTTTGTAGATGAGGCCCACATTATTGGTTCGCACCCTGAAGACATCAACGTTGGCTTTCTCGAAAGCAGATTCACTCCTGCAGTGAACACATGCAGTTATTCCCACTCATGATGTGTCTCATGGGCCCAGGCACAGAGCCAAAGACTGGTATCATCTTCTCCCTCCTTATCCCACTCATGGTAATGGCTGCATGCAACTAGCTACCATCCTGAGCTCCCACTCTCTCTCTGACATGGTCTGAGAGGAGGGGAAGGGCAGGCAGGCACCACGCTTAGGCTCACATCCAGGCATTCCTTTGATTATTTCTGAGTCACTAACACATAGTGGGTGACACCAGTGCTATTGTGTGGACATGCAAACCACTAGCTGGTAGAAGAACCAGGGCCTCCTCAGGGTAGAGGAGAAGGAGGATGTAATGGATGCTTGGGGCCTCTTGTCTGCTGGTCCTCTTGCAGCTCACCCTCACCTGCCCCATTCTGTGAGAAGAATTGCAATGGCAGTCCCCAGTAGATGCAGACCTTGGGTAGCAACTTGTGGTCCAGCCATTGCAAAGAGAAAGGGGAAACCTATCCCCCCACCCCAGTCCAGCAACTGTGGAGGCAGGAACAGTAAGGGAATCATGACTGGCAAACTGCAGTCAGAGGAAGTCCACCAGAGGTGTGAGGCAGTGCAGCACCTAGGCCAGTCCCAGCTCTGCCTGTCGCAAATTCAAGTAGCTTACACACAAGGAGGCTCAAGCCACCTTGCCCTGGGATCTTCTGTCATGGACACCTAGGTCTCATGTTGGCATCTCTTTCATGCCCCATGTGGATCAAGAACTCAGCCGGGAGAGCCCAGACCTCCAAGAAGTTCTTCCTGCCTCTCAGCTGGGCCCTCTGATTTGAGAGACTATGCTCTCATCTGGGGCTCATAGGACCAGCATATGGCAAGGAGAAAAGAAAGACACAGAAGTCATTTGCCTATGCTATGCTTTATACCTTAAATGTGTTCTCAAAGCCCTTGTATGCCTCACACACCCTACACATACCCAGTTGCTACTTGGAAACCTTTAAGGGCCTGGAGCTGGGCGTTTAGCTCAGTGATAGAGCACACTTTCCAGGCATGCATGAGGCCCTGGGTTTGATTCCCAGCACTGTGCAATAAAGAAGGTAAAGCCCAATGGAGGGAAGTCGGGTCACTGACAATATGCCCTTGAAGGGGATGTTGGGACCCCAAGGGGACTCCTCTTTCTCTGCTCACTTCCTGGTTGCTATGAGTTGAGCAGCTCTCTCCACAACTGGTGCTGATTTGTCATGTCCCCAAAAAACAATGCAGCCAACTGATCATGAACCTAAACCTCCAAACCTTCAGAGCAAAATAACCCTTTTCCTTTTTTGTTGGTTTATTTTAGGTCTTTGTTACAGCCATGGCAAGTTAAACAGCCCAAGCTTATAATTATTACTGGCCGTCTGTGTTCTTCCAAATAAAGAGGCTTTCTCTCCAGGCCACAGGCTGAAGGTCATGCACAGGGGGCCTTCCAGGTTCTTCAAGGCACAGAGGCTGGAGTTCTGCAAATGGCAAACAATCTTTTCCAAAGAGGCAGGGGCACAATCTGGTGAGGTCCAAGCCTCATCTGAAAGAGCCCGTGAAGACAGCCTTGTCAAGGAAAAGAGAACCCATTGAGAAACCTGAGGATGGAGAAGTGAGGAGAGGAGTGATGGATGTGTCTAGGTTAGCTGTAAGAAAATGGAGAGTCCCAGCCTGGTGGCACATGTCTGAGCTCAGGTGGGTATTGTCCAGGGAGGAAGGGAGGGACCAAGCAATGCTATTTTAAGTGATGCAGACAAAATGTTTTCTTTGAAGAACGAGTTTTTCTTCTTCCTGGGAAAATAAAGTTCCTGGATCCAGTGTTGAAAATGGAATCAAACCAAACCAGAACTGTGAAGGTCTGCTGATGTTGGATTGTATCTATGGAGGGCTGTGAAGGTCTGCTGATGGGGGGGGGTGCTGTATCTATGCAGGACTGTGAAGGTCTGCTGATGTGGGGGGTTGTATCTATGGAAGACTAAAGGTCTGTTGGTGTGGGGGTTGTATCTGGAGGACTGTGAAGGTTTGATGATGAGGGGGGCTGTATCCATGCAGTACTGTGAAGGTCTGCTGATGTGGGGGGTTGTATCTAGAGTACTGTGAAGGTCTGATGATGAATGGGGGTTGTATTTGTGGAGAATAACAGGACACTCAAACCCCTGATTCTGTCACAGCAGCTGTGAAATAACTTGGAAAAATACATGGACATCAATTCTTCACATTAAGATTTTGTGAATGAGAAACAAAAAAGTGAATAAACAGTATTTTCTCTTTCAACACATGACACAAAGTAATAGATTTTTAAAATAAATCGACAAGAATTTCTGCATTAAGTAAACGCCCCAAGGAGTAGACCCTGGGAAGCTATATGATTGAATGCTTTGTAGCTATTAAGAATCCCATTATAAAAAGAACATAATGTTTATAATACAAGCTTAAAAAACATGTTAAGATGGAATCTGTGAACAGAACAATCAATATAAACAGGATGCCATCTTCATTTAAAAACAATGAGTGGGAGAATTTATACAAATAAACAATGTCGTGTCTAGAGGATAAGATTGTAAAGTCTAATTTGTTCTTGTCTATATGAATTTTCACATTTTCCAAAGAATTTCATACTGCCTTGTAATTCCCCATGCTCCAGGACCCTTCACCCCCTCCTGATACCCAACCCAGCCATGGGCTGCCAGGGACACAGAATCTGAAGGTCTAAGGGCGGTGGGTGTCATCTAAATTTTCAAGGAACCTGGGGAACAGACTACAGGAAGAAGAGGACAAGGGGGGAAGTGTCCCCAGCCCACTTCAGCCAACAATGAGTGTGAAGGAAGGCAGCTGGGTTTCCAAGGTGCCTCTGAGGAGGATTTTGGAAGGGAATTTCTCAGCTGCCTCAGGAAAACGAAGCCCTAAGGACATGTCACCCTCCATTGTGCTTATTGAAAAATCAGCCCGTGCTACTTTTCAGTCACTGTGGTGGGGAGCAGAGAAACAGGGGAAAGATCCACCTGACCAGCAGGAGCGGAACACTCTGGGTTATCTAAAGGCCACGTAGTTGGTGCTGGGATGGTTCCCAGCCAGATGTGATGCTAACTTCACCCATAAAGACCAACCTGTTTTTTGGCATACAGGAAAACGCCATCTTCAGAGAAGAAAGGACTGCAGACAAACTCCAGGAAAAGACTGGGACTGTCCCAAACAAGCCTCCAGCCCCGCCCACTCTGGGATGGGATCTGAAAGGCCCATTTGGAGAAAGTCAGAGTGCAAATGCCGTAGAAAACTGATTGAGGCTGTGTTGGAAATCCCAAAGGAAACATAAAGGCAGGCTCCTCACGTTTCCCAATGGGAGGGGCACCACCATTGCTCCTGCACCACCCTAAAATAAAGGACACTGCCCACATCATCACTCAGCAGGGACTTCCCCCAGAAAGAGCCTCAGGAGGCTGTACCTGGCATTTTAGCCACCAACTAGGTAGAACCTCCAAACTAAAATGCCAGGCACTCTCTCACACACGGGGGTGTGAATTCTCGGGAGAAAACAACATCCATAAAATACATGAAATCCCATCCTTTTGCCATATCTTAAACTCATAGCCTCCTGGGACCATGTTGTAAGGACCTCACTGGGGTGGAGATTGAGAGGGTTCACATGTGGGAACTAAGTGAGTGTCTTTGTCTTTGCTACGTAGGAGTCAGTTAGCAAAGATCTTCTTGAAATAGGAGTTGTGTTATATTGGGTGAAGGGTGAATCCTGCTAAGCCATGTGGAATTCTGTGTTCTAGGCCACAGGAAAGGGTACAGGAATGAGCTCAAATCAGGGTGAGACAGAAAAAGGAAGGACAGGAGACAAGAGATGAGAGATGTGACCAGAGGCTATGGGAAGGGTTTGGGAGAGGTGCCAAGAAGATCAAGGTTAAATTTCAATACAGATACAAAGCTATAACTGATCTGTTTGCATTGGGTAGTATGAACCCTTTCTCAGGCCCAGACTTATCAGACAAGTCTTACATACAAAAGTGTGTGTGTGTGTGTGTGTGTGTGTGTGTGTGTGTGTGTGTGTGTGTGTGTATGCCTGCATGCATGTGTGAGTGTATACAAGGATCCATGGTGCAGGTCCCCCAGTGGGTTAGGCTTAGAGCTGGCTTGAGTGTGGAGAAGAGGAACTGGCAGACAGTGAAGAGTGGGGAGACGAAGGAGCAGCTGGCACATCCTGCATTACATAGGGACTCAGAAGTGACCTCAGCTACCACCCATGTGTGATGCATCCCAAACCCTCAGAAAACCACATTCCCCTCCGAACTCATTTCTAGCTTGAGCTGCAGGTATGTCGCAGGCAGAATTTTACACTATTTTCTGTGTAGTCCTTTTCCTGGATTTTTCACTGTGGTCAGATTCTGACTCTTGCTTCCCCTCCATCGTGCTCTCTAGTGAGATGACATCCGCTGCCACTGTCAACTCAGCATCCACTGATTGGCTTTCAGACAAGGCCTTCCAGTCTGGCCGCCAAGCCTTTACTTTATGCTTCAATGCAGCAACATGGCTCCCACTGCCAGTCCCAGCTGGATCCACCCACAGGGCCTCCACTGTTTCACCCTTGCAAACTGTTTCTCTGGGTCTAACGTATTTTTTGTATTCCTCCCTTATCCAAGTTCATTTCAGCACTGAAGGCCTAGGTGATGTCCTTCCCTGTGAGGTGTCACTCTGGCCACGATACTTCGGGAATCTACTAAGTTCCGCCTATTTTCTGGGATCCAGAACAATTACAGAGGCCCAGGAAACCCGTTTCCACCCTGTACTGCAGATCCCTCACTCCCCTGCACACTCCTCTCTTGTCTCAGCAGCGCCCAGCTGACAGCCCCACCCGTGTCCACATCTCATGCGGCTGTCAAGCTGTCCTGACTAGCGGATTGAGCTCCAGTCCACTCATGTTTTTGCTTCCCACCCTCAAGTGCAACACAGATCCAGAGATTCTTTCCAGGATCCTCCCCGGCAGACATCCATGGTCTCTGGGGATTGGAGACTCCTATGTCTAGGCTGGTCCGGAGAAGCTGTCTCCCACACCCTCCTAGCTCTGTCAACCCTTCCATACCTTTCCTGCCTGCACCACCAGGGAGCCTTTCACATCCTGTTGAGAGGGAAAGCTAAAAGCCAGGCTCCCACGTGGTGGGGACTCAGTGACAACCCTTCTTGGTGTGTTACATCGGTGATCTGGACCTCCCTGAAAGAAAGTTTGGTAAACTAACAAGCAGTGGGGGAGGAAGCAAGGAATTCTGCGCACATAAAAGGAGAAAAGGCTGTGAGAGCCCACTACAAAAAACTAAAGGGGTGGTTTTCCTTTAAAAGGCAGGCTGGATACTGCAAAAATCAGCTGGCCACCTTCCCAGGACTAGTAGCATCTCCTTCCTCTGGGAGGATGCATGGCAAAAGGGATGGATATTTCATGTATTCCCTTTACCGTGCCCACATCACAGGAGGGAAAAACTTCCACGAGAGTCACGTGCAGTGTGAGTAGTATAAGGAGGCAGGTACCCTGTTCTGTAGAAATGGACAAAACAGGGTGTTATGCCAGTCTCAACATTGCTACATGGGTGCCATGACTCTCCTTTAGTACTTACATACAGCAAGACTAGTCACTCTGCAAAGCACAGTGTCCCAAGTTTCCTAGCAAGGCCACTCCACCTCTCTATGCATGCCCCTTTTGTCCCCAAAAGGTACCAGGACATAAACCTTAGAGACCACAACCTGTGGCACCAGTAGGTCTTGAAGGGAGCCTATTGCATACTTCAGGGTCACAGAGTCACGTAGTCAATTAAAATGTCTATACCATAAATGTGAATGAAGGACCAGATTGCCCACAAAAAAAGCAACCCTTAAGGACTATAGGCTTCTCCCTCAGACTCACTTTTCCTATGAATGGAGTAGAACAGATCAGTAGATTTAAATGGCTGTAGAACTTTTCCTCAATTGGAATCCTGCTCAGAAACCCAGTATGTCAGATAATCAGAAGCAGGGCTGCTCTGAAAGATGAGGGTGTAGTGGACCCAGACCCAGGTATTCAAATCTGCCCAGGCAGCACCAGCACAGGCTGAGTGAAAGCCAATGAACAAGATCTCTCCTTAGACCCCCATCCAACTCTGCAATCCTGTCATTCTGAAGTATGCTCTTGGGTCTGCTGCATTTGCTTGTGTGTGTGTGTGTGTGTGTGTGTGTGTGTGTGTGTGTGTGTGTGTGTGTGTGTAGAAAGGGGGGGACCAAAGAGTAGACAGCAGTCTCTGCCCTCAGGGTTATAGAACGGTTAAGGGCTCAGGTGTATGCAGAGCACACACACATACACATGACATGTGACTGAGAATACATGGATTCCAGGCAGATTTAGTGTGATGCTGGCCATTATGAAACCTCGGTACAAAGTGTCTCAAGATCATCACAAATGATCTTTGTAACATCATTATCTCAACTGCCTTAGGATGGTAGGTAAAGAAATCAAGGCCTTGGAGACCATGGGATTTTGGCAAAGTTACATGGAGCAGGACAGTAAAGCTGGTCCTAGACCCAGGGTTCTTGGTCCTGATTGTTTATTCTCCAGTATCAAGGGATACACGTGAGTTCTTGGGAGATCTAAACTAGACATTACTGTTTATAAAATCTAGAATGAGACAAAGGAGAATTGGAAGGAAAGAACTGCACAAATCCTCAAGATGGTACTTGGATTGTTAACAGAGAATTCTTGTCATTCAACATGTCCATAGCCCAACTGTCCATCTCTCAAAGGCGAAGGCCACCACTGGGTTCTAGAACTTGGCTAACCAAACTAATGTCCCAGGAGCCCAACAAGTCAAAGTGATACTCACTTGCTGGTGAGATGGAGCTTGGGAGAGAGCCCATTCTCTCCAAAAATTGTGATGAACACATTGGCATCTGTCCCTGCACCACGAACATCCCCTGTGGCTGTGACTACCTCGTACACTGGAGGAGGGGAAAAAACAGAAGGCAGGCTCAGAAAGAAACACAGAATCCCATTATCACAATCCTGAACAAAGGTCAAATCCACACAAACTCTGCTGCAAGACCAAAAACTCACTGTCAACGCCAGACACTGCTTGGAGAGTCAAGGCCAGCTTCATTCTGCTTGGGTAAGACACCTAAGGGCTGAGTGTGCAGTTTCCCCCAATGGCTATGTCTTTGGCAGGAACACTGAGTTCCCTCCACGGTCCTCTTGAAGCTTGCATGGCTCATTGCCAATGCCATTCCTGGTCAGGATGTCAGCACCTGAGCACTTGCTGAGGGAGAATCTATCTAGATTCTTAGAAATGGTAGTGTGGTGGCTTGAAAGAAGATGCCCCCCATAAACTCATAGGGAGTGGCACTATTTGAAAGGATCAGGACATGTAGTCTTGTTGCAGTAGCTGTGGCCTTGTTGGAGGAAGTGTGTCACTGGGGGTAGGTTTTGAGGTTTCAGAAGCTCAAGCCAGGGTCAAGATGTAGAACTCTCAGTCCTTCTCTAGCACCCATCATGCCATGCTTCCTGCCAGGATAATAGTGGACTAAACCTCTGAACTGTAAGCCAGCCCCGATTAAAGGTGTTCCTTTATGAGAGTTACAGTGGTCATGGTGTCTCTTCACAGCAACAGAAACTCTAACTAAGACAGGCAGGATCTGCTTCAACCTGGGGGACCAAGCAGGACAAGTGGGAACATTGAATGGCCATGAGTGTTAGCAAAACTATAGAAATGTGTCTTGAATCCATTTTTTGAATCAACTCCCAGAAAGCTAGCACAGACCCAGCCTGGGCAGGGTTGTTGCAGCCAACCACCCCCAGAGCCATATCACCTCTGCTAAGAAGTGGGAACAGCCACACACCAGCCTATCCAGCTGCTATTCCTAGCTGCAAATGAATGTGTGTCCCCATCCTGTTCTATGAAGAGACTCACTTCTGAATCAGTCGTGGGCTGGAACAGCTGATTCAGGGAACCGACCACACGTGTGTGCATTGAGGGAGGCTGACCAAAAGGAAATGACTGTGTTAGGAAGGAGGAATTTGCAATGTGGAGAGCTGGTCAAATGTGGGATGGGTGTTTGAAATCTTCAGGGTGTGTGCCAGCTGTTCACCACATTATGGAAATGTACAAACGTCAGTGCTTTATACTGTGTCATAACCAACGATGACTGATGGCTTACTGCCCAGCCCTGAGCTAAGGGCTTCATGAATGTTATCAGACTTGGTTATTTCTGTGAACCTCTTCTTCCCCTTCCTACTTCTGGCCTTCTCAGAACAGGTCCCCCATTGCAGAGTGTATATGAACTCTCTTGAAGAGGTCTTGTGGATTGGGTTGCCATTTGAGGGTTAAACATTCATTACTCAAAACTATCCATCCACAGCTCTTCCACCAGAAGATTTTATCCCATGTACAAAGTAGCAAAGTTAAGGGGTGAAGAGTGGAGAGGAAGAATCCCTCTGAGCACCTGTAGTATTCTGGGCCTGTAGAAGGTGTGTTCCGATTGTTATTCATTCTATTGCAAACCCATAAGCCTCTGTGTGCTGGGGCAAAGTGTTGGACATCGGCACCACAGAGATCTAAGGGCTAGAACCAGAATGGCTCTTTACCAGTACCTACCTACCTATAACACTGGATAGCAATATCTGCTTTGCAGAACTATTCTGGGAATTGAAGATGTAGAGGCCCTGGCACATAGAAAATAGTAAATAGCCTTTCTCTTTTGAAGCTATTGTTCATGCAGAAAAAGCCTATCTCATCCAAGAGCTAACACCTGTTCCTTTGGCATACCGGGTATTAGCCCAATTGTCATGAACATGATGTGTGGTTAATTCTGAAGCCCTTCAGCAGCATCTCTGATACTAATGTGGGTCTTCTCTGCCTGGGAAGAATGGGATCTGCAGTGTCTGGGGCTGAGAGGAACACCGGATATCCCTGATTCTGACAAAACTCAGAGGCAGTAAGTGGGGAAAGTGGCCCATGCATGTGAACTCTCTCATGAGATTCGTGACAAGTCTTGAGTCATCACAGCATGCACACCACTGGAACCTGCTCAGCATCAGCCTCGGGTACTGCCTCATCACATTAGTGCTCATAGGACATCAGCCTCGGGTATTGCCTGCTTCACATGTGTGCACATAGGGCATCACCTCAGGTACTGCCTGAATCACATGTGTGCTCTTAGATCATCAGCCTTGGGTACTGATTACATCACATGTGTGCTCATAGAGCATCAGCTTCAGGTATTGTCGGCATCACATGTGTGCTCTTAGGGCATCAGCCTTGGGTTACCGTTTGCATCACTTGTGTGCACACAGGGCATCAGCCTTGGGTACTGCCTGCATCACTTGTGTGCACACGGGGCATCTCTGACTCAAGCAGACATGGGAGAATGACCATCCCGATGGAAATGCCAGGGCCACATCATTAGCTTAATTTAGAGAAGAGGAGGAAGATCTGGGCCCCAGGACAGGGATAGGAGGGCTGACTCACTAACTCGCTCAGGAGTACACAGCTACTCCTGAAGTCAGACACTCGCCATATAGAAGTTGCTCATCTGAACTTAATTACAGTTAAGGCAGTCAAGAAAATGACAGAGTGAGTCACGCATGACAATGCAGCATTTGGAATACATCCAACAAAGGATTCATGCCCAGAAAGTATGAATAATACAGGGACTGCATACTTTTAATACACAATTTCTTTAAAAGATAGACAGTCACTTATCATAAGATCTATAACTTCCAGTTTTAGGTTTTGACCCCAGAGAGTCAAAAGCAGACGCCTACAAAGCCATGAACACAATGCTCATAATAGCCTATTCTTAGTAGACCCGATGAGAAACTGCCTAAACATCCCTCTGCAGGTGAATGGGTAAACAAACCATGGTATATCCACACCCTGGGTTACCACTCAGCAATGAAAGCAACAAGCTACTGGCACACACTGTAGCACATCACACAGACACAAAACAATTACTCTTTACAATGCTATTTATGTGAAGCCATCAATAGCAAATATGATCTACTGTAACAGGAGGCAAAAGAATGGCTACTTGGAACTGGGAGCAATGCAAGGAGCCCTTAGTCTGGCTAATGTAAATACTTTTTTACATTGGCTTGTCACATGGGTATAAAACTAATTGAACAAGACATTTAATGTTCATCAACAGGAGAATGGTCGAATCACCGGTGATGTTTTTATAAAATGCAATCGTGTTTGTGAATAAAAAGAACCAAGTAGGGATCCCATCCCAGCATGCCCCTCACATCATGCCTTGTCACACACAACTCTCTCAGGTGGGATGTTAAGTGAGAAAGAAGATAGACACAAAAATATACACACAGCAAAGTATGTAGCTCACCCAGGTAATCCCAGCACCAGGCAACTGCAGCATGCGGACTGCTGAGAATTGAAGACTAGCCTAGGCTCCATAGTAATTAAATAGTAAGATTAACTGAGCTACAAAGTGAGACCCTGGCTCCAAAAAAGTACCTACTGTGTAACTCCAATTTTATGAAGTTAAAGAACAGGAAGAAGCAGTTTGTGGAGGAGCGACAGAGGTACGAAGAGCTCTGTGGGGGCTGTAAAATCTCCCATCCTGGTCTAAATTAGTGGTTCCACACTCACAATCACAGGCAAGTTCTCTTCTTGGTACTTCTGTGTCCTGTGTCGTGTGCACACAGACCCTCAGTCTAGTTCTTTTTTAATTAAAAAAGATGAGTGCGCTAGCTGAGAATTCGAGGCAGTCCCAGCCCCACCGCAATCCTACTCTGTTCCACGGGAGCC
Organism: Cricetulus griseus; assembly: GCF_003668045.3. Taxonomy (NCBI): domain Eukaryota; kingdom Metazoa; phylum Chordata; class Mammalia; order Rodentia; family Cricetidae; genus Cricetulus; species Cricetulus griseus. The sequence goes on from NC_048595.1 coordinate 162,706,843, forward strand.
CTGCCAACCAGCTCACCTCATCTCCTGCGCCAGGGGGGCCCTGTGCTCCCCTACCCCCAGACTCACAGGACATGGAGATAACTTGGTAAGCAGTGGGCCAGCACTGCAAAGCCCTCTGCAAAGGGAGGGACAAATCCCACAACCCCAGCAGGCAGCCGCACCCTTGGCCTTGTAGTACTCGTGCTCCAGTTCATCTTCGTCATCCTCTGAGTTGTAGTTCAGTAGCTCCTCCTCGTACAGGGCCAGAAAGTCAATGTCTTTCTTCCTCCGCTTTTTCTTCTGGGGCATCATTGTGCCGCCGGCCTCTTCTGGGACCTGGTAGGCTCACCGGTCCAACTCTAACCCTTCCCTAGACCTGTGCCTCTCACTCAGAGACCTGCGGAGCCCTCAGCCCCTCCTAGGGCTTCAGGTCCCGATGTGTCACACTGGCCTTGTTCTCTAGTTCTCCTGCGTCTCCCATCCCAAAGCTCAGACCCATTTTTCTCCTCTCTGGTCCCTCAGCCCAACACAGTGCTTTTTTTTTCTATTTCTTTACTTTTCCTTCTTTCTGTCCCCAGCTCATTGCCTGCCACTGTCTCTCTCACTCTGCACCAGCCTTGGGGCTTCTTGAGACCTATCACTTATTGATGAAAATGAGAAGGTCGTCCTCTTTCCTCCCACACCCACCCCTTTGCAGAGACTCAAATGACATAATGCCCTGGCATCCACTTCCCACCTGGCCTCACAATGGGGACCCCTCCAGGCCACTTCAAGGGCAGGTAGGGGCCCACTTCTAAGGAGACACCTGAGCTTCGTGGCCCATGAGAGCACTGGACAACACCCTTAACCAGGGTTGGTCCTGGGGAGGGCAGAGCTGGGGGAATCCACCAAGCTCCTGGGCACAGAGGATCGGTTTCTCTCCATTATGCATGAGCCCTGATCATCTTACCCAGAGGGCAGGTTCTTATTAGATTCGTCTCTGTTTCCATCTCCCAGAAGAATGATCTCTTCTGGAAGTGACCCTCCTCCAGGCAAGTCCTGAGGCCCCTCAAAACACATGGCTGGCCCACAAAGCAGTTTACTGATTATGAGTTACTGCCATTGTCAGCCTGGAGCCTAGGACTTTGAGTAAGTCTTCCAGTCGCCCCAGAAGGGCACAGATAAGCCAAGATGCACAGAACAAGGGTCAGAGGTCCTTTTCAACCCTTAGTCAGCAGGAGAGCCTCCTGTGGCCATTAGACTCCCCATCCTTGCTCATTGTTAGTATGATTTTAAAGGAGATTCCTTATAACCTGGCTTGTAAGGTTTCTATAAAGATTTTAAGATGCTAGAAAAATTTCAATTCGCTTGAAACTCTTGCTCCTTTGCCCTTGCAGGTGAATGTGAAGACAGAGCTAACGCCATCTGTGCTGCCCCCTGGCTGTGGAGCCTGGAACATAGCCCATTTTCCCATCCACAAAAGGGAAATAATGACCCACTATTGAGTATTTGGCAGTTGGAGAAAAACTTCATCAATCAGGAGTTTCTAGAGAATGTTAAAGGTTAATCAGTGTCTGTAACTCCTGCAACAGACTAGATGTCTGTTTCTCTGCTATATTTATTTGTATGTTGAATATTGACATGAAAGAAATCTCTGTATCTTGGAGATGCTTGGAGGTGGGGCCCATGCAGGGAGATGAGGCTATGGAAGTGGGGTGCATATGGATGTGGTCAGTCTTTATAAAAGGGACATCAGGAGTCAGAAGATGGGTAAGTCAGCAAAGTGTTGTGCAAGTTTGGGGGGCCTGAGTTCTGTCTCCCTGAATCCACATAAAATGCCAGGCATGGAGGCCTACAACTGTAACCCCAGTACAGGGAAGGCACAGCCAATTCCAAGGCCTTACTGGCAAGCCACTCTAGACAAACCAGTTAGCTCAAAGTTCAGTGGCAGGCTGTTTCAAAAAGTAAGATGGATTTTTTTTAAAAAAAAAGAAAGAAAATAGAATGTCCCCTGAGTCTATTTAGTGTTGCCTGTATTTCATGAGCATGAATGACTTCTAGGTGCCTGAATCCCAGAGGTGACTTTCTGTATCTCTGTACCATCAGTTCTCCATGCCCACAGAAGCCCCGCACAGGCTGTGAGTTTGTGGTTGAGTTTCTGCTCATTCCAGTTTCTGGTCTGTGAGGGGTCCATTATGTGGCACCCTCCCAACCCCAGCTGTGATCTCTTTGAGAGTGGAAGAGCCTGACTCATGTTCACTGAAGCATGCTCAGGACCTGTGCTGTGCCTGGTATAAACGGGGTTTGGTGAATGTGTAAATGCATGCATGATGAAGATTGTAATCAAACAGGTTCAAGGCCCAGCACCTAGGAGGAAAGCAGTTTGGCCTGGACAGAACTTACCTCAAGGCAGAATGGATGTTCTAGAATGGATGTCACTCTTAGAACATTTCAGAGGGTAAGGAAGAGAGGGCCATTCATAAATAGATGGAAGGGACATCAGAGCAACAGCCAGCACTGGAACCACCCCCCCCCCCACCTCTCCCCTGTGCTTGGAGAAGCTTATTTCTCACTTTGTCCTTTTGAGGTACCTAGATCCCTACCAAGGAAAGGCATCTCTAGCCCCAAATATCTCTAACAAGGAAAGAGCATCCCTATTTCTTCCCTTACTCTGTGGAGGGATCATTCCAGAATCAGAAAGGATAGATGACTAAGAGTGGTTTAATAGTAGGTGACACACGCCCCCTGCTGGCGTCATTTGGTTTGACTTCTTGAGCCTTGAAGATTGGAACTAACCAAGAAAACTTATTTTGTAGGGTCTGAGAGGGCACAAGCGTGTGCTCTCTCTCTCTCTCTCTCTCTCTCTCTCTCTCTCTCTCTCTCACACACACACACACACACACACACACACACATACATACACACTCACACATACATAAATAATTTTTCACAGCTCTCCCATATAGTGGCTCAACAAACACATTCTGCACAACCCAGAAACTCCACTCCTGGACATCTACCTAAAGACAAAACTGCAGTCCATTTTCTGGGCATGACAGGGATGCGGCACACTTGAACTTAAGTCACAGCAGCTGTGGCTTCCTGCACGAGAGTCCCCAGCCTCAGCTGTGGTGTTATTAACAGTTCCAGGGGAAGGAGAGCTGATTTTCCTTAGGGGTGTGTGCTGTTCTTTTCTTAAAGTCAGAGGCGTGATCGCGATGGAACACGATCCAGGAAATACATTAACCATGGAGTTATTAAAGGGGGAGAGCAAGAAGGGGAGAATAGAGAGGGGCGAAGGGCAAGAGAGTGAGAGGAGCAACAGCGCAAGAGAGGAGAGAGAGCAAAGAGCAAGAGAGCAAGAACAGAGAGAGGGCAAGAGAGGGTAAGTGGGCAGGGGGTCTGTCTTTTAAAGGGGTCCTTTACACCTGCGTGCAGACTTAGTACTCCTGGAACCCTGGGCTGACCAGAGTACTGCCTGAGTGCATTCTGCCAGGTGACAGGGGCAGGCCAACATACTGCCTGAATCCTTACAGTGTGGCCACCTGAAAGTTAGCCACATTCCAGCGGATGATCCCGCGTCCAGTAGTATATGGGCAACGTGAACTGGACTCATAGACTACAAGAAAGAGGGATGGAAGAAGTTGGAAGTGGGAGGGTGAATATGATTAAAATGCATTGTATGTATGTATGGATTTCCTTAAAGGTCAATAAAACCCAGTTTGATGAAAACTAATATCTACCCAAGGTCTCTATGTGTGCATTCAGAGAAGTTCCATCCATAATAGACTAGGAGCATCTCAGTGTCTGTCAATTGGCCAGTGGGCAAGCAGACTGAGATACATCAGCACAGAGGAATACTGCTCAGAACTGTCTGGGAAATGACAAGGAAGTAGATTGGCCTTGGTGTGTGACTCTGTGGTAGAATGCTGTACAGACCTGGTTTTGATCCTACCACAAGAGAATAAAAGGAGAAAGAGGAGTCGGCATCCATGCTACAGATGAATCTCAAAGGGATCACATTAAGTGAGAAACCCCAGAGAGGGTTCTTGCTGTAAGGCTGCATTTGTGTAATGTGTCAGAAAGATAAAACAGGCCAGTGGTGGCCAGTGGCTGGTGAAGGGGTGGGGAGAAGGGGGACAGGAGGGAGACAGAGGCAGAGATGGACCATCAGAAAGCCCGGGGAGGCACTGCATGACTCACAGACGGGACATGCACTTGGCTCATGTCTCTCAGGTGTCCTGTTTTGTCTGACTTCTCACATGCCTGTCTAGCTGACTTTAGTCAGGCCTGGACATTGGCTGGATCCTCACCCAAGGCTTTTAACTGTGGGCATCCTGCACACAGCTGACAGGAGAGAGCACTTGGGGCATGCTTTTCAGACCCACTTCTCATCTCAGGCAGAGCTGAGGTCTAGACTTGAGGGAGCAAGAGGAGGCCTTGGTAGCAAATGTACCCTCCCATCTAGATTTACCCTCCCCATCACCAACATCACAGCTCCTTGCAGCTAACCTGAGAGTCTCTAGTGCCTAGCAGAGAAAGAACTCAGCTCCCAAGAAATGATAAAGGAGTGAGCACAGTGTGGGGTCGGAGCAGAGGAACGTGCATAAATGTGACGAGCATAAGCCTTACAGTCTGTCTCCCACCTATGGGCCGCGACTTACCGTGTGCTCCTGTTCCCACTCAAGGTTCCAGCTGGTCTTCTACCTCAGAATGCACTCCCTTTTATCCTGGGGGACAGTGCAAAGTGCAGTGCTGTGTGGTGGTGGCCCTCCTGTCCCCAGGAAACGTGAGATCCCACACCTACTTTGAGCCAAACCTCTCACTGGCTCCAGCTGTCTGAGTTAGCAGGAGAGTTCAGGCAGTTGGAGACAGTTCCACAGGGTAAATGGTAAGTAAATGGATCTTAGATTCTTTATTGGATCTGTTGGAGAAGATCCAAAGCGTCCACTTCTCCTGTTGAGGTCTTGTGCTAAGTATATGGTTTCACGTAAAAGAATCTGCACGGTCAAGTCACTCCCCAGCTTACACACTCTGATTCCTCACACTCTTAGAATTAAATCTTGACTTCTCCCAAATGCCTGCAGGCTCTCTCTTCATTCTCCACCCCACTGATGCAGTGTCTCCTGTGTGCTCCTTTTACACCTTACTCCTCTTTCTGAATGGCTCGCCATCCTCATGGGACACCCACACAGTCAAAGCCAAACACCTTAGCCTCACTTCCTTTCTCCTCTTCACTGGGACTGCACCCCCTGGTGACTACCCACCTCCTCATCGTCCTGACAACTACATTTCCAGAAAAGAACTGGGACACAGCATTCACTCTCTTATTGTTGCATTTCCTAGACAGAAAATTGTCAGTTCCATGGCTATGTTTAAATCCTCCAATGCCTGGTGCTGTCTACAACTTGAGTCCTGCCCCAGTCCTCTGCACCGATCCTACACATAGACACTCAGGAACTCTTATATCCCTATCCTATACACCTGCCGGTGCCCTGCCCTTCTCAGACAGATCCAATTAAAAAAGATCTAAGACCCAGTTACCGCTTACACCTGTGAAACTGTCCTCAACTGCCCCAAACTTCTTGTTTGCTCCTACCTATGTGATCATACACAGCTTACTGCTTTGAAATCACTGATTGAGCAAGCAAGACTCGTGGAAATGATTCAGGCAGTTCTACCCCTGGTGGCAACTGAAGTCTGATGCAGACTTGTGACCATGCACCCACCGTCAGTTTTGAAGTTCTGCACAAACTACAGGTGACAGTGTTTCCTGTCAGAAGCATCCCATTACAGTCCACCACAGGAGCCCACAGTACACAGAAGATAGACTCTTTGCTCATCTTCCTCTGTCCTTAGAGAGGTGGCAGCTTTGTACCTTCATGGTCTCCCTATTTTGGAGGCTGCAGGTTCAGACACACACTAACCTGCCCCTCCTGCAAAGCTGAGCCATTTCATGAGAGGACTAACCCATTGTGCCCCACAGATGGTTTAAGTTGACTCTCCCCATGATGTTGTGGCTCTCCTCCAAATAGACTTCCTAGATATGGCCACCCCTTGGGGTAGCAATTTTAATCCCACCCTTACTCTGTGGCACACTCCACCTCCATTCCCAAGTCTTCTTTGTCCTGAGAGGTCACTCCCTTCAGCAAAATCCCACTTTAAATGACTCCTGAATGATCTTTGTGCTATATGACTCTGGAACCAAACCTCAGAATCATGGTCCTCCATCAGCTCAATCCTGTGACCTGGGTCACCTTGGTGTCCTGAACAAGAAGCAGGCCCCAGTGCTCTGGGAATCCATAGCCTCTCTGGCTGGGCCTGAGAGAGCTACTGTCCTTAGGCTGAGGCAATATAGAGGCCACTGCCACCCTCCCCACCAGGTGGGGCTCGCTGCATAGTCCCTGCCATTAAAGCTTTTTTTAAAAACAATTCTAACGGGGTGTAGTGGTACATGCCTTTCATCCCAGTACTCAGAGGCAGAGGCAGGCAGATCTCTGTGAGGTCTAGTGAGGCCAGTCTGGTCTTCATAGCAAATTCCAGGATAGCCTCACAAAAAGAAAGAAAGAGGGGAAGAAAGGAAGGGAAGGAGGGAGGGAGGAAGGAATGATGGAGAGAGGGAGGAAGAAAAGAAGAAAGGGAGGGGGAGAAAAGGGAGGAGGGAGGGGAAGAAGAAAAGAAAGGAAGGAAGGAAGGAAGAGAAAAAGAAAGAAAAAGAAAGAAAGAAAAGAAGAGAGGAGAGAGAGGAAAGAGAGAGAGAGAGAGAGAGAGAGAGAGAGAGAGAGAGAGAGAGAGAGAAAGCTCCTCATGTTCTGGCATCCCCATCGTGTTTGCCTTAAGATAAGGGCCCAGGAGCAGTTTCACTGATTTTCTGCCCATCCATCTGGAATGCTGTACATGATCCAGTGCCTCCTTTGGGAAACAGCATCCTCTGCAGCCTGATGCCAGGACTAGATTCTCCAACTTGCTTTCTTGCCACACAGATCTCTCGCTCCTCCAGCAAGTAACATCCCCAGGAGGACCAGGGACTTAGACTACTGTGCGTCCCCTCAGAAACCATTGCTGGCACTGAAACTGCCCCTGCGCAGCCGTACACCACACCCTGTGGACATGTCTTCTTATTCCACTGATCTCTTGAGGTGTCTCATCCCTGTCCCTGTGTGCCATTGCTGTATCAATTATCGCTCCATCCCCACAGGCCTAGCCACCAGTAGGAGCCTCCTGAAGGGACAGGGCCACATCTTCACTCTAGTTCTCAGTGAGCCTCCAGTCCACATCACAACTAGAGTGACCTTTTCCAGAGCCGACCTGATGCTGTCCTCTTTCTCTGTCAAGCACCAACTGACTCTGAGAATCTTAGTCACCGCTGTGAACACTGCATACCCGTTCACCTCGGTGTCTTTCTCTGTCCAGCTCCTCAGTTTTATCCCCAGCCGGTTATGTTCTTTCCCTTTCCTGGGTCCTAAACTCGCTCCCTAGCCAGGTGCAGAATTGCTTCTACTACTAAATCCAATTTAGAGAGCTCTCCATGGTGCTGCCTGGAGGAGCAGTGCAGGGCTCAAAGCTCCTCTATGATACCCTGTTGCATTTCAAAATAATTAAGGAGTCTGGCCCAGTGCTCAAAAAGCATTTGTTGAATCCTGGTGATGGAGGCTCACATCTTTAATCCCAGCACTCGGGAGGCAGAGGCAGGCAGATCTCTGTGAGTTCAAGGCTAGCCTGGTTTACAGAGTGAGTTCCAGGACAGGCTCTAAAGCTACAGAGAAACCCTGTTTCAAAAAAACAAAACAAAAAAGGAAAAATAGAAAATATTTGTTGGATGAATGATACAGCCAACAGCATGCACCTCATAAATGACATTAAATAAATAAATAAAATGCAACCATCACCTTCCATCTTTAGATCATAACATATTCATTTATTCAAAGTTTTAGGGAAATCCGTATTACCACATGAACACCTGTTCTTCAGCTGGTGGGGCTATTTTGGTAGTCTGTAGAGTCTTTATGAAGTGGGGTAGCTGGCAGAAGTATGTCACCAGAAGTGGACCTTTGAAACTTATATCCAGCACCTGGTTCCACCCCAGAAGCCTATTGCCATGGCCTGGGCTACTCCTCAGTGCATCATGCTGATAAGGCTACTCCTCGGTGCATACACTCTCAGCCATGATGATTGAAAGCCTCTGAAACTGTGAGATAACATGAATCTCCCCCTTTTAAAAATGTTTCTGTTGGTTGTTGTGGTAAGTAACACACCATCTTCTCAGAGAAGAGCAAACTCGCTTCACCTTCCCCCCAGTATATTAAAAGGTATTGCTTAGGTCTCAGGGAGGACCCTTGGTGGGGGCAGATCAATCCAAGGCTTTTTCAGAGGCCTTGATGAAAGAAAGGACAAAGGGAGTGTTAGTTCTGTGTCCTCCCTTGTCCAGGAGATGACTGAGCAAGGTCTAGTCTGGGGACTGGAGCAAGGGCCTCAAAAAAGTTAGGATTTCGGTTTCTGGGAACCCAGCTTTGAGCATCCTAAGGATCTATAATGCTTTGAGTGCTTGTCATTTTATAAGTGCCATAATGAAACACTTAAATGTCTGCTGCCAACTGCTGTCATCAAGTTAGTCTGAGAGAGAAAGAGGTCTTCCTCTTTGGAAGGTGGGAGCTGGCAAGCGATCTGTAATTCATGCTCAACAGGAGACCAGGCTTAAACAGCTGCAAGGAGGAAATGGTAGAAATGTGTTCCATTGTTGATGGTGAGTTAGGGACATGAGGAGAGCTAGAGAAGGAACAGGTTGAAGGGATGGGTGAGAAAGGTAAGAAGTGTCTATGTTGGAATGTCAACCAATGGCTGGAAGCCTCCCTAGGAGGCTGCCCATGTTGAAGTGATTTCCATCTGTCCCCTGTTATTTCCCATTTGGGAGTCCCTGATATGACATGACCATCAGATACCATGGAAAGAACTATGTTCAACACCTGGATAGTCAACACATACAAAGCAGAAATAGCCCCACTACAGGAATCTGAAGACAGAGGAAGGCAAGCAGACCAAGTGGCTTGCATGAGTCCCAGACACATCTTTATGCAATTCTATTAGAGGTGCACTCAAGAAATTGGTGTTAAAGTTTTGTGTTCATTATTTTATGAGGGTAACCAGCATTCCAAGAACTATGATTCCAATACAGCCTCTAACCTTGACCATGCTACTTTGCTTAAAGAGTGGCAGGGCTGTAAGTTTGGTCCTGTAACAGGGACTTAGAGGTTGCCTTTGATAAAACACCATCTCTCCACTTGGAACTGCAGATGCCCAGTGTGTGGCTGAAAGCAGAATGAGAGCTTGGCATTTCTGCCTTCATTTTATTTCTGTCTCCTTTGGATCAATTCCTGCTCAGCTCTAGATAGTCATGTTCATGACTTAAGGTGTACCTGTTTATGGCCATAGAAATAGGTTAGCCCTTTATTGGTCCTAGCTCATCCCTTTTAGGATTGAAGGCATCCATACAAGAATGACGAGGAGTTACTGCCATCTTTTAAAACATCTTTTTTCAGATCCCTGGAATGACTCCTGAGAGTTTCTATTAATTGCCCTAAACTTGGGCAATTAATTAGATTTCAGGGACAGTGGATCTTGCAGGCAGATGACCAGTGGTCAGACTGCCCCATAACTGGGAACAGTTACCCCTACAGAGACCATTACCCCTCCAATTCCCCACCCCTAAACAGAATCAACTCAAAATGAGAGCAGAGTTTCTCCCTTGTGCAGTGACAGTGGTCACATTTCTCCCTTGTGCAATGACAGTGGTCACAACTTCCCTAAAGCTAGAGCTGTGACAGATATCGACCAAACCACTTTGCCCAAGTCTGATTGGCTTTGCATGCTTCTTTCTCATCCCTTCAACTCTGTGAATTTTTTTGTGGTTTAAATGTAAAAATTTTCCCACAAGCTCATGTGTTTGGACACTTGGTTCCCAGCTGCATGTGTCTAAGGAGGTTGTGGGAACTTTAGGAAATGGGCGCTGGCTAGCAGAGTGGGTCAGTCGGGGTAAGCCTTTGAGGGCTCGGTTCCTGGCTCCATTCTCTGTGTCTTGTCCACACGCACTTGTTACGCACTCTAGCCACCAGGGACAAAGCCACTCCAGTCATCATGCCTTCCTTGCCACTATGGCCTATGTCCCCTTAAACAGTGAGCCACTGTTTAAATGACTTCTGTTGGGTATTTGCTCGGGGGGAAAAAAAGGACACATAACTAATACATCACGCATGTTAGTATTCCCCCAAAGAGAGAGTGCTGCCTTCTTTTAAGAATTGTTTGTTTTACTGTCTGTATATGATGTTTTGCCTGCATGCATATATGTGCACCAATTGAGTGCCTGTTGGATTCTTGGTCACCATGTGGGTTCTGGGAATTGAACCCCAGTCCTCTGCAAGAGCAATGTGTGCTCTTAACCACCAAGCTCTCTCTCCAACCTAAAGGTTCTGTTTTAAGGATGCTGGCCCCTCCTTTTTTCCTGGTATCGCTATACTGAATATGGAACTCTTTCCTGCTTTTTATCATTACATTTCCCTGAGATCTGTGGAGCAATGGCCAGAATAATTTGTTTAGACACCCCAAAGTCAGTCCTAGGCTTCTAGGAACACATTTAGCAATCCACTTGATTTTTGTCCTGATCTGGTCTTCAAGTCTGTCCTGTGAACCCGTGTCCTACCTTGGATAGCTGCTACTTCTGCCAGAAGTCAACAGGTGTCCTGAGCCTCATGTACCTCTGACAAATCTAAAGAGGTGCTAGGGTTTTGGTGAGCACTGTAAAACACCTGGTAACCTCTCACATTGGCCACCTAGCCAGCTCAACCTACAAATGAGCACAAAAGTGCAGGCACAGCCAAGCTTAGCCAAGTGGACCATTGGATGGGTTTTATTGGGCAGAAATAGAAGGTCCTCCAAACATAGTGACAGACACAAAGTACCCTGATGATGATTTTAGGTCTGGTCACAACCATCACTTTAGAATCACCACCTAGAGAGAGCCGCATGCAGCTAGAATTATGCTGCCAGAGTTTGTGGGAACCCAATTTTCCACAACAATTAAAAGCAATCAGGCTAGAGAAAGTCTCCAAACAGCAAGAGCATTTCTCTAGAGGGCTAAGAGAAAAAGTCCTTCTCCACAACCCAGCAATTGCCACCTCCTCCAAGGGAGAAGCTCACCTGTACCACATAGTGCAGTGTAGCTTTGAGATTTAAAAAAAGCAAAGAAGGAGAGAAGACTGTATCAGGGAATTGGTGGCAGCCACTCAAGGATAAATCGGAGCTACCAACATGTTAGGGACAGACTCCTAAAGATTCCTCTGGGAAATGGTCATCACCTCAGGGTAAGACCCACCAGGCATGATGACAAGTACCTGAGGGCAAGTGAGTGGCCTACAGAGTTCCTTTGATACCCCCAGCATCAGTCCTAGCTTTATTTAGGGGAGGTAGCAATGATGACTACAGAAAAATTGCCAGGCAACCCACAGGAACACCCATTTTAAAAGAAAAAAAATTAGCTGTTCTGCAGTTCAGACAATATGACAATGAACAAGTACATGGCTTCCTATAGAAAGGTCACTCCGGGTTCACAGAGGGAATCTGCAGACTACCGAGGCACTGTCACGTCTTTAAATCACATGTGCAGAATGCGGGAGCCCCAGAAAAGGCTGGCTGTGTCACAGTGACCTTGCTCAGTGATCAGCAGGAGCATGTGACGGCTAGTGTTGGGGAGGCTGACAGGAGCTGCCGCTGGGGCCCACTGCCTCCTCTGCATGGCCACAGCTTGAAGGCTGGCAGAGCTGGACCCATGCCCATCCCTTCCACATTCCTCTTTTGTTCAGGCCCGTGGCCTTCATGACTAGTCCCATGTTTATCCCCTTCTTCCCGCTGAGTACAGCCCCTCACGTGGCTGGTTCCAGTGATCTGGACTTGGTCTTCACAGTGGAGTAAACAAACCCCAAAGCAACTTCTACATAGATGCTGGGCAAGGGTAAAGGCCAGGTTTGGGTCAGACACCAGATCATCAGGATTCTTCCAGGCAAGTAGAACACCATAGGGGGTAAAAAAAAAAAAAAAAAAAAGGCCACTGCCTCCTGCCTAGGGAAAACTTGGGTATCCAATAGAAATCTTCCATCACCATGACCTGGGATTTGTCCTAGCATCTTCCCAGGGGAGAGCCAGGATCAATGAGAAATAGATGGCAGACATCTTTAGGAAGTGAAAATTTCAGCTGTGGAGAAGAGCAGTCTTAGGCTTAAGTCTGGAAACTCACACAGTGTCTGGGATGTAGCTTAGTGGGTTCTGTCTCTTGCACAAGAAGGAGAAGGAGGAGGGAAAAGGAGAAACCAACAAAGGCCTGAGTCACCAAGATGGTTTCCAAGTGATGTGCTGTATAACAAGGAAGCCACAAGCAAAACAGGTGTATCAGCAAGAGGTTGTACATTCATGGCTGTGGGGCGAGGTCCTTCCCCTTCTCTCTGTCTCTGTCTGTCTGTCTGTCTGTCTGTCTCTCTCTCTCTCTCTCTCTCTCTCTCTCTCTCTCTCTCTCTCTCTCTCCTTCTCCCTCAAAGGGGGAGTTGGTACAAAAGGTAATTATCAAGTCAGATGAATGTCTAAATGAAGAGTTTGCTCACCTCAGAAAGTGAAAACTTTACTACAGGAACATCAAGAAACCTGAGGAGCGATGTCCTAAGCACCAAGATTTCTACATAGACCTTTTTATATGGGGTCTCCAAGGATGGAAAAACACTTAAAGTACAATGCCTCTCTGCCTTATGAAAGACAGTAGACTGATACTGTTTGGGGGTTTTCATGTCTCTGCTCTGGATGTCCAAGATGGAGAGACCTGAAGCTGTCTTGCCCTTGGGCTTATTACAGCACAGGTAATTGCCCCTTCATGTCACCTAATGATTTCTGAGCCTTGTAGATTTAGTCCTCACTGGCAGGCTGTTAGCAGCCAGTTCTTGCTTTACCCAGAACCTGTTACTACCCTTAATCTGTTAGAAACCAGACCCATGGTTTGCCTTTTGCAAAAGGGCCGTTGAGACATGGTTTACAGCATCTGTTTCTGCGGCTCAAAACTCATTCTCCATCCATCACCCCAGTCCTTGGCTACCAGGGGCAAAGGGACCATTCTGGGAATTGGCCAGGGCAGGTGAGGTGAGTTTCAATGAAATAACAATCATTCTCTCCCTTATGGAGCTTTCAGGATCTCCAGGGCTTTGTGAACTTTGTGGCTGAGTGTGGATTTCTAAGTTACCATGGGAACACCTTCAGAGGGAACAACAGGGCCTGTCTCTGGTCAAAGTGAAACACTGAGGCATATCTGAGTTCTAACTAACTGGTTCCAACTCAGGCCTTTTCCAAATGCAGAGAAAAAAGGATAAAGTATAAGAAAGGGTTGTGCCTTCTTGCTGAGGCATGACTTCTGGGCACCATCTTCCAAGTTTGCTAGGGCAACTGTGGTAAGAGGGCAGAAGCATGGGCCTGAATCAGAGGGCCAGGCCCTCACCCAGGTGGACAAATAGGTACTCCCTGTGCTAGAGGATGTGGTGTGATGTTTGGGTTCCACCCTGGCACCAACCACAGAGTGACTTTTACACAGATCCCAGAATTACTAGCTCCTTAGTTCTGATTATAAAATACACCCCAATCCTAAATATAGATGAATTTTTAATTAAGACATGTTGAGTCTAAATCCTAGAAGTCTGTTACTTTGCCCTGAAAAATATTTCATGGTGTTTATTTTTTTTCAATGTTCAAAATATGCAGACGAAGAAAAGCTGGTGGTACTTTTAAAAAGTCTAACACCTGAATCAGATGGTTCTAGAGCAACCCACCCACTAGAGACAAAAAGAATGCAACAGTGGTGGTGGCACTTGCCTTTAATCCCAGCACTCAGGAGGCAGAGGCAGGTGAATCTCTGTGAGTTCGAGACCAGCCTGGTCTACAGAAAGAGTTCCAGGACAGGCTCCAAAGCTACACAGAGAAACCTTGTCTCAAAAAACCAAAAAAAAAAAAAAAAAAAAAAGCAACAGATCAGGGCCACAAACCAAGTGACTATCCAGGACAGTGGCCCCCAAGTGGAAACCTAGGTCAGCTTCAGCATGTCCCAGGACACCAGAAGAGTTTGAAACCCTAGTAGCTCAGGTCCCATCCCAGATAGAAATACAATGGGGTAGGGACCAGGGATTTCAGAGACCTCTTCAGATGACCCCCGTGAGCCAGACAGGATCAAGATCACTGCCTCACAATAGCATGGTGGCTCTCGACCACTTGGGAAAATCTTGGAGGGATCCTGGGAACTTTCCTCTAGCCTGCTGCAGTTGTCTCTGGGAAGACAAGGATGTGACAGCAGGATCACTTAATACACAACTCCAGGAAATCCTCCTGTGCACAAGTGTGGGAGGAGACAGAATGCCTACCCCAAAGCTCTTGAATGACCTCAGGGCAAAGAACCATCTCCTCAGGAGATGGCAGCCACTGGTTTCTGGATGCTGTAGTCAAGTTAGGTGATGGCTGTGGTTATGTTTTTCCTTTTGTCTTTGAAATGGGAAAAAAATGTTTACAAGAGATCGTGCAAGAGAAAATAGAAACAGACTAACAAACCAGTCGCTAAGCTCGTGGGTCAGGCAGGAAGGCGCAAGCTCACTGGCAAAGCAAGTTCAAGTTTGCACTTGCTGCCAGCAAAGGAGCCCAAATCATCAGACAAATATCAGATGGTTCCATTTATGTGAGGGCCTTAGAACAGCCAAATTCAGAGAGAGAGAAAAGTGCAGATCGTGATGGGTGAGATGTGGGGTACGTTATTTTGTCACAGGTTTCGAGTTTTCATTTTGTAAAATGAGAAGCCTAGAGGTTAGTGGCACAGTGCAAATACTTGAGTTTTGTTTTAAGTTCATTTTTAAAATTTAAGACAGGGTTTCTACATCCCAGTCTGGTCTTGAACATGCTTTGTAGCCCAAACTAGATTCAATCTCTGGTCATCCTGCTCTGATTCCTTAGTGCTGCAATTACGGGTCCCAGGATTACAGGCACCAGTCATGGGTGTTCTTAACACTACTGTGTGGCTTTGTGTTGGTGCAGGGGCACAAAGATGAGCTTAGTTCCAATCCTTTCCCAGAGAAAAGACAAAGACAAACCATCCACGGAGGGTCTGGGAACACTTAGCTGTGTGCTCTGAGGATATTCTAATGGAAGTCAATGATGGTTGCCACAGAAGCACAGAGAGAGTGTGTGACCCACTCTATTGAGATGTAGTAGGAGTCATAATCTGGCATCATTTGCAAAAGTGAGCAGATAAGAAGGGGGGAGGGCAGAGGGGTGGGGCCATTCCAGGCATCTGAGCCTTTTGCACACAAGCACAGGAGTAACATAAGAAAGGAGGCCCACAGAGGCGGGAGGTCTCTAGAAGAAGAGAGAGCCGGCTTGTGACATGGCCTGTATGGCTTGACTAAGAAAACAACTAAAACAAAACAACAAAAAACTTGGGCTTGTGGTACCAGCAGCAATGGACCTCACAAAAGGTATTTGGGGATGCTAATTCTCAGAATATATGAGGATCTCTCAAAAGAGCCCGAGTTATGGCTGAGGCAGAGGCAAATACAAGGAGTGAATGAACTTAAGGGATATTTATGCTGGAATTGGGAACCAATAAACAGAGTGTGAAGAAGGAAGATGCCTGGGCAGAGACAGCCTGAGTTTGCCCAGCGTCCTGCTGGTACTGTGCCAAGCATGTTAGGCAATCCTAGAAACATCAGAGACCTGAGGTTCTTGTCTGTTTTAGATGATGAATCAAAGCTTCATCTTCAGGGGCTTCAGGGACTCCCCAATGTCACAAGTCTACTAAATGGTGGAAGACACTTTGAATCCAGACTCTTCTACATACATCAGTGGAAGCCGGGCGTTGGTGGCGCACACCTTTAATCCCAGCACTCGGGAGGCAGAGACAGGCAGATCTCTGTGAGTTCGAGCTAGTTCCAGGACAGCTTCCAAAGCCACAGAGAAACCCTGTCTCGAAAAAACAAACAAACAAAAAAACCAAACAAACAAACTACATACATCAGTGGAGGACACAGACAGGCTGAGGTCTGAGATGCTGTGTGGAGGCAGACAGGAGGGCTAGCCTGCAGGTGAGGACAGCAAGGACTGGTGGCTCTCAGGAGATGTGGTCTCAGCAGAAGTGCTGCTGTTTAGAAAGCCCCAAGGAAGTGTCGCAGAGGTGATAGAGAACCTGCAGAGAGACACTGAGAGGCTGGGCTATGTCCTAAAGAAACAGGGTAGGAAAGAAGATGGGGACCTGGAGCCAACCTTGTCAAATGTTACATGGCTGTCAAGGATGAGACCCAAAGAAGACGCCTTCTTTGGCAATGTATGCTGCTAACCTTCAGGACTCAGATTTGCCCTTTCTGCCTTTCCTTCTCGTTCCCCTCCTCCTCTCCCTGATAACTGGGAACATCCACACATCGAGCTCCTGTGAGTGTTTGAGATGGGCTTCTTTTAGCATTGGTGCCCCCACTTCTGGTAAGTACCAGAAGGGCATCTTCAACCCTCACATCTCCCCTGGCACAAGGAGTACACAGTAATACAAGACTGAAGTCGATAGGAAGTTCTATAGCCTCTACTTACTTCCCAGATTTGGGATATCTAGGGTTGTTCCATGCATTTCCGAGTGTGGGCAGAGATGCGGTAGCAGCAGCTTCAGAAGATTCCAGAAGCCAGCCTGACCTTGAACCTCCTCCCTTTCTGCCTGCCTAAGCACTGAGTCACCTACTTGCTGCTGCTGCTGCTGCTGCTGCCACCTTTCAACACTGGAGATGCATTTAGCACAAAGGAAGACACAATAGCGCTTGGTTCACAGGGGAATGGATGTCCCTAAATTAGAATTTAACTGATAGTCTGTATTAAGTGATGGGATGGGCCAGAGAGGTCCCAGAATCAATATCCAGGTCTCTCTGGGCCTTTAATAAATATTACACATACTGACTACAGCAGAAAGCAAGTGGTCTGAAAGTCAGACGTGAGCCTCTTGCTTGTCATGGGCCCTGGGGCAAGCCATTCATGCTGTCACTTAACATGGACCCTTTTCAGGCATCTTTCCTTGCTCCAAAATGTAGAGATGCTCTTAGTTCTCCTCAAGGGCAACAATGCACCAGGCATCATGACTGGTATAGAGGTCAGGGCTGGAGAGAAGCTCTGGCAAGCGGAGGCTACCTCCTGGGCACCAGGTTTGGAGTGCAGTCTGGAGAGTCCGGTAGAGCCCTGCCCTGCCCTGGGTCTCAGGCTTCGCCTGTACCATAATAGCCTCTTTACCTGAAGGGGTCTTGCAGTGATGACAGGATAATGTGGTGAATGGGAAAAGTGGTCAGTGTAGGGCTACCACAGGGGGAGTACAATGATACAGTAGTTTTAATAATAAATACTATTTATGGGTTAGATCCACACATCGTGGATGTCCCCTCAGCTGTCACTGTAGAGACCCTATGAATTCTTTCTAAGCCTTTAATTGAAGAGATAAGGAAACTGACACCCTGAGGGACAGAAGGAATCTGCCTTGAAATTCTCAGGCAGAAGTACCACCATAAGCCAGAAGGATGTCCTAATGCCCACCCCCTAGGGCAGGTTCTAAGCACCCTCAGCTAGGAAGACCCTGGTGTCTGGCCAGGCTGTTGCCCACCTGCAGTACACCTATTTCCCAGGTAGAGGGCTGTGTCCCTGGCAGACATTCTGACCACTGAAGTCACTTCTTTAGTCTGTCTCCTGAAGTGGGACAAATCTGTCTTCATGAAATCTTCCAGTTCTGACATTCCATGATTTTGAGAACTGGATTTGGTTAGGTGTGAATTCAGTTAATTTGTATCATTCTCATAACTCCCTCCTTGGCAGAAATAGCCAGAGTCCAGAAAGAAAGACATAAGCATGCACCACCTGTGTGGTGGCTCCTGGTTTACCAACGTGTGTGGGCCTGTGTGCTTCTGCAGCTGCTCCATGACCTTACCTCCCTGCAGACTAAGGTTTGGGGCATCCCAGGGGCTCCACAGTCAGTTGGAACACAGAAAGACAGTATCCAGACAGCTGGGTGTGGAATGAGTTCCGGGCACCTGCAGGCCAGAGCCCAGAGGAAGCAGGCTCAGAAAATCATCAGAGAGGAAGCTCAAGTGGGCCAGAAGCCTTGGGCCAGCTGGCTCCTGAGTCGGGTCTGTCCTGGTACCTTCAAAGTGAGGTCATGTGGATGGCCTGGACCTGATTTCTCACAGCTGCTCCTCTGAGTGGCATGCTGGGCTGAAGTGTAGGTGTGGTCTGTCTGCTTCTCTGCAGAACACAGAGATGACACCTCTGTCAACCTAAACACAGACCAGATCAGAACAGGCTTTCTAGAAATGAGGGAAAAAAGGAAGGATGGGAGAGGAAGAGGATGAAGAGAGGAAAAGACAGAAGGAGAGCATTCAGGCTAAAGCCTTCCCCACACAATCCACAATTCCACAAGGCGATCCACCAACAGTGACCATGGGCACCATCACACTTAGGGTGGAAATAGATAGGAGGAAGCTACTAGAAGGAATTTCAGATGCAGATGATACGTGAACTCCCGGCCTAGGCACAGCTGGGTTCCCTAACCCCAGGCCTGGTGGATCCCTGTGTCTGAACACACTATTCATGTGCCCTGTGTGTGCCACCTTCACAACAGAAACAGCAAGGAGGTTGATGTCAAAGCCCCAGCTAGCTGCCATCCACTAGGCTCAGGTGACAAGGAGCTTTCCATCTGACGATTTCCTATTTGGGAACAGTTTAACAAGATTCTTCAGTAGTCAGGAACATAAAGAGGAACAGATCTTTATAAATAACTCTTGATTAAAATGGAGCTGAAAATAGGGAGACAGAACAGGAGGCAAATTGCTAAGCACTTACTGAGTCGATAACATTGGCTTGGAGATCTTAGTGCAAATGGCTGGTCTGGTTTGTTTCCTTCTTGTCAAAGGTTAAATGCTGGAACCTAGAGGCACCAAGGCTGTGTGTGTCCAAGGACTGTTTCAAGGGGGCATGGCTCTCAGCTACTGGAGTCTTGGGGTGATGCTAACAAGGGCCTTGGTTAGATATCCCTGAAGCCTTTTGGGTTCAGCCAGGTAGACCAGGACATTTCACCACTGTTTGTTCCCTAGAAGGGCTAACCTCTGAACCCTGAGATTCTAGATGGTGATTCATGGCTGAGTCCTTGGTATGAAACTTGGGCAGCCAAATGTCCGAATGAGACCTGGGCTGTGCTCTCTCCTGTTAAGTGAATGTATCACCCGCTAGTCTATTACCAGCAGGGCCTGACTGAGCTGCAAGCGGGCCACTATAGTTTGTGTTCTCTGGGAAGTTGAAACTGAGTGGAAATGTGCTTATGAGGTCCCGACCTTGGAGAGCGGCCCAGCAGCTAAATGGAGGCACAGGATGGAAAAATCAGGATAGAGCTGACTTTGCATGGGTTCTGTCCATGTCTTCCTCCCCAGGACCCAAACACAAACCCTAAAACCTTAGGGGGCAACAATGGCAGGGCCAGGGAACCCTGAAGGGAGACAGATGGGAACTGAGACACCTGTGATGGACCTGTCAGCCATAATTGCAGGTGCCTGTGTGTACTTGGAGGATGCCGCGGCTATGCAAGTGAAGGAAGGCGAAGATCTCAGAGGGCATGGCATGGAAGCCGGGCTTGGGCTTGACGTTGTCGTAGTAGTGGTGCGTGATGTGGAAGCCTGAGGGGTTCATGGGGAAGGCCCAGAAGCCGAACAGGTGCACCTCCTCACAGAGCTCCAGCGCCGCGGTGACCAGGATGAGGCCAGTGCTGATTCTCTTTGCGCGCACACCCAGGCTGACCCAGTAGCGAGACACACTTGACAGGTAGAGCGGGTGGAAGAAGTAGACTTGCTGCTGTGACCCGAAGTCATCCAGCAGGTACTTGACGCGGAAGGACACGAGGGTATTGCGGACGGTGTAGAACGCGGGCAGCAGCACCGAGGCATTCTTGTATATCTGCAGCACATTGAAGAAGGGCCTCCGCCATTTCTCCAGCTTGTGGAACCTGCAGGGTGGCAGAGTGAGCAGCAGCAAACCCTGTGCATCCTCGCAGCCCACCCTCCCCATCTCATTCCCTGCCTCAGCCCCGCCCTCTCCGACCCCCTCACCTCACTCTAACACCACCCCAACCCCTCACCTTCCACCTTTCACCCCTTCCCCTCTGGACTCACAAAGCTTCCTAGCTTCCCCTCTTCTGCTTCCCTTTCCCACCTTTACATATTTATTATTTGTTTGCTTGCTTGCTTGCTTGCTTGGTTATTCACAGAGGGGAACATGTGCCACAGAGCATACGTATGGAGGTCAGAGGACAGCCTGCCAGAATTTCTCCTTCTATCATGTGGCCCCTTGCTGTAGAATACCACAACTGTGTTATTGTACACTGCGAAGAAGTATCACTCCGGTTGCTTTAATAAACAACCGAATGGCCAGTAGCTAGGCAGGATTTCTAGGCACAGAAGATGCTGGAAAGAGAAGGGTGGAGTGCATGGAGGTGAGGAGGAAGCATGACATGTTGGAGATGAGGCAACAAGCCATGCGCCTCAGGGCAGCACATAGATGAACAGGAATTGGTTAATTTAAGTTTTAAGAGCTAGCTTAAAGCAAGTGTAAGCTATTGGCCAAGCTTTCATATTAATAATAAGTCTCCATGTCATGATTTGGGAGCTGGCTGGTGGGACAGAGAAAGACTCGATACAGGCCCTGGAGATTGAACTCACGTTGTCAAAATGAGCAACCAGAACCTTTACCCAGTGATCCATCTCATGGCTCCCAGGAACATGTCCTTTCGTGAAGATATTTTGCTTTGGCAAATGGGCACAGGAAAGGAGAAAATATGGGCTGAATTACTAGTGTGGGGCTACAGAGAGACAACTTAGAAGATGAGGGCAGACAACAAAGGCACAGAGGCTGTGGCTGGGTCATGGAGCCTCACATCACTCCCCTGCTGTTTTCCCTAAGATTGGGAGTGGCTGTCTGACCCAGCCTTCCGGCCCAGCTAGGCCTCTCCTTGGTATCTTGGCTTCTGCCTCCATGTCCTTTTCTGTGACCATCTGTCCCTCTGCAGATGGTCTGCTTTCTGAAGGCTCCTGGCTATTGGTATCTGATGTAGTCTAGCAGCTCCTCTCCTTCTCCAGTCCCTCTTACCCACACTCTAGCTAGGCTGACTATGTGCAGCTTTGGGGTTTCATTGCACTAGATCCTGCAGACCTCTCGGACAGACCCACAGAGAGCAGCCAAGTGAGAGCTGAGATCTTTGCATAATCATACCCCCATATCTGGACACGGCCTGCCCCCAGCCCACCTGAAGGGTCCCCAACCACCTCTAGGTAACAGTTGCTCAGACCTGCACTGCCCAAAAGAAACACAATACAGATCCCGTGTATTGAATTAATAAGAAATGAGGGAAGCTATTAAAATAATTTTCATATTTTATTTAACCAAATATAAAAATACTGTCAGTTTAGCATGTGATTAATGTAAAAATCAACAAGATGTGTTAACTCCCTTTGTATTAAATCTTTGACACCCAATGAGTGCTTCCTGTAGACAGTTGGCACATCTCCATCAGGACCAATCATATTCCCAGTACCCAGTGCCCAGTATCCAGTGCCCAATAGTTGTAGGTGACTGGTGGCCATCAAAAAAGAGCACTGACCGGTCTAGAAAGAGGACTACTGACCTGTCAATGATAATGCTGGGGTTCACGGTGACTACATCTGTCTTCTCTCCCACATCTGTGGCATACTTCCCTGAGATGGGGGGCAGGTTGCACCTGCAGAGAGACAGCCTCACATAGTTAGGTGGTCAGTCATCTTCAGATGGCTGGGAGTGGGAAGGGGAAGGAAAGGATGTGGTTATAGGTCAGAGAGAAGCCAAGGGCTCCAGCTGGGCAGAACATCTACGGCTGGCTAAAGCAAAGGTCCTTCAGCTCTTTATCAGAAACAGAACAGCAAAAAATCCTCCAATCTTGGTCTCACTGAAGTTACAACTATGGAGATATTGAAACTATCACCATAAAAACATGTCCTTGAAAGCTGTGGTCATCTCTGGGTCTCTGGAATTAAGCAGAGAGGTACGGAGGAATCTCATTGTCTGGGGACTCGAGGCTACTCTGAGGAAGTTTGAGCTAAGGGTAGAAATTAGCAAAAGTCAGCTGGCAGAAGTTCCAAATACCTGTGGGATATTCAAAGACACCTTTGGAAGTGTGACACTGAGGTACAAAGTTGCAGAAGTGTGTGTCGTGTGACCTGCTAGGAATGTGGGGTTGCCATGGCAACAAACCCCTAAGACTGGGTAACATGTGCCTTAATTAGCAGAAGGGACACTGCAGCTGAGAATATGCTAAGGGTCCTGAGATAGGAAGGCAACTCTGGATTATCCAGGTGGTTCAGGGAAATCATAGGAGCCTTTCAAAGAACATTGATGACAAGGAAGGTGCTTTAGTCTGCTAGTCAGAGGAACAGAACAGATAGATAGATAGATAGATAGATAGATAGATAGATAGATAATAGATACATAGATAGATAGATAGATTTTATTAGAATGGCTTACAGGTTGTGGTCCAGCTAGCCTTGAGAGAGACCTGAGAGACCCCAAGAAACATTGTGGCAGCTTCTTCATGTAACCATGTTTCTTGGGGTCTTGCCAAATTAGCATAAATTCAGAACCAGTATCCCATAGACCTGGAAAAATCTGATTGTTTCCTTTCCCCCAGTGTACAGTTACCCCTGTAAAAGGCCACAGGAGCCTTACAAGGAAAGGAAGGATCCCCACATTGAAAAGAGGGGCATGCCACATAAGAAATGAGAAAGGCAAAGACCCCTCTCCAGCTCAGTTAGAGCCTGGCTGAGGTCACAGGCATCCCTCCTCCCGCCAGTATTCGTGGAAAGGTACAGCCCACGTAGGGAGCGGAGGGGGGGGGGCTTTGGGTTCACTGTCAGTTCTGCAGGGAGGTTAGTTTTAGGGTCTCCGGTCCAGAATACCATTAGCTCTTCACATGTCCCAACTCCATTTTGAAAACTAGAAACTAGGACCCCAGAGTCCAACAACCTGTTTAAAGGTATAGGGCTAGAGGGCTAAGAGGTCCCCAAATCATGAAACTGTGCTTCAGGCGGCAGCAGTGCACAGGAACGGGGCAGTGTGGGGGACGGACTCAGAGAGGAGGGCCATGCAGGCAGCAGGTGCCTCTCCCTCACCGGAAGACAAAGTCGGCACTGTTGATCTCCTTCCCGCAGCCGCTGTCCTTCAGGATGCCTCCGTTGCCCACCACAGCACACTTCTTAAACTGGGATCGGTAGTAGGGCATTTCCTGGAAAGGTGCATACGCAGCGGTGTCACAGCCAATGCCACCCCATCTTCGTCTTAGGTTCTACCCCCGCCCAAAACATATCCCCTCTATAAGCTCTACCCAACAAGGCAGCCTTGTCTGGAATGTGAGAGAAATGAGGAGGAGGAGGCAGAACAGACTTGCTACATTGGGTAACTCCTGCCATTGCTGTCTGCAGGCCTGCTTTGCCCCCAGCACCCACCAGCCAACCGTTCGCTGAAGGTACCACACTGCATCAGGAATCGGACTCAATCAAAAGGAACTGTCATGGCCCTCTGTGGCACACTTGAGTCTGTGACCCACTTTCCCTGTGAGGACAGGTCCAGGGTACCAAGACAGGGGTCTCAAAATCAATAGGGGGAGAGACAGAAAGAGTTGCAGTAGTCTTAGAAAAGTCATTGGGGGTTTCTTGCGTTTCTCTTGAATATGTCCTAAACATGTGTAAATCAAGAACTGTCTGGAAACAGCCATTTCTAGGCTCCTTCCAAATAGCAAAGAATCATAACCTCTGGGTAGGCAAGCTAACCCTTTAAAACCCCAGAGAGACTGCTATGCTAAGGGAAGCTGCTGTGTGCCACTACTCAAGGGCTGGAAAATCATAGCCATGGGCCATATCTAGTCTACCCCCTGTTTTTGTATGGCCAGCAAACTCTGAGTAACATTTATATTTTTAAATGATCTAAAGCCACTCAAATAAGACGTGTGGCATGTCTTTCTGATGTCTGTGCCACTGAGATGAAGACTCCTTCTTTAGTTTACTCATGATCATGACCACTTTCATGCTGGACCATAGTAGCAAGTGGTTATGATGTGACTTACAAGGCTATTTACTGTCTGGTCCTTTACAGAGAAAGTTGTGAAAACCCTGCTGTAGCTCCTGACCTCAGCAACTCATGCCCTGGCTTTCCAAGGACCCGCCGGTCAGCCCAGGCTACATCACATGCTTCTGTGACCTGCTTAAGATGAAAGTTTATCTGGTACCCACCTTGAAAGGCTCACCTAGTGAAGGTGGCTCATCACCAGCACTGTGCTGTACCTTCAGTTCATTCCCTGAGCCCAAATCTTGCCAGATCACTCTGGTACCAGCAATAGGACATACAGAGAGACTCTGGTTTTATCTTGTTAGCACCTCTCCTGACCCGATAAAACATGCAGAGAATCCCAGAGCTCTCCTTGCAGAACATAGCTATGAATACACCCTTGCCACCCGCCTCTCTGCCAAAGCCACACCACCCCAACATCACACAACCCTCCCCCTCCCCAAGCCAGCCAAAAGTACAAGTTCTGCATTCCTTTCATCAAGAGTCCAGAATTTGGATCTGCACCAGCTATCAACCTTGGTGATCTGAATGGGTCATGGATGGGGACCCCTTACTCTGTAGCTCATGGGCAGGGAGCTACTATGCTATCACTGAGCAGCCCACCTTCATACAACATCTCTGATATCGCAGATGCATTATGAGCAACCAAACCTATGACTGTTCTGAATCCCAGTGTCATAAATAGACACTGGGACTCTACTCTTTCTTTTTTTGGTTTTTTGAGACAGGGTTTCTCTGTGTAGCATTGGCGCCTCTCCTGTCACTTGCTCTGTAGACCAGGCTGGCTTCAAACTCACAGAGATCCACCTGCCCACACTGAGACCCTAAAGAGAGAAAAAGATCACCCAAATGCTTCACCAACAACTGGCCAGGTGAGATGTGCCTACAGGAACAATAATGGCAAGTCTGTTGTGGAGACAACTAACCATGTTCTAACTGGAACTGAGTCCCACTGCACAGAAGAGGATTCACATCTCATACTACAAACTTGGTCAAAAGCTCATGGCTGGGGAGGTCTGAAGGCCTAGTGAGGAATCTATAGCTGTTGATATACTAAATGGACATGATCTGCCTATCAAATTGCCTTCAAGTGTCAGGGCCAGCTTTGCACAGAGACACTTCTTTTGTGGTGGGCAATGTGTGAAGCTACTTTTGCAGTGGGCAGTGTGTGTAGTTGCAGATATTAATAACTAGACAAAGTGCTGATAAAAAGTGACAATTTATGGCCATACATAAAGGGGACATTACACATCACCTTCTCCAAGGCACAGGGTACGTTGTGGAAAGGACAGAGGGCACAATAGGACAAGGTGGAGTGTGGTGGAATGCTGTCTGGGCATCTGGGCAAGGCTTGATGGTGGCACTCTTGAATTCACAGTAGCCATGATTACCACGCAAGATTGGACCAGTCAACTTGCTGTTATGGAATGGGCATGGGCTTATGAGCCCCAGCTCTCCCTGAGGATCTATAGGTAATTAAAGGTTGCTAGGGAGGCAGAGACATTTTCTTCAGTGGTGTGCTCATGAGGAAGTTGCCCATGTTCCTGGAAGCATCCCCAGTGGAACCCATTGAGTTACTGAAGGAAAAAGGATGAGAGGGGACTAGTTGGGAAGGGGAAGGGCACGTGAAGGGAACAAGAGAAGGTGGCGGTGATGGGAGTGGTAGGAATATGATCAAAATACTTATAGCCATGTGTGAAATGGCATAATAAAATCAATAGCTATGTGTAAACAATACATGATAAGAAAAGGCATTCTTACACAATGACCCCAAGGTCATGTGATGTAGCTGACGTTCAAGCCCGACTCTGTCCTGGGCCTGCTTTCTGATGTTCATATGCCTTGTGTGTGCTTTTCTCTTGTGCCTCCCTCGGGTGAATGATCAAGCACTAATTAATCCCTCTCCTAGATAGCTGTGGAATGCCCTCAGCACACAATGGCAGAGGCAGAATTGTAACCTCTTTTTGCCCCCAAATCATATAAACCACAGCTAGTTGGCATTGACCACCAGCTCCCTCCCAGACCACATGTTGGGGGCGCACCTTGGGAAACATACGGAAGATCTCCTGATCGATGTGATAGAAGCCACTGGAGTCCACCTCATACCTGAGATTCGTCTCTACTGGAGTGTTCTTCTGGGTGGTGAAGAGAAAGCCAGGGGCATTGCAGCACCTGGACAAGGTGGACCTGCTAGGCACAGAGACAGGGGTGACATTGGGCCGAGCATAGAGGGGACCCCTCCCTTTCCATCCCACTCCTTTTCATACTCACCTCCTTCCCACCCCCTCAGCAGCCTCCCGACACCGGGGCCTTTCTGTCTCTCTAGGGCCCAGATTAGTTAGCTGCCTACTAGAAAGCTCCAGCTGCCATATGTCCCCGTGATGGCTACGGCACAGACTAACCACATATAAATCACCTGCTGTTAGTTCTTGGTGCCTTGTTGCCAGGTGGCTTTCTACCGTCAGCTATAAAACATGTGCACCCCTTAAAAGTGTCCACCAGGCACGGTTTGATCTCTTGCTTCTCTTGCCTCTCTTATTCCTGTTGTTTCTTCCTGTTTCTTTCTTTGTCTGTCTGTCTCCCTCTCACCTCCCCCAATAAACCTTTTGCTCTAACTCAGTTGTGCATGGCATGTCTACTTAGTGGCATTCATTGGCAGTGCCCACCACAAGAACTCACTTCACCTTTCTTTTGGGTTTTTTTTATTTTGTTTTGTTTTTCAAGATAAGTTTTCTCTGGGTAGCCCTGGCTATCCTGGAACTGGCTCTTGTAGACCAGGCTGGCCTTGAACTCACAGAGATCCACCTGCCTCTGCTTCCCAAGTGCTGGGATTAAAGGCGTGCACCACCACTGCCTGGTCCTTTCTTTATTATTATTTTTCATTTTTATCATTATCCCTGCCTTCTTAGGCTGGAAGGAAAGCCAGATACCAGGCCCTGCACTGCTTTAAACCTCACATAGCACTCAGCATGGGCTTGTTCAAATCACTCTGTGCCAGCCGTGCCTTGAACCATGCCTATTCAGTGACAGCAAGACTCCCCCCACCCCCAGAATTCACTGCTCCAGGAAATGCTCTTCAAACCCCTGCAATTCATCCAGCAACCTGAAGCCAGAGCTCTTTGGGGGTCTCAGCTCCTATGACCAACACTCAACAAGGATCTCCCCTTATCACACAAAACCAAGGCCTGTGTGGGTCACCAAATGTGTCACACCAGTCATTCAGAAACTGGTTTAGGGAGAGGGCAGAGCCAGATTAGGGACACTGGGTTGGTACCAGATGCCTTCCTGCAGAAAGTGGAACATGGTTCCTGAGAGACAGTTCAGGGATTCAGTATAGAAAGAAAAGGAGGGGGGAAGAGGGAGGGAAAAAGGGAGGGAGGAAGGGAGGGAGGAAGAAGTGTCCTGACATTTTTGTCTCTGAAACACTCAAAGCGGAGCTGCAGAGGGATTAAAGCTCAGACACTAGATTAAAAGAAAAAACAAAAAACAAAAAACAAAAAACAAAAAAAAAAAAAAAAACAGGACTACTGCAACAACCTGCTTTTCTCTCTGCTCCAGGATTTTCCAAGAAGCCTTTTGAAAGGGTGAGATCCTGGTCAATCTTACCCCCTGTTGGGAAACTTAATAGGCTCTGGCTGTGGCCCTGGGCACAAATAACTGCCTCCTTGAGTTAGACTGGCATATTCACAGCTCCAGGATCAATCCCCTGCAGTGTCCAGGGAGCCCTGGGGAATGGACCTCCATCCATACAGAGCCCTGTGATGACCTGGACAAAGCCCTGTAATCACACACACACACACACACACACACACACACACACACACACACACACACACACACACACACACACGTAGGAGGCATCTGGAGTATACACAGCTCCAGGCCCAAAGCTCTCAGGGTCCAGGCAGCCTTGGGGGATGGACCACCCTCTCCATACAGCCACATGACGACCAGGAGCAGGTTTAAGAGGAGGTCTGGAGTGTTCTCATGAGCTCTGAGGTGGAAATATGAGTTGGCACTTAGCATCCAGAGGCCTGGACTCTGTTTTCTGCTCTGTGGCCAGCAGCTGTGGGCCTCAGTAGGGTGTCTTTCCACTCTGGGTCTCAGTTTCTTCATGTATAAAATGTAGAGGTGGCTGTTCTGTTACTGACCCTCTATCATTTGGTGCCTCCAACTTGTCTGAGCCAAAAGGCTAAATGTAAAGGTTAAATGACTTTTTATGATTTCACATCTTGCTGAGAAATCTTCACTAGGGAACCAGACTGGCTGCTAGTCACAGAGTAGTGAAGAATTGGATTTTAGAATCAACTTCCATGTGTTCAAGCCTCCCCTGCCCTGAGGACATCTAGAAGGAAGAGCATGAAGTCATACTTCAGGGGTGCAGATCCTGGGTCTGTTCGGCATGCTCTGGCACTTTGCCCAGGCCCACTAAAACATTCCAGGCAGTCATGTCTCCTCCAACCGGGGCTAGGATTCTGCAGCTTCATTGAGGCTTCTCATGCCTGCTCACTGGAACTCATATCAAATACTTAAAAGTGTGCTGCTTCATGCTACTATTCCCTCACACCTGTCAACTCAGCACTTAGGAGTTAGGGGCAGGATTAGGAGTTTGAAGCCAGCCTAGGCCACACAGTTAGACCCTGTCCAGAGAGAGAAAGAGTGAGGAAGGTAAGAGGAGAAGGGAGGAGGCAAGAGGAGATAATGAAAAGGGGGGTGGGAGAAGGGCACAGCAGAGCAAACTGCCCGGCCTAGAATCACCACAAACTGAAAGAAAGTATTGATAAAGAAAATACAAGTGCTTGGTGATACCCACTCTCTACAGCCACCTGTGTAGGATTCCTTCCTGTCAGTAGCTCCTCAGTACATTTAAACTTGAACCCGAGTGACTGATACCCAGTGTAGACAACAGCTGCCAGGACCACATCAATTTCCTAGTGTGAAGTCTACCTGCCCTGGAATGATACCGAAAGCTGGCAAGAGGCTAACAGTGGAGAAAACCCCAAAGCACATCACTAAAGGAAAAGCATTTTTGGATGCCTCGCTTCTGCTTGGTTCACTTGAGAACTGGAAATATAGCTACTGCTTCTCCCAGAACTTACTATCTGTTAATTGTGGTTAGAGAGCAATTCAAACACTCAATACCAGGCTGGGACATCAGACAGAAGCACAATAAACATAGGGTCTCCAGGAAGGTGGGTAGAGCCACTGTCCCAGGATCAGGAGGTGGGAACAATGAGACTGTAAGGGCTATGGAAGAACCCTAAGCAAATAGCTCACTCCTTGGAGCCTGAGTGCTCCAAGGAGTGCACACCAGCACTGAGCTAGATGTGACAGCCCAACCTTGTAAGGCTACGGCAAAGACCACAGCAAAGCAGGGAGGCCACTAGCTGACCAGGTGCTGGCCTCGCCACTGCTCATATTCCTAAGGCCCTTAGGGCCAGCTCCAGGTGGGTGCCCACTGAAAAGCCAGTGTTACAGATAATGGCTATCTGAAGAGGTGGAAGTGGGGACCCATACCACGAGGGGAGACAGAGGACAATGCATACTTGAACAAGCTGGCTTCGGAACTGTCCATTGCCCACTTGCATATCTGGAGGCTCTTCCATCTGTCAAACAGGTCAGACTGCTTCACCCTGTGGGAGCAGTGGACAGAGCGCAGATGAGGTCAGATTGCACCATGTGTGTCATCCCTGTTTCCAAAGATCTGTCGCTCCCCATCCCCTCCTCTCCTTCTCCCCTCCCCCCCTCCTCTGTGTCTGTCATATCAGCAGCTGGTATGCTACTTCCCTTTTTCTTGATGTGAGGTTAACTCCCCAGGGAAATGCAGAAACCCAAGAGCTGCCCTTTGTGTGCAAACTGTACAGAGTCAGCCATCCCTTAGCCAACCAGCCACTGTCCTCTATTCTAATCTTTCCTGGACTAGGCATCAGACCTGAGCCTTAGAGTCAGCTCAAATTATTCAAACTAGCTGATCCTAAGCTAAGCTACCAAAGATCTCACCCAAGCTTGCCCTTCACTCTCACCTCTGGCAGGCATGGAACTCCACCCTACCCCACATGGTATGGCCCTGAATGTGTGACATGTTTCCTGTTTGTAGGAATCTGCAGGTATAAAGCCTCCCAGGTCCAGTTGTGGCAGTGCACACCTCTAATCCCAACACTCAGGAGACTATGCAGTCAAAGCTAGCCTGAACTACACAGTGAGTTTGAGGCCAGCCTGCACTAGAAAATGGGACCCTGTAACAACAACAAAAACCCCACACACTCACTAAAAATCCTTCTTAGTCACTCCACATCTGTGTGCCTTAACTACTCTCACCCGGAGCAAGTCAACCTTTCCCATATGCTTTCCCTCAAAGGCTAGCACCATCCTCTTAGAAGCCACAGTCTACAAAGGAAACAAGACCACTTCCAAATCAGAACACCTGCCCACACCCTGCACTGTGCAGGCCTCCCAACCATGGCACCCCCTCTCCAAGTGTAGGTCAAGAGAAGAGAGTTTTGAACCTCTCTGAAAAACTCCAGGTCTTAGAATGCTGGCTCTTCCCAGGCACAGTCAGGAAAGGGGGACAATGTCTAAATAGAGGTGATTCTCCCTTGCACTGAAACCCACAAAAGAATTAGTATATAAATTATAAATTAATCATTACATATTTATAGTAGTACATTCTGATAAAGTCTCGGTACAGGTAAATGTAGACACTTGATAAATGTGGTTGGTTTGTTGAATGAATGAGTGAATGAACTAAATCAAAACTGAAAATGAAGGAGCTGAGTGTTGTGGTTGCACACACTTGTTACCTCAGCAATTGGAAGTCTGACATAAGAGGTTTTCAGGTTTGAACACAGCATCTTCCTAAGTGATTGGAGATCCCAGAACAACAATGAAGACATGTTGGAAAGAAATATATACGGCCTTGTCTGGGGGTGATAAATGCTACAAAGAAAAGCAGAGCAAAGGACTAGGGACATGACTGTCAGAAGGAGTTTCTCAAGGTGGGGAGCCTTGAACCGAATCTTGAAATAACGTACATGTGAGTCACGTGAGTATATGGGGAACGTGTAGCTCAGTCAGAGTATCAAGACCCTGAGGCAGGAGCATGCTTGGTAGTTAAAGAAAGGAGCCCTCTCCTTCTTCAGAAAGCAAGCTGACCTTGCAGCTTTCCCAAACTTCCCACAGCATCCCCATCCCCCTCAGCCCACTGGACATCAGAGAGTAGGTGCTGTCACACTCAACACCCTGCCTCACCCACCACTCCTCTCCCCTTACTCCCTACAATTCACAGCCCCTAGAGCATGATCCACTACTGACTCGAATACTTCTGAGAAACCCAGCTCTGCTAACACTCCAGGCCAGGGGCCCAAAGTTTGACTGTTCCCAGCATTCAGACCTAATTCTGAATGTTTCCTGTGCCCTTGTCATATCCTGGACCAAGGTCAGTGCTAGACACCCAGCCTTAAATCCTGGCTCCATCCCCAATGCACAACTTGACCTGGGTAAGTTTAATCTCTAGGAAGACTTGGCTGTTTTGTGGGATGGCTCTTGCACCCTCGGCCCTGCCCATCTCAAAGGTTGTTCCAGAGAGCAAATGGGGTCATGTGTATAAAAGTGTACTGGGTTGCTGTACTGATGCAGAGCCATCCTCACCTTGAAGATGAAGGCTGACCCAAACCATCTCTCCTTTCTCTGGAGGCATCACTGACATTCCAGAAGAGAAAAAAATCATTCTATCTTGCCAGGATAAACAGAATGACAGAGAGTGGTGTCTCTGTGGAAAACAACTCTCAACAGGTCCACAGAAAGAAGAGGTTCTGAGTCAAGGAGCCCCCCCCCCCATTTTTACGGCAGGGGCATGGCCGTAAAAATGAGAATCAGTTGTAAGTGATCATGAGCCATCAAGGAGGGGCTGGAGCTTAATGTTAGAGTACATGCCTAGACCTCTTTCCCTCCCCATCCCCACCAGTTCTGAAGAAAAAGCAAAATAAAGAAACAAAACCACCCAGTCCAATCCACACCCCTGCAGCTTCCCCAAAAGAATCTTTGATGTCAGATGAAGGGAGCAAAATGGGGGAAATCAAACAACCCTTCCTTTCCAAAGCCCATAGTGTTCCCAGTTAAGGACATGAGCATTCTGCAGCACGTCTTAAACAGCTTCAGACACAGCACCCCTAGCAGCCTCTAAATGTTTTCCGTATGAACGTGCACATGGAACCAAGGGTAACCGACCCTACCTGGAAGAGGCAGAACAAGATAAACCACCAGGTAAAGTGACCACGGAGAAAGCCACTGCAGAACAAGAGGCAGAAAAGACATCCTTGATGTCCCCAAAGATGTTGGTAACAATGCCACATCCTTGACAGTGAGGCAAGGATGCTCTAAGAACAAAGCAAAGGCTCTGGGCAGAGAGCACACTAGAAGAGCTGGGAGATGACATCAAAGAATGGAGAAGCAAAGGTCAAAAAGAGAAATGATGCAACTAAAAGATGCAGAGAGACCCTGTCTCAAAGAAATACAGGTCAGGGGAGCAATTGAAGACACAGGACATCCATACCCATGCTCAGAGCTCCCTGAGGAAGGGTGGGAGGAGGGAGGGAGGGAGGGAGGGAGGGAGGGAGGGAGGGAGGGAGGAGGAGGGAGGAAGGGGGATCATTTAGACATGGAAGGACCCAAACCCTCCCCTCTTACCCATTGCTTTCTGGGAGTCGACTTGAGAAAGGGCAGAAGTAAGGAGAAAGTGTGAATCATTTCTGGGCTCTCAAAAGGCAGAGGTAATTTTAACAGTCTTGTCTTTTGTGGTGCAGGGTCTAGATACACTGCATGTAGCTGACAAGAAACCCATCTGGGGAAAAGCTAGAGCTAAGTGTGTAGCTTGGATTAGTCTGTTTTCTGTTGTTAAAACAAAATACTCAAGGCTGGGTGCTTACAATGGAAAAGATCTATTTAGTTCATGGTGTTGGCCTCTGGCAGGGTATCAAAAGCTATCACTGCACAAGGCAAAAAGCTTAAGGGAGTTGGGAGTTAGATTTAACCTTTTATAGCAACGTAATACCTGTGTGTGTGTGTGTGTGTGTGTGTGTGTGTGTGTGTGTGTTCATGTCTGATCGTGTGCATTCAGATGCACAGGCATGTGTGTGTATGGAAACCAGAAGCCAACATCAGCTGTCTTCCTCAGTCACACTCCATCTCATTTTTGGGCACAGGGTCTCTCACTGGATCTGGAACTCACCAATTCAGCTACAGTAGCCAGCCAGAGGAGATCCAGTGGTCCTTCTGCCCCTGTCCCTCCAGCACTGGAGTTACAGGAGCACACCACCATACCTAGCTCTTGTGTGGGTACTTGTGTGGTTTTACAAATTGAACCATCTCCCCAGCCTTGCAGCCCAGTCTTGATGAAAGGCAATCATTCTGTGAAACCATCTTCAATCTCTTCTAAAGGCAATGCCCCCAGTGATCTAATTGCCTCCCTCTGGACTGACTTCTTAAAGACCCACCACCACCTCAAGCCTCCACCACATAACACCTTGGGGGTAAACCACACCCCAACCACAGCACCTTTAAACTGGGAAGATGTGAGGAGAGGGTTGGGCCTGAGGGAAGGCCCAAAACCTACCAAAGTTGAAGATCTATGAACATGGCAGGAGGGGGGCAGGGATCCCCAGCAGCATGCCTACATACCTGAGGAGGGCTTTCTTACAGTGGCTTTCTCCGTGGTCACTTTACCTGGTGGTTTATCTTGTTCTGCCTCTTCCAGGTAGGTTCGGTTACCCTTGGTTCCATGTGCACGTTCATACGGAAAACATTTAGAGGCTGCTAGGGGTGCTGTGTCAGAGACGTGCTGCAGAACGCTCATGCTAAACAGAAGAAACAGCTGAGAATCCAAAGGATTGGATCCGTGATGAGGAGGCGAGGCCTGGATGTTTAGTGCTATAAGCTTTTGTGATTATCCTTACCACAATGGTAATCTCACTGGCCTCCCTTGTTCTCCCACGTCTCCCAGCGCCTATTGTGTTTGCCTACTCTCCATTCTCATCTGCTTTCTCCACCACTTGTTCTTTGTACAAGTGCTTGCTGAGTCCCCTCATTGTCCAAGGTCCCTGAGCTCAGGGCCTAACTACACTGAACCCCGACCTGGCAGATGGCACAGACTTTTGAAAGCCCTCTGGATCTGAGCTTCCTGAGGCATGAAGGACCTCCCAGCCCAGGGAGTGGGGCTGTTTGCCAGTGGCCACAGCTCCAGGCTGCTCTGTTTGGCCTCATTGCTGGACTCTGCACCAAGCCCAGCCCAGAAGGGTAGGGAAGGAATGCTGGCACGGAGTTCTCAAGCAAAACCCCCATGTGGGTGTGGACATGGGCAGCAACTGAAGATTTACCTTTAAAAACAAAGACACTCACACAACTAGAATCAAACATAAATAATTTGAACAAGAATCAGCAACTGACACTGTCATGACTAACAATCTCAGACTGATTCCTCGTATCTCAGACAGTGTCAGGAAAGAGGACACTTTCCCTGTGGGGGTTTTCTGGCTGACTGATTTTTTACCATTGATTTGAGAAAGTTTAGGTCAAAATTACTCCTACAGGAATCCTTGTGTCCTCAGACAAAATACCTGCTGACACTCTGTGTGCCTGAAGGGACATGTGTGCATGCACCCAGTTGCCTCCATTCACAGATGGGATTTGACCTTTTTCCTATTATTCGGGTCAGTCCTGCTGTGGTCCAGATTGTGAGATGAGGCTGGAGCTTAGCAAAGTCCAAGGGAGCCCAGATACTATCAACACTACCTGGACAGAAGCCAGCCTCTGAGCTCTCTGATATCTCTCATGGAGGACCCACAAACCCTCAGTTTGGGAATTACTCAGGAGGGGGGTGGGGCACTGGGCTTGCCATTCCCTGACACACCAGACTGACACAACTGGTACCCTGTGAATGGCCTAATCTTGCCTTTACTTCTTCCTGTACTTCCACAACTCAAGTCCCCAGACAGGAGAGCTGCCATGGAAGACAGACTGACTAAGCCTGAGGCTGTCAGCTGGGATTGCTTTTCATCTTAGGAATCCATCCTGAGGAAGTCCCAAAGGCAGAGATGAGAACTAATGCAACTGTGGAAGGAACAAAACACCACCAAAAAAAGAGTCCATGACTATGGAGAAGGGTGGTCACAGGCACAGGGAAATATGACATTGCTCTTTACATCCCCAAAAGTATTTGTAGGTTCAAACCAAAGTACCCTGACTGTATTTGGAGAAGGGGGTCTTTAGAGTCAAAACTAGGGGGGAATAAAGTCACTGGAGTGGGCCCTGGTCCAGTACGACTGATGTTCTTGTAAGAAGAGAGTGAGACACACGACACAGACTGACACAGTGAAAGTGTGGCCTTGAGCAAGCCGGGAAGGGAGGCCCTATGACTCCCACTCTTCATCTTCCTGCTTCCGGAACAAGGAGGAAAAAAAACAACTCATCTGGGGTTGAAGAGACTGCAAGCATGAAGTGTAGAGTTTGGGTCCCCAGAATTCATTTAAAATGCTGGGTAGGCATGGTGGCATGCCTATAATTCCAGCTCAGAAGGTGAAGATAGAGGATTTCTACCACATGCCGGCTAGCAAGATCAGCCATATCATTGAGTTCTGGGTTTGACTGAGACCCTGCCTCAATGAAGCAGATGGAAGAACACTGAAGGGTGATTCTTAACATCAACATCTAGCCTCCAATGCATGTGCACACACGTACAAAAAAGATGGAAAAAGAAAAGTAACTACATGACTTGATAATAGAATTTGATGGTGGTGGCCCCAGAAAATTGATGTAGGCATCAACAACATCACGCAGAAAATCTGTAAGAAGAAGGAAGGGAAATTATGAAGACAGTCAGTTCATGTGCTTCCTCGGCACTTCCTGTCCAGACCTTGGAGCACCCACGAAGAGATTTTCGGTTTCTAATTTGAAAATTAACTGTTTTTCCTTTGAAAACTCGGAGGAACACTGCCAACAAGAGTTCTCTGGGATCCTGGGCAAATATGTAAAGATCTCAAATATTTTAATTCTGAGAAAAGATAAGCAGGGACCTTCCGCTTCTGAATTTAGCTCCTGATTGAGGTCTGGGTAGGCACTGTCATGTAACTCCTTGGAAGTATTCCAAAATGTCTATCAGACTGTACTCCTATATACTTCCTAAATCCTTTCCACAGGGTCCCACGGTCCTCAGAAAAAAGACATAGGTGCACCATGACTCCTCTGGTGCCACAGCTTCTGTTTCCCCCTCACATGCTGACCCACAAGCTACTCTGGTCCTTCAGAGCCAGGACCCAGCACAGTCCTTCCTGTCTCAAGGCTTCATACAGACTGTCCCATTTGGAATCTTCTTGGCCTAGTTAACAACTACCACCCTACACACCAGGACTCTCTCTGCCCTTCCTTGGCAAACATGGTGTGCTCTCCTCCAAGTTATTACCTCGTTATATATTCGCTACAGTGATGGAAAGTTCACTGACACAGATTCTGTGTATAACTCAGAAAAACTGCTGTTGCCATAAGAGAAAGAAATGGAAGGAAAGAGAATAGAATATCCACATCTATTGAGAGCCACTGCAACCCCAATCCCCTAGGCGATGCCTGCTATCTATGTTACAAACTATTTCTGCTAGTCAGCAGCAATGCCTAAGCAGTAGATAATGCCACCTCCATTTTATGAGTTAGGAAAGACTCAGAGAAATTAAGTAATTTGCCTGATAATTTGAGCTGATAAGGCCCAGAATCAGTGTTCAGTCCCTGGTCTGCCTATCCTTTCTCCATGATCCACACTACCTGACTTCTGTCTGCTAGCCATGGGAATGATCCCAGTCCTCAGGATCATGTCAGGGGGCCATGAGTCCATAGAAGCATCCAACACTACTTTTGTATAAATTTGATTTTGTCTACATCCAGATGTAATGGTTCCAAATGAATTCAGACCCTGACATAACTATGATCCAGATTCCTCTAGTAAGGTCCCCTGGATTCCTGGGAGTTGTAACAAGAGAGAGAAGACTCAAGTGAACACCCATCTTTGAGGCTCAAGTCCTCCTTCCACTGGCTGTAGGAGCACTGTGGGTGACGGACTGTGGGAGCACTGTGGGTGACGGACTGTGGGATGGGATGGAATGGGGGTGCTCCTTTGCCATTTCTATAGAAGTGTATGGAAGGAATCTCCACACAGAGATGTTGTTTGTGCAGCGACACTTTGGAAAGACATACTGGACCTTCAGGAACCAGAACTTGGTGTCTGTGAGAGAGATATACTTCATCACATACCAGTTTTCAACACTTGGATTTTCTATCACTTAAAGAATTGACACATCAAAACTTTCAAGGAAATTAAAATAGTAAAAGACAACATCAAGTGGGCAAGGCTTGACCCAACAGTACAAAATACTGAATTTCGGGTCAGGTACTCCCAGGCCTCTTGGATTTCCACTTACAATAGGAACCCTGCAATGACAGTCGAGGAAGCTGGTAACTGAGCTGGGGTGTTTCACACCCAGTCAGCTGAAGGTGACCTTGCAAACCTGGCCTTTGCTATTAAACAGCTTCCAGGGCTTTCTAATGCCAGTGGAAGATGTAATTTTCAGGCTCTGACATCTACCTTGTATTTCTCGTTTCCTTCAGTTCTGAGTTCTACCTCCCCCACCACCACATGCAACTTGTACCCATTCCCAGCCCAGGCACACTCACATGGATAGCACCTTCACGTCCAGGATCTCCTGCCTCAGTTCCAGGCATCTCGTGGAGTTAAATTCTAAAGGCCCCTTGTAAAATTCAAAGTACCTGAGAACCAACAGAGACAACGGTTACACAGAGAAGCAGCAGCCCGGGTTTTCTAGGATTTACCAAGGGTCCTTCTGAGAGAAAGAACTAAGCCTAGTCCAATACATAAAACCAACCAACCAACCCACAGGACCCATTAGGGGCTGGCTCTAGTAGGAGCAACCATACTACACTGTAAGCAAGCACAGGAACAAAGCCCACTTCTGCCAACACTGGAAGGCAGGCACAGGTTTCATTGCAAGGCTGTGAGGGAGGAGACAGGGGTCGGATCTGTGCACTCTGAACAGACAGAGCAGGAGACAGGCAGCACCCAGCAGCCAATCTGGGAGGCAGGCAGTGAGCTGTCCTATCCTTTCCTGACCCTTTTGCCTTTCTCTCACTCTTAGGACAATATCCTACAACACAGCCACAGGCAGAGTTGAGATGGCCACAGATTTTCCATTGACACAGTATTTCCATTCCCATCTGCTTCCTTGGCTTGAATGCTCAGGCAGTGCTGTCTCTGAGACATGGCTGCTCTTGAGCCTTCTGCTTATCATAATATCGGGTGTACCTACAGCCCTGGAGTAAGGAGTCACCTTCCAGTGCAGAAGTCAGGTGATCCTTTCCCCAATGGTCTCTCCAACTCCTAAGGTGGTTCTGCAGCTGAGCATATGGAACCAGGATCATGGGGTCACAAGGCAGCCTCAGTCATGAATCAGGAAGACTGTAGGGCCTGCCGCACTAACTGTGGGGTCAGTGGTCTCTTGACAAATAACCCTCAAGAGCCAAGGTGAAAGAGGCACCTAGAACCATCACAGAGCCAGAACAGGTGTTGGGAATGTCGGCATCCTTGGAGCATGTCTCAACACCTTCCAACCATGGCAGCAGTCACTGCATGTGTACCCTATTGCCAAGCAGATGCTAGTGTGCTCATTTAAAAACCATAAAGCATGGGCTGGAGAGTAGAGTGCTTGCCTAACATGCTCAAGGCCACTAAAGTAGACAAAAAATGTTCTGTACAATGAATTATCTCCTATTTCTAAAATCA
Source organism: Cricetulus griseus (assembly GCF_003668045.3). Lineage (NCBI taxonomy): Eukaryota > Metazoa > Chordata > Mammalia > Rodentia > Cricetidae > Cricetulus > Cricetulus griseus. Next base: position 162,745,847 of record NC_048595.1, read on the forward strand.
GTTGACTGTATCTTTATGTCATGAAAGAATTAGGCAGAATTCATAAGAACTAGGAATTGAGGATCTTCATAATATCAAACTCATTCTCCCTGCTTCCCTCTTGTTTCTGAGCTCTGTTCTCTGTCTCTCACTCAGAAAACACAGCTTCAGAACCTAGGTCAATGGCCTACACCTTTGGGAGCTCTCATGTGGTCCCTACCCCTGGGCTCTACACACTATCTTAATTAGAACAAATAACATCATGTTATCATAATCTGTCTTTGTGTCTATGGCCCTTCCAAATGGTGAGCATCTCAAATGTAAGGATTATGTCCTTGTTATTTCTCTCCCATCTGCACTACAGTAACAGGCATGTTAACAACATTTCCCAGACTCCTTTGAGGCTATGGCTTTGGAAAAAAATTAGATCCAACCAATCAGAAACACACTCATGAGATTGATTCCAAGCCACTCGTTGAAAAGGAACATGGAGCAGACAGAGGTAACATGGTTCTCAGAAACTAGTGATAGCAACAGCTCAAGTGATGGTCTCATTTCACAATGCCATTCCTCAGTGTGATGGTTACCCTTGGTTATTACCTGACTATATCTGGAATTAACTAAACAAGTGGATGGGTACACCTGTGAGCGATCTTTCTTAATTAAATCTTCTGAAGTGGGAAGATCCATCTTTAGTCTGGACCACACCTTCCAGAATGTCTCAGTTAGTTCTATTGTTCTGGAATGCCACTGTTCAATTGCTATAAAGAGACAGCATGACCAAGGAAACTCTTATAAAAGAAAGCATTTAATAGGAAGCTTGTTTACAGTTTCACTATGGTGGAGAGCATGGTGGCATATAGATGGTTGCTGGAGCAGTAGCTGAAAGCTATATCCTGACCCATAGGCAGAGAGACAGACCCATAGGCAGAGAGAGAGAGAGAGAGAGAGAGAGAGAGAGAGAGAGAGAGAGAGAGAGACTCTGAGTCTGGTATGGGATTTTGGAACCTCAAAGCCTACCCCCAGTGACACACTTGATCCAACAAGGTCATACCTCCTAATCCTTCTAATCTTTTCAAATAGTGCCACTCCCTGGTGACTAAGCATTCAAATATATAAGCCTATGAAGCCATTCTTATTCAAACCACCACATTCTACTCTCTGGCCCCCATCGTCTTATAGCTATTTCATAATGCAAAATATGCATTCAGTCCAACTTAAAAAGTACCCATAGCTTGTCATAGTCTCAACACTGTTTAATAGTTCACAGTCTCTTCTGAGACTCTTGGCAATCTCTTAAATATCACTCCCTATAAAATCAAAATCAAAAAGCAAATCACATACTTCCAACATACAGCAGCACAGGATATGCATTACCATCCCAAATGGGAGGAAAGGAGCACAGTGAGGACGTATTGGACCAAAGTGAAATGGAAAACCAGCCGGGCAAACGCCAAACTGTGTCTCTATGTCTGATGCCAAAGCACCCTTCAGATCTCCAACTTCACTTCTCTTTCTTGGGCTGGGTCCACACCTAATCTGCAGCTTTATTTGGAAGATGTCCCACAACTCTGGCATCTCCAGCATCTTGGGATTTCTAAGGCAATCCAGGCTTCACATTCACAACTTCACAAAATGCCCTCTCCAGGCCTCCAAGCAGTGACATCCCTGACACAACCCTAGCCTCAGTAGCTTTTCTTAGCCATGGAGGGAGATTCCACAAGTCCTTTCCTGTATCCTTAACTCTAAAGCCAGAACCATGTGACCAAAGCTCCCAAGTTCTACTGCTTGATGGGACTGGAGCTTGGCCACCTCCTTTAATTACATTTACACCAGCTTTCAATTGTTGTTGGGTTTCCTCCACAAAAACTTAGTTGGTGAGGCCTTGCTCTGAGGTCACCACTCCCTTTATTCCACTTAGCACTGCGCTTTTCTTTAAACCTTTTATCTCCTTGAGCACTACACTTAGTGCTCCATTACACTTCCTGGTGCTCCCCCCCCCTTTTTTTTCAAACTCTACATATAGTATTGGAGTAGAATGTGGTTATTTGAATAGGAATGGCACCCATAGGCTCAGGCTCATATATTTGAATGCTTAGCCGCCAGGGAGTGGCACTACTTGAAAACATTAGAAGGATTAGGAGGCATGCCTTTATGGGAGGAAGTATGTCACTGGGGGTGGGCTTTGAGGTTTCAAAAGCCCATGACAGGCCCAGAGTCTGTCTCTGCCTCTCTCTGTCTCTCTGGCTGGCTGGCTCTGGCTCTCTCTCTCTCTCTTTCTCTCTCTCTCTCTCTCCTCTCTCTCTGACCCTGGCACTCTCTCCTCTCTCTCCTCTCCCCCCCCTCTCTCTCTCTCTCTCACACACACACACACTTTCTTTCTCTGACGCTGGCACCTCTCTCTCTCTCTCTCTCTCTCTCTCTCTCTCTCTCTCTGCCTATGGATCAGAATGTAGCTCTTAGCTACTGCTTCAGTGGCTGCCTGCATGCCACCATGTTCCACAACATGCTGATAATGAACTAAATAAACCCAATTAAAATGCTTTCTTTTAAAAGAGCTGCCATGGTCATAGAGTCTCTTCAAAGCAATAGAACAGTGACTAAGACAGAAATTGGTACCAAGAGTGGGGTATTGATGTGACAGTCCTAACCATGATGTTTGTTGTAGGAATATAAACTATTTGGATAACTGGAGTAGAAAAGCTATTGAACACTTTATGTAGGGTTTCCTGGGCCATCCTCATAGAAGCATGAAAGATAGTGGTGCTGAAAGTGATATAGATTATGATGGCCGGGATCAATAGGTTTTGGAGGAAAAGAATATTAGTAAATGGCGTAGTAACTGTTTTTGTGATATTTTCAAGAAGAATGTGGCTGCTTCCTGCTCTTGTCCAAAAATATCCAACTGAGGATAAATTGAAGAGTTTGGGATTTAATGGAAGTAGCAAAGGAGATTTCAAGGCAGCCTAGTACTGACTATGTTGTTAGGTTGTGTAGTTATTGGTAATCAATCTTATGCAGATTTATAATGAAAAGTAGTAAGCCAGTAAGTAGCACCCCTCCATGGCCTCTGTATCAGCTTGAATTCCTGTCCTGACTTCCTTCAATGATGAACTACAATGTGGAAGTAAAAGCCAAATAAACCATTTCTTCCCCAACTTGCTTTTGGTTGTGGCATCTCTCTCTCTCTCTCTCTCTCTCTCTCTCTCTCTCTCTCTCTCTCTCTCTCATTTTAGATTTGTTTGTTTTGTTTCTTCAAGACAGGGTTTCTTTGTGTCCTGGAACTCACTGTGTAGACAAGGCTGGCCTCAAACTCAGAGATCTGTGTGCTTCTGCCTCATGAGAGCTGGGATGAAAGGTGTGCACCACCATCACCCACACATGGTGCTTTGTCATAGCAATGGTAACCCTAACTAGGACCTGGTATATATAAAGGATGTGGAAGGAAGAAGCTTTTGATCTCTGCCTGCTTGCCCTCAATCTCACAGGCAGTCTAGTCCTTCACTAGCCTTAGAGCCTACTTCTACATGATTCCACTATGTAGTGAAGAGAGGCTAAGATGTCCAGTCTCGTGGACTGAACAACCACTGGATTCTTAGACTGTCCATTGGTAGAAAACCTTGTTGGACTAGCTGGATCACAGCTTGTAAGTCACTCTAATAAGTCCATTATTATCTATATATTCATTCTTTCACTATACTCATTCTGTATTTCATTGTTCCACTAAATAGCCCTGACTAATACACTAAGTCACTTACTCATTTTTCTCAAAGATTCTGAGCTAGGAGTGCCCGTGATAAATCCCTTTTGCCTTTAAATAGCCGACAAATATTCTGTTATCAACTTGGGGCCACCACACATGCCCGTGACCTTGACTCTAACTCATGCAGTTTTCCAGTCACACAGTGGAAAGTAAGGTCTGGTGTCTTGCAACAAACAATCTCATTTGCAACCAGATCCTGCAGGTGTCACTAAGCCTTTGGAACCACAGGTTGAGTGAGGCAATGGATCCTAGACTGCTGCTAAGAAAAACTCCAGAAGCAAATGTTGTCAAGATAATTAAAAGCAGCAGTTCTCCACCTGTGGGTGGTGATTCATTTGGTGGTCCAATATCAGATTATTAGATATCTTGCGTAGGGAATATTTACATTACAATTCTTAACAGTAGCAAAATTAGTTATGAAGTAACAACAAAAATAATTTTATGGTTGTGGGCCAGCACAACATGAAGAACTGTATTAAAGTGTTGCAGCATTAGGAAGGTTGAGAACCACTGGTCTAGAGTCTGCAGGAACTGGAGACTTGTAGACATGACTCCTGTGTTTACAAACCCTCTGGGTCACTTGCCCTCTCTGTCTCTTTTTCTCTCCTAGTTTGAACTAAGGACGTGTCTTCCATTTGACCAGCCAGCCTCCCCTCTCCTCCACCCAACCATCCTTCCTTTATCTGGTCCTCCTTTCTCCTGAATCCCCAGCATCACTCACACAGGCAACTGAGCGATTCTCAGAAGTCTTGTGTCTAAGGGTTCTTAGGCTGAGAGGTTTTCAGAGCTGGGCTCACATCCCTTATTAGCCACTGCTATAATCTGAGTGCTTGTGGCTCTCCAGAAGCCATAAATTGAAATCCCAACCCCTGAGGTGATGGGATTAGATGAGCTCTTTGTTTTTTCCACCCTATATTTATAAGATAGAGCTTTGTAAAATTCCTTATAAAATAGAACTGAGAGAGATACTTTGTGCCCTCTACCACATGAGGATATGGGAAGAAGGCATGTCTATGAGCCAGAAAGCAGACTTTCCTTTGAAATTTGGACCCCAAGTCAAATCTCTAGAAATACATATCCATTGTTTATAAACACCCCAGTTTTACTAGCATGAATGAACCAAGATAGCCATTTCAGCCATGTCACTTCTAAACTTAGCCTCCAGTCTATAAAGATTGAGTGCTACGTGAGCAGCTACCATGACAATGTTAACATTTCCAGGAAAGCATAACACACAGGAAGTGTAAGACTTGCTCACCCCCACTGCCCCGCCATTGAAGGGCAAGCGGTGCCAGCAGACACCACAGGGAGACCCAGGGAGTGCAGCACTGGCTTGTGTACGCTCAGCTGGCTGATAGCTGAGTCACGGATGAACAGCGCTGACGTTTTGCTGCCATCTGCTCTAGTGATGCTGCCTTCTGCTGAGCTTACTAAACCTCCATCCTTCCGCCTCCCCACAGCTATAGCCAATGCCAAGTCCTGCCTGGGTGTTAGATGTCCTTGATCACCCTGCCTCTGCTAAGTGCCACAGATATGAAGACTGGGTTACTGCTGGGCGTGGTGGCACACACCTCTAATTCTAGCACATGGAAGGCAGAGGGATGCTGGTCTCTTTCATTCCAGCCAGGGCTATGTGTGAGACCCTAATCTAAAAAAAACAAGAGAAGTGTTTCTGAGGCCTTGACCCCTGGGCCCTGTCCACCATACAGGGGCTGTCCCTTTCAGGATTCCTAGAGACTGTGACAGACTGACCTAAGAGTGCCTCTGCCAAGCCACTCAAACAAAACAGAGCCATTCTCAGATCCTTCCTTCTCCAGCTTCCACACTCTGTGCCCATCATTCTCTGCCCGAACCATCCGAGGGCCGGGTATAGGCAACCTTGAGCAGGCCCTGCAGAATGGAGCCTGAAGAAAATACTCAAGCAGGCTACTTCTAAGACTAGAAACCCTGCCTTGCCAGTTCCTGCCCTCAGGGCACTTATCCACTTCTGCCCCCCCCCCTTGTTTCCAAGAATTAGTGAGTATAAAACCCCTTCCCTCATGACAGGCAGTTGCATGTTTATATTTTACTATTTCTAATTAATGCAAATCCTAGGCCCCTGAAACACCCTTGGCCAAGTCATCCAAACTACTCTATGACTGTGTCTAAAGCATCAGCTCTGCAGTCAGGAAAAGGAAATGAACAATTCTTGCTGCTGTCTCCCACCCATGGGGGCTCTGCTCCTAGGGGTGCACTGTTCCAGTCTGATCTCTGCCAATAACACATTTGACAGCAAAGCATTTCAAGAGCACTGCCACACTGGGAACCCCAACATTCTGCCTGTGGCAGGAAGCTTGGGGGGTGGGACACGTGTATCTGGAGGAAGCTGTGTGAACTGGGAGTTCTCTCAGTCCACAAAAGGGACGCTCACATACTTCTGTGTGTGGGAAGAAGCCCACTCAAGAGTGGCAGGTACAACTTGCAAGAACAAACTGTGACCTGAGGAAAGCATTACACACGTGTGTGACAGTGCCAGGGAGGGGTGGCCTATGATGAGATGTTTCTGGGACCTGTCAGTCATTGGATCAGGATCGATTTTAAAGTGTCTTTTCTGTGTTGTTTCCTGTAATGGAGTTATGATTCTTCTGCTACTGAAAATTGCTGATAAACATTCTTCGCTTTTAAGTTATAGACCTCCCTATAAATACCTCCGGCTTTACTTGTGCCTGGGGGATCTGACCACAGCATCCCTCTGCCTTCTCAAAGTCCCCAGGCTTTGTAAGCAAGTTAGTCACCACCTCTTCTTTCCATTCCGGAAACACTATCTCTACTCAAAGGAGGGGGACCTGGCACAGCAACTGGCATCTACAGGTATAAATAGCCTAAGAGCCGTGTCAGAAGCCTAGCTCTCCAATGCCATTTGACTTCCAACAGTCAAATCCAAAGTCAGCTCCAGGCTGCATCCATCCTGAGTCTGTCACTGTGCCCTCAGGGACCTTGTGGGTTGAACAGCTCTAACTGCCTGGTCATCAGGTGACAACCTCCATTATGAGAAAACAAATGCAGAAGGCTGACGGTCCTGGTGGCCGGATGTAGCTTCCCTTCTCTCACCTCTGCTCCAGCTTTGCATGCTGAGGCCAGTCTCAGCAGGTTGGAGCTGGCCAGCTGAGAGTCCACACTAGGCCATTCATCTGCTCCAACCAGCCTTTGTTTATGAACCCTCCCACAAAGGCTCTCTTGCTTATTTCCTCTTCTGTCTGCCCAGGGCTGCATCCCATCCCCAGGGCCTCAGGATGGTCACAAAACTCTAGGCCCAGGTAACTCTAGGTTGGTGTGAGATGCGGCCACTGCGCTCTCTTTCTGATCACACCCCACCAGAATGCAGACACTAGTGGTATCTAAGAACCCAGAAGCCCAGGGGACCCTTTGTCTTGTCATGCCTGGGGCATTCTAAGAGAACTGTATGTAGTATGATTCCACCCTACTAGGAACATTACTAAATCACATGGTACCTCTGGGAAAACGAAATTAGAAAGCCCTCAAACCCCATTAATTAAGCCACATGCCAGCAACATGGCCTGTTGGGGTGATAGTGGGTTGGGTTTCACCCCACCTGACTCCCATCCTGCCCAGCTGAGTGAGGCAGCCTGTTCCTAGACCCAAACTGTCTGTTTCATTCTCTTAACAGCCCAATGAGTCATGCTTGAAATTCAGGCTGCAAACAGCAAGGCCCCTTGCCCAAGGTCATCCGGCTAGTAGATTACACCAGGAGAAAAACCTCAGGCTTCTGATTGCCCAGAACCCAGGACTCCATCACTTCTGCGCATTCCTTTTCCCAACTCTGACAGTTGCGGCTCCCTGGGGGCCTTTTTGGCAAGCAGCCCCCTTCTCTACCAAAGGTGACAGCCCTTCAGCAAGATCCAAGCTATTTCCAGCACAAGAACAGCTGCTGTCTGGAACCAGCAAACACCCCATCAGCAACCGTGCAGAAAGTTGCAGCCTGACAAGTCCCAGAGCTGCTAGTGTCTTCCCAGATAGGTGCAGAGCGACACAGGGCTCCCTACTACCAGCAACCAAAGGCTACAACTGCCAGGAGGAGGCTTTGCAGAGCCTGCCCCCACCCCATGCCAAGAATCACCAGAGCTAAAAGGTCTAAAATCTAGAAAGCAGGCCTGGTGATGAGGCTCTGGCGGCAAGGACTTATGAACCCAATCACTGGGGAGGCTGAAGCAGAAGGATCACAAGTTCAAGGCCTGCCTGGGCTACAGAGTCAGTCTAGGAAACTGAGGGAGATTTTATATCAAAATTTTTAAAAAATCAAGATAAAAGAAGGTTGTAAAAAAAAAAAAGAAGGTTGTTAATATAGTTCAGTGGTTGAATATTAGCCTTAGCTGTGCAAAGCCCTAAATCCAACCCCTAATACTGCAAAATAATAAATATCAAGTTAATAAGCTAATTAAACAAAAGCTTGCTGTTGTGAATGCAGCTCTAGATAGACCCGTGGTCAGTCTGTTCTACCACACCATTCCCCAAAGTCTGGACTATCATTTCTGTCATTGGTTGGGGTCTGGGTAGGTCAATCCCTAACCAGGAGCAATACCAAATTCAGAGATTCCACCGTCCCTTTCCCAGCTGCAAGGCCTAAATCTGGTGACCAGCATATTCCCTGGAAGGTGATTCTCTCTAAGCCAGCTCAGGAAACCCTGAAAACATCCCTGGTAATGTCCAGCTTATCCCTGGATGCACAGCAAGTCCACCTGGCACTGACTCACTGACCCTACTGGGCTTTGGCCACCACCCCCTAATGCTAGTCCCAGAGCTACACCCTAGTCACCTCCTCCTTTATCTCCTTCCAAATCTCTGCCTCCATAGTGGCCCTGGTCTCCACCCCAGCATAAGCATAATTGGTTCTGCCTGTCTCACCTGTCTCACTGATGTCTGACTCTGGGTCAGGGCTGCTCTTCTATATTTCTTCCTAGTTTCCTCTATCTCGGGTCTACCTGGTCAGCATTCCCAGACCACCTTCCTGCCCTCCTTTCTTTGTGGGCTTTTCTCCACCTGCCCTAGACAATGACTTACACATGGTTCCTCATGGCCTGCCTGTGCCCCTCAATGCTGGGAAGGGCTTTTCTCTTCCACTCACTCACTGGAGGTTTATTGAGCCTCCACTGTATGCCAGGCTATTTCACCCCTAGCAGTGATCAACTAACCCCGCAAAGTCCTGCATCTCATGAAGCTTCTCAACATAGTGGCAATGAAGGATAAGTGCTACAAACACAAAGCAGGTATGAGATTGAAGGGAATCTGAGAATAGTGGGTCAGTGAAGACCTCTCCAGATAGGGAACAATGGGGAGGGGTGCAGCCCTAGGCAGATGTGCAGCCAGCAAGAGCTGGGCCAGGCACAGGCATAACCACAGCCTGGAGACTGGGACAGGGTGGTATAGCATCAGAAAGGCTCCTGTCCTGTAAGGTAGAACACAGCCCAGCCTTTCTGATGCTACCACCCTGTTTTGCCTGCTATGGAATAAGATTAATCACTGAAACTGAGAGTTTATTCACAAGCTGGCTGTGGGGAAAATGTGAAGATGGGGGAACAAGTGTCAAGCTAGCCTCTCCAAGGGTAGGATTTGGGGATTCTTATGGGATAATAGGAAGGTAGTCTAAGGTGTGGGGAGAGGTGATTAGAAGTGAAATGAGCGGTGGTCCACACATGTGTAAACCAGCTTCGTGGCCCTTCGTAGGAGGGATGTTTAGGAAACAGTGGTTTGCCATGATCTGTGGGTGGAGTTTTGGCTTTCTGACACCAAGAAGTCACCCACTGGGCACATGTATGCACTGCAGTGTGTTGTGCCCAAGTCTTGAGGATCCCCAAAGACCATCAGGCAGACAGACCCACTGAACTGTAAAAGCAAGGTTTTATTGTTCATCTAACCATGACAGGGGCCCCGTCTGGCTGGCTGATGAAGGAGCCACCAGAGGAAGTGAAGTTCCCTGTCTACTGCAAGGTTTTAAAGACAAAAGTTACAGGATTACATCAGTAGGTATGGGTTGGTTTCTGATTGGTTGACATTTGGGAACAATTAGGAGAATTTCTCAAAGTCACATTTTGGCATGAAATACCTGTGTACCAATTATTCTCATTGGTCAGTGCTGAGAGGGAATGTTTTGTGGCTTTCTTTGGCTTTGTCTTGTTACTTGCAGGGGGCCTGTTGTTCATAGATACCAATAGTTTTCAGAACTATATCCTGGGGACTACCAGGGAGTTTTTGGTCTCCCCTGAAATTTCTTTTGTGGGCAACTAGTTCCCAGGAACCAAGTATCTAGGAGGCTGTGATGGGGAGGGGGTCTGGAGTTTCTTTGTGCTCAGTTTTGGCCCTATGCTCCAGGAGGCTAGAGGATCTGGAGTTTCTTTGTCTCAGAAGCCTACATGTATTTTCTGTAGCCTGTCATGGCTGCTAAAGCAGGGGGCTGAGTGAGGGTCTGGTCCCTTCATTTCTCTCTAGTATGAATAATAAGAGTTGAATGGGAACTTAAGGCTTTGTCACATTTATACAATTTTTCCCCAGTGTAAATTATTAGAAGTGAAGCCTTTAAGTTTAATTTACCCCTTTCACAGTGTAGAGCTGGTTTTTGTGTTGATAAAAGCAATTTACAAGATTCACATGGCATCAGCTCTAGGAAGGCCAGCAGGAGGTCAATGACTTATGCTTGGCTCTGGGACCTCTAAAATTAGTGAGTTCTGAAGTCAATCAAAAGCCAGTGAAGCCAGAGGGTTCAGGCAGGCTTTTCTTCAATTTTAAGGATACACACATCAAATACAGGGTGCTACCTCTCCAAGACAATGCCCTAGATCAAGGGCAAAGCTGGGATCAAACCCTACTAGGAACATCTATTCAGGGGGCCTCAGCAATGCCTGCGTGAGGCAGAGTAAGCTGTGATGATCTTACCTGTGTGAGGCATTCTAACCTTGGAGCCCTTGGCCTGCTTCTGAGAGGGTGACAGACCTCCTTTCTATCAACTGAACTGAATGTTCCCAGTTCACAGGAACAGAAACTGAGGCACAGAAAGTTCATGTGAGTGAAACCATGAGTATAGAGTTCACTTAAGTCTAGGAGACTCTACTGAGGTTCAGTTATGGTCCCCAAATCTCAGAGGTTGGAAACACATAAAGCAACATCATCCAAGGAGCTGCCTGGCACAGCCCCCACTTCTACCAGCAGCCTCCTCTACCTGATGCCGATACTGTCAGGCTGTGGGAGGCCTACATCAGGTATGTGGGAAGAAAGGGGGAAGACACCATATTTGCTTTGCTTGTGTGTTTCCCCAGCACCCAGCCAAGCACAGTCTGCCAAGCCTGAAAATTCACCAGAAAGATTCACGCTAAACTAGCCTGCACCCCAAACTACCCAGTGGGAAGGTGTATCTTACAGCAGGCAGAATTGAAGAGCAGTCATGTGGGACAGGCTATCAGGAGGACTGCTGCCCAATGTTCAGCCTCACTGCTACACCTGAAGTTTCACTGTGCCAGTGGATTATTCTGAAATGCAGACCCCCACCCAGGTGCAGTCAGAGACGGGCATTTTCCATAAAAATCAGGAAAAATGCTAAACCCAGAGGTCAGGGGGTCATGAAAAATCCCCCTTCTGAATAATGGGGGAGAACAGAAGACAAAAGAGGGAGTAAATGAGCCAAAAGAGTATTGTTCGGCAGACGCCGACAGCACCAACTCCCCAAAGGAAACAGGGAGACAGGCAGTCAGTCTACTGAAAACCATGCATCCTTTTTATTTTGGCAGAAATAGATGGTATGGATGGACATGTAAGTGGCACTCCCCATCATGGGTGATGTGTCCACAGCCCAGAAAGAAGAAAACCTGTTTCACCTCCCACCAGAGCTGAGGCTCCAGCATCACCACTACCCAGACTGACTGGCCCTCCACCACTTGCCACGCAGAGGTGACTCAGTCTCTTCACCTCTAACGTGAGAAGGTAATAGTGTCCACTGCAGAGGTTAAAGGGTGAGAATTACTGGCAGTGATTTAAGGAATGTTCTCAGCAAATGCCTGGCATATAACCACACCCCGGGATGGCAGGCTATGGACAGGGTCCTCCAGACCCACTCCGCAGTCCCTGTGACTGTCACACTAAGCTCCAGTGTGCCTGCCCTCTGCATCCCACAGTTTAGTGCCGAGTTATACATTTTTCCAGAATAATTAGGGAAGAAGTCACATAATAAAATACAGAACTGAATTCAGTCAAGTTCCTTCCAGCCATGAAACATGACAGTTCTACTCCCACACTCCACAGGACTTGCTAGACACACACATGGAGGATCTCAACCTTGGCTCCTGACCTCCAGTTGGTTTTCTCACACCCTTGATTTCACTTTCTGTTGTTTGCTGTGTTAGAGACCACCTTCCATTTTCCATCCTAGAAGCTACTAACCCTGGGAGAACAGTGTTGAGCCACAGGCAGCTTGGTGGCAGCATTTGAACCTGCTCTGATTTGGGCCTCAGGTTGTCTTTCTTAGATCACCTCTCATTTCCTCCTCTGGCTATCCTGTAAGAATGTGGGCCAAGGTTGGTGTGAAACCCAAGAGGTGCCAATGAGGTCAGTCTGCACCTGGGGCTCAAGGGTCCAGAGGGAACCAAAATGCATACATAGGTGCCAGCGCACATCTCCAGAGTGAGAGGCTTTTTAGGATTCATGGTATCTGAGAAATCTCAGAAGCATCTATGTGTACTTTCCAGGGAAGTCCATTTGTGCAATGGTAGAAACTGGCTCCAGGGTAGGCGTATCTTACAGAAGGCAGAGTTAAAGGGAAGTCATTTGTGCTGGGCTATCAGACCAAATGAGGAGATGGTAGAGGGGGAGCTGGCAGGCAGACAGAACCATCATGTGAACACTCAGTCACAGCACTGAGTACACCCTTGTGCTGTAGCTCTAGACTAGGCTGTGACAGACAGCTCTTGGAGTGGGGAAGGAGGGGTCTCCTTCCTTAGCTGCCCTCAGCACTGTGTGACTTGGGGCTATCTTTACCTGAGATGGCATGAGGAAGTGGATACAATGTTGCCCACCCTGTAGACAAAGTGGGCAACCACAAAGGAAACAACTACCTCCCCAGAGAAGGGTTTTTGTAGTCAGTTACTGCAGGTATAGTTAGCACACTGACTCTCCTCTGCTTTTTACACACCCCCTCCCCAACTTTCAGTCTTCCCTTTTCTGTCCCAGATCCCAGGACCCTCAGGCCACTCATCCATCAGCTCTTTCCAAGAGAATCTTGGATAGTTCCAACCTGGGAAGGAATGAATTTAAAGACAACATCAGGAGATGACAAGGTTGAATCCAGAGGCCAGATGTGGAAACAGAGACTGGAGTTTTCTCTCTGTTTCCCACTCAGCCCATCCGCTTATGCTGTCACCACGTACTGAGTGCCTGCTATGGCAAGTGCCGCTGTGTATGGAGAACTACAAGAGGGCTCACAACCACTGCCTGGCCGAGGGGACAGAAACATGAACTCATACTCTGAACACAGGAGCTATGATCTAAGCACTCGTTTAATATTGTCAGTTAACAATTACTCCATTTTGCTCATTAAAGCAGTTCCCTAAGGATGCTTACTGGGCAAAACGTCATAGGCATGACTTTAACTCCATCAAGATGTGTGCCAATGTATATTGCATGGCACACTTCTGGTCTGTGTCTACCAAATCTGATGGTAGCCTCATCAGCCAGGATTTTCTTTGAGGTTATGCTTAGAGTTTTTCAGACTAGCTCCTTTTCCTCATGGTTTCTGCTTGAACAGAGACCAGAAGTCGTTTGCTGGTGTACTCTTTCTTATCCTGTGGTTATATTTGGTTTCTCCTGACTTCCTTTCCAACCCTGTTAATAATAAAATGTTAACAGGCTGCACCACACTTCCACATACCACACAACTATAGAGCATAAAAATATGGCAAGCACTGAATTATTCAGTAGGAAGATATTCTATATCCCAGATACAAAGTTGTTAGCTGGGATGACGTATATGATGTCTGTCCTTGTTTAGTTCTCCTTGGGGACTGCAAATCTGCTGCCAGGAGCTGTCCAGCCCATCTTTTTTTTTTTAGATTTTTATTTATATCATGTATACTGTGTTCTGCCTGGATGGATGCCTGCAGGCCAAATGAAGGATCCAGAGCTCATTGTGGATGGTTGTGAGCCACCATGTGGTTGCTGGGAATTGAACTCAGGGCCTCTGGTAGAGCAGCCAGTGCTCTTAATCACTGAACCATCTCTCCAGCCCATCTTAAAGAAGGCACAAGCTGCTCTTTCAGGCAGGTGAAAAATCTCCCATATGTAGCCTTTTCCAATTTTGTTACTTGTTCTTCCCACACATGAGAACCACCACATGCTGTCTTCCACACATGAGGTCAACAGTAAGCCAACTGCTGTGACAGGTCAGGTGTCAAAGCTAGATCCTTCTAATCCCTGCCCTCCTGGTTATTAGACATCATTGCTCTGACCCTCCCAAAGAAGCAGCTGTGTGTGGGATTTAGCTCCAGTCAAGTTCAAGTCATTTTGTGCCCATATTTGTCACCAGTTTTCCATCAGCAAAGCCAAAACCTGGCACGCGCACACACACACACACACACATACACACACACACACACACACACACACACACACACACACACACGGTAAGAAACTCAAAAACAAGACCTCTACTGCCTGAGCAGAGGCACCTCACCAGCCTCTGGCTAAAGGAAACTGTTATTAGCCATGTGTGGCTCACAGCTACTCTCTACAGAGGCATGCCTTACAGATGGCTTCAGCTTTGCCTCACATCCCGTATTAAAAGAAAATCCAAGTGTTGCAAGTGGCTTGTGCTTTCTAAATGAACTTTCTTTTAGGAAAAGAAGGAAGTTGGGACTTGAAACTGGAATTGTTCCTGAAAATTTTGGGATGCGTGAACAAGACACTTATTCTGTGACCAAGGGGATTCTTGGCCAAATGACAGCTCTCCAAAAGGACCTCCATTGAGGGGGTCTTGTTGCTGGAATAAGAGCCTCTAAATTCCAAAAGTAAACAGACTCTAGCAGGGTCTCCATGCCTGAGGAGTCCCATATGATGGGAAAGGGAGTCTCTGAGTTATAAAGTGGAAGAGAGAAAAATTAAGAACAAGGGAGATAAGAAAGGGAAGGAGAAAGAATGTGGGCCAAGAAAGGTGACAGGAAACAAGAGAAAAGCAGGTGGCTTCATAAATGCATACAACGTATTTTGATCATATTCACTCCTCATTCCTCCCAAGTCTTCCTCCCACCCATCCACCCCATCTCACTTCATGCCCCTTTTAAATTTATATCCTACTGGGTCCAAGTAGTGCTGCCATGTGAAGCGCCCCAGGGAGACACCTGCTGATTTACCTTGACCACCTTACATCTGGATGGGTAGGACATGACAAACCACCAACCAACCTGGGCAGCCAAACATCTGAAAGATAACTTTGGTATACTCACTGTCCCATGACATCCCTGGACCCTGCTCAGCTGGCCATGTTCCCACTGCCCATATGAAGAAAACAAAGCTTGTCCTAAGAGGCAAGCATCAGAGAAGTCTGATTGTGATGTGTGGCCCACCCTACACTCTCAGGTTGCTCTGTGGACATGTGCCAACTTGGCTTCTGATATAGTAGTCATATTTTTTATTTTTCCAAGTCTCGACAAAAGCAGGCTTGTCTGGGATCCTGCAAAGCACAACACTTCTTCTCACCAAGGTTGATTCAATGTTTAGGGTCAAGATTAAGTGCAAAGAAAGCTTAGGCCTTTTGCTCAGGGAAGCAGATCTGACCGTTAGAAATGCTTAGAAATTGTGGGGAAAAAAATCAAAGTACAAAACAGCTTAGTCAGCCCCAGGAAACTGTTACCTGGCAGGTCCCTGCCATGCACAGCTCGAAATACAGAAAGCATCTGGTCTTGTCTACACAGCTCCCCCTTGTAAAGATTGTGTTCACTTAAGAACATTCCACTTTCATGCATTCAACAAGCATCGTGGCACTCCTCCTGTGTAGGCAGAAAGTCCCTTAGTTACTGACTTTTTAGCTTTAAATGTTGCAGCAGATCAAGAGGAAATAAACAGAAGAAGATGAAATGAATGTCACAGCTTAGTGTTGTCTTGAAATAAGTGACTCTGCCCCATCCCTGGGAAACCTCTATATCCAGGCAGTGAACTTGAAAGCAACAGGGAACCCCTGCCCAATATCCACTCCCTGACGCAACCATATACCCTCCTCCACACACAAGCACTTGCCAACTCAAGTCTGAAACCACTGCTGTGTAGACACAGCTCTTGCTCCCATCTACAAATGGGGATAGAAACTCAGAGCTCCCATATCACCCTACCCAGAAGGCCAGTGTCTCCACAGTGTTGGGGGAGTCCTATCCCTCATCCCTCATATCTGCTCACCCCTCAATGTTGCTGTATTTTCTTGTCCCTCCTGGTCCCACCACCCTTGAGCCCCAAATAAGCACATGGACGATATATTAATTATAAAACTGTTGGCCAATGGCTTGGGCTTCTTATTGGCTAGCTCTGTCTTAATTATCAACTCATTTCTATTAATCTATGTATTTCCACGTGGTCTTATTTTACTGAAGAATTCCTGGTACGTCCTTTCTTCCCAGTCCTTACATGGCGACTGTTTTACGGTCTTTCTCTGCCTACCTTTCCCAGAATTTTCGTTTCCTCATCTCGCCTATCTTCTTGCCTCATTGGCCAAACAGTGTTTTATTCATCAACCAATAAGAGAAACATCTATACAGAAGGACATCCCCCATCACCTCAAGTAAAGGACACAGGAGGACAAAGAGCTCTGAAAAGGAAAACCAAGGCACTCCTCCTTGAGGCAGCTCTAGAGGCAGGCAATTGGGTAGGGGCTACAGAGTCCCCTCCTGTTGGACTTCCCATTCCCCCAACATTCACTGGGGTCTGTACCTGGATCTGAAGTCACTGATGCTCTGCTCTGATGGGCTGTCGCTGTCATTAAAGAGCCCAGTCCAATTGGCCTGCTGGTCGCCCCTCTGCCAAGCAAACTGGAAGCCTCTGGCAAGAAAATGAGTCAATCGATATACACACTCACATGTTAGGTCAGGCCTGTCTAAGAGCCACATTCTGTCGTTACAACCATGGGACACAATTAGGTGCTTATACACCAGAAGGAGAAGATGGTGATAATTCCATCCGTGGGGATGATGGTGGAAAGCCATGGCTGTCTGTGTCCTCCTTATTCTCTTGCATCCTTCTCTTACGCCATTTTTTCCACATTTTACATGCAGGGAAACTGAAGCTTACTGATACTAAAATCACAGGGCTCTTCTACCTCCTATCTGGTACCCTAAAAGAATTCTATCACCAGCACTGTGCCAGACACAACTTCAAAGATTTTAATCCACCAAATGAGGATTCCACTTCTGGTTTAAGAGGAGAGACTTTGCATATTCATATCCCGTCCCTCCCCAACCCTGGGGACGATGGCAGCAAAGCAATGAGTCAGAACATGAGAATGGAGAGGAGGTGACAGAAGGGACCAGAAACATTACTGAAAGACAGGCAGCAAGCAGATGAGCAACTGACACAGGCCAGTGAGAACAGCATCCTGATGGCCTACAAGGAGTAGATCCATTCTCAGGACCCAGAATGGAGAGGGCCAGGGCATAAAGGTGAGCATGAGAGGTGGTACCCAAAGCAACAGGACTGGGTTAAGTTTATAAAAGGAGCATTTAGGCTCCCTCCCCTACACGTGTATTCATACAAACCCTCAGATACCAGGTCCCCTGCCCACAGACCCCACAGACAGCGTAGACTTCTCCTGGGGAAGCTGGTTCATGGAGTGATACTGTACCCAAAGCTGCCAGTGCTCAAGAGCCTGCCTGGGTGCTCTATAACCCTGGTGAAGCACTGCCTGACCCAAACCTCTGACCTAGTGAGGAGTATGGCTGTAATGAGGGAAGACTGGCCACATTTTTTTTAAGGCTAAAAAGAAAACGGAGTGCCCTCTCAAGTACCTTGGGACAAGCTTTCTCCAGACAGTACTGTGTATACCTGGGGCTGGAGAACCCTTTGTCTTATGCTGCATAGGGTGATGAATGATGTCCCCAAATCTGTCAGCTGCATTCTATAAATTCTAAATTCTATACAACAATGCATAGAATTTCCAAAACCCTCTAGCAACTGCCTGGCCCTTACATTCGAGGAAACTAGTGACCAATTTGGTGAAGAAAACTTGAATTCCAAAGTCTGAAATTCCTAAGACGGAAGGAAAGTGGGAGCTCCAGGCAGGGGGAAGAGGAGACAAATGAAAAAACTGGGGAAAATAGTTAACAAAATTATTAATAAGTAACCTCTTTATTAAGGAATGGGGACAGCAGATGGTTTTGGGAGCCATTCCATCCATACCCCTCCAATTGGCTGATGCCCTCAGTCAATTCTCTGTACTTCTTGTGGTCTTTGTTCCCATAATTCAAATGAAGAAACAGTCTAGGATGTCTCTGGGGTCCTTCAGGGAAAGTGTCATAGAGGCGAGCCATCTGCTCTTGTACCAGTCAACTGGCTGAGGTCCTTTTGCTCATATAGAAATTGCCAGAAGTCAAGGAATAGTGTTTCAGAATTGGTAGGCCTGGGCGCTTGAGCACCGAAGGCTTGGGAGCCTGGGATGGCAGATTCAGATGCTTGTAGCTGGTAAGTCCTGAGACAAGAGGCTACAGAAGATGAAGGGTTACAGTTCTGGGTATTCCAGTTGTAGGCTAACTGCTCTGGACCTTGACCAGCAGCATCTCAGCACTTGTCAAGTAGCATCGATCGGGTTAGTAGCAGCTGCTGTAATAGCACTCAGCACCCTCCTATGCCACAGTCCCCAAGGCACTGGAACCCTTGACCCTCAACAGCACCTGTAAAGTTCTCAAGTCTTATATGCCAAGACCCTTGGGCCTATAGTCCTTGGAAGTTCTCTGGAATCTTCCAGTAACTGGAACCCGTCTGCTGTAAAGCCTTCACAGTCTTCTGCTTGCTTCTCATCTTCTCTGTCTCTAAGGCTTCACCACCGCTGA
Source organism: Cricetulus griseus (assembly GCF_003668045.3). NCBI lineage: Eukaryota > Metazoa > Chordata > Mammalia > Rodentia > Cricetidae > Cricetulus > Cricetulus griseus. Next base: position 162,764,651 of record NC_048595.1, read on the forward strand.
CTATCTCTGCTCCCTGAAGGAACTGCTCCAGCTCATCCTTGAACTCTTCAGCCACCTTCTTGCGGCTACTGCTACTGCCAAAGCTGCTGCTCCAACTGCCATCATTACCACAGCCACAACTCTACTCCTCACACTATCAATTCGGCCTGTCCTACCCAGGACAAAGACCACAAATAAGCAAGAAAAGGCCGCTTAGGAGACTCCTTTTATTGGAACAAATGGTGCAACACAAGAAGGCAGAACACAGAAGACTCTCTCACTGACTCAAAGTGTAGGGCACAGCCTAGTCATATTGCCTCACTCAGAAGGGGTGTGGCATGCAAATATGGGATTGTACTTTACACTAATAACAGCACACCTTCCAGTTTCCCCCAGACCAATCACAGTCCTTCCTAAGAACTAATCACAAGTCACATATAGTTCAGCAGGTATCTGCCAACCACAGTCTTTTTGCTGAGTCACTGGGGGTGCACTATTCCTCATTCTACTTGTTGAAGGTTAGGGCAGAACTCTGCAGGGACTGGGATTTCTGGAACAACTTCAAGGTTGGTCATTTGGAAATTATGGAGGCCTAGAATGACCAGAATGAAGTTTTCCAGTGCTGGCATTGACTGGAGTAGTTACAAGTGGAACAAGGCTTCCTGAACAGCCACAGCCACCAGCCATGGCTGAAAGCGTTGCTTGTAGGAGGAGGGGAGTTTCTTCAAGGTGTCCATTAAGCATTCAAAGCCACCAGGCTGACAACCCAGTGGGTCACCTGAAGAGGAGCTTGAGCTGACTGCTCCCTGCTCAAGGTAACAGAGCATAAGGGAAGAGTCCATCAATTGCCAACCAAGGGGGATAAATGACTGACTTCCCACAATTTCCTCATTCACAAGGGGAAAAAAATTAAAGCACACTCACAATAAAAACCTAGGAAATACATACTATTTTCAGTATAGCAGTACTAAACACCCAGCTATAAACCCCTACTTCTTACTACAGTGCCTACCATCTCCCTCCTTGGGAGTCATGCTCACCTGCCACAAGCATGCTGACCCACCTTCTAGCCAATTCTAGGCTTTTGGGACCCTACTAAGGATAGCTGCATCCATGATGTACTCTAGTCATGCTTTGCTGAATGGCTGTTGCTACTTTTCACCCTCTCCAGTCTCCACAGCAGAGATCGCTTAGCCCAGAAGAGGAACAGATACAGCCCTGAAGCCAAGACAGAAGAACACCCATCTAGTTACCAGGCTATTTGGAAAAGACAGCAATCCACTGTGGTCCACTTCTACAGTTGTACATCGATATGTTTGTTAAACTTTAAGAAACCAGTGTGGATCTCTGCATCTGCTTCCACCAGTTACTGGATGAAGGTTCAATGATGACAATTAAGGTAGTCATCAATCTGATTATAGAGAAAGGCCAATTCAGGCAGCCTCTCTGCTATTGCTTAGAGTCTTAGTTGGGGTCATCTTTGTGGATTCCTGAGAATTTCCCTAGTGCCAGGTTTCTTGCTAACCTCATAATGGCTCCCTTTATTAAAGTATCTCTCTTCTCTCTCTCTCTCTCTCTCTCTCTCTCTCTCTCTCTCTCTCTCTCTCTCTCTCTCTCTCTCTCTCCCTGTCCTTCCCCCAACTTGACCATCCCATTCCCTCATGTTCCCGTCCCTCTGCCCTTCTCCCCTCCCTATCTCCTTCCCCCTTCCCCCTTCCCCCATGCTCCTTCCCCTTCTCAGAGGGTCCATATGTCTCTCTCAATGTCTTCCTTGTTACCTAGCCTCTCTGGGTCTGTGGGCTGTAGGCAGGTTATTCTTTGCTTTATGTCTATTATCCACTTATGAGTGAGTACATATCATGTTTGTCTTTCTGGGTCTGGGTTACCTTACTCAGGATGACTTTTTCTAGTTCCAACTATTTACCTGCAAATTTCAAGATGTCATTATTTTTACTGCTGAGTAGTACTCCATTATATAAACTTACCACATTTTCTTTATCCATTCTTTGGTTGAGGGGCATCTATGTTGTTTCTGGCTATTACAAATAATGCTGCTATGAACATAATTGTGTAAATGTCCTTGTTACAGTATGAGTGTTCATCCTTTAGGTGTATACCCAAGAGTGGTATTGCTGTGTCTTGAGGTAGATTGATGGCCAATTTTCTAGAAACCACCATGCTAAGCCCTGGGTCGAGCTCCAGTCGAAGAGAGGGAGGAGAGATGATATGAACAAAGGAGTCAAGACCATGATGGGAAACCCACAGAAACAGCCAACCAGAGCTAGTATGAGCTCACTGACTCCAGACTGGCAGCCTGGGAACCTGCATAAGACTAAACTGGACCCCCTGAATGTGGGTAACACTTAGGTGGCTTGGGCAGTTTGTGGGGCCACTGGCAGTGAGAACCCTCACAGTGACACACTTCCTCTAACAAGGCCACACCCACTTCAACAAAGCTACATCTCCTAATAGTGCCACTCCCTATAAGGGCCATTTTCTTTCAAACCACCACAGTGTGGCGCGTCCCACTTTTATAAGGTTTTCGACCTCAAGCTGGTTATCTCTGTATGTGGCACTAATGTTTATTCTTCTTTTAGGCTAATAACATTATCTGATCTATGAAAAAATTGAATATACTATTTCCAAAGCTACTTGTTACATTGTTTAAATTTCATCCCTGAGCTAAGAATAGAAACTGTCTTTATTGCCCAATTCAACCATCATGAGAAAGGTTTACTTAATGTGAAACAGGATAACACAGGGAAGAGAAATTTTCTTCATGCCTTCCATGAAATAGCAAACATTTCTGAAGCCTCTGGGAGGAGTAATGGGGAGCACGTTCTTATGTTTGTTATCATGAAGGTGAGGTGGCAAGCTAATTCATATGAAAATCTCAAAAGTAGAAAATAATGCACACTCAAGCACTGAGGGGCTTATGATGATCCCTAAATTCTCATAGTTTCTTCTAGATATATGCCTGACACAATAGTTTAGGTCATGCTTTCCTGGTTATGAAACAAGAGACTGATCACGGAGGCTCAGCTCTCTACTGTTGTAGTTGCTGATGACAAACACCGGGCTTGGCAAGGACCCTGGTGCATGACCTTCAAATATGGAATTGAGTCCTCTGCTCTCAAAATGATCCCATAGTCATCTGAGGGTGTGAGGAGCTACCTAGGCTTAGGGTGGCTACCAAGGAAAGTTTGGGGGAAAGGGAAAAATCACTTCTCAGAGAATTTAAAACAGGAGGAATTGCCCACTAGAGTTTAATTACCTCTATTGATAATATCCTCCAAAAGTTGTGGGGCATTATCTTATTGAAAATTTACTAGTGTGGCCTGAAAAAAACTCATATGCTGCCCACTTTCCTGTTTCCTTTACAACATGGGGTGAACATTTTCTTCTGCCACATTCCCACTGTCGTAAGAGTCTGCCCAGTAGGCCCCTTAGGAAAGACAGCAAGCATTGAGAGGAGACATGAACATAAAACCCCATCCCTAAACCAGAAGCTGTCTCCAATTGATAACCACTTGCAAACAAACAAACAAAAATTGGTTTTCTCCAATGAAGTCTCGCTGGGTATTCAAACCACTCTTAAGGGCAGGGCCCACACTCAGCAATCTATGGCCAATACAAAATGAACTCAATGGCATCTTTGGAGGGTTCTTGTCTCATAACATTTTGTCATGGCATTATTTTGTTTTTATTTCTATTTTTTACCTTAAAGTATATATGTATATATATAACATATATATTTAATATAATATATTATATAAATATATTTATATATTATATTATATTAAATATATTATACTAAATATATTTAATATAATACATTATATTAAATATATATATGTTTTATATATATATATATATATAATATATATATATTGGCTTACAGTTTTGTGGTTTAATGGGATTCCTGTGTACAGCAATGTGTCTCTGCATCTATGTTTCTTGCTCTTTTTCTTTGGCTTTTTCTTCTGTTTGTTTTTTCCTGCTCTTGTTTGTTTTATCTCATTTTATTTTATTGTATTATTATTATTCTTTAGGTGCTGGTTTGTTCTCTAAGAAGAGACAGAAAGAGTGTGGATTTGGATGGGAGGGGAGGTGGAGAGGACTTCAAAGGAGTTGGGGGAAGGGAAAACATATAAGAATATAGTGGATGAAAAAAATCTATTTTCAATAAAAGAGGGGGGAGAACAGAAACCCCAGAGAGAATGCTGTTTGGGTCAGATGGACCTGGACTCCAGAAATTTCCAGAAAGCAAAAAGGCAGATCAGCTGAGAACACTGTAGTTCAGGGAGTCCCCCAGAGGTCTTGTTCCACACAAGACATCCAAGCTCTTCACATGACCTTATGGGAGAGATAAGGCACCTCACCAGTGATAAATTCCCTGGCTAGCTGTGGTGCTTCGAACCTGGGATCTCGGCACTTGGAAGACTGAAGCAGGAAGATGTTGAGTTTGAAATCTCTCTCAAAATTAATTAATTAATTCACACAAGTGGCAGATAAGGTTTAATAGTACTTTTAATTGAATAATTTTAAATGATCCATTTCTTTCTCACTAAGCCCAGATTGTGAAATAAAATATATAGTAGTCCCCAGTTATTAATCATCAAATGTTTAGCATTGTGCATCACAGGTGACCCAGGCACATTTCTTTTATCCATTCATTCTATTTTTGTCACAGTATGTTACATATATTCTATCATATCATTCAATATTCATTACACAGCTGTCAGTCTGGGTGCCAAGGTTCTGTAGTAGTTGTGACCCAAGTGCTGAGTTCCAGCTACAGCAGTGGTTCTCAACCTGTGGGCTGTGACCCCTTTGGGGTTGTTGAAAGACCCTTTCACAGGTGTAACAAGATAAATAAAGGGCCCAGAGGCAGATAATGGGGTTCAAGTTTCAAGCTGAAGATCAGAAAATCAAAGCAGTTGGTCACTAGCTCTTAGTCTACCTCAGACTGAAAGGCGATCATGGCTCCATCAAACCTCAGACTGCTGCCTCTCCTCAGCATGGCTAGAGAATCCTGAGACTTCAATGTCTTCCTATCCTCAATGTGGCTGGAGAATGACTTTTTAATTTTACTCTGTTAAAATTAAAACCTTCCTTTTTATTTAGACAGAAAGAGATGATGGGGGACGTCCTTCTGTATGCTGTGATTATGTTTCTCTTATTGGTTGATAAATAAATCTGTTTTGGCAAATGGATGGGCAGGATTTAGCCAGGAGGAAATCTAAACAGAGATAGAGAAAGGTAGTAGTCAGAGAGAGGAAGATGCCATGTAGCTGCCAAGGAAGCAAGAGACCCGGGCATTCTCCCGTAAGCCAAGGGCATGTGGAGATACACAAATTAATAGAAATGGATTAATAGCCGGGCATTGGTGGCGCACGCCTTTAATCCCAGCACTCGGGAGGCAGAGGCAGGCAGATCTCTGTGAGTTCAAGGTCAGCCTGGTCTTCAGAGCCAGTGCCAGCATAGGCTGCAAAACTACACAGAGAAACCCTGTCTCAAAAAACTAAAAAAAAAAAAAAAAAGATTAATAATTAAGAGAGAGCCTGAGCCATTGGCCAAACAGATTATAATTAATAGAAGTCTCTGTGTGTTTATTTGGCACTAAACAGCTGTGGGACTGGGTGAAACAGAACTTCCGTCTACACACAGGGTCCACCTAAGACCATTAGAAAACACAGATATTTAATTATGATTCATAAAGGTAGTAAAATTATAGTTATGAAGTAGCAACAAAAATAACTTTGTGGTTGGGGGTCACCACAACCTGAGGAACTGTATTAAAGGGCCGCAGCATTAGGAATGTTGAGAACCTTCCTAGAGGGAGCCGAACACCAAGACAATAAATAACTTGCTGACAAAAGAATGTGCCAGAAGGTGAAAGGCATGATAGAAAACAATAACCGGTAGAAAGAAGAACACAGGGCTTGGTGTGTGGCCTTTCAAGACAACAGTGGGGAGGGCTCTGTGAGCAGGGACTTCTGGGAAAGACTGCCCAGCAAGGGTGGGCAGCAAAGACCTGAAGCATATGGACTGGTCAGCCAGAAGCAGGGTGGCAGCTGGTGACGCCTCAGCTCATGGAAGTGATGCCACCTGTCTCTGCTCCCTTGGAACTTTCACCAGGGAGGTGGGCCAATTTCAGAAAAGCCCCAGAATTTCCGGAGCATTAATAGTGTAATCACCAGGCTCCTCTCTGTGGCTGTCCTGCCCCTCGCCGCTGACTGATTCATGATTTTCTGTCAACACTTCAGAATAACTTTGCTAAGAAAATCATGGGGCAAGGGTGTGGAGTGGGAGGTACTGTTCATGGAGTGGGGAGTTTGTCCACTGGGCATGATCATTAGGCTGGCCCCCAACTCTCTCCACTCCCAAAAGGGAAGGAGGGGATTGGCTAGCTGGTGGCAGAGTCGAGCAGATGAGGGCTCAGGGTGGACGAGGCATGGTTTCTTGAGTCCCTCCTGGAGAGCAGCAGGGCCAGGGAGAGAGTAAAACCCTGGAGCTCTGCAGAACCTTTTGAAGGTACAAGACCTACAGTACAGATGACAGAAGAAAAAAGGGGGAACTTCTGTGTGTCATGCAGCCAAGGCTGGGTTCAGAGAAAGAACACAGAGCACGCTGCAGGCTAGGCTCTGGGACCAGAGCCACAATGGCCACAGTGCTGCATTGGATTGAGGATGCTTCCACATTGTTCTGGAACTCACTCTGTAGATCAGACTGGCCCCAAACTACAAAGATCTACCTGCCTCTGCCTCCCGAGTGCCGGGATTAAAGGCATGAGCCGCCACCACCCGGCTCAGAACTGTTATTCTTAACATTTGGCTGGAATCCAGAACTTCTACTGTACAACCCATCCTCTCCCTGCCCACCTCCCACAGTTCACCGCCAGGTGACACACATACAGTGGACACTTGAGTCATCCACTACTGCCACATCCTTCCCAACTGTTCTTTGTTAACTACCTACTCAACGTTTATTTCAAGGAGGGACCGTTCAAGAAGTAACAGGTAGGGGTGGGTGGGGGGAAGAGTACACATGCCAGTCTTGGGCACATTCACAACATAATAAAACCTCCCATGAGGCTCCATCTCTTGAAGATGCCAAGCTGAAGATCAAGCCCTTAGCTAGGACACCTTTGGGGATCATTCCAGATCCGAATTATAGCACTTTCAAATCCAGTCTCCAGAACCTGGCAGTTCTCCAAAACCAGAATCTCCATCTTTTCTCCCAGTAAGAAGCTGATTTGGTGTTTAACGAGGAGCTTTCTGATTTCTTTTGTGTTCATCCAGTCACTTGGTGCCTAATGGGATTCCCTGGGGTTGGTCATGAGAACTGAGAAGAAGAAAGCACCTCTTACCAGGACCTTACAGTCTGTGTTGCTTCACATAGGTTCCTCTGTGTTATAGATCAGGTCCTCAATACCCCACAAAGACCCACCTGTTGAAGGTCACCAGCCTGTGGTGCTATTGAAAGATGGTAGAATCTTTAGGGGTGGGTCTTCCATTGTTGTGAAGAGATACCATGACCAAAGCAACTCTTATAAAGGAAATCATGCAATTGGGGCTGGCTTACAGTGTCAGAGAATTAGCCTATTGTCATCATGGCAGGAAGCAAGCTGGCATGCAGGCATGAGCCTGAGATCTACATACTGATCCACAGACAGCAGGCAGTGTGTGTGAGAGAGAGAGGGGGGGAGGGAGAGGGACAGAGAGAGGGGGGAAGGGAGAGACAGAGAGAGAGAGAGAGAGAGAGAGAGAGCTAGGCTTGCCCTGAGCTTTTGAAACCTCAAAGCCCATCCCCAATGACACACATCTTCCAACAAGGCCACCCTTCCTATTCTTTCCAACCGTTTATCAACTGGGGACTGAGCATGCAAATGTTTGAGCCTATGGGGATCATTCTCATTCAAAGCTACACAGATGGGGTCTGGAGGAAGGAAGTTTGGATAATTAGGGGTGTGCCTTGAAGGGTATACTGAATTCCAACCACTTCTATTTCTAGTGCTCCCTGGCTATCATGAGGTAAGCATCCTCTCCCCTGAGCTTCCACCATGACTTACCTCACCATAGCCAGAGCAACAACATACTCAACCATGCACTGAGCTCCCAAATCTGCAAATCCAAACTTTCCCTTCTGCAAATCAGCACTCTTAGGACCGCTGTCCCCATGGCAGCTGAACAGGACATTTACCATCTGTGCACGAGGGTGAAATTGAGAAGACTATCTGTTGAACAGGGCTGCAGCGTGGGGTAGTGAATCCTAACTTTGGAGTTGGAGCCTGGCTCATGACTCTTCATCAATATTTACAGTAATGAATATTACCTGATGAGCCCTTCTCCTAGTGTGTGTGGAGGAGAGGGATTGGTCCATAGAATAATCATTAGGGTTAAAAGCTACGTGGGGAAAGTTTTAGATTCGAGGTTGAACTCGAATAAAGAGCTAAACCCTATACAAGGTTAACTTTCCCCCAAAAGAACATGGTTCAAAAAGGGCTGGAGAGAGATAGGTGAGAAAGGAGAGATGGAATGCAAGAGTGCATGGGGGTCTCACCACGTCCCTGAAGGACATTGGAGAAAGAACAGGAACTCCAATTCCTCTCTTTGTGCAGGGCACATAGTAGGGCCCAGCACCATGCCAAAGGAGGCTCTCCACTCAGGCTCATGCAAGCACAAGCCTGACACAGAGAGCAGGTCTCAGCATCCTTTGTTCACTAGCTCCTTCTAGCTTCATTCTGCCCTGGAGTAGGTTCTCTGAAGCCGCTGGTCAGCCTGTAAAGCCAACAGCATAGTTCCTGCCCCAGGCCACAGTCTTCTCAATATCCTTTCTCCTTTCTAGGACATCCCATCCCACAAGAGCCACGCTATGAATGGATAGATCCACCCACCATGATCCCAACATTTTGGGCTGCACCTGTTTCACTAGGAAATGGAACAGCAAGCTTTGCCCCTGGGGCAGGATGGGGGTGGGAGACTGGCTCCATGATAAAAGCCTCAAAATATACATGAAGGCAGCACAGAGGCAGCCTGTCCTTTTCCTTGACCCAGTTTCCTAACCTCAAGTCTCAGGCGTGTACCAGCCACATGGTGCAGCCTAGATTTGTACCCTGGGGGCACCAGAAAAAGAAGGCTGGGGCTTATAGAAGAGTCCTCTATACTCACACAATCAGAAGAGACCTCGGTCTGTTCACTGTACAAACAGAAAGCCACAGCACAGCACTGGGCATAACATCCGAGTAGAGCCAGCATGGGTGCTAGGAATTCAAGGGACAAAGGAACACTGTGGGCTGAGAATAGAAGTAGTGGAAGGGCTTAGATGGCCAGTCAGCCAGCTAGGAACAGGAGGCTTAGGTACAGCATGGCTAGAAGCATGGTGATGTCACGAATGTAAAAGACACTTGACTGAGAATCCAAACACTGGGCTTCAGGTCTTCTTCCAGCACGAACTGATTTCCGTATGGGTGTATGGGGTAGGAAATAAAGCCACTCAAGGAGTTCAATTCCCAACAAAACAGTAGATACATTGCACAGCAGTGCTGTGATGTGCCTTTACACCCACAGGAATGAAGGCTCCTTCCTTATCTGCAGGGGATACCACAAGCTGCCAGCCATCAGCTCTCAGCACCCCCACCCCACCTTAGAATTTTCTTAGATAAGACTCCTTCCCTAAGATTATGTCCCCTTCCAGGGACAGCCCTGAGACAATAACTGATCCACACATAAACACAAAGACCTCACCTCTCATTCCAAATCTGGGCAAATCTGAAGGGCCACCCCATGTGGAAGCCCCCGTGTTCAGCTGAGGCTGCCTCTCTTTCTCCCTCTTCCTCCTTTTCTTTGGTCTTGATCCCCAAAGCTCTCCTAAGTAGACATCCTGTACTCTAACAATGTCAGGCTCTCCATAGTAGACATCCTGAACTCTAATGCCTGGCTTAGATCATGCTCTTCAGGGAGCCCAGCCCTGTCTTCAGCATCCTTCTACACCAGTACTAAGACAACGATAAAAACATCCCTAAGTGTCTTATAAATGCATGAAGATGACAAGAAGTGTGGGGTGAGTCTGAAGCCAGAGCTACCCAGGGAACATCAGCCAGTCTCAGAGATTTGTAGTACCCACACAAGAGTCCAAAATGGCCTACCTAAGATGAAGGGTCCAGTTAGGGGATTTGCTACCTCGTCTGTCCTCCATAGGCATCAGGCATGCACACAATACATTCAAAACACTCATCTACGTAAAATTTCCAATAAATATTTGAAATATATACCAAGAAATAAGTAAACAAATGTTACATTTAAATTAAGAAGACAAAAATACAGATATAACAAAGATAGAATTGATACTCATAAACTTCATTTCATTAAACTTAATTTTTTTAATTTCTAGAAAAATCTTAAGCAAAGTTTAAAGGGATAGAAAACCTAAATAGGTTCAAATTACTAAAGGAAATAATGGATAAAGTATTTCCAAAGGAAAAAACTCCGGTGTGGATAGCTATGAATTTGTCACAGGATTGTCTCAAAACCTGTACAAACAACAGATTTGAGTTTTTGTAATTTATTTATTTTACGTGGGGGAAGTATTTTGCTTACATGTGTACCTGGACACCACATGTGTACCTCATATCTGCAGATGCCAGAAGAGGGCTTTGGAGTCCCTAGGACTAGAGCTACAGATAGTTGTAAAACATCATGAAGATGCTGGGACTTGAACCCAGGTCCTCTGGAAGGATGGCCCACAAGTGCGCACAACCACTGAGTCATCTCTCTAACCCCCAAAGAACAGTTTTAAAAGGACTCTTACTATTCGTGTCACAAGATTTTCTTTAAAGGCAAAGACAGTATGGGAAAGGACATGCGTGCCAAGATTATCCTAACTACAAATAATAGTCAACAAAAATCTCACACTGCATAACACATGAAAAGCTAGGCTCATCCCCAAACTATGCACTGAGCATCTGCTAATAGAATCTTTTGGGGATCACTTTTATGAGATGGGACCTTTGATATGGGCTGAGCTGGCTTCAAACCCCAAATCTTTTGCCTTAGCTTCCTGAGTGCCAGGGTCACGGGGTGCACTACCATGACCAGTTGTATGAATGTAATCTACCACATTAAAAGATTAGAGACAAATGACTTACCATCCAATAGATGGTAGGTATAAGAAAAGGATAAGATTTAAAAGAAAATAAAAACCTTTGTAACATAGTCTATGAGCGCATGAAACTTTTGTAACTGCTTGAAGATGTCTACCAAAACTACTAAAAACTAAGTAGTCCCAGTGGTCATTCTTTTTGTAATTGGGATTTACAATTCATGTACAAAAATTCACTCAAAATGACTTAAAAACTGAGTGTAAGAGCAAAGACCATGAAAATGCTTTGAAGAAAACACATGTGTAAATCTCTGTGCTCATGTCCTAAGTGATGGTTTATAGGTGGATAGTTAGTGAGTAGACAACCAACAGCACCAACAACAAACTTGATGGCTCATCCTTCACCAAAACTTTAGACACTTGCGCCTCAAAGAACACCAGTAAGAGAGTAAGAGGTGAGGCCTGGGCATGGCAGAGTGGGAGCTCATTTGCCTGACATGGCCCAGGCCCTCATTTGATCCACAGGGCCACATCCATTTTAATTTAAAAACTAAAGAAGGGGCTGTGGAGGTGGATCAACCGCCAAGACACTTACTGCTCTTGCCAGACCCAGGTTCTGTTGCTCCCAATGCCCTCACTGAGGCTGATAACCCTCTGTGTCCGGGAGATCTGACCCCTCTTCTGACCTTTGTGGGCACTACATGCATGTGGTGCACATGATGAGTCCATGAGGCAAAAACACTCATACACATAAAACAAAAATAAGTAAGTAAATTCTGGGGCTGGAGAGATGGCTGTGCAGTTAAGAGCACTGGCTGTACTTCCAGAAGACTCACGTTAGATTACCAGTACCCACGTGGCAGCTCACAACCATCTGCAACTCCAGTCTCAAGGGATCTGACTCCTTCTTTGGACTTCTGAGGGTACCAGGCACAATATGATGCACAGACATACATGCAGGCAAAAACACCCACACACATAACAATAAATGAATTGATAAAATTTTAAAATAAATAAAATGGAAAATATAATTCATAGAATGAGAGCAATGTCGTGTTGGGATTTCTATTGCTGTGATGAAACTCCATGACCAAAAAGAAAGTTGGGGAGGAAAGGGTTTATTTCCCTTATACTTCAGCATTGCTGTTTATCACTGAAGGAAGTCAAGACAGGAACTCAAACAGGGCAGGGATCTGGAGACAGGAGCTGATGCAGAGGCCATGGAGGGATGCTGCTTACTGGTTTACTCTCGTGGCTTGCTCAACCCACCTTTGTATAGAACCTAGGAACATCAGCCTAGGAATGGCATCACCCACCAGGGGCTGGGCCCTCCCACATCGATCACTAAATGAGAAAATGCCTTACAGCTGGATCTCAAGGAGGCATTTCCTCAGCTGAGGCTCCTTCCTCTGAGGACTCTAGCTCAGAACAGTCAACAATACAGGGTAAGTAATTTACATTTGAAATATATAAAGGGCTCTTACAGTTCAATATGAAAAAGGCAAACACTCCCATTTTAAAATAGGTAAGAGACCTGATTAGACATTTCCCCAAAGAAGAGATACACACAACCAACGACCACATAAAAATTTGTTCCATTATATTAGTCATCTGGGAAAGGCAAAGTCAAGCCCCAGTGAGATACCATTCCAGAACCATGGGGATGGCTGTGATCATAAAGACTGATAAGACAAGCTTGTCACACACGAGAACCCAGAAGGCTCACATACAGCTGAGTGTGGAATGGTGCAGCCACTTTGGAAAACATCTGCAACTGTTCACATGGTAAACACTGGCTACCATATGATCAATAACTCCACTCAGACACAAAGCCTAGGGAAACAGAATTACTGCCACCGAAAAACCTGCACACAAACTGGTCATAATGGCAGACACACAGAAACAACATCAAGATCTGTGACTTGAAGGATGGACAAGCAACCCCCTCTGACCCTGCTCCCTCTGCCGCCACCATGCCCCTCATCTCTCCCAGCCTCCACTTTCAGAGGCAGCTCCTATCTACTCGTGAGTGCAGGCATTCATTCCTCAAGGAGCCCTTTGTGCTCAGCCCACTGTCATTTGTCACCCTGTTCTCTCCTCTTCCATCCAGCTCTATTACACAGATCAGAGAGCAGACCGTGGTGAGGTCTGAACCCAGGACCTTGCACATGACAGGACCTTGCACACACCAGGCAAATGCTCTCTACCCCTCAGCTACACCCGTAGTCCTAAAGACCAGTATTTTTCTAACTAAAAGTGTACTCCCAATAAAACCAAATTTTTACGATGATAAAATACACATCCTGGAGCCAGAAAGATGGCTCAGCATATACGGTTCCCTGCTGCCATACCTGACAGCTGGAGTTTGTTCTCCAGGTTCCACACAAAGGAAGGAGAGAATCAACTCCCAACAAGTTGTCCTCTGACCTTCACACTCATGCCATGGCACTTGCACAAATACATATGAAATAAATAAGTGTAAAAAAAGTTACATAGTCTGAGCTTGGCCATTTTACCCAGTTGTGAGTGTACAGCCAGGAACAGTAAGCTCATCTTTTTTTTTCTTTTTCATCTTCCCCAGAAGAAATTTCTTGCCCATTGAATGATGACTAACATCTCATCCTCCTCGAAGCATCCAGCAACCACCTTTCTGCTTTCTGTCTCTGTGTTTGACAACTCCAAATGCCTCATCAAAGTGGAGTCATACAGCACCTGGCCCTTTTGTCTGTCTCATTTCATTTAACATAATAACTTCAAGGTCCGTCTATGTTGCAGTCTGTGTTAGAACCTTCTTCTTAAGGCCAAATAATAAATATGTATATATGTACAGAGGGGGCAGGGAAGGAGAGAGAGAATGAGGAAGAGAGACAGAGACAGAGAGAACATTATTGTAAACCCAGCTGGCCTGGAACTTTCTGGGATTAAAGGCATGTCTCTCTGGTGTGTGTGTGTGTGTGTGTGTGTGTGTGTGTGTGTGTGTGTGTGTGTTGAAATAGAAAAATGGGTATTAGAGACTGAACCCAGGGCCTCGCACATGCTATGTAGTGCACCATTATCATTATGCTACATCCACAGCCCCAGAATATTCTTCTAGAGATTTTTTATTATTTTCATTTATGCATATGTTTTTGCCTGCATGTGTGAAAAGTGCACCATGTTTGTGCAATGCCCACAGAGCCAAGAGAGGATGTTTGATCCTCTGTAACTGGAACTACAGATGTCTATGAGTCATCACATTGGTGCTGGGAACCATACCTGGGTCCTCTACAAGAGGCTGCTTAGGCCATCTTTCCAGCTCCCCTACAAATTTTTGTTTTAATAGAAAAGATCAGAGCACATTACTTCACAGAATGCTTGCTATCCCCAAGGAGTGTGGATTTTCTTACTGAACATCACAATCATAAAAGTTCAAAACTCACTGATTTGATGGCAAGTGATTCCAAAATACTCATTGATAGCCTGGCTCTTCCCCTGTGCCATTTCAGAGTTCCTTTCCACAAAGTTGCTGCCTTCCATGTCCAAGCAAATACAGACTCAAACTCATGATTCTCCATTTCTCGACGTGCTCCTTTTCACTCACCATCCAACTCTGTTCTCCATACTCTGTCTCCCCTGACTGGACAATGCAGCTCTAGCCCTGCTCTATGTGGACTGTTCAGTCTCCCTGCTCATCATCTCTCCTTTTTGCTGGCTTTCTGAACCTCCCTCCCACCTCCACCTGTGCCCAGGAAGCACTCTTTCTTTAAGACCATTTCAAATGTCCTCTTTAAGCCAAATAAACCCTTTCCTGAAGCAGCTCCCTCCTGGCTCTTAGGGTACCTTGTCAATGCCTCCATGCAAGCTCTTCTGTCTTCCTCACAGCCATGAGTTAGTTCTCCTTCTCTACACCTGGGATCTTGCACACACTATCCTCATCACACCCAGTGGTACTCAGTGTACAGCAAGTATTCTGTATATAGCAAGTACTCAGTGTATAGCAAGTATTCAGTGTACAGCAAGTACTCAGGGTATAGTATGTTCTCGTGTGTCACAATTAGTGTACAGCAAGTATGCAGTGTTAGTATTCATGCATCTGTACTGGCCTGTCCTTGAGGTCCTGACAGGATATGTCCTCAGCTGCTGCCACTAAGAGCACCACCTGTGCACTGTACACATTCACTGTTCCCTCTTAAAAGCACCCTGCCCAACTCTCTCTCTCTCTCTCTCTCTCTCTCTCTCTCTCTCTCTCTCTCTCTCTCTCTCTCTCTCTCTCTCTCCCTCACTCCCTCCCTGCTTCTCTTTCCCCTCTCTCACTGCTCCTGTCTCCAGAGGCTGATCTCCCTCCTTCCCTTTCCCCTTCTATGATCCTTTTCCCTTAATAAAAACCCCTGTGATTGAACTCTGTTGCATGGTGTCTTTTCTCTCTCAAGCCACTTTTCAAAAATTACAACACTCAGTGTATAGTATGTTCTCAGTGTATAGTAAGTACTTAGTGTAGGAAACAGTGTATTGTAAGTTTGGGAAGGCATGGGAAGCAAACACATCACAGCTGTGCTCTTCCTTGTCATTTCCTCCCAAGTCATGGAGTGTGCCTGCTGCTCCACAGAGATAGCTCTTACTAGGCCATCACACTGCTCCCTTTGTCCCCCAACAAGGTACATCCCTAGAATTTTAGTGGCTCATGATGGACCTTGTCAAAAGTTTCTATAGCACATCCCAGGGAAAGACTGAGGGTACAAAATAAATAAACAAATAGATAAATAAAACACATCACCCACTTCCTTCTATAGCAACTTCACATCCCTAGACAAGCTTGCCACCCTTGTGCCTCCAACATGGTCTTCAGAACCCCCGAGCTGTGCCCACACTTCTGAGTGGCTGTGATTATTCCCCCAGTGTCTCTCCTTCTCCAAGCCTTCCCGTACAACACCAAGATAACCTTCCTTTCCAAGCACTTTTATTAAGTTATTTCCCTACCCAAGGAACACATGTGGCTCCCCATGACCTATGAACCAAGCTCAATCTGTCCTCAACCTTCAGAGCACTGCTGTCTGACACATCCCAATATGCTCTCCTTACATCATGGAATCCATCTTTTCATTGTGTCTCTTCCAATGACTACACCTAAGTATACACCCTTGCATGCATGCATTCACACACACACACACACACACACACACACACACACACACACACACACACACACACAAACACACACACCTCTTCAATCTTGTCTTCATTATTCATACTTATTAATGGCTTCTTATTTCCAAACACTTTTGTGACACATGCAGCAAGTGGAACGGCAATTCCTACCTGACAGCTTCTGGCTCAGGGCCATTATCAAGATCAGCACCACCTACATTTGGGACTGAATCGGCTTGGATGTGGCAGGCAATTTGGACCTTGAAGGGTTTTCAGACATCTCCCCTGGCTTCATCCTCAATGACAGTAGTATCTTCTATCCCCATGTGACAACCAAAGGCATGGTTACTCAAATGTCTAAGGGCAAAATTGACCTGACAGATACCTACTGGCCTACAGCATCAAGTGGAGCTTGCTATTAGTCTTTCAGGGGGCCTCCTAGAGAGGTGGGTTTCCAGGTGACAACCCAGTAGGGAGTTCAGTCCAAGAGCCTAGGAACTCAGGGAACTCCAGGGCAGGTCTTTGCTGTTGCCCGATAGACACAAACAACACTCCCCTGGAGCCAACACAAAGCAACTATGATGTGTGATGAAACAGGACACATAAGCAAATGAGTCAGTCACAAGACACAGAACCAGAAATGGAGCCAAGTATGGCAGTGGAGGTGAGATCAGGTGAGGGAGAGATAGGAGGGACCAGTGCCATGCCTGCCTGTGTCCTGTGCTGGGTTGCTGCTTCCTTCCATTATAGATGGGCATGTCCCCTCCCCTATCCAGATCTTATCTGCTTCCAAGGCCCATGAGAGCTCCACCTCCCCCAAGGAGTCTTCCCCAGCCCATCAGATGTTCTTCTCAGCCTTTTACTTCTTAACTCACTTGTGGCCATTTGTTTCCCCATATAGACTTCAATCCCACTGCACACTGGGACCACATCATCACCTTCTTTATAGCATCCCTTCATGGTTCCCTTCTAGGATGGAACATATACCAGCTTTGACTGAAGTTTGGTTGCATTAAGCAGAATTCCTGGAGTGAGGCCTGCAAGGTTTTACCCTGCTGTTTAGCGATCGGTGTCTGTGAGAGATGGAGAATGGGAAGAAACCAATACACCTGCTGAGCTCTGGGCAACCAGTTCATCCCATCCAAACTCAAGCAGGGTTTGCCAGAACAATCGAGCAATAGTGTGGTTGGCACCTACTCTGACCCTGGTGACTCTCTCTGGTCCCACCGGAAGCTCTATGAGCCCCTGAAATTCTGGATAGTTACCAGCAGGGAGCAGAAACCAAGAGCTGCCCTCATTGAGAAGTGGATGCCAAGATCCAGCAAGGCTGCCCAGCAGACAGTTCAGGAACCATCTTAGTGGGGCTTGATCAAGTCCAGCAAGTGAGGAGACTAGAAAGTGTTTTTAAGGACATTGGTGCCACACAGGGCAAATGAGCTGGTGCCAACTAGGGGAGAAAGTTGTCTGGGGATGTCTGGAGCAGTGGGTGGCTGGAAATGAATGTATGAGGCAAGGGGCCACATATACTCCAGTTCTGGAGAGTTACAAGGAGGGACAGACAGATTGCTTAGCTCTCCTGTGGGGAGCAGATCACCAGCAGTAACCCTCACCCTCCCACTCTATGGGCAGCCCAGACTAGGAGCATATGTGACCAATGCAAACTCCAGGACTGGGAAGAGAACAGCATTTAGTTATTGGGGAACTTCTGAGATGGGATGTGTGTGTGGCTAGACATTTTCATTCCCATCCATTTCAGTGGATGGCAGTGAGGTTAGATAGACACTGGTGGTGAACGAGGGGCCTCCAACAGAGAGGAGACTGGCGCTTTCCTTTGGAGACTCTGGCCTGGGAGCATCCAGAGGAGAGCTCCCACCTCCTATCCGGCAGGTAGGCAGCAGCAGCTCTGGCTGCACCAGGCAGCAGAGCTATAGGAACCTGGCAGGCATGTCCGTGTGTCCTCCACACACAGGCACTGAGGCTGCGCCTACATTTTGAGCGGCATCTGCTGCCTCTTCTCTTCAAGGAGTTTGGCTGTGGATGGGGAAGGGGTGAGAGAGCCCAACCTCTGCAGCTGTTCTGACCTTTGGTGTTAAGGATGCAAAAGAAACATCTACTTTGGAGGCCATCGCTTGTCTTGCAGATCTAGAATTCACTGTCCCTTTGAGTGGCCACAGACCAACCACTACCACCCCACCTAATCTGGGGTTCCTAGGAAGAAAAAGGCCATTACCTCCAAGGTCCCCTACAAAAATGTACGACTTGTCAAACTAAGAAGGGGAAAAAAAGAAACCTTCGACCTTCCGGTGGCAGCCAAATGGCAGTGTAGGTTTGGGGAACAGTGCAGTTCTGGGCATGCACATGCATTTATGGTCAGTTTAGCTGCTTAGCATTCCAAGGTGCAGCCCACGTTCACAAGACAATAAAGTTCACACACACACACGTCTTCATAACCCCACCACGACAGGCACACAGCTAGCACTGTCCTCTGGCTGGCAGCAGAGATGCCATAGGGCACACCACGAAGGTGCTCCGGCTAAGGGCAGACTTCCTGGCACCTAGGTGCTTGGGGAACGCTACCGTTGGCCTATCGGCCACCTTTAGACTGGGTGGGTGTATTCCCACCACTCAGACTTTCTTACCTCTTGATGTAGCTCTTGCTGTATAGGATCTGCTGCAGCAAGGTCACCAAGGCGAAGGCGCAGATGAAAATGAAGAGCAAAGTTCGATTCCCCAACAAATCCCGGTTAGCCGAGGGGTCTGCGTAGCGCATCCTGGCGGCCCGGCGCCGCGGATGCACTGTGCGGGACGGCGTGGCAATCACGCACGCTGTGCGGGGCCCCGGGGGGCGTTAGGTGAACTGTCACGGTGTGGCCAGGAGGGCAGAAGACTTCACGGGGCAAAGTTTCCCGCGGGCGCAGCCGGGGCCGCGGTGGCGAAAGGACAGGGTCAGCCGCGAGTAGATCCGCCGAGCCCCAGGCCTGTCCTCGCGTGCTGCTGTCTCTGGGCGCCGGTGTCCCGCAGTCGCCGATCTGCCCGCGGAGGGGCGACGGCAGGTGCGCGAGCCCGGCCGCCCTCCCGCCGAGTGACGACCAATGAGGAGCAGGGCTGGCCAGGCTGGGCTGAGACTCCGCGCGGCGCACCGCCCTCCTCCGGGCTGGTTAGGGATTGGGGGCTCCTGGAGCTTGGGGACGGCCGGGGGACAGCGCGTCTGATACCCGCGCCCTCAGCTAGGGAGTGTGAAGGTTGCCCTTCGGTGCCGCGGCGGAAGCGAGGTGGGCCACGCAACCTAAGGATGCGGGGCTGTAGGGAGGGGGAAGGGAGCGGCGGAAAGGGCCGGGTTGGAATCGTGGGTTTTGGAGGAGCGCGGGGACAAGCGCAGACCGCAGAGCCAGCCTCGTAGGAGACGGAGCATTTGCTTGCAGCACGCAGGGACACTGAGTCACCGAGGCGGCCGCGTTCTGTCGCGCTGCTGGAGAATCCCTGGTGAAAGCGGTGCAAGGTCAGCCGGGTAGCCCTTCAAGGACGGCGCGCTTTTGCGCGGCCCCTGCATACTAATGGCTTGAGGGGCTGTCCCCGGCCCCTGCTGAACAGAAAGTCCGGGTCTATCCGCCCCCCTGCCATGGGCCTCTACCCTCTCACCATCTGCAGCTCGCCCGGCCTTTCGTCAATAACCCTGTTGTCACCCAGACACTGGGACTTTGTCTCATCCTTGGAACTATTCATAGACTGTAGGTCAGCAGCCGGTCACCTTCGGGTACTACGGTTCCCCAAAGCTTTAAGAAGTCACTAGGTCCAGCAGTGAGCACTCAGTGTAAGCTGGGGAAAATGATCGCAGAGATGCAAGGCGGTGGTATCACAGAAATCCTTAACCCCGAAGAATGCCACCCCTACCGGATT
This sequence comes from Cricetulus griseus, assembly GCF_003668045.3. NCBI lineage: Eukaryota > Metazoa > Chordata > Mammalia > Rodentia > Cricetidae > Cricetulus > Cricetulus griseus. The sequence continues at coordinate 162,784,754 of NC_048595.1, forward strand.
CCAGGCTCGCGACAGCCCTTCCATCCCTACACTGCATAGGCTTGGGAGTCAGTCACGTGCCGCGAGCATCCACTACTCAACTCACTCTGTATGCTAGGGCACCCTTCCCAGGACCTTCCAGACACTCCCGAGGTTCCAGAGTCAGGCCTGCTTTGCACTCAAAAATTGACCAAAACTCAAATGGCAGCAAAAGAAAAAAAAAAAATTGGGGGAGAAATGCCCAGACTCCAACCCCTTCAGCCTCTGCATTTAGAAATTTCCTTTTTGACCAGAAACACCAAGGGATGCATGCTAAGCTTCTATGATTAGAAAGCCAGCAATAATTGCAATTTGTGTTTGTTCAGAGGGCTGAAATACTGTTATCTTTGAAGACTGTGTGTAGTTTTCTATCCCCTCTACCAATCTGTGGGTAGGCCTTTTAGCCAATTAGTGAGATAATCTAGAAATTGGGAGGGCTCACCATTGTCTGGTTAGCATCGAATCCTTGCTGTCACATATGCTAATGAAGTTTCACCAGCTATCTTCTGCCATGGTCTACAGTTGAATGGGCCAAATGCACTTCAGATTTCCTGTACATGCCGGGAATGGGGGCCCTGTCAGTGTATCCCAACAACAGTACTGACTTAGTGCTTCTTTCTCTCCCGCTTTCTTTTCTTGCTTTTTCTTTTCACCACAGGATTGTGTTCTGTAGCCTAAGATGGCCTCCAATCTGTGATCACTTTCAATGTGCCACCATGCATGCTCAGCTGTCTTCAAACGTTTTAGCACCTTTCCACTGAGGTCTCCACATATTATGTAGCAGGTCCCACACCCAAGTTCCAAGCTGGCAGCGCAGGGATTTCTACCTAGTTAGTAGTGACTGTCAACCTTGTGGCTTCCTCGTGTGAAGTTAGAGAGGACAGACACAGAGAGTCTCTTGATGACAATACAAGCTCCATGATATTTCAGCTGTCTTTAGTCTAGAAGGCAGAGTCCACTGTCTGCTTCTAAACTGGGGTAGTTAGAGAACGGAATGGGGAAGGAAAAGGAGGATTAAAAGGTTAACAATTTTAGCATATGCCTGGCCCTCAGTATGCATAACCAGGAAGCAGGACATCAAAGAATGTCAAGTGACAGATAAGCATCTCTTGGGGCACATTACTGGGATCAATAGGGCAGGATGGACAGGCATTCAGAGAATCTGGTTACTTCAGTTCTGAGAAACTGATTTAGTTTTCAGATCTGTCGCTGTTCAGCCATATGGAGGAGCTATACAAAATGGGGTGACGAGCCCCTCCTTCTGGCTTGGTACCTTATTTCCTTTCTCATTCTCCCTCCCCATTCTGAGAATTGCCTTTGGATGCAAGCTTCCCTGGAGAAACTAAACAAATCCATTTTACAGGAATGAGTACAAATTATCCCAAGTATAATACATTTACCAAAACAGCCATGGACCATCAATGTATAGCTCACTGCATTTTCAAAAGCTGAACACAGTGATGTGACCAGAATACAAACCAGGACAGCCCTCCCCACCCACCTAGGGTCCCCTCGTACTCCATTATGACTGTTGCTCACTGAGAGGGTCTAAGGATCAAACTCTAAGCATTAGGCTCGCACAGGCAGGGCTTTTATACTCTAAGCCACCTCACAGACCCAGTCTGACTTCTAACGCCAAATTAACATATTTCCAGTTCACGAATTTCCTGTAAATGGAATATATTTTGTGTCTGGCTTCTCTGGCTCACCGTCAGCTGTGAAATCCATCCATGTCATTGTATATGTATGGGTGTATGCAAGTGTATGTAAACCCTCTTGTGCATACAGTTTTAACTGTCATTCAGCTGAATGTTAATACAGGTGCTGATGGGCAGAGGGATTTAGTATGTCATCGGGCTGAAATCGGCTGCTTTGACATCAGTTATGGCCCAATCACATGAGTCCTTAAAGCAGACTGCGCTCTTCTATGGAGGTGATTTGAATTCATTCGAGGGATTGATTTGAGAGAGCACTCATTGATGACTTTGAAGATAGAGGTGACCTCTTGGCAAAGTACTCAGATGCCTTCTCGGAGCAGAGACTGGCTTTTGGTCCATAGCCAACAACCACATTGTCCCCACCATCCAAATAAAGACTGAATTCTTCCAATAGCCTGAAGAGGCTTGGAAGAGGGTCCTGGGCTCCAGTAGCCCTAACCTTGACTTTGGTCTTTGAGACGATCAGAAAGAGACCTGGTAGCTACACAACGCAAAGCTGGTCTGTGTGCTTCTTACAATACTAAATGTGTGCTCCTTTCCCAGAGAACAAAACCCATATGTATCTAGTGTGCGGTCTTCCTGCTGTATAGCACTGTGGCACACCTGCCATCTTTCTTTTTGCTCTGTGTGTTTAGGGCCTCAGATTGAACCCTGTGACTTGTGCGTGCTAAGCAAGCATTGTGCCATCATAATACCTCATGGCCAGCACTATCATTTCTACTGTTGATGGACATGTGGCAGCTGCTGCCATGAAGCTTCCAAAGCCTGCTCATTGATAGATTGATGCATGCATATCTATTGGGCATCTGTATTTGGAAGAGAAACTTTCAGTCAGTGTATGTTCATCTTTAGTGACTACTGCCAAATGGTTTTCCAAAAGAACACATTGTTTTTAAATAGATATTTATTTTGTATTTCTATCACCAAATGAGGTGACATGAGCACTAACCTTTTCACCTAACAGGGAAAAGGAGAACGCCAAAATTACTGAGGGACAATAGCAGCCCCAGAGGTCCTGACTCTTCATGGATTTGCAGAGAACAAGCTTGATGCAGGTGTTGGGTACAGTTGGGGTTTTGTGGCAACACCTAGGGGGTAGATCTCCACCACTTGATACTCTGCAAATGGCCAACAGTAATCTATTCCATCTCTGCTGACGCTGCTCATCCAGCTCAATGGCATTTGAAATCTGATTTCTTCAGATCAAACCAAAGAGTTATATTTAACCCACCCACAAATGTCGTGCAAGTCTAGTGGAATCAGAGAACTAAGGTCATGAAATGGCCAAGTTTGAAATCTTTGATGCTGATAGCCATGTGGAGCCAGGCTCTACCTTAGGCCAAATTTATACTCTGTAGAATTGCAGCAAACACTCAGAAAGACTTACAAACAAAAGAGTAAACATGTGGCCATGTGATCGCAATGCCAGATTCAGTGGACACCGTTTTTTTATATTGTAATGGCCAGGAATGGGGACAGCTGCATCATTGTTTAAAACACACACTCACGCGCAATTAAGCCGAGAACAAATGTCAACACTGGCACAAACTGCTAAATTACTGATAACTGATGGGCATTACTCATGCTGCAAGCATTGTCTCCAATATAAAATAGAACAGCTTAAAAAGAAGAAGGAAGTTAGAAGTTTCTGTGGGCTTTTAACTCACGCAGCCCAACTGCAGCCTGCGATTATATAAGTGACATTCCATGCACGTGCTCAATGAGTGTGTGATAAGGGTGTGCCATGCGCGTGCCTCTCTATATTTGCGCTAACGAGTCAGGCCTTTGAGGGGCTGCTCTTGGCTTTGGGACAATGTTTGTGATGGAAGCATCTGTTACCATGTGAGCAAATTGCCCTGGTTACAGACAGCCTCATCATCTACGGAGCTGGGATAACCGCTGCAGAGTTCACTGCAAGTGCTAGCTTTCACATCCTCCATCTTGATTTTTAACCACTTAGTGTTGTGCACTGAAGCTACAGTTTCTACCCCTGGTTCCTTTTCATTATGAAGCAGGGGTTGTGTTCCAGGTTATGTATAAGTCATTTGTAATCCTGAGCCTTCCTGCCATGGCATCTGCAACCCCAAATGCTCTGCCTTCGCACCCCCAGCATTCAACCACTGCATCAGAGAGCAGAAAGGTTCTGGCACACCTCAAGTTTGCCATGTTCCCATGGTTAGCCAGACATAGCTCACTGTGGGATAAGGTCATTTGGGTCCCACTTAGATGACATGGTAGCTTAATTGAATGACAAACCTCTTTCACTCATCCTAAAGCCTGGGTCCTGGGAAAGAAACATGGACTCCAGTTCTACTCTTTTGAGAATGACCACTGGTGAACAGGGCTGAGAGAACAGTTTGGGTGCTTATCAAGCTTAGTGTTCCTTCAGTATCTAGAAAGGGACAGGTGTCCCACAGGATCATCCACTTCTAAAGCATGAATAAATGGCCCCCAGTCCTCAGACCTGGCTACAGCAAGGTATGCGTCACTTAATCATCACTCTAAGTTCCAAAGCTCCATGTATTCCATGACATGGCTGGGATGAGCCCTACATACAGGCATTGCTTTGTGCCTTCACAGGAGATTAAGTCTAGTGAGGAAGTCAGAGGAGCAGTCCCTATATGCTGGGTAACTGGGAGTGACTAGGAAGGATGGCTGGTAGGATGGACCACAAGGAAGGTGTCTAGAGGAAGTTTTGGGGCTGCAATGGGGTGGAAAAGGATGGCCAACCGGGTGAAAACAATGGCACTAGGTGTTCTAGGTAGAGAGTGTAACGTGAGCAAAGGCTCCAGTGGAAGCTGTGGCATTGCTGGCTGCTTGGGTCTTAGAGATGAGGGTGGTGGGTGGGCCAGAGGCAGAACCTTGTGAGTTAGGACTCCATCCGTGGTCTACTGCAAAACTGTGCAACATAGCTAATCAATCTGAGAGTTGATGGAACAGCACTGAGGTGGCAGTGCTTCTAAGGCATGACCTTTTACTTGCTGCAGACATCAGACCCTCTCCCTAGTGTCCATTCTGTCACCACATCAGCAGGCAGCCCTGGCCAACGTAAGGCTTAATTCTTTGCCTTCTTTCTTGGAAGCAGAAGAGTAGTGAAATGTGATCACTGCTTTGTAAAAGCTGTCACCATATTAAGTGACTCATCGTCTAACTCATTTGAGATCTGTGGTAGTAGGTTAAGCATGTCTAGGGATGGCCCACTGCAAAATTATGCTTTTGCTAGAGCCTGAGTCTAGTGTGCACTGCCCCTCCTTCTGGGTCCCTCTGTCCTCTAGGTTCCTGGTGTAAGGTCCATGCTCTTCTCTGCTTTCCCAATCTCTCCTCTTGGGTGAGGCTTTGGGAACTTTCATCTAAACCCTTGGTAGAGAGACTGAACCAACAGTGTCATCTGAAAACGTAGACGATATTGTGTCCCTTTCAAATTGTGCTCCCAGTACTGTAAAGGTATATATAAAAAAAATTGACATCCTAATCACATCTTCAAACATTTTCAACTCAGCCTCCTGCAGCTGGGTCTTCTAAGGAATACATACTTGATTTTCTAATGGGATTAATGGAACAGAATTTGTTGTATAGACATGTTCTTCTTCCTACAAGTCAATACCTAAGACTGATGTGCTCTGCCTGAGGACCTGAGAGGAGATCAGGGTCCACAACACATACAGTCACCAGCTTGACAGTCTGGCTTTGCTATGATGTGAGTTTAGCCTGATTGTCATTCTCACGGGCCGAGTGTACAATGAAGAATGCCAGCAACCAATGAGATTATAGAAAAACCAGATGGTAATTGTCACAAGTTTCATGAAACATAGTTTCTGTGGCCAGTGATCCACTAAGTTGCTATAATATGGAAGCATAGCCAATCCACAAGTTGAGCTGGCCCACAGGCTGTGTTGTTGACTCCACTCCACACTGAGATATGCAGAACCTGTGCACATAGGCCCAGCCCACTGGCCTGAATAACACAAAAGGCCCTCCCTTGTGTTTAGATGCTGTCTCCACAAAGCCTTGCTAATTTATGAACCTATTATCCACTGCCAACACATTAGATTTATTTACCCTTGAAATGAACCTGGAACTCACAGTGTGACATTTATATGCATAAAGGACCTTGCCCGTGACCTACAGCCTCATACAAGCTTGTCTCTGGTCACTATGGGTCACAGAGCAAGTGTTTGATATGACTCCATCTCTCTTCCTAGAGACAATAGATTCCTAGGCCCTTAAGGTCAGTGTCAATTAGAAGAGCAGGAGCCACAAAGAAATTAGTTAGCACATCAGCTGTGGTGTGCACTTGTGATTCTCTCTGGGGAAGTAGATTGAGGGGTCCTGAGAGAGAGACTGGGGGAGTCACACACATGGTTATCATCATCAGGCTCACCCTGAAGTAATGAGTTGGGTCAGCCTCCTTCCCAGGGTGGAGTCAGAGTCTTTGTTGACCAAATGCCTTGATGTTTGACTGCATAGGCTGTGAGAAGGCTCAAGGAAGTGACTGGTGGTGTCCCAGAGCCAGGGAAGCTTTGAAAGCTGTGCTGCAGGGATAAGAGTATTTGTTAGGATCAAATGTAAAGCCATAAGAGTGCTCTGTGAGTGGAGACTCTTTTCTGATGAGCCGGTCTTTACTGTGACCTTAGATGGGGAAGTCATCCCAAATTGCAAATGTGTGACACTATTTGGGTGTCTTCAGTGCTCTTCTTTGTCCCTGCCAGCTTCACATTCAAGCTCCCAGAACTCTGACTCTTCAGGGTCCTCACTCAAGCCTAAACCATAGCTTCTTCTCTATCACCTAAACTTAGCCAGCCCAGAAACCCGCCATGGGAATGGGCCAAGGACCAGGTCTGGCTCTGCCACTGACTGGCTGTCTGAATGACAGTTAGCTAACATTGGATTGAAGGAACTTCGGAATTTTACATGAATGTCTTCAGATTTTTACCAGATATCATTTGCATAGATACAAATGAGAGCTACATAGTTGCAAATAAGAACCACATTAGGACTCAGTAGTTGGATGCTTCAAAAATGCTTTTCCTTGTAACCTTTGTAAAAAGTAGGACACATGCTCCAAAGAACGCATCTGTCATAGTGCACAGCTCTCTGTGAATAATTACAACATGAAAATGGCCATATAAGAAAAAAAAATGAAGAAACCATCATCCCTAGAGCCCTTCACGTTCCCTTAGGTTCAGGAACTATATTGAACACTGTCATCTCCACTACTCTTGCCAGCCCTGTCTCCTCTGTGGTATACCTCACAACATCTTGGGCCACCTCCAGACTAGTGCAGTGGAAGGAGCATGTACTTTGGAGCCTGCCTCCACAAGTCTGTCTCTCACCTCCACCACTCACTATCTTTGCAGATCTGGTAAGATATACCATCTCCCTAATAGTCTCTGAGTTCTGTCCTGGGGACCCAATGTGCTGTTCACGTTCCACAGGACAGGGGGGTAGGTGCTCAGTATGCAGCCACTAAAGTTTCACATGCATGCTCTTTGTAGGCCTCAAAAGCCTTGTGTGAGAAGTCACTGTCTCTGCTTCACAGGTTGCCTCTGGGATTCTCATGAGAGATGACCAGTCCAGTAGCACACCCTGGTCAGGGCAGATCAGAAGCTGTTTGTTGGCTTGGAGGCTGACCATTGTGAACTAGAGGTGATGAGACCTGGGAGGGGATTCAAACTTACCCACAGTCCCATGGTCATATGAATGTAAGTTTGGGCTAGAGTGCTGGTCCTTTTAATAAATTATTGTCACTAATATTTATCTCAGCCTTGCCAGGATGTTTCCTAAACAGACACATAAATGCCAGCCTTATGACACTTGCTAATAAAAACCAAATCCGTTGGCTTGATTGGGTTGCAGTGGTGCCTAATAATAGTTGCAGAGGCAGATGAGCGATTATCTGGCCATGCAAAGAATATGTGGGACACTCAGAGCCAAGAGAATGTAGAGCTGTCAGAGCCAACGGCAGTACCAGCTGTCAGGGCAAGGGTCAGTCTGGCCTATGACTGCAACCAGCACTTGTGCGGGGAAGGGGGCAGGAAACCAGTCAGTCCCATGCTGGCCACATCAGCAAAACTTAGGAATGTCATGCTGACACACACACACACACACACACACACACACACACACACACACACACACACACACACAAATTACACTGGACAGTGACTTTGGAACAGACACATTCAGGTGTATGCTGAGGGTTCAGAGGAAAGTTCCTTACTCCCTTCCAAGATGCTCAGATATTTGTTCAGATAGAGATCAGGTCCCTTCTTGTGTTAGAAATACAAACCAACAGTTTAATAACTCTAGGCAGAGGCCTGAGGAAACATCAGGAGCATGAGGTTCCAAGCTGTTGTTATGGGAGGCTGGCTAAGGGAAGGGTGGCACAGCCTGAGTCTGCTTGTCCACTATGCAGCCTCTGTCTTCAGCTGCCACAGCATCTTTGTCCCATCACAACTCCAGGTCCTGTCCAGGAGCTGTGAAGCGTTCACCACTGAGTCCAGGTTTCTCTCCCCATGTGCAGGGAATGGCTGAGTATTCCCTGAGCTGATCCATGTAGTATCGTAATCTGGTGAACAAAGTGTATGTACCTGACTCATGAAGATTCCAGTGTCACCTCTGGCCTCGGACTCTCTAACAGCCACACAGTGGAGGAAAGAGGAAGAAAGAGCACGAGGTGAGCTCCCCCTACCAGGAGCCTCTCATCCAATGCCTTCCTTCCATCTCACCCCAGAGTTCAGGCACATGGCCACACCACTTTCTGACCCATATTAAAGAAAGAAAAGCAGAGAGAAGCTGCCCTGAGCACTGAACTGGCATGTCTGGTCTGCATCCAGGATGACGTCATCATGAGCTCTCCTCCCTGCTGCTCCCAGCTAGAGACAGACAACCCCATAGCTCTGATACATCGGAACCAAGCCCTCATCACTCTTTTATGCTACACATCTATCTGCCCAGGTATCCCATCATTTCCCTGCCCTGTCCTAGGGAGGCCAGGAGTCTTGTTTATTTCCCTCCCTGCCTCCAGCCTCGGACTTCCCTTTCATCTATGGAAGCTCCATTCCTACAAGGTTGAGCAAAGGCAGGCTGTTCCTACACTATCGCAAAGCCACCATGAGACCAGCAAAACAGACCTGAGAGCTAAGACACTAGTAACAACAGCTTCACACATTCTCATGAAAAGCAGATCCTAAACCAGAGCCTTCTCTAGGGGAAATCAAGGCCCCAGCCAAGAAGGTATCTTGTCACCCTAGCACCCACCACCGTTCCCCGAATGGGCTTGTGAACAAATAACAGTTTTCCCTGCAGAAGCTCAGGATCTCACTCTTCCATCAGCTCAGCTCCCTTTGGTGACAGGCCAGTCACCATGTTTAGTCCCTAGGGTGGCAGGAGTGCCATGCTGATACACAGTCCACCTCTAATGAGGAGAGTTACTTTGTGGAGAATGTCAATACTTCCTGAGCTGAAGGGACACCATCAACATTCTTACTGGATATCCACTTGCATTCTTTGCCATTACCTAGATCTGCAGGTCCCCAACTGAGGTAGGAAGGTAATTACTAAATACAGGAGAGGAGAGAAGAGTGGACATCCAAAGGCCACCCAAGCCTTCTGCACAGTCTCTGGAACTGCCAGACCAGGAGGCTGTCCACTCTGGCCCCCAGGCCTAGCATTCTGTTCCCCTTGCTCTCACTGGAACTAATGAGGCCTTGGGTCAGGAAATCACTGAGAGCTTCGTGTGCAATGTCAGACTTGAAGGTTGCTATTAAAAGGAGCGAAACAGAAGATGTGACTTTTCCTCTGTCTTCTGCTCCATCTCATTGAGCACACACATCTTGCAACAGCTACTCTCACATTTACAGCCACTTCCTCCCTCCAAGGTGCTTGATTAAAATAAGTCTTCTCAGAGTCAGCCTTGTAGCCATGCGAGGAGGGTAACTACTCCAGGACTAGGGCTGAGCCCAGACAAAGCATTCAGCTTGGCTCCTGTCATGTCCTGCCCACTTGAGAAGTCAGAGGTATCAGAGTGAGGAGACCTGGGCACCCCACCTGGGTGATGTTGGACACTCACCTGAGGATAAGCTGAGCTATGAGAGCAAGAGAAAATGCATGGATGGACAGAGCCCCAGACCAGAGACAGCACCTAGATTCTGTCGGGCAGCGTATTGTGTAGCATGGAAAAGCTACTTTCCCTCTCTGAGCCTCAGGACCCTTATCTACAAGTAGAGTATTTGAGGGTCTTTCCAGTGCTGGGTCCACAGCTAAGCCTCTTCCACATTCATCACTATCCTAAAGCACTTTTGTCTCCCAGAGCAACTTAACTTGGCTTGCCCTTGAATTCGTTAGCTATCTGTTTAAGAACGCTGGCCTTCTTCCAGCATCCAGGGCCAATACCTGCTTTTGAAGTTTGTTCTCCATCCTGTCCCCAAGATCTCAATGCCAATCCCATGCCCGGTTTAAATCCCTCATCATAGAACTGGAGAGGTGATTCAGCAGGTAAGAGTGGGTCCTGGTCTTGTAGAGAACTTGAGTTCTGTTCCCAGCACCCATTCTAGCAGCTCATAACCACTTTTAACTCCAGCTACAAGGGATCCAAGTCTCTTCTGGATTCACCAGGGGCTGCATTTACATGCACACACACACACACACACACACACACACACACACACACACACACACACACACACACACACACCTCTATCTATTCATTCTATTTATCTGAGAACCCTAACACCCTGAGCAATTCAACTTCCTCATTGACTTGATTCAGCTGCTTAAAGAATCTGTGCGAACATGAGTTAGAGAGCATTTGCACACGCTCACCAGTCTTTCCTGTGTTTTCCTTTGTGAAAAGTCTGTTTAAGTAGTTTGTTCATGATGCCACCACTTGTCTTTTATTACTGATTTGTAGTTGTTGACAGATGACAGATGATAAAAAGATGGACACATAGACAGATACTTGACAGATGACAAATATATTAGATAGGTAATAGACTAGTGATTGCTGACTGACGATGACTGATAATCTGGACCCTTTTGTCAAATATATGTGACTTGTAAAATTTCCCCCCAGAATGTTGTGGTTCATAGTTTTATTTTTAATGTTTTTTATTATATGAAAATTTTCATTTTAATAAAGGCAGTCTCTCTCTCTCTCTTTCTCTCTCTCTCTCTCTCTCTCTCTCTCTCTCTCTCTCTCCCTCCCTCCCTCCCCTTGGGACTTTTGTGCCATAAGAATTCTCCTACAAAATTGCAAACACATCTGCTGGTATTTTCTTTGATAAGCTTTACAGACTTCCCTTTTTAGATAGATGATGCAGCTCAAGTTATATTCATGAATGGCATGAGGCAGTGCTTGGATCTCACTTTGTTCACTTAAGAATTTCCACCTTGTTCTAACACCTTTTACTAAAAACATTCTTCCCACACTAAATTGGCACTTTCATTAAAATCCAAGTTGCTACATATATGGGTTTATTTCTGAATTTGAAGTGTTATTCCATTTGTCTAATCAAGTATAGATATGCAATAGCATAATTTCTCTGTTGGGGCCAGTCAACCTGTCAAACAGAGCCTGAATAAGGGTGTAAGGATTTAAAGAGACAAAAGACAGAAGATAGAACCAGAAGGGCTCTCAGTGAATACTGCAGCAGCCATGAATTTATTTTTCAAAGCCCTTTTATACCCAAAGCAAAAAGGGATGGGCAAAAGACTTCCTTACCATGATACAAGAAAGAAGTGCAATCACCTCCTTCTCGAAACATCTAATCATCATGCCTCTGGCCAAATATTCTATTAGTTGGCCTTGAGGAGCAAGACCAAGCTTGAACATGCTGACCTTAAGTCAAGATGGAATGGAGTTGCTGTGGGCTCCCACATTTCTCAACAAAGCTTTATAGTATGTTTTGAAATATGAAAGTATACATCCTCCAATTTTAGTCTTTAAGATTATTTTGGAATCACCTTATCAATTTGCACAGTCTGATAAAATTCTAGGAATGTCATTTAACAATATCAAATCTTATCGATATTAAATCTTCAAAACTATGGGCTCGGAATGTCTATCATCTATCTATCTTCTATTTATCTATTTATTCATACTTCTCTAGTTTCTCTCAAATAGTAGTTTATTTATTTATTCATCCACCTGTAGACTTGGTTTCCTGTATCTTGGGTTGGTTTCAAACTTGATATGTAGGTGAAGGTGACCCTGACTTCCTGGTTCTCCTGCTTCAATCTCCCAGGTGCTGAGACTGCAGGTTTTCACAACCACAGCCGATTTATTTCCCCACAGTGCTAGGGACATAGCCTTTTGTAAACCCTTTGCTCCTCTTATCTTCTTGGCTACTGCTGGTTCTCCTGAATGTCATTATTGGCGTTACCTACCTATTAGGAATTTTTTGAGGTTAGCTTCTTTCATGTAATCCCTCTGAGATTAACCCATATTCTGTGAATATAAACACCATTTCTTTTTTCATTTCTGTTCCCTAGCATGGACCACTGCTCACTTACCCATTCCCTGTTTCCAGTTGAGGACAATCATTAATAAAAGTGCTATAAATGTGTGTGTCCATGTTTTGATGGCAGAAGTGTTCCTTTCTTAAAGGTAAACTCCTAGGATGGGATTACTATCCTACTGTAAGTGTATTATAAACTAGAGTGGTAGTCCACACGTCTGAAATCCCAGCATTCAAGAGGCCGAAGCAGGACTATGCCTAAAGAGTGACACCCTACCTCAAAACACCAGAGAGATTTAGATCCTTTAAGAATATTTATTTTTAGGGGTGTGTGTGTGTGTGTGTGTGTGTGTGTGTGTGTGTGTGTGTGTGTAAGCTCATGCATGTGCTTGAGTATATATCTGTGCAGCACAAAATGCCTGGTGCCACAGAGGTCAGAAATGACCTCAGATCCCCTGGAACTAGAATTAAAGGTGGCTGTGAGCAACTATGTATGGGCTGAGAACAAAACCTGAGTCCTTTGAAGGAATTGTGAGTACTCTTAACTGTTGAGCCACCTCTCCAAAGCCACCAAAAAGATTCAAATACCACAAAATAACTCACCCCTTGCCTGATGTGTAACAGTTGCAGCTGCTGGCCCTAACAGTTGTCAGGTTACTCTTAGATATTCCAACAAGCAAGTAGCTACAAATGGATGTAACTCTCATTGTAGAGGTTTATTTCTTTTAAGGTTTTGGACATTTTTAAATTAATTAATACATATATTTTATGGTGCTGGGAATTAGATCCAAGGCCTCATGCATGGCAGGCAAGCCTTTAACAGTGAACAATATCCACAGTTCTTCAGTGTAGTTTTAGTTTGCATTTGCCTAACAAATGTGTTAGACATGCTTCTTTTGTGTAAATTTAGGTATATTGTGCACAATAGATATACAGAGAAGTCTATTGATATGTCACAGACTTTAAAATTAAAAAATAGAAACATAGAAACATACAATCTTTACCTAAGTTTTTGGTGGATGAGGTTAATTAAATACAATTTCTTCTTCATATATGTTCTTATAAAAAATAACCTTTTGTTCCTAGAAACTAACATTGTCTATTTAAGTTGGTGAACATTATACATAATGCAAAAAACAAAGGACAGTAAAGATTATAAAGCAGTAGTAAAACAAAACATATCAGAATGTTAAATAAGAAATTAGGTGTTTAAAAGAGAATGGAGAGAGGCCAGGCGTTGGTGGTGCATGGCTTTAATCCCAGCACTCGGGAGGCAGAGGCAGGCAGATCTCTGTGAGTTCGAGGCCAGCCTGGTCTCCAGAGCGAGTGCCAGGATAGGCTCCAAAGCTACACAGAGAAACCCTGTCTCGAAAAACCAGAGAGAGAGAGAGAGAGAGAGAGAGAGAGAGAGAGAGAGAGAGAGAATGGAGAGAACTGAGGAAGCTTGTGTCACTGAGTCACTTTCTTTAAAAGATAAACAACTCTGTGTTCTCACTTGATCACATACAACCTAAAGGAACCTTCACAAGATCAAAGGCATGACATTCCGACAATCCAGTGCTTGAGAGGTGGAGACAGGAAAATTAGAAGTTCAAGTTCACCCTCAGCTACACACTAAGTTTGAGATCAGCCTGTGCTACAAGAGACCCTAATCTTTAAAAACAAAATGTTAGATGTGGATCATACCTATAATCCCAGCAATTGGGTGACTGAAGCAGGAGAGATGCAAGTTTGAGGCCAGAATAGGCGATGAGTTGCATGGTAGCCTGAGCTACAGTGAAGCCCCATTTCAAAATTAGCAAAAACAAAAGGCATTCCCATAAAACTGCACAACCTTATAGATTAATGCATCTCTCAGTCCTCATCAGGGAATGTTTTATTTGCAGTAGATGGTGATTAACAGAGACACTCAGAACTAGCCAAATGCAAAAATGAGACTGGAATGCTCAGCCCTAACTGAAATGTATACACACACACACACACACACACACACACACACACACACACACACCCTCTTAAGGCTTAGGGGTCATGTGGAAGAGAGAACCAAAAGAGTGTAAGAATCAGGCCATGGATGACTATAAGGGAAAAGTCTTCTACACACAAGGACAGTGGCACATATGAGTTCAGAGGTTGTGCCAGCATGTAAAGACCTGGGCAAGCCCAACACAGACCCAGTTGAGGGCAGATCTGGGGATGAAGTCCCAATCATAGCCAAGGAGCTATGTGCAAATAATAGCTGCAAGGGAAGTTGGTTTTAAGAGTGTTCCCCGAGTGAACTGACCACACTACAGTGGAAGGCCACAACCCAAGAATATTTGGGCAGCACAAACTGGTCTTGATGGGTTTAAAAAGAAAAGGAACATAAAGTTTGGTGGGTAGGAAAAGGGGTGTGGTTTTGAGAAGAGTTTGGGGGGAATATTATCAAAACATGTTCTATAAAATTCTCAAAGAACTAATAAAATATTTTTAAAAAATGATTCAGACTTTTCTGAGTTTCAAGGCACAGCTTCACACTGGAAAACAGTTCCAGGCAGCTTGTAGGCTCAGTCACTGCAGCACCCATAGGTTTTGAAAGGATACGTGGGCAACAAGAGCATATTGTCCCAGAAGGTTTGGCAAATGTGCATTCACAGAAAAGCCTGCACTGGCCAAGTTTTCATACTCAAAAGACAGAGCTCTTTGAGGAAAGTTGGCTGGTGTGGTCCTCTTTTTAACTTTTCTTTGCCAATTTCTCCTTTCCCTTAGATTCCCCAGTTTGAAGCTTAGTTTTTTTTTTTTTTTTTTTTTTTTTTTTTTTTTTTTTTTTCCGTAAGATATTTGATCTTGTCCTCAGCTACTTGCTAAGCCATCAGCAATGTCAAACACTCTTCTAAGATATAAAGTTTCTGAGTTTTGCACATAGCTCCATCTGATTGTTCTCCTTCCCTTTGAAGCTGGGCCTGTTCCAGGCTCTTCTTGCCTTGCTCTACACTGACAGTTATCCTCTTTGTATACTCTAGTTGCTCCTCCATAAGAGTCCAAGCCTGGGCTGTATTTTTTTCCCTCCTGCTTTACCAGTTCTTGCAGTAAGCCCCCAATGTTGTTTTTGTTTACTCTAGTGCTGTTTCCCTGGAAAGAATGTCAGATAATCTACAGCTTGTGTTCTCCCCAGCTCTAAACACAAAATCTTTCCTTGAATAGTTTTTTTTTTTTTTCCCCTAAGGTTAAAATAAGCATTTGGATCCTTTGAGTCATTAAGCATCAGGGTGGAGACTCCAAGATGACTCACCTGGAAGCCTCAGAAGGCTTCCTATTAGACTGTACATGAATTCAGAAGCCATTATTAGTTGGGAAGTGATTCCAAGTGTGATAGTGGGTTGTTACAGAAAAATAATTTATCTGTCTGAAAAGAAAATGTAGGAGCTGGTGCCAGGACACTCTGTCTTGTAGGTTTGGTGAGTTGTTTTTTGAGATAGGGTCTCTCCATGTGCTCCTGGCCAACAAGCTTTGGAGACAAGGCTGGTCTCAAATTCAGAGCCCTATCTGCTTCTGCCTTCTGAGTGCTGAGGTTAAAGACATGCACCACTACGCTCAGCCTCTTTTATACCTACCCACACATTGTATTTTATGTTTTTTGGAGAAAAATAGAACTTTTTTATTTTCTCCCAATTTCTAGCTCATTCTTTCATTTTTCTCAAATATCTATTAAAACATGACTTTAGCTCAGTATAACCTGCTTAAGGCACTGATCTAAGAAATCTAATAAAACACATAGACACTCCCTGTCTTCTATGCATTTCATGATTCTGGGTATTACATATAGGTCTATGACCCACTTTTTTTCTTAGTCTCCTCCAGTCATCTTACTTTGACAGATGACATGTCTCAGCACTTACTGGAACAAAAACTGTATAGTTTATAGTCTATGACATCACACCACCCAGAGTTCTAACCTGAGGTCTGCATGGTTGTATAGTAAAAACAGCACTTAGCTATTACCCCCCCCCAGAAACTGGTGATTATTTGTTTATGTATATATGTTTTGGCTGAATGATACTCCACTGTCCAGATGCACCACCCTTTACTTACCCATTCACCTACTGAAGGACTTCTTGGTTGCTTTCAAGTGTTGGCAATTTCTAACAAAGCTTCTGTAAATCTCCATATGCAGACTTTGGTGAGATGTGGGTTTTAAATTCATTTGGGGTAAGTTCATTCACCAAGGAACATGGTGGCTGTATCATATGGCAACAGTATGCTCAGTTCCCAAAGAAACTAACATGCACCACGTTGCTCTATCATCAGTCAACAATGTTGGGTCACATCCCTCCAGCATTTTGGTGCCTTAGAGACAGAGAGAGGAGGAAGGGGAAGCAGAAAGGCTGCAAAGTTTGCACAGTAAGAAATCTAATGAGCAGTGTATGCTGACTGTATTAATTGCAGTCACTGAGAAAACTTGACATTTTAGCAAATTATCATGCAGTTAAATAAGCCTAGAATTGATTTGTAGACCTTGCTTTCAGTCACAGGTTTCTGTAGCAATGTTCCATGAGGCAAGTTTTAGATCCTTTACAAAGGCCACTCCTCCTACATACTAATAAGGTCTTATTTGAAATAACATGTGTGACCAAAGACAAGAGGAAAAGAACTGGAAGCAGGGACAAAGTGGTAATTTGCAGCTACTGACATGAATGAGTAATGGAAGTCTCAGTAAATTTGTTGCAATTTTACTTGGTTCATTTTTTAAACCCAATCCTTGGAAACAAGAGAGGGTAATAGCTTAACCAGCTGCTACACCATGTTGTAGACCTGTCAGCAGCAATAGAGAGGGTGCCTTTTGGGGACCTCCACCCAGGTAAAGGCAGACCCTGGACTATACAGCAGAAAAGAATTTCAGGATGAACCAGAAGGAAAGCCAGCAAGTGTATGGAGATGTGGCTAACATGGGGCTTAGATTCATGTTCAGGCATTAGAGAAAGAGCCACCACTAGGTGTTGCCACAATGGCTATTCACACGATCATGACTTTCTAAGTTACCTTCTCCAAACACTCAATTTACAGGGTTTAAAGATTAAGCAAAGTTTAAATTTTAAGTTTAAAAATTAAGGGGAAAGGTACACATTAGTTTACTGTCTTACCTTAAAGTAAAATTGTTAGGTTTTTTTGTCTGTTGTTTTGACAAGCACTGTTTAGGGTTAAGGATGTGAGTCAAGTGTTGATATGGTTAGAGTCGAGGCCACACTGTTGCCCTAAGTAAGCTGTTCTAACATTCATATTTAAGACGTCTCTAGGAATACAAGCACTATCTCTGTAGGCAACTGCAATTTTACCAGCTGTATTAAAGTTGAAGCTCTCAGCCAGATTTCAGTGTAAAGGATTTCTTTCCTATCTTGTTTGAAAGGCATGATAAAATGAGCATGGTAGTGAAATGTGAACTGCACTAATTACTAGTGGAAGAGAAAACAATACACACAAGCAGATCAATGTGCACATGAATTTATTTCAAATAAACAGTTTATGAAATGATTGAACTATTTGAACCTCTCTAGATCTGAAGGCTTTCCAATTTGAGATTTTTTATTTATTTACTTATATATTTGGTAAAACTGTTCAATTTACCTGAAACTTTACTTTTATTCATTTTGAGACTTTTTTGATGAATTATCCATAAATTACGATTACCAAATTTAACTCAAGAAAGAGTGGAGTCTAACTAAACAGAACCAAAAGTTATTAAAGAAACTAGACTCTCAGTAATGTCAAATACCTGACATGAGTCTGGGCCTTTAACTGGCTGCCATATTAAACTCAGGAATAATGGAATGCCGTCACTTTCTTAGCTGGAGATGGAGCCCAGTTCTCATGCCAAAGGCTCACATCATTCTGGACTGTCTCATTGCTGTGAAGAGATACAATGACCACAGCAATTCTTCTAAAGAAATTAAACATTTAATTGGGGCTGGCTTACAGTCCAGAGGTTTGGTTCATAACTGTCATGGTGGGAAGCATGGCAGCACACAGGCAGATATCGTGCTGTAGAGTTCTATACCTGAATCCGCAGGAAGTGACACTGAGCCTGGCTTCAGTATTTGAAAACTCAAAGACCACCACCAGCAAGACACACTTCCTCCAACAAGACCACTTAACGCCAATCCCTGGTGACCAAGCATTCAAATGTGAGTCTATGGGGACCATTCCTATTCAAACCACCACATGGGAAGAATGCATTTTCATGCCCACATCTGTAAAACCCCTACATGACCATTATGTCCCTTCTTGCCAGTGTTAAAACCTTTGCCTCAAATCTGGTTGTTGAAAGCTCTGCTCTGGACCATTTGGTTCTTTTTCTAGGCAGCCCCATCCAAGGACCAAAGTAGTTTTCAGTTATATATAATCCTCCCCTATGGGCTAGGGAGACAGCTTGACTGATGAAACACTTGCTATGCAATCATTAGACCTGAGTTCAATTCTGAGTATCCATGTAAAAGGCCAGGCATGGTAGTGTGTGAATGTAATCCCAGCCCTAGAGAGGTAGCAGAGACATAGGCAGTTTTAGGGCTAGCTGCCCAGCTGGTTTTGCCTAATCCAAGAGCCCCAGATGCCAGTGAGAGACCTAGAATCAGGGAAAGAAAAAAAAAAAGGAACAATGTGCACTGCTCCTAGAACAACTGAGATTATCCTCTAGCCTCCACACATGCACATAAATACCCACTCACCCAAACACAAATGTGTACATGAATGAGCATAACATTCGTAACAGCAACCAAATGGGGATAGTTCACATATCTATGACAAAATAGGTAAGCAAATGCATATACACTCAACAGGAGCAAGTCACTTACACTTATTACAGTGTGTGTGACTCTTGAAGACCTAGGCCAAATTAAAGCTGCCACTAAAAGACTACATATTCTGACTCAATGTACACAAAATATTGAAAAAAAGTACATGAAACATAGTGGTTGCCTAGAGCTGCATGCTGAGTGTGTGTAGTACAATGGAAGAATTAGAAAAGTAGTTGTTACTGAGTATGGGGCCCTTTCAGGCTGTTGTAGGATATGCCTGTATCTTCTCACTTAATAACATCTAAGATCATCGGGTTAACTTATTCTTGTACCATTTAGTTCTCAGTCCAATAGTGGGTTAGTTTGTCAGCCCCAAGACTAAAAATAAAGTATGTTTACACATGCTATCTTCCAACTACACACATCTATTACCTCAGCCATCCACTCTACACATGTTCCTCTTTTTGCTTTCCTCTCCTGGTAAATGCCTGCTACTACTGAATTTTCAACAGGTAATAGATTTCCATACTTAACACAACCCAAAGGCAAATGGTTATCATTATTCCTTCATTAACAAATACTTAATATCCACCATGCATGACATATGTCACTGTGATATGAGCAAAACCACTCTGCCCCCATGGAACTTATAAAGGCGGTATATGGTGAACCAATACAGTCATCACCATTAACAGGACATAAACAGGATACTATGATAGAAGATACTACGGGAACACTTACTTATGATCAGGAATTGGGGGTGTGGCTTAAGTGTTGGAGCAACTGCTCAGAGGCCCTAGAGTCTAAGCTCCGGCACCAAAATGAGAAGAGGCGAGAGGAAGAGAAATCCCAACCAGAATGATCTATCAAAGCCCCTGAACATATTGCTAAAAACTGACTGAGTACTTAGCTGTGTGATCATGGGCAAGTCATTTTGACTATTTCCCTGTTTGTAATATAGAGGAAATGGTGTGAATTTTACAACAAACTAAAGAACTGTCTACCATAGGCTCATGAACTTGATTGGTTCTCTGCTGTTGATGCTGGTTGGGAAGGTTACAAAAACCTTGAGGCAGTAGAACATTACTGGAGGAAGCACAACATTCATTGCCAGCTGACCTCACTTCCTGTTTTCTGCTTCCTGTGCTCAGATGAAATGTGATCAGTCAACTTCTTGACTGTCATGACTTCCTGGCCATGATGGACTGTATCTCTTCTGGAACTTAAAAGCAAAGTTAACTCTTTGTTTTCTGTTGTATTATACCAAAGCAACAGAAAATACACAGGAAGCTCTCCAGTGCTATTTCATAAGGCCATTCAAGTTCTCCCTCCTGCAGGCAATCTTTCTACAAAAGCAAACAGGCAGCAACTAACTCTTGAGTCCACAGAATATGAATGCACTAGTGAATAAGATGTGAGGCAGCAGGGCCCTAGATGGTATTGCTTGGTACCATTAAGCAGTGAAGTGATTCCAGGAAACAGATGAGATGCTAAGAGGAAATGGGCAACTGTGAGAATATGCACACTTAAGAGGCAAAAATGGGTGACAAGGAACAAATGGGTGCAGAAAAACCATGGAAGGGCCTGACAGTTCCTAAATGTCTCATGCTTAAACTGTCTCCCTAGGTGACTTGCCATTGTGCTTGTCAACACCAGCTTGATCTTCCCAGGGACAGGAGGAGGATGGAAACCTTCAGTTACTGTGGTCACCATCTGAACTAGTTCTTGCAGTTGTCTATGTTTCCACTCTAGTCTCCTAAATGCCACAGATAAGTGTCACCTTAATTGAGACCAAGAATATGACTTCCTAGGTCACTACTTACTATCCTGTGTGTCACGAAACATACTGAAATCTGTTTCATTTGTCAAGGAAATGAGATACTAGTTCTACTTCTCAGCACATTACTAAGACTTCTTGATCTTTCAAAACTGGATTGTAAACCCTTTGAAGTACACTTTATGATTCTAACAGCACCTTTTTTCTTTCTTCAGGGAAGAGTGCGAACACACCTTAGAGTTCAGTTTTGGGAACATAGCTATAAAAGTCATTCACCAGAAAGGGGGAGGGAGGAAGCAGTCTGAGAAACATAATGCTGTATCTATCAAAATCTAGAATATCTGAACACAGTAATCTATTTGGTTTTAGTTTCACTATGTAATTTGAGACTGGCCTCAAACTTGAGATCCACTTGCCTCTGATGCCTATAGAATTCTAGAATTAGACACATGCCATATCAGACCAGCACTATTTTCTTTCCCCATGGAGGATGTTGGCCTTCTACAGGAACATGACAGGCAACAGAAAGAATACATTCAGAGCCCACCAGGTAAAGGTATTTGCCACCTAATCAGACAACCTGAGTTTGATTCCTGGCACTCAACACGGTGACTCCTGAGGGTTGTCCACTACAGTGACACACCTGTTGTGGCCCATGTGCGCACATACACACACTAAAAGAATAACTAGAAAAGAATGCAAAGTGAAAAGGCAGTTGGTTCTTCACCACCTTTCCAGTTTATGTTGGACTGCCTTTATGCAACAAATCCTACTGGCATGAGGAGTTCAGAAAGGTGAATGGACCTTATAAGAGCTCACTGTTTAAAGGCTGTCCTTAGGCACAAATGGTTTCAAACAAAACAAAAATCAAAATCCAGTCTGACAGGGCAGATGAGGTCTTAAACATGCTAAGACCATGTGAAAAGTCAGTTGGGTATCCACATACAGTTGCTTCAGAAACATGTGAGACATGTGTAGTCAGCTTACCAAATCCATCCATCTTGTATCCATGGATCCAATCAATTGCAGTTATATTGGCAGAGGAAGGGCTGAAACTGCACTTTGAGAACAGACTTCTATTCCCTAAACACTACAGTGTGAACACCTATTTTCATAGCATTTTTATTAAACATAATCAATAAGATTTAAGACATATGAAAGTGTAAGTGTCAGCCTTATGCAACTACTATGCCATTTCATGAAACTCTAGCATTTGTGGATTTTTGTATTGGAGGATTCTGAAACCAGTATTCCACACATATGGCAACTCTATATTAAAAATTCAAAGGCTGGAAAGACGGCTCAGAGGTTAAGAGCAATACTTTATCAGAGGCCCCGAGTTCAGTTCCCACCACCCACATCAGGTGGTTCATAAATAGTTTGTAGCTGCCAGCTACAGAAGATCCAAGGCCCTCTCTGGCTCTCACACAAATATGCATATAACCACACAAAGACACATACACATGATTAAAATTATTTTTTTTAACTTCAGGAAGCTCAGGAAATTATCTTCCAAATATTGCCTTATGATCTACTTCACTGGGGTCAGGAGATCTTAATGCTGATAGCTGCAAAGACAAACGGGTTCTAGGGAAAAAGTAGCTTACAATCTTTCATACTATCTGCTGGTGTATATAATGTGCAAAAACACAATGAAAGAGAAACTTTCCTCCCCAGGGGATAAGATAGGTGGCTGTAACGTTTGCTTTTTTCGTCTCTATTCTCTGCAAAGAGCATATACTACTGACAAACAAAAATATTATTCAACAAGGCAGGCAGTGAAGAATGGGCAAACATTCTGATTTAGCTTTATTTGCTGCTTTTGTAAATTATGATGTGACCCTTTGTTAGCAAAAAGACGACAAACCAGTCATTTACCAAGAGCATTGATCTCTAAAAAAAAAAAAAAAAAAAAAGTGGAGAAATCCTTCAAATCTTTCCAACACATTTCACTACAATATACGAACTGTTGCAGGAAAGATGTTGACTCAGGTTCAATGCTCAATCACCCTTCAAATGGCAACTCCAAACTGCCACACTACCTGGACCCAGAGCTACTAAAATCAATGTCAGACTCAAGTAAAATGGACACTAATTTTTATTTTTTTAAGATAAAAAAAGATGGGAAATAAATTATGATTTTCCTTAGAAGTAGAGATAAACTTGCAGGAAAAAAAATGTTTACTTAAAAAGTATTTTTCCTTTTAAATAACCAAGCAAAGTCACCTGAAAAGGCATACCTGAGAATTTAAGAAATATTTTATGAAAACCAAGTTTACTTAAAAACACAAATGAAACTAAACAAGTATCTTTATTGGCAGAAGACAAAGGTGAATGTTGGGGGCTGAAGACATTAAAGTCAAAATAGACTCCTTTAATTCCATTCAACATGACTTTAAAATTCAGCATCTTCCCTTCAAATTCATGAAGACTAATGGAAATTTAACATAAAAAGTTATGACCAACTGGATCCCTATCCCTTATATGCATCATGTTTTTATTACAATATTACAAATGAAATAAAGGCCATTCAATTAAATTCACCTGATCTATTTCATTTGGCCTAGGACAGATACCAAGTGTTTTTACTTTGGGGGCAGAAAAGGAAATAAAAACTAAATTCACTCTGCTGGGGGTCATAAAGCTAGCTAGTGAAGGCAGTCCTCATGAGTAGAGAGAACTCTTGTGCAGCAGCTACATTGCCTCAAGTTACCAAGCAAGAAAGCCCTTCAAATTTCTAAGTGGTGGTGGGGGGGGGGGGGAGAGGATGAAAATAAAGGTTAGCCAAGTAACTGTAAGCATTAAGCACTATTCCCTAAATGGAGATATCTGAGATAATGGCCAGCTGGCTAACATCTGTAACACCAGGATGAACTATTTTTCCTATAGAAATCTGCATTAGCAAGACACAGCTAAGAAGCCAGGATCTTCAAAAGAAAGTGACAGTAAAGAGAGACTGGCTCTGTAACCACCATGCAGTCACAGAGCCAAGGGCAAAAAAAAATCCTACACACCTTCAAATATATGTACAAAGTAATCCCAATTATCAATTTTAAAAATTTTAAGTCTATTTTGAAGGTGCTAGTCACCGGAGATAAAGTAAAATTTTTTGTAATTTCATTAAACACCAAAATTGAACACTAAAACTTCTCACATGAAAGTGGCAAATGTACAGAGATATCCATTATGAGACCTAGGTAAATAATTTATATTACCATCTTCATTACTTGTAAGACTTCACTGATCATAATAAGAGAGTCTTTGATACTCTAATGGGTAAACAAAATGATGACAACTCTGCATCACTTCTTTATTAACAAATTATACCACAGAAGCCAGGTGACTTTTTCTGATTACAGAGGTAACAGAAACTGCATCTGTACTTACAGTAGCAACATAAACCCTACAGGAAAAAATTTTCTATCCAGGACTGGCTAACAAGTTAAAGCCAGGGGCAATAGTACAATGACTACTGTGATCACAGGGGCTGGCTTTGCTTTCCATATCATTGACAATACAAAAGCCCTATTAAAAGGAAGGATCATATAACAAAGGGTGGTGGAGGCAAAGAAGGGACAATATGGACAACTACACGGGCATTTTGTACAAAAAGCACACAAAGGCCACAAAAACTTGAGAAGATAAAACACCAACCAGGGACAAGGCAGCTCTTCAGAGCTGCACCGATT
Source organism: Cricetulus griseus (assembly GCF_003668045.3). NCBI lineage: Eukaryota > Metazoa > Chordata > Mammalia > Rodentia > Cricetidae > Cricetulus > Cricetulus griseus. Next base: position 162,809,180 of record NC_048595.1, read on the forward strand.
TGGAAGTAACATGTCCCTGTCAGGAGTGGAAGCAGAGATTCCTCATGTTGGAACTTATTTGAGAAGTTAAGAATAGCCACTTTAAAAGAAAATACAACAACAACAACAAAAAACAAAACCTTTAAGTTGGATAGGCATAGGCAGAGAAAGCCAGGAATCAAGAAAGTACTAAACATTTAGGTACTGAAAATTAAGGAACCCAAATGAAGCAAAGGAAAATAAGGACTGCTGAAAGCCTCCGTAAGTGAAACCCAGCTTTCTGAGTGACTCACATACAAGGTAGGAGGCACAGTAGTTTCCAAAGCACACCCAGAAGAGCCACATGAGAGGTGTGTTTTGAAGCATTAAGTGGGCCTTTGCACCCCCTTTCCCCACTTTATTCAAACATCCCCAATTATTATGTCTATGTTTTCATAAAACACTTCTTTAAAAAAAATTCAGGAAAATGATATCTGATACCACCCTCCATCATTTACTATTGACTTTTCTTTAAACTTGAAAAATCACTGCTGAAACTGAAACTACATTGGTGAGATTTATGATCAGAGATCTTAAATATAATTTCTATATTAATGCCATTAAACAAAGTATACTCTATTATTCTATAAAAACAAATTAAGTTCTTAGGGAGAATTTAGCTATTTCCACCTCTCCTACATATGTTCTAATGCCTTCCAACTATTAAATATTTCTGAACATTGTAAAAAACTTTCTACCAAATATTCTAGCCACATCTTAATGCAAGCATATTTCACTCAAACGCTGTAGACTTTCTTTCTGAAAAAACAGGTCTCAAGATTGTAGGAAATTCTAGAAGAATGTATAGTAACCAAAAATAACACATTATATCAGGACAAAATGTGCCCAGTGTTCTTAAACATAATCACTATAAACAGCAACCAAACCCCAGCACTTTGTATCTATCAGCAAATAACTTTAAAGTGTAAACGACAAGAGAAAAAAAACACACAACACGAAGACCATTTTCTTTGATGGGATCATGAAGAACAGTAAACCGAAAGAAGAAAAGTGGAACCCAAGTTCTGGCCAGTACTGAAACTTCATTACTTCAACAAAATAGAACAAATCTCTATAGAAAGTATTCATTCAGCAAACATGACTTCTTCCCATCTATTTTTCCTTCATATTGGATTAAACAGAAGTTGCTGTTATTCTAGATCAGTGATTACATTATTTTAATTAGAAAAGTATTTACATAATTTTATTGCTGTTTATTGTAACAAAAATTTGTTTGTAGAATCCATCCAGTAATGTAGAAACTGAAATCCACTGCTCAAGAAGACACCATTGTAGATGAAATATATCTGATGCTCAGTGTACAGCATAACAAAAGTCCTTGCTTGTCATCTGGTTCTTGCTGAAGTTATCTGTGTTCATTTCTCAGCAAAGAATTCATCTGACAATTTAATAAATATTAAATTGCAAAAGTTAGCTTCCATGGACTAGATATCCAAGAAGGAGTAGTTCTGACGAATGATTCCCAGAATCAAATATGTCCGCCTTTAGTCCAGTGAGATGATGTCAGGAATGTTACTTCCACTGCTGGTTATGACCCCTGTCTCACTCCTGCTGCTGGATGAACTAACATGAGTACTGCTTTCATGGGGGCTGGTGGTGGTGACAGACGTACTGCTTGCTGTTAAGGGTGAGGTGAGACTATCCAAAAACATAGGAGGACAGTACTGCTTGAAACAAACAATGATGCTGATGAGGAAGAGGCTACATTGGTTTTAAATAAATAGACTAAAAATTGTTAGATATGTACAACTGACAGTCACAAAGTTAAATCCTCTTGGGATTTAAAAATACCAAATTTCATCTTTAAGTGGAAGATGGTATGGACTTAGCTATTTACATTCTTTACTTAATGCCACGCATTCTTAATTGTCTTGAATGTGTGGAACTTGTTTGTTGACCATATACACAGGGAAAACACAATGTCAACAATAACTGAAATCATTTTATGTTAAATACTGATCCCCCAAATTATGACTTGAACTAATCTCAAAGACAACTTAATAATTGAAACAAAGTTCATGGATTCTTCAAAATTTAGAATCAAACAGGCCCTTTATGAGTAATATTAAGAGTAACAAGCTAAATGATAGCACTGGATTCCTCTGTAAACAAAGAGCAATACTTCTGTAATTTAGAACCTAACATTCATTCTGAATTGGAAGGTTACAGGGCAGCTCATTACCATGGGATGTTCAGAGAATAATACCATAACCACAAATTCAATATTCCTTATGATGTTTAACATCCCTCTGCAATGTTCTTATTTCAAGTACCCTTCCATCTGGATGGCTGATTCCAACACAAATACAAACCTGAGCACAGTAATCTAAACTGAGAAGGAATTGAGATAAAGAGCTAAAAGGAATTTTGTATTTCACTGCAGGATGTTTCACATGAGGCACAATTGCACTGATTTTAGCACATGTAATGTCTAGTGCTGCCAAGTTTGTCTTCAATTAGACTACAGGAAAAAACAATCAACAAGGACATCTAATATTATCTATCCTATCCATTATTCAGATTTTTCTTAGAGACAATGAGTAATGGACAGTAATTTAAAACTAAGCTGTTCACATTACATTATTTTCAAGGCGCATTAAAAGAAAAAAAAAGGAAACAGCTAGGAGAACAAGTGAAAGTGAGTCTGCATTTTCATCTATTTATTTATTTATGTTTTTTTTTTCCCCCAGACTGGGTCTCACTATGTAGCTCTGGCTTTCCTGGGAAGCACTATGTAAACCAGGCTGACCTTGTCTGTCTCTGCCTCTCAAGTGATGGATTAAAGGTGTGATCCACTATGCCAGATTGAAGCTGCCTTTTGACAAAGAAAGTTACTGTTTTTTTTTTTTGAATGGTTAACTCTTGGTTTGTTTACAAAATTAATGCCACACATTAGGAAATTTAACAGACATTTGTTCTGATAGTGAAACTGTCAAGTATTAAAAATTCTCTAAAATCAAGTCAATTATAATAAAACAGGAAATATAAAGAAAAGCCTAGGATTCCATTTTAATCTGCTATCTTACAAGCTTGTTTTTACCTATACGGTAGCACTAATCTGTAAAAATGCTAAATGCTGCCATCCTGCTGCCAATGACTCTGTGTCTTGAATACTTAGACTTGGGTTGTAACCATTTTACTTTTTACTCTAGTATATACCTGCATAGGGAATAATAGATTATAGAATAACATGGAGACGTAAGATAACCTAGGGATTCTATAATCAGCAGAAGGTACCACTCTCATCCTCCTACCAAGTTACCAAATAAATCAGCTTCCCAATACACATGCAAATAAAACTATGAAATAAAAACCATGGGCTCCGGCACTCAGGAGGCAGAGGCAAGTGGATCTCTGTGAGTTCGAAGCCAGCCTGGTCTACCAAACAAATTCCAGGACAGGCTTCAAAACAATACAGAGAAACCCTGGGGGTGGGGCGGGAGACAAAAAAACAAACCAACAAACAAAAAACCCCATAGGTTCCAAGATTACTTTTCTTTTAAAGCACTGTTGACATAAAAGTATGTAATTCTCTTAAGCCTGAAGAACTTATATCCTAGAAAACTATGTAACTTCCCTTGTAATGTCTTACTCATACAACAAAGTCAAGGCAGGGTGAGAAGAACATCCTCAGTCCACACATATCTTGAGCACAAATTTCCTGTGCTGTTCTTGCAATGAGATGCAGATACTGAGATAGGAGACTCATACTGGACCTGCAGTTAGTCAATTCTGAAGTTGGTGAGACATGTCCAATTCTTCCAACTCTCCCTAGGTACCACATCTGTACCTCAAGAGCTTTCTTTTGCTGTTCCACCTTGCCCCTTTTGCTTTCTGTCCTTTGCCTCTGCTGTTAAAGACTGTCAGCAGAATCCTTGCAGTTGGAATTCTAGGATACTCCTAGAATCTCTTTTCTTTGATTGCAATTCTGCAACTTTCAACTGAGGCCTTTTCAAAGTCTGACTCTGTCTTTCAAACAATGATCCAAACTTGATCGAAATCTGATGAACTTAGTTAATTGTTTTATATAAATGCTTTTAATATGAAAATCTTAACTTCTATGCATTTAGTACTGTTTTCACTCATCCTAATCACTCAACACTTGTAAGAAACATCAACGGTTTATGTTCAATAAAAATAGAGTAAGATCAATAAAATAAATTGAAAACCAGCAACTTTATTCCTTTAAAAAAATGTATAATATTTATATAGTACTCCCTTTTCTATCCACATGAAAATTGACTGTCCTGATTTTATGCAACTGGTCTTTTTAGTTAGTATGACTTAATCGACAACCAAATACAAATTAGTTGCTTAAATTCAGGATACATACCTGGGGATCAACTGGAATAAGGGAAAGAAAATCCAAACCTAAAACAAAAATGCTTTGTTAATAGTTGTCTCATATTTTGGAGACAAGAATTATTTCCCAAGATCACTCTGTATGTATAAGCCAGGGAACATATGTGGCAAATGCTCACCTCTCTGCCACAGTGAAGTTCTATAATCATAATTGGTGATATTTAATGCATTTAAAACCAAAGGTGAATATATTCTCTGACCCAACAACTGGAAAAACTGCCTCTCAGCAACTCAAAAGCAGAAGTCCACAATTTCCAGAGTTGGACCAGTTAATCCAAATCTTTTCCTTTTGTCATTTAGTATAGCAAGAAGCAATAAAAATCTTTGGACCATTAAAAAACAACATACTTAGGTTCTTAAGATACTTCACATTTATTTTTCAGAAATACACCACATTAGTCTAATAATACCAACTCTTTAACAGATATTTCATCAACAGCTAGTTGCTGCCCACTCCCACAAAAAGAGTTTTACAGAGTGTTATACTCTGCACAAAGCAAGCTACTACTTTGTGCTTGCTTTGTGCACGAATGGGAACTGCTACTCACTACAAAGGTAGTCAACAGTTAATAGGTTCTCAGCTAATGCAATGCCCTAAACCAAGGAACTAGAACTCTACAACCATATTCTGGAAATAGGAATGTGAAAAAGATTTTCCTTAAATAAGTACTCAAATAATAAGCTATAGAAAAAAACATGTCCAAAAAGTTTAATAATAATATTCAAAGTCAACTTCTGAAGACTTCCCTGTGTGATCAAATGCTTTCAAGTTATTTTAAAACATTAAAAAACAAAACCACATATTGGGTATGGGGCCATTAAGTTAGGGCAATGTTGCCCATCACTTTGGAGGCAGAGATAGGCAGATCTCTATGAGTTCCAGGCCAGCCAGGGCTACACAGTGAGATCCTATTTCAAAAGACAAAAAACATACAAACAAAAAATGCCAATGTCTATTCAATCCCATAAATATTTATATGCTGGCATTTAATAAACCAACCACACTGAGTGAAATTCTAATATAATACTATATCATTATGAAAATAGAGATTAGTAAAAAAGATAACGGACACATTTGATAAAAAACTATGAATAATTTTAACTAAAAAAATTTAAAGCATCAGTAGTCCCTTATTTACAAATAAGTGTATTTTAAACATTTATCATGATACAAGCCGTAACCCCAGCTATTTGGAAGGAATTACTGAAACAACTTCTAAAGCATTTTTAAATTTGTTAGTATAATCTGTTACTAGCTACATGACATAGCAGTTTAAATTGATGAACAAAGTAAACCACAATCCACTGTTGCAAGAGATACCCATTAAAATGATAGCCACAGATGATGTATTTAAATGAGGAGAACACTTTAAATTATTTAATAAATCTCTCTTCTTTTAAACAATTCAACCCTGTCTAGCCTTTTTATGTCTTTTAAGAGTTTTATATGACCAAGTCATGATTTTATTCTCTGTTGTTTTGCTCCAAGTGGTGTACCATTTTGTTCAATTTGACAATAGCTCCTACTTTTTGTTTTTATTTTTTTTTAATTGTGTTTTTTGTGTGCAGGAACCCACAGTGGTCAGAAGAGGGGGCACTGGATCCCCAAGAGCTGCAGTTAAAAGTTCTGGTGAGCTTCCACATGGGTACTATGAATGAACTCAGGTCCTCCCTCTGTCGGAACTGTCAGAAAACATCTTACTCTGCAGCACAGGCTGACACATGCACTGGTAGACCTCCTGCCTCTGTTTCCTGAGTGCAGGATGGCAGCAAACTCACCATGGCTGGCTCACTATGTTTATGTTGGTTCCTCATTCTGTTTTAATAACAAGCTAAATAGAAAGTAAACAAAGTACTACCATTTCAGAAGATATGCCACGAATGGAAATAAATTTGAGAATAATCATTTGAGAATAATCACTTTCCCCAATGTTCAACTGTAGCCAATTCATAACGCTAAATAAACAAGTAAGTTTGATAAAATACTACAAATGTTTCTGTGCTGTTATTGTAAGATGTACACTGAGGGCCAATGGTTTCCAATATTAATTATTTCAACTCAGCTTTTCAGATGTACTGTAATTTTCTTTGCTGACTTCGTATGACCCAGCAAATGTAAAATCTAGAAAAGCTTTTAGAAGAACTTGATTTGTTCTAACGTCTCAGCCACAGATAACTTGACATACTACAACTTACATAATACCCCAATAAGATGTATAAACATTTTTATAAAGTTTCGTTGAAATTTAATTGTCTTCAAAGTATCACGCAAACACCAAAGAGGGTTTAATATGAATATTCCTCAATGAAAACATTTCCATGTAGTTTGAAAGTTATCCCTACTATTAATAGACTATCATGATTTTTATCATTTAGTTACATTATTTTGCATATGAAATGGTTCCAACAGTAAAACTTTACTGCCTTGTTAGCAAAATGCTACTTCCATATTTTATATTTCAATTGTTAACAGCATATTGATAGGCTTTTTATTTTGGACTCAAATATTTCAGTTGAAAATGCTGTTGTTTTTAACTAAAAAAAGTACTATTAAAAATTCTGATAATATGATCTATATGTTTTTAATTAACACTAATGGAGTTGCAATTTTTGAATTTTGAATGCCTCATTAATAAAATGGACTGATCATTTGCTTTTCATCCCCTCATTGATAACCACACAATTTTTACTTACTTAAGTCATGAACTTCACAAAGCATAAATGCTACAAGGTTGAATATGTAAAAGTTTTAGCACTTTAAAATTTAATCATACAACTCTTGAGCACCATTCGCACCTGACAATATGGCACTAGCAATAATAAGGCAGACATATTTTTTCTTGAAATAATCAAGCTGTTTTCCACTCCATAAATACAAATTATGTTTTATTTTGTATTCATTGTTGCACAGTATCAGAAGATGTTCCAAGCTGCACTTCGTTATTAATATCATTTCTTCTTTGTTCTCCTGCAGATTCAGAAGATTCAGATTTATGATGTTTAAAAGGAATGTTAGAATCTATTAAAACTGTCTTCTCTCCATTCTTGGTGTTCTACTTAAATTTTTACTATAAAATTATTAAATTTACCAATACCAAAACTGCACATTATGACTAATTACATAAATATTACACAGCAGATCACTGATTGCAAAAAAGTACATAGATAATAAAACAGAAGAACTAAACTTAGATGTCTAATTGCTACATAACTTTTAATAACTAATAATTTTTCCTAAGAATAACTAACTAACCCTATTCTATTTAAATTTATCAAATGCTAATAAAGCTTTGCAGCATTTAACCAGATTATTGGTTTATATTGGCCAAATATCAGTCTAGAATATAAGTATGATCCCCACAAGCTTAATTATAAAATACAAAGGCGAGACATATTTAAGACATATCACACACAAAAAAAAATTACTTATGCCCAAAATCAGAATATAAATTCGCCCAGATCCTCATAATTTGCAAATCAGCAGGACTAATGATGCATACTTTTTTCGGTATTATTGCTTAACAGTTCACTTTAGTAAACATAAATGTTCACTACCTTTTTTATCGAAGACTAACATTTAAATAAAGGTCTCAAGCAAATCATTTAGAAATACTTATATTTAACACATACTAAGACGATGAACATTCATTCATCAACTTAGCCAAGGTTACAACACATGACTGTGAAGAACTCTGAAATGAGACCAGGAATCCTTACATCTATGCCGTGGATGTGTTGTGACTGGTGCTGGTTGGTCTCACAAAGAATGTGAAAAGTACAAAATCACAAACTACATATGGAGTAAACATAATGACATTTGGTGTTTTTTTAAAGATATTTTTGGTATTATTTTTCAACTACTCTTTTCCCTCTACAATTTATTCAGGTAAAACTAAATTCAAGAGGCAAGACTATACAAGGATAGGTAAAAGAATTAGCAATTAAGGAATAAAAATAAACTGCAGATCAAAATCAATTTTCAAAAAACAGATGAAGGCAAAGTGTATTAATAAAAATACTTTGTAGATAGTCATGGATATATGATGTACTAGTTCTAACTTTGCTCATACTTGATTGACAAAAAATATGAAAAGAAAGCATCTCAGCATGGAGGAAAGAAGAAAGAGGATGGGAGGCTGTGGTTAATGTTAGATCATGGTCTTGGTTGCATAAATTCTGGCACTAAAGGAATTCAAGCAAATTTGACTTGTTAAAATGTAATCATTGTACATGTTAAAGTATCTCCAAATATTAAGACCTATTTTAGAAAAATACATGGTTAACACTATCCTTACAGAGAAGAAAATCAACAAGGTAAAAATCAGTAAGTAAAAATGGACCCAACTGTATAGATGTTTTGAAGAAAAGACTTCTGAGGAAACTCTGCCCCTAAGCTTCCAGAAAAAGCCTAAGTGCAAAACTCTATAAAAATTTCATTCTATACTCCTATTATCTCCTATTAATAGAAATCTATAGATTCTTACTAATTAAAATAACAACCAAATATAAGATACTAAGACAGTAAGGCTTCTACATGAAGCCTTGACATTTCTTTTAGCAATTACATCCAAAATTTATTTATATGTATGTGTATACACACACACACACACACACACACACACACACTCACACACACTTGTTCTGCTGATTAAGAATAAAAAATGTAACTAAAACAAAACAAAAGCTCTCCACATACCTGGCAAATCTGATGACATGCTTGACACTGGCGTATGGTGGAATGGTACTGAGTAGTCTGTTAATGAAGGTGGAATAGCAGCAGGATCAACTGAAGTCACACTGGGCACCCTTACAGAAGATGGCTGATACATGAGAACCCTGTTTTAAATAGTATGGGAAATTACAAATAATCTGGCTGTTAGTTCACAAAAAAAATAAGAGCTGAACCACTGGGCATTTTCAGATATACGTTCACTTAGTCTCAGCAAATCATATGTCAGCCATTCACTACACAGCACATCCTATATTCTATACTCATCTTTCCTAACAATCTTCATTCTAACATGAATGCATATTGGTTCCAACCACTAGCTGCTGAAGGAGCTTATAGGAGCAAGGTGGAATTAAAATATATCATAAAGCAGTGGTTCTCAACCTGTGGGTCATGTCCCCCGTGGAGGATGAACACCCATTTCATAGGGGTCACATATCAGATACCCTGCATATCATTATGATTTATTTACATTATGATTCATAACAGTACAAAATTGTAGTCATGAAAGAGCATCGAAAATAATTTAATGGTTGGGGGGGTCATAGCATTAGAAAGGTTGAAAGCCACTGCTATAAAGGAATACTTTAATTCACAAATAGAAAAATATTATATATATATATATATGGATAATAATAATTTGTCTATAAGGAAATTTGAGACTAAAATAGAGAGCTGTTAAGGTTTGCTTTAATTGCTGGGCACAATGAACATGCCTTTAATCTTGGCATTCCCTAGCATGATTTACATAGCAAGTTCCAAGCTAGCTAGGACTACATAGTGACATCCTGTCTCAAAAAAAGAAACAATGAAAAGGTTTTAAAATAAGAACACCTATATAAAACCACTAACACCAGCTAAATCAGTCTCTTTAACTATAATTATTCAATTACATTACCTGAAATGTGGAAACTAACTGAACTAAATTAATCAATCCTAAAGCTAGCCAGCATGGTTTTATAACAATATAGTCAGAAATTAAGACAAATGACCAGTCTTTGGGATTTAGGATCTTTATGCTATCCAGAAATAAAAATGCTAGTTACTATAGCATACTGTCTACTCTCTAAGAGGACCTATGACTTTGAAAGGAGCTATTCAGGCTACTACAAATACAAATCAAGCATACAACAAATACTTTAAAATCTATTTCATATAAAAATATGCATACAATATAATTTATGAATTTATAATCCCAAAAAGTAGTATAATTAAAATTTGAGTATATGTTTGAAAGGCTAGGCTTAAAGAGACATCACTCATATTTACCTGAATTTTTTTCTTAGCTCGGGGAAACAACTAGTACTTTGTAAGAGAAATATCGCCGTATGTATTTAAGAAACTCAGCATCATTATGAACTGATTACAATGGAAATGGGTATTTTAGCAACAAGTAATAAGATACAGAAAGGGAGCAAAATATACAAGTTAGCATCCCAGAGATGCTAGTCAACCCCAAATTCAAAAGACCAAGACTGAAGCAAACCAGTATAAGGAGGAAGACAGCAAAACTCTCTGGGAAGGGAATGCACCACAACCAAGACTGCCTGGCATGTATGAGGCATTGGGTTTAGTCCCCAAAACCACATAAAATTAAGCATGGTGACACAAGTCTGTAATCTTAGCATTAGCATTTGAGAGGCAGAGACATCAGAAGTTCAAGATCATTTGTTTTCCAAACAACCAACCAACCAACCAAAGGGGGGTGGCAAGGAGGAGGAGCAAAAGAGAGGGTCAGGGAGAAGGGGAAAGATAAACGCAAAGGCAAAAAAAAAAAAAAAGAGGAAAAGTACAAGTTCCTTAGAAATTTTAAGGAAAACTAGGATGATAATTAGGGCATCTAGACATCTATTTCCACAGCTGAACATGTTTCTGCTATCATACCTACATGATTCTTCAATCTAAATTTAACTAATAAACTTCTGGAATCTTGACTTAGTATCTAAGTAGTCAGAATCCAGTTAGTCCTTCTAAAACTAGCTTGTGTCACGATATGCCTAGCTACTACACTCCGTTAATTGGCCAAAATCAGAGATACTGGAAATGTAGAAAACAACGTTGTCTTAAGTATACATACACAACTGTACTGGTAATTATGACAACGTAAAAAAAAGTGAGTAATAAAGATAAGAATTCAGACATCTTAGATAAAAGCTGACCAAGGTACAATGTCCAGAAAATACAATATAATTAAGGCAACAACATAAACCTGGTGTGCTGGTTAGTTTTTATCAACTTGACACAAACTAGAGTGATCTGGGAAGACAAAACCTAACCTAAGGAACTGTCTCATTCAGACTGGCCTGTGGGCATGTCTGTGGGGCATTTTCTTGATTAAAAACTGATATGGGAGGGCCCAGCCTCCTGTAAGTAATACTACCCCTAGGCAGATGGTCCTGGGTTTTATAAGTAAGCAAGCTGTGCAAAGCATGGACAGCAAACCAGTAAGTAGTGTTCCTCCATGGATTATGCTTCATTTTCTACCTTGAGTTCCTGTGCTGATTCCCTACAATAGACTATAATAGAGAACTGCAAGCTGAAATAAACTTTTAACTCCCCAAGTTGCTTTTTAGTTGTGGTGTTTTACCACTGACAGAAACACTAAGACAGAATCTGTTAAGGGGTAGTGCATGGTACTGATGTGGGCCTTGACCATATACTTCTGGAAGAATTATGTTTCATGTTCATAGTTCAGTGAGCTGTCCTGTAGGAGCTTGGAAGATAGGATTAATACAGATAATGGAGGCCTAGCTTGTGAAGGTTCAGAGGGAAGTTGGAAATACTCATTCAGGGAGATTTGATATGGTAAACTAAAAATCTGTGGTTCTGGTCACCTGGGGCTCAAAAAGACCTGTGGTTGGCAAGAGTCCAGAATCACTGAAGCGAAACCTTTGCTTTCCTGGGACAAATGATACTGGTTAGCTGGTGCTGAAAATTAGTGATTAAGAAAAGATCAGTATCATTAAGAATTATGAATCTAGGGGTATTTTCTCAGGATTAACTTGTCCAGTGTGGCTGGGACTACATCTTATGCTTACAGTTGAACTTTGTAGACAAGTCACCCAAATAATACTGAAGGCAAGAAGGTGCCATAGGGGACAGCTAAGGCCTGGCAGGGTTAGAGTTACTGAAAGGGACCAGGAAAGGCCACTAGTAAAGGGGCAGCCTCAGTTTCAGTAGAAGCCCCATGTGGCAGGGTTAGAGTCCCTGAAGGGCTACTGGAGGTACAGCTCAGTTGCAATGGGAAGCCCAGCATTTTGCACCATGGAACAACTGCCAAGGACAACATTAAGTGTGGAGTGAAGAGGCCCGAGCTTAGGAAACAAGCTGCGTGTGCTGTAGAGGGCATAGCTGGAGAAGTAAAAGCCTTTAGAGCCTGGATCATCATGGATTTTAGATGTCTGACACTGAGTTTTATACTATCAGGAACATTAGATATGGTGGAATAAAAGCATTGCTTTTGATTATATTTGAATGTAAGTACTATGTCCTGATTATTCCCTCTTGGAATAAAAAGATTTAACTTATTTTTACAGGAACATACAATTATGAGACCATGGGTATTTTTGAGACACTTTGGAGTTCTAGAAAAACTTTGGATTTTATGTTGAATTTCTTTAAAACTCTTTTAAAACTCTGTACAGGTGCTGAAAAGATGGTGCAGCAGTAAAAAGCTCTGGTTGCTTTAAAAAAAAAAAAAAAGAAAACTGGTTTCTTAGTGGTCCCCCACCACATGAGGGCTAAAAACTGTAACTCCAGTCCCAGGGGATTCTGGCTCCAGAGGGAACTGCCTGCACATAGGACATATGCATAATACAGTCAAAACAACCACACACACATAAAACAAACAAAAAAGTTGGGAGTATTTTATATAGAGATACTATAGTAACATCATCTTGGGAACAAACAGTTGTGTTTGAACAGTGATGTGCTTGTGTATCAAGCTGACAAGGAGTCAAATGTGCCAGTTAGTTGTCAACTTGACATATGCCAGCATCATTTGAGATGAGGAAACATCAACTGATAAAATGCCCCCATAAAATGGCCTCTTACATGTGAGGGCACTTTTTTGAATGATGATTGATGTAGGAAGGCCCAGCACTTCAGGAGGTACCACGGCTAGGCAGTAGTTGGAAAAAGCAGGCTGACAAGGCCACAAAGAGCAAACCACTAAGCAGCAGTCCTATCCCCAGGTTACTGCCTTGAGTCCTGGCTCTGATTGTGATGATGGACTGTGATATGGAACTGTAAATTAAACAGACCCTTACCTCTCCAAGTTGTTTCTGATGTTCATCACAGTAAAAGAAACCCTAACAAAGACAGTGTTTTCAGTGACTATGTGCTCATCAGAGTGAGAGGGAGCGGTGGTAGCGGTGGGTAAGAGGACAAGAATAAAGAAACTGCCTATGACAGCACTGAGGAGGGGGCTTAAAATATTATTCTCAGTGACTCACAGTATTGCTTTCCTAATCATATTTTTTCAATGTAATCAAAGTGGAGAAAAACCTCAATTAAGAAAATGCCAGGGAAGGAAGGAGGGAGCTGTAATCAGACCTGATGAAGAAAGCCCAGCCCATTGTAGGAGGTGCCTGGTGGTATTAGGTTCTATAGAAAGCAGGCTGAGCAAGCCATGAGTGTAAACCACTAAGCAGCTCCCTTCCTTCAGCTCCTCCTGCCTCCAGGTTCCGGGCAGTTTGAGTTCCTGTCCTGACTTCCTTTGATGATGTACAGGGATGTAAGTGTTAAGCCAAATACACCTTTCCTTCTTAAATTGTTTTTGGTCATGGTGGTTCATCCCAGCAATAATAACCCTAACTAAGACAGTAAGAGTAGTTTTAGAAAACCACACAACCCTCACACACATATTTTCTGCATGCTTATATATGGTACAAGTTTCCTCAGACAGGAGTTACAAAGCTGAATTAAAGGGCCCTGGAAATATTGCCATCAAAATGGTGACAGTATTTCTCTCCAGGTGAAAAGTGTTTCACTTGCTTCTTGATTCATTGAAAAAAAAAATGTTTATAATTTTTACTAAAACTAAAACACACCTCTTAAAAATTAGATGGCTCATATAATTCTTGTGGAGTAAGTTACACTAAGTTTTCCTGACCTCTCATTTTCTATTCTTCATTTGCTTACTCTCAATAAACTTTAAAAACTAGTAAAAACCTAAAAATTCAATATACTGGGATATAAAATAAGAAATTACCAGAAACAGTACACTTAAATCAGAAGAGCAGGGAAGGAGGAAGATGTCAACCACTGCATAAGCTGATACCATGACATTCTGACAAATGACATCTACTCTTGACTTTAAAAAAAAAGACTTTACAAAGTGTTTTTAAGAGATATTTTACTTTTAGTGTATGTGTTTGCTGAATACATATAAGTGTACTACGTGAGTGCCTGGTCTCCATGGGGGCATCACAACACCTGGAAATGGAATTACGGTTGTGAGCCAACATGTGTGTGCTGGGAACAGAACCCAGTTTCTCTGTAACTAAAAGTGCTCGAAATCACTAAACCATTTCTCTCCAGCCCCCAGAAAATGAGATTTTAACACAAAACAGCAACTACCAGGGATCAAGAAATTTTCCCCTGTATTGTTACTCTACTGGTCTTCTACTCTTCTAAATTTCATACAAAGAAGAAAAATCCAGCAGTCAATAATTCTTTTTTAAGGATCAGAATAGTTGTAACAGTCTGTTTTTAATGGCTTAGTACCTTCAGTCCAAACACCCACTCACCCATCACATTCTAGGCTTCACACTGCTCATTTTCCTGCTTCTTCCTCTGGGCTGTATTCATGGGCATTTCTCAATGACCAGCACTGGCTAATATACTAAGTACAGTCACATACCCTAAATGGAACAAAACTGGTATGGTCTGTATGTTAGACACTGTTTCTTTTACTGAAGCAGTCTAATAAGAACTCAGGTTAAGCAGTGACCCATCATCATTAAGTAAATTCAGATATTTAAAAGATATTACAATTTTTATCAGGAGACATTTACTGAATACTTTTAAAGCATCTATTAAGATTAACTAGATAGTAGTCCTTATAACAAAACCATTTTATCAATATCATTTCCAATACTAAGGAACTCATAGAATAACTATTTATAGCTGCAGTCATTTTAATACATAATTAATAACCTCCTAAGACTGAGCTCAGAATCCTCAGTTATATTTTTATGTGTGTTAAGGTACAAATGAGATTTAGGTATTAAGGATTATGTCAACTTTATGGAAACAGGCAAGTAACCAAGGAGCTGAAATTTAGAGACTTTAAAAATAAAAACTTTTGGGGCTGGAGAGATGGCTCAGAACCATCTAAAATGAGATCTAGTGCCCTCTTCCGGGGGTACAGGCTTTCCTGTATAA
The DNA here is from genome assembly GCF_003668045.3 of Cricetulus griseus. NCBI lineage: Eukaryota > Metazoa > Chordata > Mammalia > Rodentia > Cricetidae > Cricetulus > Cricetulus griseus. The sequence continues at coordinate 162,824,697 of NC_048595.1, forward strand.
TAATGTATATATAATAAGTAAATAAAATTTAAAAATAAAACAACAAAAACTTAAAAGTATCCTTGATATAATTACAAATCTCTATCTTATATTTAGCAGTGTTATTTTTCTTTTCAATCTGAATGATCTTAATATCAACCTCTGTGGTATATAACCATGACTATAAACTACCTCTGTTCTGCATACTGTAGTCATTTTGACTTCTGGCACCTAATGTATGTGCCACTCCTCAAGTTTCATATCCTCCCCAAGTATTGGTTAACAGGGTGCAGGACACATGTGGTAGACCTTTGTAGAATGAAATAAGCATCTTTATGAGTTGCTGCAATTTATGAGTCAGCATCACTATACAATTTTCAGCCACACATGAAATGAACAATAAGACATGCCACTCAATTTTCCTCATATTCTAAAGTACAGTTTCTTAAAACTATGGATAATGTAAATGGGGTAATAGGCAAAGGTTTCTGAATAAACTACCAACATTTAATTTGAACTTAAATGAGTAACTCAAGGTGTTTGTTAGAAATACTCATTGATGTTACACCATGTGACTTCAACCCTTGGTTCTTAGCACAGATATGCACATCATGCACTGTACAAGCAGTTACACCATGCCAACACATGTGACCTGAAATGCCTTGGCTCAAATTCATCACTATAACGACCCACCATGTTTTCACTGTACATATGAAGTTTTCTATTGTTATAGGAATATAACATTTATGAAATAAAACTTAATTTTTATATCACTATTCCTCAGTATGTATCAAAATATAACATCTTTGGATCATATTGTGCTACACTGTTTGACTTCAAATATTTATTTTAGAATTGCTCTTTTGAGGTTCATTAAAAAAAAAACATTAAATGAATTTGAGTATGATTAGGAAGAAATTCCTAACAATTTCTGAAGTGTTCCTTAACATACATAGTTTTATACTATGTATTTGTGTGAATTGGTGTTCTTAGCACTGATGATTATAAAATTAAATGTGATCAATTCTGAAACATGCTGAAGATGTTCTATATCCAGGAACACCAACTATTTAGCCAAAATTTAGAGAGAGAGAGAGAGAGAGAGAGAGAGAGAGAGAGAGAGAGAGAGAGAGAGAGAGAGAGAATGTGCATATGTATAGGCCAAAGGGGGTTATCGAGATGTGTTCTTCAATCACCTTCCTATCTTAGTTTTTAAGATAGTATCTCTCACTGAACCTGGAGCTCACTGATTCAGCTAGAATAGATGGGCAACAAGCCCCTAGGAACTGCCTGCCTATCCCCCCCAAACTAACACTGGGTCAAAGATGCACAAGTCAGATTTTCATATGGGTGCCAGGGATCTAAGTTCAGATCCATAGTCTTGTATGGCAAGCACTTTACCCACTGAGCCATCATCTCCTTGGCCTCCCATTTAATTCTTTATGTAAAATTAGACACACCTATCTCATTAGTACACAATTTGTTTCCCCTTTTAATAAACAGCAAAGTTGTATGTATACTAAAGAACTGCTTTTAAATAAGTTTATGATTTATCATCAGTAAGTGTTTGATTTGTATAATTAGTTATTATTCCTGGGATCACATAAAAATTTCTCAAGCAAAAACTGATCATGAATAGAAAAAGTTTGAAACTGTTATAATTGTAAAACATTTAATTATATTTAAAATAAGATAAAATATAGAAATAATAATACGTCAGCATCCATTGCAGTAAGCACTTCAAAACTGTACCTTCATTTGTTTATCATTTGATCTTCAGAATATCAAATTATCCAAATAAAGCAAAAATCAGCACATCACTAAAACAAAAAATCTATAAGTTATTTTCCTCACTTTGTATTACTAAAAATAAAACCTTATTCTAATGAAATAGGTAGAAGAAAACCAAAGTCTGTATTCATACTGTGATATATAAATCACATCCAAAACATAAATAACTTTATTTTAGCATATTTGCAAGAGCCTAGGTTGGTCTTAGACTCATGGTGATCTACCTACCTCAGCCTCTGAAACATATTAACCACCACACTTGCTTAGAATAAATGCTTTAATAGTCCAGAAAGCAGCTCAAGCATCTTAAGTATAACATGTAACTAACTGTTAAAAAGTTATTTCAAAGTATATTTGAAGTATACTCAGAATATAATTAATTTATATTCAGTGTCCAAAACAGGCAATACAGAAATTTTTTTTGTTTTTGTTTTTGAGACAGGGTTTCTCTGTGTAGTCCTGGCTGTAGAACAGGCTGGCCTCAAACTCAAAAAGATCCACCTGCCTCTGCCTCCTGAGTGTTGGGATTTAAGTAGAGAAAAATTGATGTTGTCTACTAGTAGGGGAGGATACATGATAACAAACTTACATGGAAATATGCTAAAACATTGGAATGTTGAATGTACAATTTTATGATACATACTTAAGATGGGTAAATTTTGTTCATAAAAAGATGCACAAGAAAACACTAAATAGGCTGAGGACACAAACTAGCACACCCAAGTTTTAAGAATGCAATATTGGATTGTCACAACAATTTATGGCTGTCAAGATCTCTCTGTGACAAAGATCTGTTGCTGGACTCTCTTGTCTTAAAAGTTCCATTAGCTTCCCTATTATTAGTCACAGAATGTACATTAGATGCACCCATCTACTTGCTCATATTTTGCTTTGTAAAGTGGAAAGGAAAGATGATGAATTTTCATTAAGGAATTATCACATTCCTGACATGGTGGCCAGGTTCTTTCATAATCTCATGAAAACCTAATAGTGATCCTATGAATCAGGCAGTTTTTTTGTTTTGTTTTGTTTTGTTTTAACCTCATTTTAGCAAAACAGAAAGTGGCTCAACGTCAGTCAAGGATTATAACCAAAATCACCACACAAGTACAAGTGCCAGAAATGTACTTATAAGATTCCTGCATCTACATTCCATTATACCAACATCCTTACACTGGACTATCAAATCTCATGAGCAGGTTCAAGAATATAGCCACAATGTATAAACACTAACTCCCACTTCCCAGAGATGTTGAATATTTTGATCAAACTTTGATTTCCTGTCAGTCATATGCTTAAGTGAAAATATTTCAACTGTACCCAAAGCAGATGAAAACTGCTTTCTATAGTGACTCCTCATAGACATATTTCAAAACTATCACAAGAACAAGTAGTTTTAAGTACAATGAACAATAGCGAACTAAACTATAAATTGACAAACCCTTTGGTTGGACTGCTTTGTGTTTCTGACATAAAGATGCATTTCCTTTTGGCAGGAGGGTCTTCCTCTTCATCAGAAGAGCTCTCTATTGTTAGATCAATAACATCTATCTTCTTCTTGTTTGCATCACTGGCTACAGCCACTGAACACGGTTTACTAAAGACACTGGAACCTGGATGTAGATAAACAAGAAGAAAAAAGAAATATCAAAGACATAAAACAAATTAGTCTTAAATGTATACCTATATTCATGACAGTACACATCCAGGGAAGCCATTTTTCTCTAGTAGGGACAGAGTCCAGGTACCTAACTTGTCAAACATTCCTGTGAGGACAGAGATCAGACCTCTCCTTCACAGCACCTATTCTCCCAACCACAATCAGGGGTTAGTACAGAGCCTAGTGCTGCTCATGCTATCTCTCTAGTTTAGTAACCACTGTACAGACAGACCCTGAGGGTTAAAGAACTGGTCTTACACCATGGGACAATAGTGTAGAGTGTGCACAGATAGCTGTGTGTTGTTATGCACATGTGGCACAGTTAAGTTAGAGCCATCCGGCCTTCAGTACGCAGTTTCAACAGCTGCATATTTTTACATGTGGCATCACTGAGTTAGAATCAGACATTTCACTGTAGCAATCCTCCTCATATTTTAATAAAACAAAAAGTCCCAAACTGATTACCTAAGTTGCTCTGACATGAATCATCTAGTCATTACCCGTCCTGTTTATATAGGCAATCACATTTATCATGTTATGTAACATTATTCACTATAATCTGTCAAAAATGAATGCTAGTTCATTGTGATAAAACATCAGACATTAATCAATAAAACTGTTTCTGCTCGGGCTGGAGAGATGGCTCAGAGGTTAAGAACACTGACTACTCTTCCAGAGGTCCTGAGTTCAATTCCCAGCAACCACATGGTGGCTCACAACCATCTGTTATGAGATCTGGTGCCTTCTTCTGGTGTGGAGATATACATGGAAGCAGAATGTTGTATACATAATAAATAAATAAAATCTTAAAAAAAAAAAAAAAACTGTTTCTGCTCACACTTTTTACATAATAAGGGACAACCCTTGCAATCCAACCCCTAAGAGGTCTGTGACAATCACAAGAAAATAATTATCATTGCCATATAGTTTTTATTTTCCCTTCATACTCAGAAAATTTTATTGTTTTTTTTAGAATTTAAACAGAGCAAGAAAAAAGTCAAATGCAATTAATTCAGATGTTGAATGTGCACATGAATTTCAATTCCTCAAACTCCCTTAGTGTGTTCTTTCATTGCAAATTAGTGTAGGAAGTTAAAAACAAGTACACATGCTGGTTAACTAAAGATATAAATTTCCTCTATGAAGAAAAAAATGGAAGAATTTGTTCAATAACAACTACTTCATGATCACTGATATTGATTAATTTCTCCAGCCACACTGGGTTCTGTACAGATACACAAAATAATTTCTAACCTTTTTGTTTCTCAAGTGTGTATACATAATACACATGCATATGTATGTACACATATGAGCATGCATGTGAAGGTCAGAGGTTTATACCAAGCATCTTCCTCAACTGTTTACCACTTTATTGACTCAGGCAGAGTCTCACTGAACCAATTTGGTTACTGAGTTTAGCTCAGTGATGCCCAACATTCCTAATACAGGTCCTCATGTGGTGGTGACCCAAACCATAACTTTTTTTGTTGCTAGTTCATAACTGTAATTTTGCTATTGTTACGAATTGTAACACAAATATCTGTGTATTTCGATGAACTTAGGCAAACCCTGAAAAAGGATTGTTTGACTCCAAAGGGGAGAGCAGCTTTTCTTAGGGATTCCTGTTAGTGCCTACAGAGCACTGGAATTACACAAGGCTCACACATGGTCACCCACTTTGTGGGTACCCAGGATCTGAACTACAGTCTTCATGCTATTCTCATCCTTGCTTTCTAACTTCAGATAACTTTTACTTGTTTGCACATAAAATACTATTTAAAAGCTGTTAAGATAGTATAGCAATTAGTACATTCTTTAAAAAAAGAAAATGACTGAGGAGGCCTAATGGCCCAAAGATAGCCAATTAAATGCTCAAAATAGTCCTAGTGGTCAGAGTTAACATTTCATAATTTACACTTCTTTGGGCACCCTGCCATGCAGCACATACTTTCTATTTTTGTACAGGGCTGGCTGGTTACTTTCATAGCTTCTTTCTTGGGTCTCATTGGACACCAAGAACCATCTTCTTGGAACTTGATCTCATCTACATCAGAACAGTCATTAAGAATTTCCATGAAAAGCCTGTAAATCAATTAAAGTACACACATGTCATAAAAGTCAAAGATGAAATAAAGTAGTATATACTGAAGACAAAGTAGTAATATGATACATTTTTTGAACTTCAATTACAATTCCTCTATGGGGGGGGGGAGGTGGAGGGAGGGGGAAGAAGGAAAGGAGGGAGGGAGAAATGGATGGGCGGGCAGGTAGGTGGGAAGATAGGAAGGACAGGAATAGAATCAGGGCCTTGTACTTGTAACTAAGGCACACAAAACTAAAAAACTAAATCTTTACTAAAAAGAAGACCTAACTTATTAAAAAAGCAGTTCACATAATCTGCCCAATTCTAATGTAAGCAATATAGAATTCCAGAGCCAAAATAACCTAAGCACAGCTTTAAAAGCTTAGCAGCTATGTAATGTGACTGCATTTACCATGTTCCCCCGTTACTACATATTGCTTTGTTTTTTGGGGACAGAGTTTTACTATATAGGGCTGACTATCCTTCAACGAAGAGATCTGCCTCCTGAGTGCAGGGCTTAAAGTTGTGTTTTATTATTTTTCCGGCCACTATTTTTTTTTCTATTTTTCTTTCCAGCTGCTTGCCCACAGTTATACTTATCCATAGATACACTTACCCATCTAGTATCAGACTTTCATAGGCAGCCTTTTTATCACAAACAGGACAAATCCAGGTGGGCTTCTTCTCATTCATTTGAAGATAAAGGGCAGCATCAAAACACTGCAGATGTGTACAAGTCACTGCCCGGCATGGGATTGTCAGCCTCATTTTTCCTAACTGTAACACAACATGAAAATTTGTTCAAGTCAGTCAAGAAAGCCTTCAGGAGAAAAGAAGTATTCAAACAAGATGATCAAAATAAAAAGATCCAACCTGAATTTACTTTCATAAAGACTTTTATCTTTTTATTTAGGGTGGTCTCAAGATTTTTGAAAGATCATTTCACTTTAGTAATATGTAAGTCCAAAGGAAAAGACACACAACAAAAAATAAATAAATAAACAGAAAACTCCAAGCCTTATTTGCCCCCCCCCACCATTTCTCTATTAAGGAAATCACCGTTAGACATCTCTCGAATACCCTTTCATAAAGTTTAGCAGAAATCAAGTACACATTTAAAAAATTATTTTCTCACAAATGGCGTTATATTTCACAAAATTTTGTACCTTACTGCTACCCAGTTTGTTAGCTACTGCATATAAATCTGTACATAAAAAAGCAACCAGCAGGAGCTAGAGAGTTACATCAATGGTTCAAAGCACAGACTGATGTAAAGAGGACCCGAGTTCAATTCCCAGCACCCTCATGAGATGGCTCACAACCACCTGTAACTCCTCTGACCTCCATGGGCACCTGCCTCCCCCCGCCCCCACACACACACACTTTAGAAAGCAAATCTTTTTCTTTTAAGCTACTATGATACAAAGACATCATGGTTTAATTAATCAATATACTAGTCATAGGCATTTATGATTTCCCACCTTGTATCACTATGTTATAAATAGGTGCCTCAAAATGAATTTTTTTGGATCAAAGGGAAATCTTTGTGATTTTTGAACATTAACAAACTACCTTAAACAGAGAAATCTAGTGATCTGTAAATTCATGTACACTAATGTTCTTGACTCTACACAACCATTTTCACCAGTGTTAATTAAAGTTTAATTTCCAGCAGTCTGACTGGGAAGATATATTCCAAGGCAGTTATGAACTACATTTTTCTCTTATTTTCAGTGTGAACTGAAGCTCTTCTACTTTAAAGAGCTATATGTGACTCTAAGAATTCTCTATGAATATCCTTTATTCATTTTTCACATGGTCACTAAACTTATTCATATGAGCTCTTTACGTAAAAAAACCAAATCTTGTGTGTAATAGAAACTAAAAATATTCATGAAAACTTTGTACTAATCAAATGTGTCGATTTCCAGTACATTTTTATATAGTTCTATTTATATTGTTCTGCTTAATACTAATACAAGAGGTCCACTAAAAACCACACCCACATTAGACAGTCAAGTTTCCTTTAATAACCCTTAAAAACCTCACTACATGTCATTTACAGAAAATATCTTCATTTATAAGCATTTATTTTGACCAAACATTTCTTTCTTCCACTAGGTTCTATGCCCACAAGGATAGTATTATTATTATTATTATTATTATTATTATTATTATTATTATTATTATGTTATTTCCTGTGATTCCCCTAGTGATAGCTCAATACCAGCTCATAAAGTGTTCTCAGTGTTTGCAGGCTAGGTTACAGAAAGGGGACAAAGATAAAACAAGGGAGAGAAAGGATTCCTAAAAGTTAGTGACCTAAGCCAACAGTGGTGGCTCACGCCTTCAATCCCAGGACTTGGAGGCAGAGGCAGGTGGATCTCTGTGAGTTCCAGGCCAATTGGGTCTACAGAGTGAGTTCCAGGACAGCTAGAGAGCTACATAGAGAAGAAAGGAGGGTAGGGACAGGGAGGGGAGAGGTGGAGAGAGTGGGGGCAGGGGGAGGGAGGGAGGGAGAGAGAGAGAGAGGGAGGGAGGAGGGAGGGAGGGAGGGAGGGAGGGAGGGAGAGAGGGAGAGAGGGAGAGAGGGAGAGAGAGAGAGAAGCAAAAGGCTTGACCAAGTATGCAGAATTAACCCAAGGTTAACAGAAAATGCAACCTGTCTTCTTAAAGTATGTGTTTCCCTGTTTTTCTTTCTTTAAAAACAGATTATCCCTTTTGTTTTCAGACTCTTACAGTAAAGCTAAGAGCAACCTACAGTCCAGAAGCCACAAACTTCCATTTCTATTTTGAGATAAGACTGTAAAAGCTACAAGAAGCTAAAGACAACTAGACTCCTGAGAGACAGCTGTTAGGAGTTGTATGCACAGCCAAATGTACCTTAGTGCCTTGATGTGCGTCTAGCTTTTATAACATTAAATAGAAGAACACTAACCTAGGAATCTAATCCCTATCTTTTCTGATTTTGCTAAATTTATGTCATACTCAGAATGGAAACTGACTAGTTATTTGGTGCTCAATGTGAATTTCTTTTAACTTTTTCAAATTATAAGATGAACAGTTTCAAGAGCTTTTCTAACGGCAAACTATCTCTGAAATCTGAGAAGGAATGCCTACATTTATAAGTTTTTAAATAGTACTGGTATAGTCAATGGCACAGTCATATTCAATTTAGGAATTTTACAACAATAAATGAATTTGTTTCTTTACACTACTAGTGTGTGGAAATAAGCCATTAAAATAAGCTGAGTAAGTTACCACTCACTCAACAAAATGCTTAGGGAAATTAAAATAAGACCTTGTAACTACTAACATAATAACTGAAAGCCAAGGAAACAAACAAAAAACCCACCAAGGGCTGGAGAGATTAAAAACCACAAAAACAAGCAAGCAAACAACCTGGGTGTGGCAGCATGTTTGTAATCTCAGAGGTGAGGAGGCAGAGACAGGAGATCCCTGGGATTCACTAACCAGAAACCATGCCTGGCTAGCAAACCCCATTTTTCCAGTGAGGGCTTGGCTCCAAACCCAGAGTTCCCAAAAAAGCAACACCTAAGATTGACCTCTGGCCTCACACACAGAAACAGACAGACAGACAGATAAATGACTAAACAGCATTTGTCAAAACAGCAGGAGGACTACTAAAAAAACAGTGTACTGATATTTTAGCCCAATCTGGCAGCAATTATTGGAAACAAAATTGAAATAATCACAGAATAAAAGCATTATTTCAGTTCCATGAGTGACCATATGATGTATGTTAGCCAACCTTGACCAGTATCCTCATCTACAGAATAAAAATGTTCCAACATTTACATGTTATGGAAACAATAATTATTTTCTTCTCTTTCCCTCTGACATAACTTTCCATTAATTTTTTTTAAAAAGCACAGCTTACAAAGGTAGCTAATCATTAATCATCTAATCTGCCATCCAAAACTACATTAGAAATACATGATTCATTGCTTTTTTCATAAAGATCTTCTCATTTTGAAAAGGCTTTCTTCAACACATTTAATTTTGCATAAGCTTTCATCCACTCTCCCTGACACTCCTCCACCTTCAGGTATCACTAGATATAGTCTGCCTCTTTTTCATGGAATGTGTTTGCTAGATAGACTGTCTGCTTTCTCTCAGTTATCTCAGTGCTAACTACACATTACAAAGAATCTCAGAGCTGCTGAATGATTTCTCACCTAAGTCTCTATATAAGTAGACATGAAATAAAAATTATTGTGTAATTTGAGTGCACTCCAAAGACAGTCCATACATCCTAACTCATTAAACCAAGACCATCAATTAGCATTTTCAAACTCTAGTAATGTTATTGCTACTTATAGTATTACATGAACTCTGATAAAAGAAACTTACTAAACTCATTATTAATTATAACAGGGTTTCTGAGCCTAAAGCTTTCTTCTCTGATATTACAGTCTTTAGGTTATTGCTTTATAATTACTTAAAGAATACAAAAATTCCCTAAATCATGAAAATACCTAAGTTTAGAATTCTATCCAAATACTCCTTCACTCATTCCCACCCTAGCTTTTATAAGACAATTAGTCATTTATGAAAAGCAAAATTGGCTAGAGTGTTTTGTCACTTTACTTACAGGGCACATTAAGGACACTCGAAGACTAGTTGTAGCAATTTCACTATCAGGATCTGCAGTAAGTTTTTCTTTAACTTTAAAAAAAAGAAAATGGTAATAATAAACTTTGAAATTAATGATAACATTAGAGCAGAATTACAGAAAATATTTGAAAAGTCCCTACCCCCTTTGAATAGGTGAAAAAGGACAAGATGTTGAATCTTAATAATGGAAACACAACCACATTCCCATTATTAGATTAAGGAATTACCAACGGGCAAACGCTGCATCACATATTTAATTGAATTTTTAACATTTCTTTTAAAACGTAAGGCCACTGAGAAGGAAGAGTTACAAACAAAAATTGTTTTAGAATTTAACAAAACAGGAGAGGAATAAGAAATGGAGCACAGGCCTGAGCTTTAACGCTTTCCAGCACACATTCATTACATTTTAATTCGGCTGCATTAGTTGTTTCCAACAACTGCTCAATTTGTAGACAGAAAGATATATTCTTTATTGCCTCTAACAACTACAAACAATGTGGTAATCTGTCTGAGGTTTCTTCCACTAGGTAACATATTAATACAAGTTACATACACATGAGCATATATGTGTAAGTGTGGGGAGTGGGGGCTGGGAGTGTGTGTGTATGTAGTGTATATATAGTATATATATGGTAAATGTGTATGTATATGTTAATGATGATTAATGTGTACATATAGTGTATATATGGTATATTGCTATGTAAGAATTTCCCTTCATCAAAGTGTCTCGTATTTTAGTCTTAACAAACATACTTACTTAGTGCTCTGGAATGATCGGGATTTCTAATACCTTTCATTTTTAACCTCTGTAATAACATGGCTGATGTAAGCTGTCGTACAAGATATACAGACATGGAGTAATTCTATAAGAAAAGAAAATCAGTTTTAAGGACAAGGCAATGGTTTGTTTAGTTTTTTTTTACTTACATAAATACAGATGGAAGAAACTCTAGGCTCTAAAACAACCTCCAGTGGCAAGTCTTTAACTGGGACAGGGACAACATCAACTAAGCATTTGGGGAAGCAATGGTTTTCTCATTGTGAAATTATTTTCAATCAGTTACTTTAAAATATCTACTTGAATGTTAAACAGTGTGGACAAGTACTTTTCTGATTATATGTTCTAATTTAGCAAACGAGTAACTTGGGGGCCACCATGAGAACATTTTCCTGCCCATGACAACTAGAATCCTGTTTTTACTTATGTAACAATGTTTGATCTTATAGTTTCCTTTTTCGTTTGTTTGATGCAAACAGCAAGCAACTTTATTGTAGTTGTTTAAGGAGCTAACCCATGTTAGCTCGGGCTTTTCATCCATCCACCATGGCGCATGGCTAGAAAAGACCGCTCTTATAGTTTCGTTTGAAAACAGTTCACACTGCACAAACGATGACACTGCTCTTAATCAACACTTCAAATTTACAGTGCCAAAATTCAATTCTTTCAGAAGAGGCTGTTACAGCCTTGAGCAAATCACACCAATGAAGCCACACCAGCTTTTTTCTGAGGAAAAGAATAACAAATTAACTCTACTTCCTAAATGGGTATTTTACAAACATGACATAGAAACAAATTACAAAAACATAAACCAAGACCAGGAAGTTCCTATGTTCAATTTCATGCCTAGATATTACATAAAGGAACTGCTGTTAACTATTTACAGAGGGCCAAGGGCTAAAATACTCTATTATGCCTTTTCATTGCATACATTCACTCAATTTCAAAATGAAGAAAACATTTAATAATTGCCAAACCAAATACTTCCAAATATTTTTTGTTGTTCTTTACTTTTTTTTTTTTGGGGGGGGGGTTCGAGACAGGGTTTCTCTGTGTAGCTTTGGAGCCTATCCTGGCACTCGCTCTGGAGACCAGGCTGGCCTTCACAGAGTGAAGGTGGATCTCACAGAGATCCACCTGCCTCTGCTTCCTGAGTGCTGGGATTAAAGGCGTGTGCCACCAACGCTCAGCTTTGTTGTTCTTTTAAGCATCCAAATTCCAACAGCACTGCTTAAAGTTTAGGTTCATTGATCACCTTAATTACAAAAAAAAAAGTATTTCCATTATACAACAAAACCACGATGTTTGCAATGACTCTAACCTTTAATTTATTTAAAAATTTAAGCTATTTACATATCTATAATTATCTTTGTGGCTAAAATGAAACAAATAAAAGAATCCTGGGCCGGGTGTTGGAGGCTCATGCCTTTAATCCCAGCACTCGGAAGGCAGAGACAGGCGGATCTCTGTGAGTTCAAGGCCAGCCTGGTCTCCAGAGCGAGTGCCAGGATAGGCTCCAAAGCTACACAGAGAAACCCTGTCTCGAAAAACCAAAATAAATAAATAAATAAATAAATAATCTTACTATAAACATATAGCTCAATTTTGGCCATAAGACAGGAATAGTACATTTTATTTCCATGAAATGGGAAAGCAACTGATATCCAAATTTAAATTAAACCATTATTTGAAGAAATATAAACATACACATATTTTCACTGTAAAATGAAAACAAAATTTATGAAACATTAATCTCCACATCACCATCACAGCATAGAAAACAATTGCTTTTTGGAGGTTACAGTCAGGAAACAAAAGAATTCTGCAGTTTTAATGTTAAATGTCCCTCATAGTCTTTGAAGACTTGGTCCCCAGAAGGTGACACTGTTTTGAGGCTGTGGAACTTTAGGAAGAAAGGTTGAGACACAGAGCAAGTAGTTGCTTGCCACTGTGCTCTGTCTACCATGCTAGACTATATCAACAAGAACTATGAGTAAGCTTCCCTTCATTAAATTGATTTCTATCTGGGATTTTGTCACAGCAACAACTAAGTACTATACAAAGCTGGCATCCTAAGAAAAGAAATTAATTTCCAATGAAGGCACACTTTCATCCTACCCAGGAATAAAATTCTTACCTTTCCAATTTCAGATGCCCAAGAAATAGAAATCTGATTTGGCACAGCTGAAGACAACCTAACTAAAGATGTAATATTCAAGGGCCGTCCAGGGCGCTTCTGTTCAATCCCATTTTTAGGTGGTGGTGCATAGCCCTATAATCATACAAAGAAAAATAATTTTAAAGGCTCTGTAGGGTTTAAATGTTTTCTTCAAGATACAAACAGGATCTTGCCTAGCTGTTGTACATGTTATTTTTATCTTAGATACAAATAAAACAAAAAAGTAAAAATCCATCTCACCATTTAAATTAATGTTGACACCTTACCATAACTGGCTATGAATCTTTTTACAGAAAAGCAATCTATACAGATAACTGACATCTCAATAATTGCTCATCTAAAGGAGGCATCACTCAAAATACATATGCATGAATGGGAAGGAGTAAGAGTGAATTTTGGGAATGAACTCATTATTAAAGGGTTCATTAAAATCTTGTGAGTAGTTAAAAATGCTTTCTATTGTCTGTTCTGAATGAAAGAAACTATGATCTTCAACACCTGGTTAAGGAACTGGAAAGATGGCTCAGCAGTTAAGAGTGCTTGCTGCTCTTCTTGAGAACCCAAGTTCAATACCCACTAAACTACATTAGATAGCTCACAATTGCCTGTAACATCAGCTCCAAGTGATCAGGCTCCCTTTTTCTTGGACTCAGCTGGAATTCGCAGACAAATGCATGTGTGCACACATACCCAAATAAAACTTAAACAAAATCTTAAGAGAAAAACAAACCAAAACCAAAAAACAAACAAACAAAAAAACCCAAAGAAACAAAACCAACCCGATAAACTTTCAAGAGGGAGATTGAGCTCTGTGAGTCCCAGGTCAGCTAGGACCATGTAGTAAGCCTCTGTCTCAAAACAACAACAAAAGCACACCAAAACGAAAAGCAAACAGAAAACCCACGGCAATAATTAAAAAAAAAAATCACTATTTCAGTTAGTATTAAATTGGCTGCACTTTGCCTTAAATAAGAAACGTACTCATGTTTTATTTTTATTATATACAATTCTCAATTACCAAAAGGCTATGATTTTCAAAAGCAAAACTTCTTAGTTGCAGTAATGCCCACATACTGAAGAGCAGACAACATGCTCACTATGTATGACAGCTGATGTGCCATTTAGATCTTTCCATAAAACACCCATGGCACAACTCATTATATCATTACTTATTTTTTTTCTTTTTAATTTTACATTTTAGCTACTCCTGGTTTTATTTAATACAAAATACCAGATTTTATTTATTGGTTTTTTTTTTTGGTTTTTTGTTTGTTTGTTTTTTGAGACAGGGTTTCTTTGTTTAGCCCTGGCCAATCGGGAACTCACTTTGTAGACCAGGGTCTACAAAGATTCGCTACAAATCACTAAGATTCGCCTGCCTCAGCCTCCCAAGTGCTGGGAGTAAAGGCATGCGCCATCAAGCCCAGCTATTATTTATTTTCATACATACTCCAAGAAAATATAAACACAATGAATTGACTACCATAGTCTTATACCCTTTGTTTTTTTTTAATTTTCTTTTTGTTAAGACAGGGGTCTCTCTATTAATAGGCCTGGCTGGTCTGGAACTCAAAGATCTGCCCTCTAACCTCCTTAAGTGCTGGGATGAAAGGTGTGTACCACCATATATGGCCTACCATGTTCTCTTTTGACAGAAGAATCTTCTGAGGAACTCTTCATTCTAACACTAACACTTTTTATCCTTTATTACACAGAAAAGCTTTACAAATACATCTTAAAACTACACTTCATTCCACTAACACATCTCAGATCTCCTTGAAAGTCAATGACAACCTTAATTGCATGTGTTAATGATAATACAATCTGGGATCTCCCATTATAGGTGAAAGGTTTTCAGACAACAGTCAAGATCCATGCTTCTTTTTCGCAATGTCCTTAAAATTATCTATTGGCCCAAAAGCTGAGGGCACGTAGCTACCCAGTCAGGTCTGATGAATAGCATCAAAGCTGTACACATATAGGCATTGGCAAAATATCACAGCTCACACAGATCATCAGCAAAGGTTAAGAACCTTGTAGATGGGGGCTGGAGAAATGGCTCAGCAGTTGCCATGCTCTATCAGAGGACCCAGATTCAATTCCCAGCACCCACATGGCAGCTCACAACCATCTGTAACTCCAGTTCCAGGGGATCTGACACCAATGCACATAATATTATTTTTTAAAAGAAAGAGATCCTTTTAAGATTTCAACAATGTTGAATTACATACCTTGCAAAGGGTAAGATTCATATTGATACAAAAGCAGGGCTACAGAATATGCTCAAGTCAACCAGAACTTGAGAGCACCCTCTCCTTCACTGTCTCTTAAAGGGAGCATAGTATTATTAAGTGAGTAGCCATATGATAATTTGTCACCTACGACTATCAACAAAATTCTAATCATCAAAACCTCTTGCACAAAGCACTTGCTTTATAGCATGGGAATAGGAGTGGTGTGTGTTTATATGTTTAAGAAGGTTGTGCCCATTTAAACTGGTCCATGTGAAACATAGAGGAAAAGAGAAACTCAAAAATAGATCCTCTTACTTTAGGAGTTGGGGAGATGGCTCAGTGGGCGCATGAGGACCTAATTCAGCCCCCAGCATCCATGTAAAAAGCTGGTCTGCATAGGCCTGCAGCTCCAGCACCAGAAGGCAGACAGAGGTGGATCCCGAGAGCTGGATGACCATCCAGTCTGCCTAGGCAAAACAGCTTCCAATTCAGTTAGAGACCTGTCCCAAAGCAGTAAGGAGGAAAGTGATAGTACTTAACGAGCAACAAACACAGGAACATCAATACGACTATTTCAGTAATTATAAATGCAATCTTTTGTTTTTGTCTGTTTGGGACCTAGAAAATTATTCTGCTTTTGCTTCATATATTAGTAAGTTAACCAAATACAAACAAATCATTTGGCAGGTATGCCAAAATGATAAAAAAAAAAAAAGTTTGTGCCCTAGCTAAATATCAACTCTAGTTGGAATTTGAGTCACAAGGCATTTCAACAGTGTGGGAGGGAAAAGAGCAGAGAAAACAAAAGTAAATGTATTATAGAGTGTTAAAAGCAACATAGGGCATTTGCTTTGCATGAACAAGGCTGTGGGTTCAACCAACAGTATGGCCTCACTCTCTCAGTGTGCTCAGCTTTTATTTCTTTAATCTATTCTAAAGAGGGGTGGGTGGGTGGGTGTTGTATACCTGCAGAAGCAAGAAGAACCTGAGTTGAGCCAAGTACTGAAATCTGGAACTACAGTTACATGCCACTGTGAGTTGCCCTATGTGAATGCTGAACACTAAACTCAGGTCTTCTGTCACATCATCAAATACTCTTAAACACTGGGTTTGAATTTTTAGATACCAGTATTTCATAGGGAATGTTGTGTCTTTTCTATGGTACCACATCATGAAGCAAATGAAAGCTACTTGTCCCATTTTCCCTGATTCATGACATCAATCCAAGGACTTCACTCTTTACAATAAGATTTCCCATCAAGGGAGAAATCTCACCCCTAAGTTGCTTTTATCAGGGTGTTTTATAACAGCAACAAGAAAAGAAACTAAGACTGTTGGTGAGTTTCAGGTTCAGCAAGATACTATCTCAAAGAATTAAGAGGGAGAATAAGGGAAGACATCCCAATGTCAACTTTTGGCACATGTACACTCACACACAAACTTAAAAATTAAAACATGTAGCCAGTTCAGTAGATAAAACACTTGCTGAACAAATATAAAGACCAGAGTTCTGGTCCCAGAACACAGGGGAAAACCAGGATGGCATGCCAGCCTCCTATAATCCCAACAATAGAGGACAGACAAGATTCCCAGAGCAAACTGGATAGCTAGACTAGCTAGGAAATGGTGAACTCTGGGTTCAGTTAGATAGCCTGCTTCCAAACATAAAGTGGAGAATGATCAAAATACCACCCAATATTAATGTCAGGCCTCTACATGCATGCACAAACATCAGCCTGAACACATGCCAACATGTGAATACAAAATACTATATACATGCACACGACATATACATTTAAAAATGAAATAATCTTAAAGTGTGCAAGATAAAGCTGCTTTTATCACTTACTTGATTATGTGGGAGTCCAAGCACACACTACTGTCAAAGCAATTAATATTTCCTATTCCATTTACTTTGTAAATGCAATATAGTAGCCATCTGCAATGGGTCCACAATGACTGTATATTATAATAGATTCACACATGTAAGGTCTTATGCTAGGTCAAAGACAAGTTATATTCAGATTTACCATTGGAAATTTCATAATCCAATTAAGATTATCCCTGCAGGATCTGTTTTCAGCAAATTGAGATCACAGGCAAGATGAGTCAAATCTTTTGTGGCCTATTAATGGTCTTTACAATTGGATTAAGGTCCCGCATCTATATACAGAGCTCAATTCAACCCCTAAAGATCCACTGTATCTTTCTTGAGACTGTAGTATACTTTTATGATTGTCATGAACCTCAGAATCCTGCTAAGTGCAAATACAGACACTATGTTTCATTATCCTAGTGACTAGTAATTGGGGACCAATAGGTACTTTGAAGTTTTCTGTCAACTGCATGGAGCTTATGTCATCTGTTCTCTACAGTTTCCCAAGCATGGTGGCACAGCTCTAATCCTGGAGCTCAGGAAACAGGAGGTGGATGGTAACTAGGACAACCTGGTCCACATAACAAGTATCAGGCCAACCAGATCTCAAAATAAGGAGGAAAAGATTTTCATGAAGTTTGTGGACTTGATGCAGAACACCAAGCGCCTTGCTGCTTCTGTCTCTGAAATATGTCTTAGTCTTTTCTCCCAATAATCATACTCTTCCTCTTCACAAGCACCCTAGCTCAAGGGTGAATGCCAGAGAACCCCTATCTTCACAGACAGTCTAATTAATGTAGGGAGTTAGGGGTCTTTGGAGCTTTAGGGCAGACACTAGTACTCAAATATCTCATTCTCATTGTTGCCAAATGTCTGGAAGAGTAACAGAGACCTATCATAATGAAGTTACAGACCTCATCCATTAAAATAATGGTACTGACTGGGCCATTTAAAGTTTTGTGAAACTTAGAGATACACTGTATAGGTATCATAGTTACTATAAAAATGTTAACAAGTTTAGGAGGATCTGATACACCGCAAACTCCATCAATGGCACAGTCATATCACACAGGATAGGTTTAAAGTGAGTCTGTAAACACATAAAAAGAGCCTCCACAGTTTTATCTTTCTCCTAGGATAGTAAAAGAGGTAAACAACAAGAGTCTAATGAATCTTAGCACACACTAAGCAGTAAAAAATAAACGTGAGGGGGAAAATATCACATAAAGTATGCATAGAATTACCCTATGATTTGTGATTTTGCCAGACTACCTTTGTCAAACATCCAACCACCCAATTTGGCATTCTTCAGCTCAAAGTAGAGGTGCTTCCTCTCCGGTTCAGATGTTTGTGCAATACACTCAGAAAAAGACAGCTCTTGTGACTCTTACTGCAGAAGGTTAGAAATCTGAGAGGCAAAATGTCCTATTGGGCTTTTCAGTCTCATAATGTAGCCCAGACTAGCACTGAACCTTAGATCTTCTGCCTCAGCCTTCCACATGTCAGGATTCCAGGTGTGTTCCCATGCTCCACTCACATGGCTTCTGAACTTGAACATGTACAGATCATCCAAGGTAAGCAATCCTCCTGATCATATGAACCCATACCCTTTTGTTCTCAAAGGACTATTTCAGACTTCACAGTCTCTCAAGCATCTTTTAGAAAAAGTCAGTGAGTGGTACAGCAGTGCTTAAGCTCTATAAAATTTATTGGGCATGCCAGTAAATGAATTCATCAGGTAAAGGAGCTTGCCATATAAGACTGGTCATCAGAGTTCAATCCCTAGGACCCATAAAAATGGAGAGAACTCAGTCCTCAAAACTGTCATCTGACTTTCATGTGTTCACCATGGCACTCCTATGCATCCGTGTGTGTGTGTGTGTGTGTGTGTGTGTGTGTGTGTGTGTGTGTGTGTATATGTGTGTGTATATGTGTGTGTGTGTGTGTGTGCGCGCGCGCGCGCGCGCGCGCGCGTGCACTCTCGTAAATAAAATTTCAAGGGACAAGTAATTTTTCAGGTTTCTAAGCCCCATAGCTTATTAATTAATAAAACAAATGACATTCCTAGCAACTACAGAATTTCTTGGTGAAAGGGGGTAGCCTGTATCGTGAACAGTTATAAGCACTTGGTTCTTGGAGAAACTAGATTCCTGAACTGCACTATGTGACTTGTTCAGCTGCTCAAAGGTATTGCTCACATAATCATTCAAAGTCAAGTCTCAAGCCTAGCAAGACTGCCAAATAGCTTCCCTGTCTCTAACAGCTGCTTTTGCTGAAAGGGCAACATGGAATATCAGTGGAGTCACACAGCACTACAATCACACAAATATACACCTCTATTTGTAGTACTCAATACAGGCTTCTCCCCTGCTCCTGAATAACAATATTGTTAGCTTTCTACACAACCATACCAATTTAGTGATGTATTACAGGCCACAGTAGTAACTAAAATACAGTACAGTTCAACAACTGAAATGCTATTTTAAGACATAAGGATTTGAAGATTCCAGTAATCTCAAGCCAGAAATCAGCTATATATGTTTACACTGTATATATTCCAGAAGTTGCTTCACTGTTAGACAACAAGCTGGGACCCCAAGTACGTGCATCATCAAGGACAAGCTTACAATCCTGGATTTGGTTGCTATTTCTGCTCTCCTTGATAGAATCTACAGGCTAAACCCAGCTAATTCAGAAATATATCATGTTTTGTAAGCTCAAGTGCCCAAGTTCAGCTGTTAGATATGATCCAAGAGCCAATCAAAACTTCCTTGAATTCTAGAATATAAAGTTTCAGGCTCATCCTTTGTATCTTCCTTAGGCCCCAAATCAGCCATTTATTTATCCAAGGAGTTACATGCACCTCCCTAGAGATGGCTAGAATTATCATTCAGTACCAAGTTGTCACTATTTATACTAAACCTACACAAAAATCTCGTGAACAGATAGCAACTTACAGGCAAAGGAAAGAGTTTCCCATTTACTTTTATACACAAACTATTGGGATAGTTATCTTCTTGAGGACAACTGGTCTCTGCCAAGCAAAGTCTGTATTTAAAAAAAAGAAAAAGAAAAATACAAAGAATTGTTAGGGTTCCAAACCATGCTTACATATTTTAAAACTCCAATGGATAGAACTTAAAAAATTATCAAACTCACCGAAGCTGAACTTGGACTGTATAATCTCTCCTGCCACCTGGCAAAAAATCCCTATTGGCAAGGGGGGAAAAAAGGTTACAAACATACAATAAGAATTCACATAACAGCGGCTGAGGACATGACTCAGTAGATAATGGTTCAGATCCCAAGCACTCATGTTAAAGGTGGGGTGCTGTTTTTACAGTGAGCAACTAAACCCTGCCACCCTGCAGGGGGAAGGATTTACAGACAGGAAATCCATGATTGCATGCCCAGCCAGACTAACTAGAATAACAAGTTCCAGGCTCACAGAGAGACCCTGGCTCAATGAACTAGATAGAAACAACAGAGGAAGGTAACTTCTGGCCACCACTCAAGATTGCCATCATTGAGTTCACAGGTGTGCACACACACAATTTTTTAAATGTAAAATGACACTAACCAAACAGTGCAATAATTATAACCTCTACTTACTACAGTTCTAGTCATTATTCATATCAGTTTTGAGGTATATTTTTCAGTTTGAAGAAACTTTGGTGATACAATATTTGCTTTAACACATAACAAATTTAGTTAACATGGGGTTCTGAAGTTTACTAATCTACATGCTTAGTTGTCCTTCACTTTGACTGAACATTCTAACCACTTGGAAACTTCTTTAATATAAAGTTTCATTCATCAGATAATTCTTATTGGTTTGAGTATAGTCCCACAGTTTTTAGAGATACATAGGTGATTCAAACAAAGCAGTAAAACTAATACCTACAGGTCCAACACAATAATAAGGGTAATTTCATAACCATGTATCAAACTATAGACACAGAATCGTTTATTATTTCTGTATTATTATCAGAATGGAGTCTACACTTTACACTTAAGAACTGTTATATTTTAGGAGATGATTAAATATGCAGAATATCAGGTCTTGTCCCAGACCTAAAATTAAGAACCTGTATTTTAACAAGATCTCCAGGGATTGGAGGGAGGACTCAGTGGTTAACAGTATAAACTGCTCTTCCAATGGACTCAACTCAATTCCTAGCACCTTTATCAGATGGCTCACAACCACCTAAAGATCCAACTCCAGAGAATCCAACTCCCCTGGCCTCCACTGGCACCTGCACACACACCTGCACACAATTAAGAAAAAAAACAAAATAAAACAAGACCTCCAGGTGACATGTACGCACATTACAATTCAAGAAGTTTCCTTGATGAGTGTCTTAGGGTTACTGTTGCTGAGATGAAACAGCACGACCAAAAGGGAAAGAAGGGGTTTATTTGGTTTAATGGCATCATAGTCCATTGAGAGAAGTCAAGGCAGAAACCAAACTGGGCAGGAACCCGAAGGCAGGAGCTGATGCATAGTCCAGGCAAGCATGTCATTAATTAGGAAAATGCCTTACAATATTACCCACAGCCCAATCTCATGGAGGCATTTTCTCAATTAAGATTCCCTCCTCTCGGGTTGGAGAGATGGCTCAGAAGTTAAGAGCACCGACTGCTCTTCCAGAGGTCCTGAGTTCAATTCCCAGCAACCACATGGTGGCTCACAACAATCTGTAGTGAGATCTGGTGCCCTCTTCTGGTGTGCAGATATACATGGAAGCAGAATGTTGTATACATTAAACAACAACAACAAAAAAAAAATCCCTCCTCTCTCAGATGATTCTATCTTGTGTCAAGCTGACAAAAAAAAAAAAAAAAAACTAGCCAGTACACATGGTGGGTGGTGTGTGCCTGTACCCCAACACAGAGGTATGAAGACCAGGAACATAAGGTTATCCTTAGCTAACCTATATGACACCCTGTCTCAAAAGAACACTTTTTAAATTCAATATATAAAATCTGATAAAAATGCAGTATCACTCTTAACCATTATTCTAAGCACTGGACTGTAGCGGGAAAACGTTACAGAGTCGTCCTACCTTAAGAAGCACTCTAGCCTTCACCCTGTGCACTATTTCTTTATTGTGTAGCTCCCTGGAAGGGACAGCAGTAACTAACTTAACTCTCCAGTCCCAAATTTTCTGACCTTTGGCAAATTAGTCAACTTTCTGTGTTCAGTTTCTTTATGTGTTAAAGAGAGAAAATGAATATATCTACTTCATCAAGTTACTGTGATGATTAAACACAGTAACTCAAATGCCTGGGTTTAAGATGTGCACAAGTATAAGCAGCTAGCGTTTCTGTCCCTGCTGCTTCCCTTTCTTCCAGTAACCTACATCCTTCTCAAGCATTTCTTCAAAATAGCCCAATATCCTAAATATTACTGACCCCTTCTAAGCAATTCTTCATTAAATTGTTTAAATATTCCATTTATTCGAGTCAAGCAATTCAGTATGGTTCCTGGAGCTTCAAAGATAAATGAAATATAGTATTTTCCTTAAGGATTTATGCTAGTAGTAGATACAACCAAAACAAAATGTGACAATTCCTACAGGAAAAAAAAAAGGGGGGGGGTTCCTAATTTGTTTTCAAAGTTGAAGTTACTTGCCACAATCAAATTAGAACACAGGAGAGTACAATAGTAATTCTCTTTCTGTTTAGTGCTTCCATGAGTACGAGTTTTCTCAACTAGAGACAGATTAGAACTTTGCTAGGCTGAGGAGCATAACTTGAAAGAGAAATGCCAAGAGGTGAGCCCAGAAAGGCAGAAAGTGCACAGCTGCTAAAGAAGACTGAGAGGAGACAAGAAGCAAAACTCCAGAAAAGAGAAGGAGGATGTAAACAGCAGGCAACAGGAGCTGCCAGACAACAATGTCTGAATTCAACAAAAAGTCCTATGGCACAGGCTTTTAAGCACCAAAGGTAGAAAACAAAGCAAAAACAGATTTTAAGATTACATGGTCACTGGGGGCTAGAGAGCTAAGGTAGCTCACAACAATTTACAACTCTGGGCACATACAGGCATACACACACACATTACTCAGTAAAGCTTTCTAAGGCACCAAGATTAACAGTGATCTCCTGTCTCCTCACAGCGACTCATCAGCCATGACTAAATGAGTTATTTTTTAATGTAACAATTTACAGTGCCAATGCATATTTTATTTAAATAATTTGGCTCATTAACAAGATTGTAATCCACCTTTAATACCACCATTTATGAGGCAGGGGCAGGTAGATTTCTGTGAGTTCAAGGTCAGCCTGATCTAGAGTATGTTATAGGACAGCCAGGGTTACATGAAGAAAACCCTAACTCAAAAAACAAAACAAACAACAACAACAAAATAAGACTGCAACCAGTTGTGTAAAGTGATGTCATTTCATTTCTCACATTGTACCTAGCAATCACTTAGTGCTGACCGTAAGCAAAGATTTATCACTAAGTAACAGATTAATGATACATTTTTATATAAATTATAATTTACTTCTTTCTTTTTGACTTAGTAATTTCTCAAGACTGTTACAAACCAGTTTATTTATGAAAACATTACCCTGTATAAGATTTTTTTTTTTAAGATATGTAATTTTGGGCAATGGTGGCACACACCTTTAATCCCAGCACTTGGGAGGCAGATGCAGACGGATCTTTGCTAGTTTCAGGCCATCCTGGTCTACAAAGCGAGTTCTAGGACACCCAAGACTGTTACACAGAGAAACCCTGTCTTGGAAAAAAAAAAAAAAAGGCAAACAAACAAAAAATTCATGATATATAATCTGGCTATACTCACTTAGAAGCTTGACAATGCACACTTCCATAATAAATATTGAAATGTCTGTAAATACATATAATATGCTAAGTACAGAATTTCCCAAAGTTACTTACTACAATATCCTTTCTGCCTTAACATCTCACAGAAACATCCTTTAAGGAAGAGGTGAAAAAAGAAGAGCTGTCATTTGATTTCAAATCCTCCCTCTGCTTTTCACTATAGTCCCGGGACATAATGTAACCTGTAAGAAAGCAGCTTTAAGGGCTGCTAGGGTTGCTCAGCAGAGCAGCACTTGCTTAGTCATGTCTGACGTTCCCTAGTGCCACAAAGGAAATAAAAAGAGTATGAGTAATATATTAACAGCAAAAAATGATGTCTGCCTATCTTTATCCCACTTTTAGAAAAGATTATTTAATAATTCTATGAGTGTTTTGCCTGCACTTACGTAGTATGCTGTTTGTGTGCATGTCTGGAACCAACAGAGGCTAGAAGAGGGCACCAGAACCCTGGAACTGGAATTACAGCCAGCTGTGAACCTGGTGAGAGCTAGGAACCAATCCTGGGTTCTCTGCAAGTACAGCAAGTGCTCTGAACCACTGAGACATCTCTCCAGCACCTGTAAAATGAGTCCCTCTTTAACCGGAAGTGATCATACTGCAGACTTTCCCTCTTCCCTTTTCACCTCTTAAATATGTTTTACAGAGTAATAAAATGACCTGAGTTTCTTCTTTACACCTAAGTTAAATGCCACTGGACCTCCTCTTCTCCATCCCAAAATGACAACTGTTTGGGGTATCTATTATTTAGTTCAGTTTTACCTTGAACTGTTCTGGGTTTTGTGGTTTTGTTTGTGATCTTAGTTAGGTTATCTATTGTATTGATAAACATCATGACCATAACAATCTGGGGAGGAAAGGGTTTATTTCAGCTTACAACTCTTAGGTAACAACAGTCAACTGCTGAGGAAGTCAGGGCATGAACTCATCAGGGCAAGAACCTGGAGATAGGAGGCGATGCAGAGGCCAGAGAGATACTGTTTACTTGCTTATTCAGCTTGCTTTCTTATAGATCCCAGAACACCATCCAGAGAACTGGCTGTTCTGAATCAGTCAACAAACAAGATAATGCACTGCAGATGTGGAGGTTTGAGTGAGAACAGTCCCACAGGCTCCAGTTTGAATTCTTGGTCACGAGTTAGAAGAACTATTTGGGAAGGATTAGGAGGTGTGGTGCTGTCAGAGTAGGTGTGGCCTGTTGGGGGAGGTGTGTCTCTAGGGGTAGTCTTAGAGGCTTCAAAAGCCCAGGCCAGGCCCAAAGTCTGTTTCTCCCTCTCTTCCACCCCCACTCTCTCTGCCTATAAATCAGGCTATCAGTTTCTGCTCCAATGACTGCCTACTTCCCACCATGATGATCATTGACTAACCCTTTGAAACTATAAACAAGCTCCCAACTAAATGCTTCCTTTTATGAGCTACCTTGGTTATGGTGTTTCATCACAGAAACAGAACACTAAGACAGCAGGCTTGCCCTTAGGCCAATCTAGTGGGGGCATTTGGTAAATTTAAGTTCCCTTATCCAAAATGACTCTAGTCTGTGTCAAGTTGACATAAAGATAGCCAGTACTTTTCTTTTAAAGATAAGGTGTCAGTATGTAGACCAGGTTGGCCTTCAACTCACAGAGATCTGTGTCTTAAGTGCTGGGATTAAAAACAAATGCCACCATGCCCAAGCCCAGCTTTTGTTCTCACCCCAGAGTCATTAATGTTATTCACATTTAGTCTCAGAAATGTTTGTTCATAGCTGCTTTATCTTTGGGCTACTATCAAATCCATTTTTACTTTGAATCTCAGAGAGCTTAAGTTGGCCTTGAATTTCTGATCCTCCTGCCTCTACCTCTGGAGCAGGAGGATCACAGGCATGCCACCACACCCAATTTTCACACTTTCTTTTATTATGTTGCCCTATTTGAAATAAAATTTTCCTTTGAAATATTGATGGTGACAGGAACCCTTGCCCAGCACACAGAAAGAGGGCTAGGGTTTGATTCCAAGTATCAGAAAAACAAACAAATGTATTGGCAAATGTTACTAAAAAATAATTCAAAGATGCTTGATGTTTAATTCAAAGGTTGTAACTTTTTCTAATATATAGTGTTTGCTACTTAACTAAACTTATTCCAATTGGGCCTGGCAGCAGGGATCAGTGGCAAAGGAACTTGATACTAAGCCTGATCTGAGTTTAATCCCTGAAGTCACATAACAGAAGAGAACTAATTGAATTCCTGATATTCTCTGACATCACACTTGCACCATGGCAGCATTTCTCTCCTCTCTCTCCTCTCTCTCTCCTCTCTCTCTCCTCTCTTGAGAGTGCGCGCGCGCGCGCGCGCGCGTGCGCGCGCGACACACACACACACACACACACACACACACACACACACACACACACACACGAAAAAAATGTGTAAAAAACAAAAACAAAAAATAGTTGAACTTTAAAAGATTGAACTGTGAGCCCCCAAAGTTTATACATGGAAGCCTTAACCCACAATGCGATTGTATTTGTAACTGCCTTTACAGATGCAATTAAAGTTCTTAAAGGAATCCCTAAGCTAAAAGACACGGTGTCATGTTTCATAGAGGGATGCATTGCAACACAAAAGTCATGTGTGACATAAGGCCTAAGGAAAAGCTTCTGAAGTACCAAAATCTCAATACCTCAATCTTTGATAGAACTCTCCAGAATTTTGAGAATAAGTTTCTCTTTAAGTCAACCAGTCTATCATATGTTGTTATAACTCAAGATGAAACACACATAACCCTTAAGGAAAAATATATATGAAATGTTCCTCTTACCTTGATATGCATATCTCTCTAACTTGCTGGGGTGTCAAAGCAAAAATAAAAAACTTCTCTTGAAACCGTTGAATACTGCTTTGAACTGAGAAGGCAAAAAAAAAAAAAAAAAAAAAAAAAAAAAAAAATTCAGTACAAATAAACACCTGCAATAACCAGAACCTTTTGAGAAAGTATTTGCTAAACCTAGAAATATACACACTCTAAACTCCAGTGTTTCGTGAGACTGCATTCATACTCAATTCTGAGTAGTTAGCCAAGTGACTCTATTTTAAATACTTAAATCATTCAATATTCTAAAACATTGACTATATTGTGATGTCAGAATACAATGAAACCACTCAGGATGACATTTCACTCTGGATTATCTCATGTCAGAAACATTCACTTGCAGTAATGCAATCCAAAAAACAGATGTTTTTAGAATATTTGTTGTTTCTTTATTTCAGCACTTTTATTTCAGAGCATACAAAAGAAAATCCAAATTTTCAGAACTTTACATAAATCTGGTAAATAGTAACGATTACTTTTAAAAGACTACCTAGTTAAAAATGATTAGCTGGTAAAGTCATCCTGTCCAACTACAATTATTAAAAGCTGAAGTGTACTGATAATGTCACGAAGCACTGTAACACATTAATACTGATGAATTATTTAATGATGTTCTAATATTCATTATAGGCATGGTGGCACAGGCCTGTAATCTTATCACTCACGAGGCTGAGGCAAGGGGATCATGAGTTCAGAACCACCCTGGGCTACATAAGGAGTTCAATGCTACAGAGGCCCTGTCTCAAAAAGTAACAGAGCCCACTGACACAGAGAGAGAAAGAATAAACCATAAAATACTGCAACATCACCCAAGACCAAGCAAAAGTAACTTCTGTATGTTATTGCTATAATTATCCCAGATCATGAACAAGATAATAACTAAATGTCTAATGTCAAAAAGCCCTCTTTGTCAGTCACACCAAACAAAGAAAAATATTAACTCTTTGAGTAAAAAGTATGGTCAACTTTATTGCAGAATTATGACTCATAGAAATAAAACCCTAATTCATATTGTCTCAGACTATGTCTAAAATGAGGAGAGGGGCTATTTAAGATGAACTACACATTACATGATAATTATAGACATCAAACAAAGTCTGCGCACTGCCATAGCTCCTACTTGCTCTTCATTCCTTCCTCCTTGTATGGTTTCCACTTGTCTCTACTAATAGTTAAGTTCACCCATGACTATGAGATATTATACAATAACCCACATTTTAAGATTATAAATGACACGAAGTGGTTAGGGGCTATAGCTCAGCACTAGAATCACTGTCTAAGATGCACAAGACCCTAAACCTAATCACAGCACAAACCACGCAAACAAGTGAACACATACAGTTTTTAATCTTAATTAATAGCAGGAGCACTGGGTTTCTCTAGCCAAGTACAGTATGCCCAAAAAAGAAGCCACACACAACACACACACACACACACACACACACACACACACACACACACACACACACACACACACACACACACACACTCCAAATACCTTTTCTCTCAGTTAATATGGGAACACTTTTCTTGACTTTTTATAAGCCAAATGTGAAACACATGTGAAAGCCTTCTGAAAACAGAAAATATACAGGCATATATCTGGAGGGAGGAGAGGGGACTGGAAAGATGGTTCACCAGCTAGGGGTGCTAGATGTTCTTACAGAGAACCAAAGTTAAACTTTGAACACACAGATCCTGTGGCTAGCATCTCCCCGTAAATCCAGCTCCAGAAGGCCCAACATCTACTTTGGATTTTGAAGATAAATACACACATGTACCAAAAAAAAAATTAAAATTTGGGCCAGGCATGATGGCACACACCTTGATACTAGCACTCAGAAGGCAGAAGCAAACAGATCTCTGTGACTTCAAGGCCAGCCTGTAATACATGGCAATTACCAAGTTAGCCAGGGCTACATAGTGAGATTGTCTCAAAATAAGTAGAATAAATGAAATATTTCAAGGAAAAAGAGCTCTAGTCTAATACATGCATTTTGCCACCTATTTGATAATAATGACTCTGGTTTAGTAAAACATTTAGGTAAAAAGTTAGCATTTTAACATACCTTGTTAAATACTGCAAATAAAATATGAAGTCTGTTAAGCCATCCCCTTCATTCCCTGAAGTATTATATTAACATCCTGTAATAGGCTTTTACTTTGGTCACTGTTGCTCTCTAAAAGTTGTACTCAGGTTGGGAGTGGTTTATAATGAGATGTAACAATTAGTCTCAATGGGAGCTGGAAAGATGGCTAACTGGTTAAGAACACAAGCCACTCTTCCAAAGAACTGGGGTTAAAATTCCAGCTCTTCCAAAGAACTAGGGTTAAATTCCCTGCACCTACACAGAGTTTCAACCATCTGTAACTACAATTCCAGGAGATCCTATGGTCTCTTCTGGCCACCATGAGCAACAGGCATGCATGTGGTACACAGACATATAAAGACAATTATATGCATTAAACTTTTTTAATTTTAAAGTTTGGCAGGTAGATTTTTAGCTCAGTTTAACTAATCTCATAATTAATAAAGTTAATAATGAGTAAGATAATTTATTATGCTGCATCATCTAAGACTGTGCTTGGTTTCCATCCCCCATCAATCAATGCACTATCATCTAAGAATAGTCTTCTTTTATTCCTTATTACATTGTATCTCTTAATCAAAAGTAAATGGGTGCTAGAAAGAAGTGGGAAGGTCCTCCTAAAATTCAACATTAAAAACCAATGTAACCCAATTCAAACAAGTCAAAAGATTTGAAAAGACATCTCTCCAAACAATATGCATAATGACTAATAATCACATTAAAAGTTCTCAGTTTCTCTCATAATTAGAGAAATACAAGTGTAAACTCCAATTCAGTACTACTTTATACCCACTGGGTTGGCTACAATACAAAATAAAGCATTTCCCTCCAAAACCAAAACATTTTGGCAAGGATGTGGAGAAATTTTCATGCAAATGTCTGAGTTCATGGCATTTTAAGATAGTGCAGCTGTTATATGGTAGTTGCTTAAAAATTAAAAACAATTACCATGTGATCCAACAATTCTACATTGGATAGAGATATTTATAGTCATGTTTTCAGAAGTATTATTCACAATAGCTAAAATGTAAAAGCAACCCAGTGTCTACAGGGAGACAAGTGGATAAGCAAAAGTCAGTATTATACAAGTGTTTTTGACCCACTGAGGCATATTGCTTTCCCTATAATATTAATTTTCAAAACAAAAAGTTTAAACAAGCAAGTTTTCATATAAAAAATCTCAAAGATAATGTAGTTTTTACGGTGGATGAACATCATTATATTACATATATCTGTATGTGTACCACACA
This sequence comes from Cricetulus griseus, assembly GCF_003668045.3. Taxonomy (NCBI): domain Eukaryota; kingdom Metazoa; phylum Chordata; class Mammalia; order Rodentia; family Cricetidae; genus Cricetulus; species Cricetulus griseus. The sequence continues at coordinate 162,854,961 of NC_048595.1, forward strand.
CAATCAGAAAACAACTTGTACAAGTCAGACCTCTTCTACCGTGTGGGTTGTAGGCATCTAGGCTCAGGTTATACGACTCCACAGCAGACAACTTTTACTCACTGAGCCACCTGACTGTCCGCAATGCCCCCTATGTTTTAATAGCATTAATAATGCCCAGAAGTTCAATGAGTTTCTTGCTCTTCTTGAAGAATTTAAACTACTAAAACATAAATAAATGAAACAAAGAGTAAAAGAGACCAAGTAGCCATCTTGGCCTGTCAGCAATCAGGCCATCATAAGCCCATTAACCAGCCCTGTCTCACAATTTCATCCTGAGTCACCAAAGATATACTGTGCCACCCACATACACAATAATAGAAATGGTAAAAAATCATAAAGTTTATCAAACACTCTTTCCCACCTTAGAAAAAAATGTATAAGGTTTATTTTTTAAGATTAATTCTTTTAAGTGTGTGTATATGCTTGTATGTGGGTACAAGGGTGGGCAGATTCCTGAAGCTGTAGTACAGCTACTGTGAGCCACCATGATACAGGCGCTGGAAACTGACCTGGAACTTCTGCAAGAGTAGTACTTACTGTTACCCCAAGAGGTTTATTTGTTAGGAAAGAAGCTTAACAGTACATTAAACAAAAACTAGGACTCTGTGTCTAATGTGATAGAGACATTAAGGTCTTAAGTCTATTCCCTTCATTCAATAGCAATTTGAGTCCTTAAGACATAAAAAGGCAAAAAACAAAACAAACAAAAAAAGAGTTAAGATAAGCTCTATATTGGATTTTCATACCCATCTCTATCCCTCTGCTACACATATACAACTCTTAAAGGTTAGAAGAGCTGGGTAGTGGTAGAGCACACCTTTAATCCCAGCATTCAGGAGGTAGAGGCAGGCAGATCTCTGAGTTCAAGGCCAGCCTGATCTAAAGTGAATTCCAGGACAGGATCCAAAGCTACACAGAGAAAACCTAAACCCTGTCTTGAAAAAACAAACCAAAAACAAAAAAAGACACTCAAATGATATAACATATTACATTAAATTTCAGTTATGAGTACCACAATTTTTCACTCATACATTTAAATATTTAGCAGTAAGACCTCCATTTTTTAGTTTTAGTTTGTTCAGTTTTGTTATCTCCCTTTGCTTTTGAGACAATATCTTGCTATGTAATCCTGTACTGCCCAGGTACTATGTAGCCCAGGCTAGCCCCATTCTCAGCAACCCTCTTGCCTCAATTTCCCAAGTACTGGGTCTATAGGAATAGCCATCATGCCTAACTTGTTTTGACTTTTAACATTTATGTGTGTACCCACATGCGCGTGCGCGCACACATGTCCCTGAGATTTTCTGTCTCCAATTCCACCTCCCTGTAGGGACAACAAGTTACAGAAGTATGTGTCACCAAGTCTGGGTCTACATGGGTTCCGGTTATTCAGACTCAGGTCCTCAAGCTTGCTGCTTTTGACAATAAAGCATCTCCCTAGCCCGCTTGGTGTTTGTTTTTTGTGTTTTGTTTGTTTGTTTTGGTGGGGGGGTTGTTTTGCTTTTGAGAGATAGACTCACTATGTTAATCCAGACTGGACTCAAAATTACTAGAAATCCAGGCTGGACTCCCTATGATAACCTTGCTTAAGTCCAAAGATCTCTTGGGTTACTGCATACCATCATAGCTGGCTATTAGTTCTTTTTTTTAAGATTTTATTTATTTCTTATGTATACAACTTTCTGCTTCCATGTATATCTGTACAACAGAAGAGGGCACCAGATCTCATAACGGATGGTTGTGAGCCACCATGTGGTTGCTGGGAATTGAACTCAGGACCTCTGGAAGAGCAGTCAGTGCTCTTAACCTCTGAGCCATCTCTCCAGCCCCTGGCTATTAGTTCTTATGAATACTTTTAGCATTTATTTATCTGTGTGAGGATGCATGCTGTGGTACATGTATGCAGGATCAGAGACCTTGTTCCAGGAATAGGTTCTGTCCTCTCACCCTGTGGGTCTTCGTAATTGAGTTCAGGTTGTCAGATTTGGCACCAACTGTCTTTACCCTCTGAGCCATCTTGCCAAACTTGGCTATCAATTTTAAGGTATTAAGAGCAAATCACTAATAAATATTTTGTAAGCTGTTTTATTCTCTTCTAAAAAATTTTAATTAAAAATTAATTTTTCTTAATACTTACCTAAACTTGTAGGCTTGATGAGAACATCAAGGACGTCATAAAAGGGCAGGTTTTTTAATTGCACATCAGGATGGACAGGAGGAATGGGAGGAGATGGCTGCTGCATCTCAAATGTGGGCTTACTGTCCTGAAGCAGCACAGAACCAACAGGAGATGATGGTGAATGAGGTGTAATTGAAGAAGAAGGCAACGAGTGGATTCCAGCCACAGCCAAGTCAGGTTCTACTGGTGAAGAACTACCATCCAAACTGAAAACCGATGATTTAATTGTGGATAAATCAGAAAGTCCTTCAAGTGTCCGTGGGTATCGGCGTCGATATAATTCTCGAATTTTAATCTGAACCGCAGGGCTGCAGCCACTCTTCAATAAATGCAACGCCCTCATCAGGAGGTCATGCTTACGACCACTTTTATTCCGTCCAGCAAAGCCTAGTAACACTTGTAATTCAGAAACCCTAAAACTAGAAACCATATTCTAAAAGGGGAAAGAAAAAAAGAACAAATCATCATCAAGCATATATAAAAATTACTACCTAAATTATAGTATAAAGTCATATTTTTTCCTGATATTAATCAATATTTACATATACCATACCACCTGGAACATTAGTATTCAAAAAGCTATCTTCTCTTGAAACATCCATTTGAGTTATGTTGTTAAATCAGATTTTGCTTTCCTCTTCATTTTGAAAACCCAGTCTTGGTTCATATTAACCACCTAATTGTCAGATTATGCTCTAATATAAATCGCTATTTGCTTCTTCATTATGAGCTCTTTACCCAATGAATATGTTCTTTTTCAAAACTAAGACCTCCTAATATAAAGCTCAACATTGTGATGATAACAGAATATAAGCAGGAAGAAACAGGAAATCGCTCTCGTATGCTGAAACGCTAAGGAGGTAAAGTATGGCGGTGGCTGGTTCCTTCTTCTCTTTGATCTGTCTGCATTTTCCTGTATTTCTGACTCTGGGTTTCTATTAGACTGATTAAGAACTCCACTTACACAGTATTTGTTACAAAATTGTCACTAATTAAACAAACAAGTTGATTTTTTATGCCACATGTTTAACTTCTAGCACTGCTTAGCAGAATTACAAAATCCAGTTGTAACTGGTATCCAAAGCCAATGTATTTTTAACCCATACTCAAACATTAAGGAACAGACAAAAATAAAATTTTTTTGTTTTGTTTTGTTTTTCTAGACAGGGTTTCTCTGTGTAGCTTTGGAGCCTATCCTGGCACTCGCTCTGGAGACCAGGCTGGCCTCGAATTCACAGAGATCCACCTGCCTCTGCCTCCAGAGTGCTGGGATTAAAGGCGTGTGCCACCAACTTTTGCCCAGCTAAAAAAATTTTTTTTTTTTTAAAAGATACTTTAAAACATTAAGACTAAGCCGGGCTGATGACACACACCTTTAATCCCAGCGCTTGGGAGGCAGAAGCAGCAAGTGCATCTTGCAAAAGAAAAAAAAAAAAAAAAAGAGGTTTCCAACACCCACAGGGCAGCTCACAACCACCTGTAACTCCAGTGTCAGGGAACCTGACACCCTCTTCTGGCCTCCACATGCACTGCATACACATGGTACATAAACATACATTCATACAAAGCACTCCTACACATAAAGTAGAAATAAACCCTTAGCTGGGCGAGTGCCAGGATAGGCTCCAAAGCTACACAGAGAAACCCTGTCTCGAAAAGCCAAAAAATAAAAAATAAAAATAAACCCTTAAAAAAATACTAGATTTCAAAATCGATAGAGCAACCCACAGCTCTAGACATCTAAATGTTTATCTAGAATTACAAAAATAGTTCAAGAAACAAATAGTATCAAAATCAACCCAAAAAGGAGAAATAAAGGATAAAGGAAAAAAATTAACTAGAAAACAAAATGAAGTCAACTCCCCCCACCCAAAAAAAAGTAAACAAATGCACAGGACTATGAATTTAAAAAAAAAAAGGGGGGGGGAGGGGTCAGGAGTAGTGGCACATGCCTTTAAATCTCAGCACTCCAGATGCTAAGGCTGGAGGATCTCTATGAGGTCAAGGCTAGCCTGGTCTACTTAGCTATTTCTAGGAATATCAATGAATACATAGAGACCCTATCTCAAAAAAAAATTAATAATAACAATAAAAGAAACTGGACATGGTGGGTCATACCTGCTATCCCTGTGATCTAGAAACTGAGGCAGGAGGAGGGCAAATTTGAGAGCACTGTGGGCTATGAAAGCTGCTCTTCCTTGAAGAAGAAAAAAAGTACATGCAACAAGTTCCAAGTCAACAGTGTGAGCTTCAGAGTAAGTCCCTTGTGTGTACATGTACATACACAGCACAGAGGCAAGCTAGGGGTAGGGAGCAATTGCTCACATGTATGCACTCTGATGGAAAACCTAAATTATGTCACCTGAATCAGGAACAAGTAGTAATATTGTTTACCACCTCCATTTAAAGACACTACACAGACCAAGCAGTTTAGTGAGCAAACCTGCCCAACCTCCAAGGAAAAGAAGGAATCCTATTTCCTGGACCGTGAAGAGAATGTGAAGTTAAGCACATTTTAGCACACAGAGTAATCACCTCGTTCTTACTGGGGAATTAACGTATATCAGAGACTCTATATAAAAAAATAAAATAAGCATGCACTCAGGAGGCAGAGACAAGCGGAGTTCGAGGCCAGCCTGGTCTCCAGAGCGAGTGCCAGGATAGGCTCCAAAGCTACACAGAGAAGCCCTGTTTCTGGGGAAAAAAAAAAAAAAAAAAAGAAAGAAAGAAAGAAAAAAAGAAAAAAATTGAAAAAATGCTGAACTATGTAAAGTATTGATACTCAAAACTACGAGCAAGTGGGAGTTAAGTGTGACACAACTTTTTCTGTCTTGAAATTCCTGCAAAGACAATGGTGTAAGGGTCTAAGAGACCCAGTGGAAATCCTGTGACCTGAAATCTATATACCGGTGTCAGAGGCTAAGTCCTGTCACCAAGACACAGCACAGGTGTCTACTCACCCCAGACAGGGATCCCATGACAAAGTACAGATACCACCAAAGTCTGACTTGGTTACCTACAGAAGTATGGGTTAGGGATTGCTTCAGGAGCAGAAATGATTCAAAGACAGCTGTATCACCAAGGCCCATTCCAGCATGGGTGACAGCTCACAAAAGCAGGGAAAACTGGGCTGGAGAGATGGCTCAGAGGTTAAGAGCACCGGCTGCTCTTCCAGAGGTCCTGAATTCAATTCCCAGCATACACATGATGGCTCACAACCATCCATTATGAGATCTGGTGCCCTCTTCTGGTGTGCAGATATACATGGAAGCAAAATGTTGTATGCATAATAAATAAAATCTTAAAAAAAAAAAAAAAGAGCAGGGAAACCTATAGCATGTTGAATAGCCTACAGGCAGCTCCACACATTGGAAAGTGTCCTGTTGGTCTAAACCTCTTTCAGGCAGCTGGTCTGGTCTCAGTCTTCTTTGCAGCTCAGCTTTCTATCCTCTGAGAAGGACACTCAGCTTTTATTGTTTAGTCTGGCAGGGAGGGGCCTAATGAATCTGGTCAGTTTCAGGGGCTTCCTGAAGCTCTTTTTGAGTCGCAAATCTTTCTGCATAGCTTCCTTGCAGAATGGACTGTTTCAATCTCAGAGGAAACTGTTAGACAACAAGGGTGCAGATCATTTAGTCAAACTTTCAGGTAAAAGTCTGACGAAACATTAGATTCACATACAACTTTTGCATTTCCTAAAATGAGCCATAATAATTGTTGTTTTTTGGGGGTTTTTTTTTGTTTATTTGTTTGTTTTCTTTTGTTTTTTGAGACAGGGTTTCTCCATAGCTTTGAAGGCTGTCCTGGAACTCACTCTGTAGACCAGTCTGTCCTCAAACTCACAGAGATCTGCCTGTCTCTGTCTCCCAACTGCTGGGATTAAAGGCACATGCCATGCCCAGCCATGGTTTTAATGTCTTACAATGGCCATACACTGACAGCTTAGTCACCAGCTTACGACAATACTAAGAGATGGCAATAGAGCCTTTAGGAGGTAGAGGAATACTTAAAGGAAGAGGTCAGTAGAGTGTGCATAACCCTGAAGGGACTATTGGGATTGAGATCACTTTCCTGCCTGACAGCCATGAAGTAAGCACATTCCCTGAAGTGCTCTTCCTCACCAGAAGACTTAAGAAAGGTACCAAGGAACCATTGGCTGAAATCTCTGAAACCCCGAGCCTAAATCAATATCTGAGTTGAGTACTTACACTAGAAGTATGGCATATACATTCAAATAATTTGTACAAAGTGGAGAAATTAAAAATGTAGTCAATAATTAAACAAACTGAGTAATGAGTATAGATACTTTGCCATATTTGAAAAAGCAAGAACGTTTCCTGGATTGATTAAGCAGGTCAATATAGACATATAGAGGCTATTAATTTCCAAACTTTTATTCAAATCTAAATTGAAACAATTTTTTTTTTTTGTATTTTATGGTGGGGTAAAAAAGGTTTTAGTCAAAATACTAATTCATATAAAAGGAATCCAGGCTCTTTGAAGGAAATAGCTCACTATAGGAACTACAGGCCTTGGTTTAAAACTATACAAGATGTATTTACAATATTTTATAATATTTTATGATAACAGAAAACAAAAAAGTAACAAAACTACTGAGATCTTATTAGAAGGACACAGAAAAAAAAAAACTCTTAAGAGGTCTCAGTCAGAATGATGTAATTAGGAGAATGGGAAAAGAGTAGTTAGTTACACTGAATTTAAACACTAAATATATAATAAAATTTGTGGGGCTGGAGATATGGCACAGAGGTTAAGAGCACTGACTCCACTTCCAGAGGTCCTGAGTTCAATTCCCAGCAACCACATGGTGACTCACAACCATCCATTATGAAATCTGGTGACCTCTTCTGGTGTGCAGATATACATGGAAGCAGAATGTTGTATACATAATAAATATAATCTTTAAAAAAAATTATATATATATATGTATATACATATATATATATATATATATATATATATATATTAGAATTTGCTCATAATGACATTTAGAAAACTCACTAATTTCTTTTAGAGGACAAGAGTAACCAAATTATTATTCTGAAGTTTATGAAAAGCAAACCAATTTTTAAGAAAGATTTACTGGTTTAAGAAGGAAAGCCACATGTCTTACATAAATGACAGAAAAGCATCTGACAAAATTTTATTTATTCATGGTAAAATAAAAACCCAATTAGGCATAAAAAAAAACCTGTCAACACGATGACATCAGAAACCAACAAATTCTTAGAAATTAAACACTGAATTATAAACTGAAGGCCCATAAAATGTATACTATTTTGTCATTAAACATTATTCCAAAATTACAGATAACATAACAAAGCAATAAAGACTTTGAAGTAGGAGCTGGAAATATAGCTCATTTGGTAGAATGTTTGCTTAGCATGTATGATGCCCACAGTCCCATCCCCCAGCACTGCATTAACTGGGTATGGAGTAGCACACCTGTTATCTTAGCATTTGAGGAACTAACAATACAAGTTCACACCAGCCTGGATCACAAAGCATGAACCTGCCTCAAATGTCTAAGGGAAATTAATAATTGGGGGGGAACCCTAAATAACACAAACTCAAAATACTAAAGAATAAATTTCAAACATTAAAACACAACTGAGAGGGGGAGTGGTAGTCCAGTTTTAATCCCAGCACAGAGGAAGGCAGACAGGTGCTTTGAGTTCAAGACCAGTCTTGTCTATATAGAGAGTTCCAAGCAATCCAGGGTTATAAAGTGATACGTGATCGCAAAGTACCAACCAAAGACATGGAATGTAAAAGAAATACTAAGTAAATTAAGGACTAAAAGAACATGTTATCAGATTAAAAATAAAATTCAGTATTGAAGGTGAATTACAAACAGGAGAAAATTCTAGATTTCAAATGAGTAACTAATGAGCAACTGGAAAATTTACTAGATCCAAATTGGAATAAAGAAATAAATGTTTATAAGTAATGATGGATAAAATTAATAAAGACAAAGAAAGGAAACAACAAAGAAAGATTTGCAATCTTAAATGGAGAATGATTAATTGAAAAGGTAATCATGCTGGGCAGTGGAGGCTCACACCTTTAATCCCAGCACTCCGGGGCAGAGGCAGGCGAATCTCTGTGTGTAGTTCGATACCAGCCTGGTCTACAAGAGCTAGTTCCAGGACAGCCTCCAAAGGCACAGAGAAACCCTGTCTCAAAAAAACCAGAGGGGGGGGTAATCATAAACCAGGCAGTGGTGGCACATACCTTTAATCTCAGTACTAGGGAGGCAGAGACAGGTGGATCTCTGTGAGCTTGAGACCAGCCTGGTCTATAGAGTTTTCCAGGACAGGCTCCTAACTACAGAGAAACCCTGCCTTGAAAGAAAGAAAGAAAGAAAGAAAGAAAGAAAGAAAGAAAGAAAGAAAGAAAGAAAGGAGGGAGGGAGGAGGAGGGAGGGAGGGAGGAGGGAGGGAGGGGAGGGAGGAGGGAGGTCATAAATAAGGAGACAATGGATGCATAAGAAACATTCCAAAGCATGACAAATATAAAACACAACAGGGGAAAAAAAGTTTTAACATATCAGAGAAGCTATCATCACTACTGAAATAAATATAAAATGAGTATTACCAGTCAGATGCTTAGGCTGCTGCTACAGCTCATTGGTAGAGTGTTTACACAGCAAGCACAAGGTCCTATGTTTGATCATCATCAAAAACAAAGAACAGAACAATAAGCAAAGAAAATAACAAACCTGAGAAGAGTAATGTTTATCTTAAGTAAATATTTACTCTAAAAAAGGAAAAGAAAATTCCATGTGTTAGGTCAGACAAACGGAAAAGGCAACAGTAAGCATATGAACAAGCAGGTTGGTAAGCAGTCTAAAATGATACACAAGAGAAAACAAAAGTAATTTTAGATGAACTCATCAAAATTTCAAGAGGTGTCAAAAGAATATGAAAAGGAAAAATGTAACGTCACAACTGGTAAAGTGAGAAAAAAAACACAACAAAGAGGAAAGAAAAAATTAAAATCAACCCTATAGCAATGCAGCACAGACAGACAAAACAAACCACAGAATAGCATAAAAAGATAAAGATAAAATGAAAGGGTTAAAATAGAAATATATTAATAACCCCCTTTAAAAGGTGAGGAAAATCACTAGAAAAAACTGTATTAGAAAGATAATACAGGAATGGAGAGAACTCTATATCCAACTTAGAGAATGTGGAAACATTTTTTTATTTATTTTGTATAGAAGACTTTCTGCCTGCAGGCAAGCAGAGGGCACCAGATCTCATTTAAGTTGGTTGTGAGCTACCACGTGGTTGCTGGGAATTGAACTCCGGACCTCTGGAAGAACAGTCAGTGCTCTTAACCGCTGAGCCATCTCTCCAGCCCGTGGACACATTTCTTACAAAACAATCCAAACTCACTATAAAACAAATAACTTAAGTATCTTCCTAGTTTGCCAAGAAACTTAAGTCAATTTTTGGGGGGTGGAGAGGGGGTCCTCACTGTGTGGCCTTGCCTGGAACTCACTAAGAAAATCCAGGCTGATCTTGAACTCAGAGATCGTCTGCTTCCCCAAATGCTAAGATTAAAGTGACATGATTAAAGTGACATGTCACCACACCCAGTTTTTAACTCACAACTCAAAACTCCCCAAAGAAAAACTGTGAGGCCTATGAAAACATCTGCTGCTCGTCCAAAGGACTGAGTTTAGCTCCTGACACTGCATGCATGTGGGTATGCAAACTCTGGGTGGGTGGGTGGGTGGGGGTGGGTGTGTGTGTGTGTGTGTGTGTGTGTGTGTGTGTGTGTAAGAAACTGAGACCTTTGCCAGTTCGAGTTCCAGGACAGGCTCCAAAGCAATACAGAGAAACCCTGTTGGGGGGGGGGGGCTTACCCACAAAAAAAAAAAAACCCACAAAAGCTGAGGCCTCTATTTTAAAGAATTCTACAAAAAAAAAAAACTTACAAATCAATATCCCACATTTCAAAAGAATAATAACTAAAGTGCAGCAATATCTAGAAATAATTAAGCACCATACCAAGTGGGACTATGCTGGGGGGGGGGCAAGACTGGGTTCAAGAAATTAACATAGTATTACATTTTAACAGCTAAAAAGGAAAGTCATATGAACATAATCAACAGAGAATTACTGACAAATTCAAAACCCAATCATAATTTGGAAAAGGAGAAGGAATGTTCTCACGTGGGTGTTTGGTGCATGCCTGTAATACAGTACTGGAGGCTGAAGCTTCAGCAGAGACAGTTACTAGTTCAAGGCCAACCTGGAATACATAGTCTGTCAGCCAAGGATATACAGCAAAACGCTGTCTTAAAAAATAGAAATAGGCCGGGCGGTGGTGGCTCATGCCTTTAATCCCAGCACTTGGGAGGTAGAGGCAAGTGGATCTCTGTGAGTTCGAGGCCAGCCTGGTCTACAAGAGCTAGTTCCAGAACAGCCTCCAAAGCCACAGAGAAACCCTGTCTCAAAAAAAACAAAAACAAAATATTAGAAATAGAAGGCAAGTCCTCATTTGACAAACAGTATCTACAAATGGTGGGGCCCTAAGATTTTACTCAAAGATGAAGTGAATGCCTTCCCCAAATATTAGGAATGAGGCAAGGGTGTGAATGAGCACCCCTGAAGGTTCCCATGTCTGAATTCTTAGTCAAACTGTTTGGTAAGATTTGGAAGTGTGCTGTTGAAGTGTATCACTAGGGGGGGATGTGTATTTTGAGGTTTCAAAATGCCAGGCCAGGCCAGCCCTGCCCCCCTCTCAGCCTGCTGCCTGTGGATCAAGATATAAAGTTCTCAGCTACTTCTCTAGCACCATGCTAGGTCTGCCTGCTTGCTTCTCACCATGATGACCATGGACTCCATCTCTGTAACCTGCATTAGTTATGGCGTCTCCTCACAGCAACAGAACAGTAACTAACAAAGGGAAAAAAAACAAACAAAAAATCCTAGAAAAGCTGCTCTGATTTCTTTTAAAGAAAAGAGAGCTGGGAATGTAGCAGTGGTAGAGTGGTTGCACAGCATGTACAAGGAATGCAACCAATCCTCAGCACCAAACCACAAACAAATGGTGAGGAAATCAATCTATTCCAGCTTTACAACATAGCTTCAGTAATACAGATTCAAGATTGTGCTGTGTTAGGTGAAAAACAGGCAGGTAGCTCAATGAAACACAAGAGAAACCCCTAAACAGAAACAGAACCACACAAATATGCCCAAATTATTTTTTTACCAAAGTGTAAAAAACAACATAATAAATGGTGTTAAAGCAACTGGCCATCCATAGCTTCAAATAGATCACCAGATGTCTTGTCCTTTGAAGGGAAGAGAAGAGTCTTCAGGATCTAGGTCTAGGAAGACTTCTTAAATATGACAATAAAAAGAGACATAAAAAGGAAAATGACATACTAGACTCCATTGTTTTGCAAAAGACCCTTTATAATGATGAAAACGCAGGTATCGGGCTTGGTTTAATATATGCAAACTACATTAGATAAGAGACTAGAATCTAGAATATACTTAGAACTGTTATTCAACAGGAAAAAAAAAGGGATGAAATAATCCAATCAGAAAAGGGTCAAGAGACATGCAGATACAATTCAATAATGAGAATATATAGGCAAACAGGCACATGAAAATTAACATAATTAGCCATCAGGGAAATGCAAATTAAAACCTCACTAACATATCACTTAGATACCTACCAGAATGGCTAAAATGAAAAACAGTGTTAACGCCAAATGCTGGCAAGGAGGCAGAGAGCCTGGATCAGTCCATACATTGTTGGTAGGGATGTAAAATGGTACAGCAACTCTGGAAAACAGTTTAGCAAGTTCTTAAAAGAAAAAAAAAAAAAAAAACCCACACATACAATAGCCATAACACCCATCAATTATACTCCTGGGAAGAGAAATGAAAATTTATGCATGCACACGCATGAACTGTGAATGAATCTTTATAAAACTTTTACTCATAACTATTAACTCAGATGTCCTTTAACAGATGACTAAGAAACTGCAATAAATATATACCCACAACTACTACTTACTCAACAATAAAAAAGGAATGACTCATTTTTGTGTATTATGGACCAGATGGCATTCCAGAGAATTCATTATGAATGAGCAACACTGGGACCAGGGAGATACGCTCTATGGAAAAGCTGCCATACATGCTTGAGGACTGGCAAAATAAGCAGTCTCAGAGGTGGAGACAGAATCCGGGGAACAGGCTGGCTAGCATATTGGCAAACTGGGGGGTTCATTGAGACCCTGCCTCAAAGAGTAAGGTTGAAAAGAATTGAGAATAATCCCTGACATCAACCTTGGGCTTCCACATATATATAAATGAATGCACACAACACACTTACACAAAGAAAAAAGCTAGGGAAAGGAGAGGCAGAACCCAGACATAATTTATATAACATTCTTTTATATTTTTCTCATGACTGGTGGTGGTAAGCAAACTAACCTGGGTATTGGGAACCAAATACAGGTCCTTGATAAGAGCACCAAGCACTCTTAATCATCTCTCCAGTCCTTATGTAATATTAAAAAATAAAATAAAATAAACCCAGAAAGAAGAACTGCTTGGAGGGTCTCAGAGATTAAGGTTTAGGAGTTAGTGAGTGAGAGAGAACTGGGTGTGGCTATAACACCATAGGTGACCCATCTTTGTTTTTGGGGGAAAGAGGGCTGTTTTTTGTTTGTTTGTTTTTGTCTGTTTTTGTTTTTTTGAGACAGGGTTTCTCTGTGTAGCTTTGGAGGCTGTCCTGGCACTCACTCTGGAGACCAGACTGGCCTCGAACTCAGAGACGCGCCTGCCTCTGCCTCCCAAGTGCTGGGATTAAAGGCGTGCGCCACCAACGCCGGGTGTAAATGGAGTTCTTAATTGGTCTAGCTAATAAAAAGCTGGGGTCAGAAAAAGAGAAATGTTGAGAGAGCAGAGAAGGAGCAAGCCACCGGCCACATCTTACCTCCTTAGCGTCTCAGCAGACAAGAGAATGAGTTTTGTTTCTCCCTGATTATATCCCGTTTCTGCCCCGCTACCTCACTTCCTGTCTGTCTGTACAGACCTCTATGGCAAGCTAGTGGTAAGTTCCATTCTCTGACCTTCAAACAGGCTTTATTTGTACAAGTAAGATATCACCACGATTATTGTTGTGGTCATGGCATCACTTCACAGCAATAAAAATCCTAAAGCACTGATCATATATATATATATATCTTGATAGAACATTAAGAAAAATCTGAACAAGACAAAAAAATCCAGGGGGAGGAGAATTTCTCAGCAGTTAACTCAGTTGGAAGAATGCTTGTCTAGCATGTACAATGCCCTAGGTTTGATTCCCAAGCACCGTACAAAATTGAGCATGGCAGCTCATACATACAATTCCAACATTCCAGAGGATCAGCAATTCAAAGTCATCTTCAGGCACATGAATTCAAGATCAGCCTTAGATACATGACACCTCATGTTCCATCAACAAATAAAATCATCCCGAAATAATACAGGTATAACTCCATCTCTGGGAAGAGGGAATGCAGGACTGGAGAGAGGTCTCAGTGATTAAAATTTAATTTTTGCTTTTGCAGAGGACTTTGATTTCCAGTACCTACCACATCCTTCTGATCTCTGTGAATACTAGGTATACACACAATACACATGCATATATACAGGTAAAATACTCATTCACACAAAACTAAAGATGGCTAGAGAGATGATTTAATATTAAAGCGCACTGGCTGCTCTTGCAGAGGACCCAGGTTAAATTTCCAGCACCCACATGATGGTTCACAACCATCTGTAAACCCTGGTACTAGCAGATCTGATGCATTCTTCTGGCTTCCATGGATACTAACAACAAATGTGGGAAACAGATACACATGCAGACAAAACACCCATACACATAAAGTGAAATTTTAAAAATGGGGAGAGGGGTGAGATAGCTTGGTTTGTAAAGGTCTCCTGGCACAATCATGAGAATTTGAGTTTAGATTTCTGGCATCCACAAAAGAGCTGGGTACAGTAGCACACACCTAGCACCTTCAGTGCTAGGAAGGTGAGGACGCAGGACATCCAAAGTTCATGGCAGCCAAAAAGCCACATTCAATGAGACAGTATCTCAGAAAGTATGGTAGAAAGCAACTAAAGAAGTCACCCAACCTATGGCCTCCAAACACATATACATGTACACGTACATACATACACTCACACCCCTACCTCCCTCCCCCCCCCCTCTTTCCCTACCCATGGTCTTAAATGCCTATATACTAAAATGATGAAAATTAATGACACTCAATATAAGAAACTAGGGGGTGGGGAGAACAATTAGCCCAGAAAAAATGAAGGGCAAAAATTAATGAAGTGGGGAAATGATAAAATAAAGAGCATAAAGTCAAAAACTTAATTTTCTGAAGCCTTAAAAGTTGACAAGCTTTGAGAGACCACAGATACTGAAGTCCAGGTAGGCTGCCTGTCCCCCAAACTCCCCCACTCTCTCTCAGTGTCCACCTACTCTATTCCCAATCCTGAGACTGCCTAATCAATGTATCCCATGCCCCAATTCTAGGGGAGACTCTGTGCTCAACTACAGTCCACACTTCTCAGAAGAACAGAGAAGAAACATAAACTAAGGAACAAAACACACAGACAAACTCAGAAATCAGCACCTATACCTATAATCACCCCAAACCAAGGTAAGAACACAATCAACATCAGTCAAGGTAATTATACCACCACCAGAACCCAGCTATCCTACTTCTGCAAGCCCTGAATATTCCAACACAGCAGAAGCACACGAAAAAGACCCTAAAAACCAACTTACATGAAAATGAATGAGGTCCTTAAAGAGGAAATGGAATCCCTTAAAGAAATTCAAGAAAAAAAATTAAAGGAAATAAATAACTGTTTAAGACCTGAAGATGGAAATAGAAGTGATAATAAAAACACAACACTCTAGTCCTCACTGACTTGCCAGGGTTCTTAGAATCACATTGGCAGCCAGGAATGTCTCCAGATTATTTCAGGGCATTTTAGAGGTCTTCAGATTGTAGGCTAGTCAGTACTCCAACACAAGGAAGAAAACGAGGCAATATAATCACAAGCACAGTAAGAAAAGTTCTTCAGATTGTATTTAATGTGCTAACTGCTAAAAAGATCAGAATATAGCCATAGATTTAAGTGGGTTTGCCAACAGCTTTATTTCAGAATGGTGATAAGTAGGTCCAAATGTCTTCCCAGAAATTGGTGTGTTTTGCCCAGGGGAAAAAATCTTAAAAGGAATTTCATTTAATTTTTGTGTTTTTTTTTTAAACGGGCTTTAATGTTAATTCCTTATTTATAAAATCAAAACAAATTAGAATATGCTGGGGGTGGAAGATGGGATTAACATCAAATGTTCTCAAGGGCTCATACATTGAAAACTGGTTCATCCTCGAGTACCCTGAGTGATTTTCAATGGCAAGGCTAGTCGAATTCATGATTTTGAATTATTGGGGAAGATCGGAACATTTATTACATACTTTACTGTTCAATGTCTTAATGTGGGCCTTTATTTTGTAGACAAATAACTGTGGGGGTTGGGGAAAAAATTGCCTTTGAAGTTTTATGGGGTTGTTTTGTTTTGTTTTTCAAGACAGGGTTTCTCTGTGTAGCTTTGGAGCCTGTCCCGGCATTCGATCTGTAGACCAGGCTGGCCTCGAACTCCAGAGATCCGCCTGTTTCTGCCTCCCAAGTGCTGGGATTAAAGGCATGTGCCACCAACGCCCCACTCACCTTTGAGGTTTTAAAAGACAGTCCACTTTTTAGCATGTGTTGTATCCAACCTGTGGTTGTCTTAACTTATATTAAAGGAGGAGGAGGAGGAGGAGGAGGAAAGAAAGAAAAGTAAGAAAGAGAAAACACAAACTGAGGGAATTCTGGAAATGAAAATCTAGGTAAGCAAACAGGAACCAGAGACACTAGCATCTCCAGCAGAATATAAGAGGTGGAAGAAAGAATCTTAGGCATTGAAGATATATCAGCCAATAAAAATATTAAATGTAAAAGGTTCCTGACACAAAATATCCAGGCAATCTGGTACACTATGAAAAGACCAAACCTAAGAATAAAAGGAATGGAAGAAGATTCCCAGCTTAGAGGCTCTAAAAATATTTTCAACAAAATCATAGAAGAACATTTCCTACCCTAAAGTAGATGTCTATAAAGGTACAAGAAAAGGAAGTTCCCTTGACATACAATAATCAAAACACTAAAATTCAGAACAAAGAAAGAATATTAAAACCTGCAAAGGGAAAAGAGCAAGTACCATACAAAGGCAGACCAATTAGAATTACAACTGGCTTCTCAATTGGACTCTAAAAGCTAGAAGAATCTGGACAGATGTCCTACAGACTGAAAGGAACCACAGATTCCAGCCAAAATTCCAATTCCCAGCAAAACTTTCAACCACACGAAACAAGAAAACAAGATAGTCCATGACAAAGTCAAATTTAAACAATATCTATTCACAAATTTAGTCCTACAGAAGGTACTAGAAAGAAAACTCCAATCCAAAAAGATTAAATATACCCATGAAAGCACAGTAAATAATCTCAACCAGCAAAAACCAAAAAGGAAGTGCATGCATATAAACATGAACACACACACCGCCATCCAAAAAAAAAAAAAAAACAGGAATAATCATTGGTCACTGACATTTCTCACTATCAAATGACTCAATAAAAAGACAGAATAACAACGGATACAAAAACAAGATCCATTCTTCCACTGACTACAAGAAATACACCTCAACATCAATGATAAACATTACCTCAGAGTAAAGTTTTAGCAAAAGATTTTCCAATCAAATGGGCCTGAAAAAGAAGCTGGAGTAGCCATTCTAATATCTAACAAAATAGACTTCAAACCAAAATTAATAAAGAAGGATGGGGACACTTCATGCTCAAAGGAAAAAGCCACCAAAATTATATATCAATTCCTAATATCTACGTACGAAACACAAGGGCATCTACCTTTGCAAAAGAAACATTACAAAATCTTAAAATCACACACTGATAGTGGGAGACTTCAATATCCCATCCTCACCAACAGACAGGTCACCCAGACAAAAACTAAACAGAAATACTGGAGCTATCAGACCTTATAAATCAAATGAACCAAACAGAAATTTATAGAACACTTCACCCAAACACAAAAGAATACACCTTCTTCTCAGCGCCTCACAAAATTCTCTCAAAAACTGACCACATGTTCAGTCACAAAGCAGTTCTCAACAGATAAAAGTGAGATAACCCCTGCATCCTATCAGAACACCATGGATTGAAGCTGGATTTCAACAACAGAAACAATAGAAAGCCTAAAAACTTATGGAAATTGAACAACTTCCTACTGAAAGACTACTGGTCAAGGCAGAAATAAAGATATTAAAGACTTCCTAGAATTCAATGAAAATGAATGCACAACACACCCAAACTTAAAGACACAATGAAAGCAGTACTAAGAGGATGGTTCACAGCACTAAGTACCTTCAAAAAGAAATTATAGTGATCTCATGCTAACTAGCAACTTAACATCACACCTGAAATAACAAAAAAAGCAAGAACACCCAAGAGAAGTAGACTACAGAAAATAAACTAAGGGCTGAAATCAATGATAGAAACAAAGAGAACAATACAAAGTACCAACGATACAGAGTTACCCCAACTAACTTAAAGAGGGAGAGAGAATATCCAAATTAGCAAAATCATCAACGGGAAAGGGGGATACAACAAGAGTCACTTAGGAAATCTAAAAAATCATTAGGTATTACTTCAAAATCCTGTACTGCAACAGACAGTGGTAACCTATGCTTTTAATCCCAGCATTAAGGAGGCAGTGGCAGGCAGGTCTCTGAGTTACAGGATGACAGCCAGGGCTACACAAACAAAACCTGGGAAAGAAAAGAAAAGAAAAGGAAAAGGAAAGGAAAGGAAAGGAAAGGAAAGGAAAGGAAAGGAAAGGAAAGGAAAGGGAAGGGAAGGGAAGGGAAGGGAAGGGAAAAGGAAAAGGGAAAGGAAAGGAAAGAAAAAGGAAAACAACCTATACTCTAAAAAATTGGAAAATTCTCAAAGAAATGGTAATTTTCTTGATAAATAGGACTTAGCAAAATTAAATCAAGATCAGATAAACAATTCAAATAGACCTATAACCCATGAGGAAAAGGAATCTGAAAGCTAGGGAACCAGCATAAGATTGAACCAGCCCCATGACGTGGGTGTCAGTTAGGAGGCCTGGGCAATCTACTACTACTACTGGGGTCTCCAGCAGTGAAACCAGTACTTATACCTAGAGCACAAATGGGCTTTGGGAGCCCATTCCCTATGGAAGGATACTCACTCTCTCAGCCTAGATATACAGGGGAGGGCCTAGGTCCTGTGCCAAATGATGTGACAGACTTTGATGACACCCCATGGGAGGGAATGGGATGGGGATTGGTGGGGGGAATGAGAGGATGGGAGGGAGAGGGAACTGGGATTGGTATGTAAAATAAGATTGTTTTTAATTTAAATAAAAATTAATTTAAAAAAAAAAAGTCTCCCAAGCAAAAAAAGGCCCGGGTCAAACAATTTTAGCAAAGAACTCCACCAGACTTTACCAGAGCTAATACTAATACTCCCCAAATTACTCCACAGAACAGAAACAGAAACAGAAGGAAAATTGACATATTCATTTTGAGACCACAGTCACCCTGATATCCAAACTACACAAAGATTCAACAAAGAAGATTACAGACCAACATGCCTCATGAACATTGATGCAAAACTACTCAATAAAATACTGGCCAACTGAATCCAAGAACACATCAAAAAGTTCATCCACCATGATCAAGGCTTCATTCCAGAAATGCAGGGATAGTTCAACAAAGGAAAATCTGTCAATGTAATCCACTATAGAAACAAACTGAAAGAAAGAAAACCACATGATCATTTCATTAGATGCTGAAAAAGCCTTTGACAAAATCCAACACCCTTTCATGACACAAGTCTTGGTAAGAATAAGGATACAAGGAACATACCTTAACATAATAAAAGCAATTTACAGCAAGCCTATAGCCAACATCAAATGGAGAAAAACTCAAAGCAATCCCACTAAAAGCAGAAACAAGACATGGCTGTCCACTCTTCTCCATTTCTACTGAGGACTTGAAGTTCTAGGTAGAGCACAAAGATAATTAAAGGAGATCAAGAAGACACAAATTGGAAAGAAGTCAAAATACTGCTATTTACAAAAGATATGATAGTACACATAAGCAACCCAAAAAAATTCTATGAGGGACTACAGCTGATAGCCACCTTCAGCAAAGTCGCTGGATACAAGACTAACTGAAAAGAAAAAAAAAAAAAAAAAAACAGTAGCTTTCCTAAATACAAATGACAAATGGTCTGAGAAAGAAATTAGGGAAACACCCTTAACAATAGCCACAATATAAAATATAAATATAATATAAATATAAATATAAATACTCTAACCAAGCAAGCAAAAGATTTGTAAGATTAAAAACTTTAAGTCTTTGAAGAAATAGAAGACATAAGAAGATAGAAAGATCTCCCATACTCATGGGTCAGTAGGATCAACATAGTAAAAACAGCCATTCTACCAAAAGCAATCTACAGATTCAAGGCAATCCTCATCAAAGTCCCAGGACAATTATTTATAGACCTTGAAAACATAATACTAAACTTCATATGGAAAAAACAAAAAACCCAGAATGGCTAAAACAATCTGTACAATAAAAGAATTTCTGGAGGTATCACCATCCTTGAATTCAAGCTGTACTACAAAACTATAATAATAGAAATGGCATTGTATTGGCATAAAGACACTTGGATCAATGGAATTGATTCAGAGACCCAGACATGAACCAATGGACACCTGATTTTAGATAAAGGAGCAATAATAAACAATGGAAAAAAGAAAAGCATCTTCAACAAATAGTGCTGGTCAAAATGGATATCTCCATGTAGAAGAATGCAAATAGATCCATATCTGATACCCTGGATAAAACTTACATCTAAGTGGATCAAAGACCCCAACATAAAGCCAGATACATAGAACCTGATAAAAGAGAATGTAGGGAATAGCCTTGAATGCACAGGAGACAACTTACTGAACAGAACACTGATAGAATAAGCACTAAGATCAACAATCAATAAATGGGACATCATGAAAATGAAACGCTTCTTTAAGGTAAAGAACACCGTCAATAGAACAAAACAGTAGCCTACAGAATGGAAAAAGATTTTCATAAACTCCACATCAGAGGGCTAATACCCAAAATACATAAAGAAACTAGATATCAAGAAAACAAATAATCCATTTCTTTAAATGGGTCCTGGGGCTGTAGAGATGGTACAACAGTTCAAGAGTACAGGCTGCTCTTCCAGAGGACCCCAATTCTATTCCAAGTACCCACATGGCAGCTCAAAACTGTCTGTAGCTCCAGTTCCAGAGGATCACACATTTTTACACAAACATATATGCAGGCAAAACACCAAAAAAATAAAAAAATAAAATAAAATAAAAATAATTTGTTTAATGAGGAATAAATCTAAACAGAGAATTCTCAATAAAGGAAGACAAAATGGCTGAAGAACATGTTCAACATCCATAGCAAGCAGGGAAATACAAATCAAAACTACTCTGAGATTCTTTCTTAAACTCATCAGAATGGCAAGGATCAATAACACAAGTGAATAGCTCATGCTGGCAAAGATGTGCAACAAGAAAAACACTCCTCCATTGCTGGTAGAAGTACAAACTCATACAACCACCGTGTAAATACCAATATGGCAGTTTCTCAGAAAATTAAGAATCATCTACCTCAAGACCCAACTACACCACTCTTGGGCAGATAACCAAAGGATGCTCTACCCTATCACAAAGACAAGTCCTTAGCAGCTCTGTTCAATTTTCTTCTTTATTTTCTTCTTTATTTTCTTCTTTATTTATTTATTTATTTATTTATTTATTTATTTATTTGGTTTTTCAAGGCAGGGTTTCTCTGTGTATATTGGAAGGCTGTCCTGCAACTCACTCTGTAGACCAGGTTTGTCTCAAACTCACAGAACTCAGCATGCCTCTGCCTCCCAATTACCGGGTTTAAAAATAGGCAGCAGCTTTATTCATAACAACCAGAAACTGGAAACAACCTACATGTCCCTCAAGAGAAGAATGATTTACACAATGGTCAGGTGTTTAAAATCAAACATGGCATCAGAAAATGTGTAGGCAAATGGATGGAATTAGAAAAATCATCCTGAGCTGGGCGTTGGTGGCGCACGACTTAAATCCCAGCACTCGGGAGGCAGAGACAGGCGGATCTCTGTGAGTTCGAGGCCAGCCTGGTCTCCAGAGTGAGTGCCAGGATAGGCTCCAAATCTAAACAGAGAAACCCTGTCTCGAAAAACCAAAAGAAAAGAAAAGAAAAGAAAAATCATGAGTGGGTAACCCAAACCCAAAAAGAAAAACATGGTATGTACTCACTTATAAGAGGATATTAGCTGTTAAGTCAATGATAATCATGCTACAATACACAGACCCAGAAATGCTAACAAGGAGGGCTCTAAGAGGGATGCATGAATCTCCCTGGGGGGGGGGGTGATAGATTTTTGTGGGTAGACTGGGAACAAGAGGGGTGGGGGTGGGAAGGAGACACAAGTGCATTGGAAATGTATCTGGCAGGGGTTGTGGTGGACTGATATGGAAACCTCAATTGGCCATCGTCTGTAACCAGGCAAGGTAGAAACAAGACTCCAAGCCAGCCACAAAATCTTCAACCCATATCTATCCTATCTACAAGATATATTAGGAAAATGGGTACACAGAACTTTGGGGAGTGACCAAGCAATAACTAGTCTAACTGCCCATACCACAAGAGAGGAGCCCATGCCCAACACTGACAGGATGACCAGGAAGGGGAGGCTGTACAGCCCAGGGACCTATGATGGGGGAGGGGAAGAATTCAATAGAATTCTTAAACATTCATATATTGGTGTCTATCCCAATCATCATTAAAAAGACTACCTCTGGCAGCTGATGGAAGCAGATGAAGAGACCACAGCCAAACATTAGGAGAGCCCAAATTGAAGATCTCCATCAGGTCCCTCCCCTTGGAGCTCAGAGAACCCTGTGGAAGAGGGAGAGGAAGAAATGTAGGAGCCAGGAGTACATGGCCCACAGACTTCAACCTAAGTAGGGCTCATAATGGCCCACAGAAACTGATATGGCAACCAAAAGTCTGTGCTAGATAGATATTCTACATATATGTTATAGTTGTTAGCTTGATATTTTTGTGGGAAGCCTAATAGTGGGAGTGGGGATGTTTCTGACTCTGTCTGCTCTTGAGACCCTTTTGCCCATATTGGATTTAATGCCTGTTATTAAAAACCATACTGCTCTTGATGAAATAACAGCTTCAGTAGATAAAAAAAAATTTCATGAGAGACCATCCAACAAGTATTTTGGCAAACTTCTAAAAATGATCAAAGACCAAAGCTAAAAATACAAATAAATGCCATTAAAATTAAGGGTTTGGTAGACACAAGGCAAATGTAACTATCATTTCACCAAAATCTTAGCATCCAGTTTGCCCTTTTCATCGTCCAGAGATTGGAGCTTTATCTCACATAAAAAAAAGTACAAGATGGGTTGAGTGTATAGGGCCAGAAAACAGTAAGGAAAGTAAAAACCACATATGGTCAACATAGCAATGGTTTTGGGGAGACATGATGTTACAGCAATAGAAAGCAGAGATTAACATTCATCCAAGGTCTGAAACAAACCATAAACATATGCTTCTGAGAAACATATTAAAAGGGATTATCAATAACAGTCACCGACTGTTCAGGATGTACATAAGCAGGGCATAACAGCTGCTGATCTTTCAAAGGTACCAACAGCCCTACCTTTCAAATGGTTAATTGACAAACCTCTGTGGGTAATACAATGACCTTTGACATCAGAGAAATTACAAGCATTAAGAACAGCGGGCACAGGAGCATCTAAATGCTCAACATATTGAAGAATCAACCAGTCCTTGAATTCCTCCTGTATTTGTTATTATAAAGAAATCTGGAAAATGGAGAATGTTAACAAATTTAAGAGCCAGAAATAAGGTGATTGAGTCAATGGGCTCTTTACAGCTGGGAATTCCCTTGCCATCTGTATTGACTGTCTTTACTGACTGATCTAAAAGATTGTTTTTTTTGTTTTTTTGGTTTTTTACTATACCTTTACAAGAAAAGCATAAAAAAAATTTGCCTTCACAGTGCCTATTTATAATAATCCCCAGCCAGTTAAATGCTACCACTGGAAGGTTATTCCACAATGAAACAGCCCCATGTTATTTCAATATTTATTACAACAGTCATTAGAACTAATTCATAGTTTCTCCAATCTAAAATTTACCATTTTATGGATGATATCTTATTGGATGATTCAGACACAGATATTTTAGAAAAAATGTTTGATGAAGAGAATTTTGCCTTGTTGGGGATTACAAATTGCTCCTGAAAACAAAAACAAAAAGCAAAAACAAAACAAAACAAAAAGCCCTCAAATATATGATAGGTTTACAGAAAATTCAACCACAGAAAGTACCAATAAGAGACAATCAATTACAAACTCTTAATGATTTTCAAAAATTGCTGGGAGATATTAACTGGCTATGGCACACAACTCAAAAGCCTAAGTAATTTACTTGAAATCTTAAAGGAGATAAGGACTTATATAGACCAAGAAAACTACCAGTTGAGGATGGGAAAGAATTGCTCTGGTAGAAAAGAAATTACAAGCTGTGTGTGTGGATAACTTAGATCCAAAGCTTGATTATATTCTGTTTATTTAACCTTCTACTCATTCTCCTACAGGAATTCTTATGCAGAGAGATTTTTTTTTTTTCGAGACAGGATTTTTCTATTTAGCTTTGGAGCATTATCCTGGCACTCGCTCTGTAGACCAGGCTGGCCTTGAACTCACAGAGATCCGCCTGCCTCTGCCTCTTGGGTGCTGGGATTAAAGGCATGCACCACCAACACCCATCAAGAGGTGATATCTTAGAATGGATGTTTTTACTACACAGAGTAAAAAAATTAAAGACCTATGTACAGAAGGTTTCTGAATTGATTCTGAAAGGAAAACTGAGACTTGGTCAAATAGCTGGAATAGACCCAGCAGAAATTGTGGTACCTTCTACCAATGCTGAAATCGCCTCATTATGGACAGAAAATAAACAGTAATTTCTAGGGAGATATTAGCAACAAATATCCCAAAAGCAAGAGACCTGTTTATAAAAAGAATTGGATTTTCCCTCATATGACAATGGTAACAACAATTTCTGGAGCCCCTACATTCTACACTGATGCAAATAAATCAGAAAAGGCTGTAAGTCAGGAAAATTAAGTAAAGTGACTTAAAACTCTTATGATCCAGTTCAGAAATCACAATTATATGCTATTCTCGTGGCACTATTAGATTTTCAGAACCTCTTTATATAGTTACTGACTCTCAATATGTATTAAGATTTATCTTACATATTGAAACTGCTAAACTTTTTCAGATGATTCAGAATTAACTGTTATTTATTCATCTACAACAGTAATCAGTAATCAGAAAGAGAAGTCATCCTTTGTATATAACACTTATCAGACAGGTCTACCAGGCCCTCTAGCACAAGGTAATGATGAAATTGATCAATTATTGTTAGGAAATGTGCTAGAAGCCTCCGAATTTCGTAAGAAACACCATCATTTTACATTTTCTTCAAATGCAAATGGTTGAAGGAATATTTTTCTATTACTTGGCAAGAAGACAAAGAAATAAGGAAATGTCCTACTTGTCCTTTGTATAATCAAACTCCATGACCTACAGGACATAACCCAAAAGGTACTCAAAGAAATAAAATTTTGCAAACAGAGTTTCATTTGTAAGAGTTTGGAAAATTAAAAATATGTGCATCATATCATAGAAACATATTCAGAATTTAATGGGTAACTGCTTTAAGTTTTGAAAAGGCTGATTCCATAATTACACAATTATTAGAAGTCATGGCCATTATGGGGATACCTGTATAAATTACGCATGGCAATGTTCCTGCATATGTCTCTAGTAAAATGAAACAATTTTTCGAATATTACAGGTATATCACACAATCCTACGAGGCAAGTAGTTATAGAAAGATCTAATCACACTTTAAAAGATATATTTTCCTGGACAATGGTGGTGCACCTCTTTAATCCCAGCATTCCGGAGGCAGAGACAGGTGAATCTCTGTGACTTCAAGGCCAGCTTAGTCTACAAAGAAAGTTAGAAGACAGGCTCCAAAGATACAGAGAAACCCTGTCTCAAAAAAACAAAATCAGGTAAGCTTAATAAGCAAAAAACGGGGACAAAGATTCCCAGAGATAGATTACACAGTGCTTTGGTGACTTTTGCTTTTTGTTTGTCGAGACAGGGTTTTTCTGTGTAGCCCTGGCTGTCCTGGAATTCATTCTGTAGACCAGATGGCCTCAAACTCACAAAGATCCGCCTGCCTCTGCCTCCGGAATGCTGGGATTAAAGGCAAGTGCCACCACAAGAACAATGGCTGTGGAGAGGCAATGGATAACAGAAAAACCTGAATTAAATCAGCCTATATATTTTAAGATGTACTGACCTCGTTGGAGAGATGGCTCAGAGGTTAAGAGCACTGACTGCTCTTCCAGGGGTCCTGAGTTCAATTCCCAGCAACCAAATGGTGGCTCACAACCATCCATTATGAGATCTGGTGCAGATAGATATACATGGAAGCAGAATGTTGTATGAATAATAAATAAATAAAATCTTTAAAAAAAAAAAAAAAAGATGTACTGACCTCAGAATAGAAACCATAATATGTGTTACATTGGGAAAGAGGTTTTCCTTGTTTCCACAGAAGAAACACTATAGATACCATCAAGATTGATAAAGATTAGACTTGAACAGGAGAGACCTCCTGGTTAGGAGGTGATGATAGTTAATCAAACAGCATGGCCATTCAATCTAAAGTTATTTTAAAACTAACAAATGCTTGTTATTTGATCAGTTATAACTTGCCATAAGGGAATCTCCCCCAAAATTAGGTTTGGGGAAGGGTTTTGATTTTGTCTTTTCAGGAGATTGAAGGCATCTTGCTAAGGACTCTGAAGATCACTGAATAAATAAGGAATGAGAAAAAGGACAAATCATCCAGGAAAAAAAAAAAAAAAAAAAGTCCCAAGAAAAAGAGTAATTTGGCTTATTAGTATAACATATTTCCAACAGGACAGAATTTTCATAAATCTTCCCAAATATTTGTTTCTGCTTTTCTCTACCAACATATAATGCAAATGGTCTTTTTATAGTCCCAGTCCAATTAAAAATTGAAGCTAGCTTTGGAGTTACAATGTGGCTCTCTCCTCCTCTAAACCCAAGAATGTTTGTTAAAGTAAAATCTAAAATCTGTCTCCTGTCAGAACAGCTACCTAATATGAAGTGAAACAAAAATTACAAAACTATTTTACTGCCACTAATCTCATGATCCTTTGGTCCTATTTTGAGTCTTGGAAGCTTTTCTTAAGGTATAATCATTGTCTCAAAATTTAATATATTCATATTTTTAATTTTCATATTAATGGTCACATAAAGTACTAATTAATTCTAGAAAAAGGCTTCATCATGTAGTTTCTTGTACATGATTTTGGGTTCGGGTCTCTATTAGGTAACTAGGAACTAAGTTTTTGTACTCTAGATGTACCTAACAAATACTGATCCTTTAACCTCTTTGAAATGTGCTGCATATGACATTTAAAATGTTTTCTGGAGTGAACCACGACCACAGAACACACGTAACAGTGACCTTTGAAGTCTACAAAAGGATGATAGGGACCCACAATGACAATTCTGTTAGGACTATGATAATACCACTAAGCTGAAAAACATCACCTAAAGATCATCTTTGGACCACAAACTGCTCAGGACAACTTTGATGTAGCTAGCTGACATGAACCAGCAAAACAGACTACTCTAGCTATGACTTGACTGAGACAAGCCCTGCACTTTCCCATTACTCAGAGACTGGACGACAAATGATACAGCTACCTCTCCCAGGGCTTGACAATTAACCCAAATTATTCTTTTCAGGATCCCCTAAAAAATGACATCACCCCCCAGACAACAGGAAGTAAATTTAAGAACATAATGACACCCACATTCCCAAGAGGTACAATGGGTGGTTTTTGGTCGATCAATGAGTTATGGATACTTGTTATTCTTTAGGGGGGTTGGTTACAAATTGTTTTAGTTATAGTCAGGAAGAAAGTTAAAGATTAGATTCAGAGTTCTTGTTTTAAAAAGAAAAAAGGGAGATATAGATAGGATATAAGGGTAGATTATTGACTCTATTCTGAAAATAATGGTGAATATGGAAATAGGATAAAAAGAATCTACTTTTAAACCAAAAAAGCAACTACTAGTTTTAAATATTTTACACTGGCTTGGATTTTTTTGTATATTGGTAAAAGTTGAGATTATTTTTGTTAGAACATACTGTACATACATTTCTAATCTTGTTCAACATATTGCACCTATGCAACTCATTTAACAATCCAATGCAAATTTTTAGCCCTTGAAAGTTATTATTACCAACTATTTAGGATAATAAGAAAATTCAAGTTAGTAATTAGACACCTATTACAATTGAACTTGCAGTCATATTAGGTATGTTTTCAAAGTCAAAAATACCTATTTTAAATAGACAGGTTATCTTCAAATACTTCAGTGACTACAGAATGATGGCATTTAAGATGTATTAATAACTTTACTTTTTTTGTGGCAAAACTTAGGCAACAAAGCCAGGAGTTGGTGGTGCACGCCTTTAGTCCCAGCACTTGGGAGGCAGAGGCAAGTGGATCTCTGTGAATTCGAGACCAGTCTGGTCTACAAGAGCTAATTCCAGGACAGCCTCTAAAAGCCACAGAGAAACCCTGTCTCGAAGAAGAAAAAAAAAAACTTAGGCAACAAAACCCTCTCAAGCAGTGGTCCAGGTGATCAAACATCCAAAACAGCTGAGATGATGCAGCCTCAGACTACTACAGCCAGGAATTGGCCATGATTATGGGTTTTCTCAGGATATCCTTGGGATTGACAGCGCCCCCAAACAGCAGGAAGCAGTTTGGAGGGAACTATGCCCAAATTCCCAAATATTGTTTAAAATGCTTGTTTTCATTTAAACAGAGGTGGTTATAAATGGTTAATGATCACAGTCAATCTCTTTCTAAAGAAAAAAAGAAACTATGATATAGAAATGAATACTTTGCATTGATATGGACTTTGGTTTATTAATACAAATTTAAGTCAAGTTTGTTGTGTATATTTCTACTCTTGTTTAGGCATTGTGTTTATACAGCTCATTTAAAAATAAATAGTTAAATACAGATTATAGTCACCTACAATAGTCAAAACTTACAGTCATGTTAGTTTTCTAGATATGCAGAGATATATCTGAGCTGGATATTCTTCAAGCCTTTCAAAGACCTACAAAATATGGCATTTAGAATGGTTTATTAGGGTTTTCATGACAAAGAGACACAACTGCTCCTGGCAACAACAATTACATCAGAGAAGAAGATGGGCATCAAAGAAACTTGTTGTGGAGTTTGCCTTCGACATGGCAACACTAGTCATTTGGGCTCTTGTCTGAACTGTTTGGCTGTATATTGTATAAACTGGACATGCAGGACCCACAGGAAACTGACTGCTGAACTTGCCAAAAACAAGACAGTCCTTCAGGGTTCCTGCTTCATGGAAGAGTCTGCCAGACATTCTGCAGGACACAGAAAAATGACTGACAAACTGCCAATACAGGCAGGACAGGTTAAATTTCCTGCTTCGCTGAGAAGTCTGCCAGACACTCTAGGACTATAGGCTGAAGATGGATGCCCCAACATTACAGAAGATCTCTAGGTGACTGTCCAGGCAGTAAGTGATCTCTGTCAATTCTAGAGTTTATACATTATCCTTCTGGGGTGTTTGATGGAGTTGAAGACAGATAACTAAGGATAAAAGATAAGTTACATTTAAAATTTTAGACTCACAAAGATGAAAGATAGAATATTGTCTTTAAATTTTGCCAAATGTTAAAGGACTAAATACTGTTAACTATATAGTTCTTGCTTGGTAACTATTTTGTTATATATAATTTTACTGTTAAAGTTAAAAACTTTTTTATTTAGACAGAAAAGAGATGATGGAGATGTCCTTCTGCATATATGTTTCACTTATCAGTTGATGAATAAAACACTGATTGGCCAGTATCCAGGCAGGAAGTATAGGTGGGGCTACAAGATGAGAATTCTGGGGAGAGAAAGGCAGAGAGAAGCCACCAGAGAGACGCCATGTAGCTGCTGAAAGAATAACATGCTGAAGCATTCTCTGGTAAGCCAAGACCACATGGAGATACACAGTTTAATAGAAATGGGTTAATAATTAAGAGAGAGCTATCCAGTAAGAAGCCTAAGCCAGGCTGGAGAGATGGCTCAGAGGTTAAGAGCACCAACTACTCTCCCAAGGGTCCTGAGTTCAATTCCCAGCAACCACATGGTGGTTCACAACCATCCGTAATGAGATCTGGTTCCCTCTGCTGGTGTACAGATATACAGATATACATGGAAGCAGAATGTTGTATGCATAATAAATAAAATCTTAAAAAAAAAAAAGAAGCCTAAGCCATCGGCCAGTTTATAATTAATATAAGAATCAGTATGTTTATTTGGGGCTAAAAGACAGCAGGACCAGACTGGACAGAAACTCCGTCTACATCAGAAACCCAACTTTTCTGCCTTTATGACTTCACCCAGTACTTAGATCCTTGAGAGAATACTTTAAGGGGGAAAAGCAAAGAGGCAACGACAGACATGCCACACTTCTTTGTGGTGTTTTTTTGGGAGTGTTTTAGGTTGGGGGGGGGGTTCTTTGTTTTTCAAGACAGGGTTTCGCTGTGTAGCTTTTGAGCCTGTCCTGGAACTGGCTTTGTAGACCAGGCTGTCCTCAAACTCAGAGATCCACCTGCCTCTGCTTTCCAAGTGCTGGGATAAAAGGTATGCACCATCACCACCCAGCCCTTTATGGTGGTTTCGTTGTGGGATGTTTTTTTGGTTTTTAGAGACAGGGTTTCTCTGTGTAGTTTTGGAGCCTATCCTGGCACTCACTCTGGAGACCAGGCCTGCCTCTGCCTCCCGAGTGCTGGGATTAAAGGCCCCGCTTATGGTGGTTTTGAATGAGACTGCTTAGAAGGATTGGGAGGCAAGGCTTTGTCAGAGGAAGTATGTGGCTGGGGTGGGCTTTGAGGTCTCTCTCACTTCCTGTTGACTGCAGATCAAGATACACAGCTCTTAGCTCAGCGGTTCTCAAACTGGGGTACGAATGACCTTTTCACAGGAGTGGCCTAAGACCATCAGAAACATAGATATTTACAAACCATAACAGTAGGAAAATTACAGTTATAAAGTAGCAATAAAAATAATTTTATGATTGGATGTTACCACAACATGAGGAACTATATTAAAAGGGTCACAGTATTAGGAAGGTTAAGAACCACTGTTTTAGTTACTGCTCTAGCCTATGCCTGTCTGCTTTCCACAATGATGATAAGGGACTAACCCTTTCAAACTGAAAGCAAGCCCTAATTAAATGTTTTCTAAGAGCTGCCTTGGTCATGGTGGTTCTTCACAGAACTAGAACAATAGAAACTAATACAATCTTATAACAAGTTAATTTACATCTAGCTAGTTAATTCACAAACTAGTTGGCCATCCCTTCAATTATAACAAAGATGTTATAAGTGAGCATCTAGGGAACCAAATAATTTCCCCAGCACGTGAAAGCTTCTTAAGCAAGCCACAGTATTATAATCATCATGACTACAATCTATGTTTCATTTTCCTCACAGAATTACAAGAATAACAATATATATATGAAATATTTGAACCAGAATTTGGTGTGTATAGGGACATATTAAAATGAGTATGTGCCATCATCATCACTTTTTGCACTGAGAAGTAGGATAACATGTGTCTGCCCTAAGCAGCTAAGGCAAAAGATAGTGGATAATCTTCCAGCATCTACTCT
The DNA here is from genome assembly GCF_003668045.3 of Cricetulus griseus. Classification (NCBI taxonomy): domain Eukaryota; kingdom Metazoa; phylum Chordata; class Mammalia; order Rodentia; family Cricetidae; genus Cricetulus; species Cricetulus griseus. The sequence goes on from NC_048595.1 coordinate 162,886,356, forward strand.
GAATCATGGTCCTAAATAGTCTTATCAATAAAAACCTGGAGTCAGATATCTTGGTAAATGTGGAAAGATCAGAGATACAAAGAACAGCCACCCACACTTCTTACCTCACCCAGTCCTCAAACCAAAAGGGCTGAGATCCCACCTATGTCCAGCCTTATCACTTTCTGTCTCCTGTTTGTACAGACCTCCAGACCTCTATGGTTAATTAGTGGCTAACTCCACCCTCTGACCTCCAGGCAAGCTTTGTCAGAACAGAAACAAAATATCACACAACACCTCTCAGCCTGCAACCTTCTTTCCTGTCCTCCAAAAACCTTCATAGGCCAAGTCTCCTGTGGTCATCTACTGCCTCAGATGAGCCAAGGACATTACCTTGTACCAAGCACAAGAAGATGCAAACACCACTGTGTCTCAGGTGAAGCTTATCCAGAAAACAAAATGGAGAAAAGCAAAAAGGGATACTTTGGTTTCCACTGCTTTCAAGGTCCATCTGAGTACTAATGCCCTTTTCCACCCTATATGATTAAGGTTAGTTTAGCTCTTCACTTTAACCAGTGACACTTCTAAAAGTCTAATACAGCCGGGCCTTTAATCCCAGCAAGCGGACCTCTATGAGTTCGAAGCCAGCCTGGTCTACAGAGAGAGTTCCAGGACAGACTCCAAAGCTACACAGAGCAATGTTGTCTTGAAAAACACAAACAAAAAACGGAAAACAACAACAAGAAGTCTAATACAAGAAACCCTAGTGAGGTTTCCACCAACCAAACTTAAGAAAACAAAGACTACTTTCCCTGGAAGAGGAAATATACATGTTACTCTACAAAAGTTATGGTAATATTGCAGGGGAAAAAAACTCCAGTGTTCAGTTTCCTATAGTGAGGCACAGTTGCGTCAGGAGCACCACTAAACACAGGACAAGTAAGAAGGTTCAAATATGCTTTACAATCATGGTTCTCTGTATAAACTGATATGGGATACAACATGTATGATATACTTTTTACTGTGAAAATCACTCATTTCAGAAACAAGAGGGTACTGTGAAATTCATTCTTTTGTTGGTGTCCAACCACACAACATCCTTTTCCCACACAATAATGGTCTTACAAAGCAGAACAGTTTTACCAGTTCAAACAGCTGATTGCAATTCATTTAACTTCAAATCCAGACTTATACGTCTCTACTTTAAAACACAATTAAAAATCAGGGTTTCTGTCTGTAACCATCCCACATTCGTCGTCAGTAATTCGGGGTTCAACTCGACTCATTTATCACACCTGGTTTGGTTAGGGATAAGACTTCTGTGAATCTGGTGGAGGAAAAGAATCTTTTTCGGTGTAACCACCTCTCTTTTAGACCCCGACTACAATAAAGTTATGACCTTGCTCTCGTGCTAAGAAACAGTTTTTCCTCAAGAGCTAAAGGGGTGCACAAACTACATGACAACACGGACTTTGAAGATCTCTTACCATGGTTACAAACCAAGTATCTGGATATGAGGCCGACTACGGAAGGCGGTGTTCCCAAAAGGGCGCGCTTCTCCCCACGCTGAGGAAGCACTGGTGGGAGGAAGGGGCCTGATCTCCTGACAGACCTGCCTAGACCACAGCGGGGAGAGGAAAATTCCCAAACGCAACTTAACGTCGCCGGAGGCAGTCTTCACCCAGCGAACGGCGGCCACGAGAGTCCGGGGTCGCCGCCGCCGAGTCAGCCCACCGGCCCTCGGGGGCCCCGGCCCTCCAGGTGTGCGGCCCACCACCCCGGGCCAACCGCCCGCCCTCGCCCGCCCTCGCCCGCCCTCGCCCCGCCCTCGCCCGCTCCGTCCCTCCCCGCGCGCAGGCGCCGAGGATGCGGCTCCGCCAACCGGGTCGCACGCCCCGGCGCCGCCCGCGCTGCTCCCGCCTCCCCTCTCCCCCGCCAGCGGCCTCCGCTCCCCCCCCCCCCCGCGACGCTCACCCTCAACTCCTCGAAATCCGCCATTTTATTCCCGCCCGCGGGCGCCTCAGCCGTCGCCGCTCCTCCACCCGCTGCGCCAACGACACCGCCGCCCGCCTCCTGCAACATCCTGCACTGGGGCGCCGCTCTAGACGCGCGGCCGCGCGCCGCGCGCCGAACCGCCACCGCCACCGGGCCCGTCCACGTGACCTTGCGCGGGAGGGCCCCGCCCCCGGCGCGCGCGCAGGCCCCGCCCCTCGCGGCGCCCCAGCCCACCACGCGCTCTCGGCCTTCCGCCCGAGCGCCCCCCACGCGCTTCCGGTGGTGGCCTGTCCCTGCTGAGTCTCGCCGGCCCGCGTTTCCCGGCCCCACCCCCTCTCCCTTTTCCCTACTCGGGGACGCTGGCCGCTACCGAGGCTCGTAGGAGCGCGGTCGTAACTGCCGCGTTCTTCCCGGACTTGCAGGAAGGCCTTGGCTGAGGAAGTGGCGGGGAAAAGAGAGGTGACGGACTCACCGAGGCATTCGGGAAGATTTCGCAGTGCTCTTCCCAAGGTGGCTGAGAACACAGGAAGCAGCCTCAGTGCCATCCCCAGAGTAGCTATGGTGGGATAATCCAAGTATGGGTTATGGGTAAACCGTTGTTCCAAGCTAATGGTGCTCACAAATAACAATTTGGGGGGGGGGGGTTGTCTGTCTGTTTTTGAGACAGGTTGGAACTCAGGTAGACCATGCTGGTTTCTAACTCGGTAGTAAAGGAGTGTGCCACCACACCCAGCTGCATAAGAGCTTTTTGTTTATGTCTTTAAAGTATTCACCTTGACTGGTTTTTAACTGACCTTGAAGCAAATGTCAATGGCCTGGACAACAAAGTTGAAAGAATTGTGGGGTGAGGTTAGGAGAAAAGGGAAGTTAAGAGTGCCCCAAGAGAACCCTGGTGAAGTTGAAAGAATGGGGGTTGAAAGAAAGAAACGGCTGGCTACGTGTCTGCGCTTGGGAGGCTGAAGCCAGAGGATCAGGAATTGTTACCAATTCCTGGAGGCTAGCCTGGAGTAAATGTGAGACTGAAAAAAAAAAAAAGTGAGTGACGATGCATTTACACATTTACCATTGCTCCTACCTAAGACTTCTTTCCGTTTGCATTCATTCTGGGAGCATTGCACTTTTGAGTTTAAAAGTGTTGGATCCATGGACAAAGAATTCCTACTCTGTACATTCTTGAGTCTTGCCCATTTGAATTCAAATGCCTTCCTAAAGTTAGGTCTTAGCTCACTGGTAAGCTCTTGTCTAGACAATGGTAGGCCCTGACCTCCTGTCTCCAGCACAGGAAAACAAAACAAAAAACTAAGCCCTAGTATGTCTCTTCTTAAGTCCTTACCCAAGAGCTGACTGAAAGCCTAAACTGAGTAAGGTATTTGTATGTAATAAATAACTGAGCTTCAGTGAGTGGAATGTGTACAGGTTCAAAACCAAAAAGCTGCATCTGTTTCTTAGACACAGCACTTCTATTGAAGTGACACCATGACCAAGGCAACTCTTATAAAAGAAAGCATTTAATTAGGAACTTGCTTACAGTTTCAGAGGTTTAGTCCATTATCATCATGGTAGGGAGCATGGCACCATGCAGGCAGGTGCTGAAGCAGTAGCCAAGACCTATGTCCTGATACATAGTCACAGAGAGGGACTCTAGGCTTACAATGGGCTTTTGAAACTCCAAAGACAACTCCCATTGACACACTCCCTCCAACAAGGCCACAACTCCTAATCCTTCTAATCCTTTCAAATAGTGTCACTCCTAGTGACTATAAACATTCAAATATATGAGCCAAGGAGGGGTATTCAAACCACCACAACCTACTCACTGGCCCCATAGACTTGTAGCCATTTCATAATGTAAAATTAATTTAGTCCAACATAAGAAGTCCTAACAAAAAAAAAAGAAGTCCTAACATTGCTTCAAAATCCAAAGTTCAAAATCCCTTTAGACATTCATGCAATCTCTTAACTGTAATTCCCTGTGAAATCAAAATAAAAAACCAGATCACATACTTAAAAAATACAATGTCACAAAATATGTGTTACCATTCCAAAAGGGAGGATAGTGAGGAAATACCGGACCAAAGCAAACTCCAAATTCTGCATCTCTATGTCTGATGAGAAAGCAATCTTCAGATCTCCAGCTCCTTTCAGCTTTGTTGACCACAACATACTTCTTTCTCTTGGGTTGGTTCCATAACCTGTTAGCAGCTCTCCTTAGCAGGTGATCCCAAGACTGGTACCTCCAACACCTTGAGTTATCAAGACAATCCAGGCTGCATCTTCACTGCTTCACACAATGGCCTTTCTGGGCCTCCATGCAGGGACTCCCCAACATGCCTGGTCTCAACAGCTTTCCTTGGTCTCAGAGGGAGATTCTACAACCCCCTTCTTGTTTCCTTGTCTCTAAAGCCAGAACCACATGGCAGAAGCTGCCAAGTTCTGCTGTTTGCTGGAACTGGAACTTGGCCCTCTTCTTCAATTAAATTTTCACCAGCTTTCTGTTGATGATGGTTCTCTTCACCACTTAAGCTTTTCTTTAATTCCTTTCCACAAGTTGGAAGCTTAGCTGGGTGAGGTCACAACTCCCTTTATTTCATTTAGCACTATGCTTTTCTTTAAACTTTTGTCTCTTTGAGCACTGGATTTAGCTCCATTATGCTTCCTGGTGCTTCTTTTCTCCCCAAACAATATTTGTATTTGTGTGTCCATCTTCAACATTTTTATCATTATAGATCTACATAAGAATAATTAATAACCACAGGACAGCGTCAGTACTAGGCTATCTTGAAATCTCCCCTGCCACAGCCATTAATCCAAACTTCAATTTCACCTCAGGCAGATTTTTAGGACAAAGGCAAAAAGGAATCACATACTTTGTTTTTGTTTTTAAGCCACTTACTAATATTCTTCCCTTCTGAAACCTCTCGAGCTGGGCCATCAACATAATCAGCACCACTATCTTGCATCCTCCTACTAGGATGGCCTATTAAGCCCCACCTAAAGCATTCAACTGCTTTCCTAATTTAAAGCCCATTTTCTACCAATGAGCAACATGGTCAGGCCTATCACAGCAATATCCCACTCCTGATACCAACTTCTGTCTGTCAGAATGCATTTGCTGTGAAGAGACACTATGGCAAAGACAACTATTATAATAAAAGGTATTTGACTGGGAGCTTGCTTACACCTTCACAAGTTTGGTCCATGATCATCATTGCATGGAGCATGGCAGCATGCAGGCAGTGCTGGAGCAATAGCTGAGTGGCATCCTAATGCATAGGCACAGAGAGAGATTATGAGCTTGAAACTTCAAAGCCTACCCCCAGTGACACACTTCTTCCAACAAGACCACACTTCCTAATCCTGATAGTGCCACTTCCTGGTGACTAAGTATTCAAATATGTAAGCCTATGGGAGTCATTCAAACCACCAAGCTGTAACCAACGAAGATGCCTCAGTAGTTCACTTCTGTTTTGCTGCACCTGACCGTGTCATGGCTTCCAAGTTCTGATAATTATGAAAAAAAGCTCTTAAGATGTTTGTAATACCACATGACCTGGGAGGCAGTAAGGGGTACTCCAGCCTTCACTCACCTGTACTTCATAGCAAGGTCCTTGGCTTTGTTGTTTGGGTTTGTTTTGTTTGTTTTGGGGCGGGTTGTTGTCTTAAAGGTCTAGTCAGTGATTAGAGTAATGCTAGGCATGTGATTCCAGCTCCAGCTGCCTTTGGACAATTCCAGGCTTGGTCTTTTAGATCAAGTGTATCTTTTGTTGTTGTTATTGTTTTGTTTTTGGAGACAGGGTTTCTCTGTGTAGCTTTGGAGCCTATCTTGGCACTCACTCTGGAGACCAAGCTGGCCTGGAACGCACAAAGATCCGACTGCCTCTTCCTGGGATTAAAGGTGTGTGCCACCGACGCCCAGCTGATCAAGTGTATCTTATGATTGGCAGGTCAGGGAAGTTGGGAGCATTCAATGATTACAAATGAGAGAACTCTTGGTGGGAAATATTTTGCTAAGGTTGAGAAGCCAACCTTAATAGTAGGCCTCATGATCAGAAATGACAAAAAGTCAGAATTGCCTTTGCCAGTACCTTTCTTCTAGCATGTAAATATTTTGAGTGTTTTGTTAATTGCCACTAAAAACCCCAGAATGGGGAATTATCTCCCTGAGGCAGATTATTGGATGCCTTTCTGAAGTTACAGTTAATAGTCATGTGCTATCCACTTAAAGGAAAGACTTCAGTGCTAAAAGGTGTAAAGGACACTTGTTACTTTTCTTCACTATTGTGAGTTGACTCTGAGTTAGATTTGTACATCTCACTTGTCCAAAGGGGGTGGGGTGGTAGTGATGGTGCTCGCCTTTAGTTCCAGCACTTAAGAGGCATAGGCAGGCGGATCTACAGAGAGAGCGCCAAGATGGGCTCCAAAGCTACACAGAGAAACCCTGTCTCGAAAAAACCAAAACAAAACAATAGGTCTTAGGATGGCTACACACTCCTTAAACCCAGCACTCAGGAGGCAGAGGCAAATGGATCTCTGTAAGTTCAAGGCCATCCTTGTCTACATAGTGAAGTCTAGACTCAGGTTACATAGTGAAAGACCCCTGCCCCTTAGCCCTTTCTTTCTCAAGTTTGCCTCCTCCTCTGGTCGGCGGCTTCCCCGATCCCCACCCCCCACCGGCCTCCACTTCCCCCGCGCCCCGCCGCACGCCCGGCCCGAGAACGAGCACCAGGTGGGCCGGCACAAGGGCGAGCACCAGGTGGGCCGGCACGAGAACAGACACCAAGTGAGCCGGCCTGGAGCCCTGCCCCTGAGCCCCTGCCCGATGAGAAACACTCCGTCCCAAGGTCTCCGCCCCCAAGGTCAGCCATCAGGAAGCGGAGGGGGGGGAATTGAGTCTGTTGTACCAGACATCAGACCTTGAGAAAATGCTGATCTGGAATGGCTCTGTGTCTCATTTGAACCATCCAATAGAAATGATTCTGTATTTCGCCTCATTTGAAAGACTCTGTGTTTCACCTCATTTGAATAACTCTGTATAGCGCCTCATTTACATTGACCAATGGGAATAGCTCTGTACAATGCCTCATTAGAATTATCCAATAGAATCCCTGCTTCTAGCTTGCGCCTTTTTCCCTATATAAGGACCCCTTTCCCTTGGCTCGGCGCGCTTGGCCTCACAGAAGCTAAGTCGCCCCGGGTACCCGTGTATCCAATAAAGCCTCTTGCTATTTGCATCCAAGTTCGTGGTCTCGCTGATTCCTGGGTACGGGTCTCCTTCTACGAAAGTACCTCTTCGGGGGGTCTTTCAATAGTAAAACCCTATCTCAGAAAACAAAAGAGGAAGAAACAATCTGTGCTGTGGCTTGGCAGCTCTCAATTTATGGTGCCTGGTTCTTGCATGCTTTTTGCTATATGATATGAAATTTCCCATCACTTATAAATAGTTATTAAAATTGAGATATTTCCTTTGTTCGGTGCATTTGTCCAAGATCCCTCAGGAGACTGCTGAGGAGATTGTGTTGGGAAAGAATATTCTCAGAAACACACACACAAACACAAGAACAAAGCAAAAGTAACCTGGCCGAGCAATTTCTTTTGAAAAAAAAAAAAAAGATGTACCACAACCCAAACTATTTGAGTAAGCATACTGGAGCAGGAAGTTCTCTTAGTTTTCATTCTAGTACAGGTGATGACTAAGTCTTATCCCATGGGCCCAGCCTCATAGTCCATCCCAATTGGCAGATTAGCAGGGAGAGAAAGGGCTGTACAGTCTAGGGGTTGGGAAAACACAACCACAAGATGGGGGCTTCTAGACTATTGACCCTTGGTGAGCTTTTAATAGGAAAAAAAACAAACAACAACAACAACAAAAAACCTTTTTTAAAAAAATAAAAATAAAAATAAACCACTTCTTGGGGCTGAAAAGATGGTTCTGGCATTAAGAGCACTGTTGCATTTTGCAGAGGACCTGAATTCATTTCCAGCACCTAAGTCAGGTAGCTCACAACAGTCTATGGCTCCAGCTCCAAGAGATCCAATACCCTCCACTTGTCTCCATGGGCACCCACACACAAATAGTATATGTAAGGATTCAGGCATTATGCTGGCCTGCCCCTGTCACCTGGCAGAATGCACTCAGGCAGTACACTGGTCAGCCCAGGATTCCATGAGTACTAGTCTGAATGCAGATGCAAAGAACCCCTTTAAAGAAAGACCTCTGCCTCCCCCCCCTCCTCTTTAAGCTCTTTCTGGCTCTTAGTCCTCTCCACTCTCCTCTCTTTCTGCTCTCTTCCCAGCTGTTCTCTCTCCCCTCTCTTCTCTTTTTGCTCTTTTCTCTCTTTCTGGCTCCTCTCTCTCTCTCTGCTCTCCTCTCTTTTTGCTCTTTTCCAGCTCTTCCCATTCTCTTTCCCACTGTTCCCATCTCTATTTCTCTACCTCTTCTTCCCCCCTCACTCCCCTTTCTAATAAAACTTCTCACTTAAACTCTGTCTGCCTGGCATGTTTGTCTCCCACCTTGGTCACCCTCGCCTGCCATGGAATCTGCCATGGACCCTCACCCAAGGACCCCCTCAAGTTTTATGCTAACATTGGTGCCTTGACTCACCTGACTCCCCACCTTTTTAATAAAAGAGGTGATGTATTTGGAACTCCGGCATTATGCTGACCCTGCCCCCTGACAATGGGTGGGACACGCATAGCATAGCAGCATTCAGGCAGCTCAATGGGCCCTGTGTGGTCACATCATGGCTACATCACTACTTACGGGGCTTCGTAATGATTCAGTATGCATGTGCAAGCTTCCCCTTTGACACAAGTGCCCCTCACCCCTTCACCTCTTTGATTTTCTTCTGATTCCAATTGGCCAACACTTAACCCCCTTCCTTGTTTCCTCCCCCAATAAACTCCTCCTGGGTTTGTTGAGTCTCGTGTTTGTGTTTCATCAAGCATAACTTACGCAAATGAACAACAGTATACACACAGGAAGACTCATAAACACACACACAAAATTTTTAGAGTTAAAAAAAGCTTCCTAGTGGAGCCTGAAGAGATGGCTCAGAGGTTAAAAGCACTGACTGCTCTTCTAGAGATCCTGAATTCAATTCCCAGCAATCACATGGTGGCTCACAACCATCTATAATGAGATCTGGTCCCCTCTTCCAGCCTGCAGGCGTACATGCAGGCAGAACATTGTATTGAAGGAACCAGCTTCCTTTTGGCAGCCATAACAGCCGAACACGTGCTTGCCATAAACCTGCCTTGGTCACGTAGAGGTCAGATGCCTGTCTCGTGACAAGGAACCTTAGTCACTTAGAAGTCAGATGCCTGTCTTGTGACAAGGAACCAATCAGAAGTTAGCTGGTGGCGCTATGCTTTACGACCCTGGGTGTGCTTTACGGACAAGCGCACGACAATGACGTAGAGAGCATAGCAACCACCCTGGGAGGGCCTATGGGCCATAACAACCAGTTGACCAATCAACACAGGGCAAGCCCTCCAAGCCTGGAAGCACACCAATCGTAAGCCTGTGCGTACCCCTAGACACTCCCCTTACGCTGCCCTATAAGATCTTTTGGGAGACCCAAGGAGCCGTCTTTTCTAGCCGTCCGCCATGGCAGGTGGGTGAAAGACCCGAGCTAACATAGGGTTAGCTCGTTAAATTACAATAAAGCCTCGTGCAGTTTGCAGCAAGCTCTCGAATCCGCCTGGTGATTGGGGTGACCGCGAACGTAGCCTGGGACCCCGAATACTTGAGTTTTCGGGGGTCTAACAGTATACATAATAAATAAAATCTTTAAAAAAAAAAAGCTTCCTCGTCAGGCATTGGTGGCACATGCCTTTAGTTCCAGCATGTGGGAGGGAGAGCAGGCGGATCTCTGTGAGTTCAAGGCCTTCCTGGTCTACAGAGTGAGTTTCAGGACAGCCTCCAAAGCTGCAGAGAAACCCTGTCTCAAAAAACCAACAACATGCTTTCTCACCATTGTTCTGAAAGCTGTTCTCTGGAGACTCTTATGGCCCTTCCACACCATCTCTCTCAACATCTCTATCCCTCTCTCTTCTCCCTATGTCCATCCCCCCCTTCCCCTTCCCCCCCCCCCCCCCCCGCTTCCTTTGGGTTTTTCGAGACAGGTTTTCTCTGTGTAGCTCTGGAGGCTGTCCTGTAACTCCCTCTATAAAACAGGCTGGCCTTGAGCTCACAGAGCTGCCTGCCATTGCCTCCTGAGTGCTGGGATTAAAGACGTGCACCACCACTGCCCAGCTTCATTTTTTTTTTTTTTTAAGATTCACTTCTGCCAGGCAGTGGTAACACACACCTTTAATCCCAGCACTCAGGAGACAGAGGCAGGAGGACCTCTGCGTTTAGGTAGTTTGGTCTACAAAGTGAGTTCCAGGACAACCTGTGCTACATAGAGAAACCCTGCCTTGAAAACAAAACAACAAAAAGTTATTTACTTCTGTGCATGTATGTCTCTGTGCAGCACATGTGTGCACTGCCTGGGGAGGCCCTGGAACTGGAGTTACAGGCAGTTGTTAGCTGCTATGTGGATATTGGAAGTCCTCTGCAAGAGCAGTCATTTCTCTAATTTCCACTAATAAAGCTCCTCTCCCAGCTTTGAAGGAGAGTCCTTCCCCTTCAAGGTCCTGCCATGTTTAGATCTCCATATATCTCTACTGTCTGGCCTGATGCTTTCCCTCCCAGCCTCTCATCTGGGGACTTTTCATTCTAATAAACCTCATTGAAGGGTATTTGTGTGTATTTTCTTTCTGTTATTCATTTAACACTTTATAATGACAACAAATTTCCACAATATTTGTGAATTGAGTATATTAGTGGTTCTCAACCTTCCTAATTCTGGGACCTTTTAATGCAGTTCTTCATGCTGTGGTGACCACAACCATAAATTTATTTCATTGCTACTTCATGAGTGTAATTTTGCTACTGTTGTGAATCATAATGTAAATACCTGTAATGCATGATATTTGATATGTGACCCTAAAGGGGGTTGTGACTCACAGGTTGAGAAGCACTGGTCTAGAGGAATACCACAGTAGATCACTGCCTTAAAATCAGTCCAGTTAGAACACTAATTGCAAATTCTGTTATTAAAATCTGAAAGTTATATTTCGTGAAGTCAAATATGCAAAGAAAATTTAACATTTACTATATCATTTGAACAAAGTTTCATCCTGGGTTCTTTAATCTGTAGAACGTTATACCTATACCTACTTCTAGGGTATTAGAGGATTAAGGGAAATAAAGTAAATGAGTAGAGTTTATGCGCTTACAAACTGAAAAATAAATTCTTCAAATCTAAACAGTTGAAGTTTCATTCAACATTGCATACTGACCTTAGCCTAACATTATTCGTGTTGGTTGGTTGCTTTTTATTTGCTTAGTAGTATTACATGTATGATTAGACACCAATCTGTCCATTCCTGTGTTGATGAACATCTAAATTGTTTCCAAGATTTGATGATTATAAATGAAGTAGCTTGTAAATTTCCCCACTCAGGAGGGTGAACCTAGAGTCTCAGGGCTGAATGAGATGTGTCCTCACAGTCCTCCTGTTTCCCAGTTGGTAGTTTCCCACTGTTTGTGTAAGTTTAGGAGGTGTGGCCTTGCTGTAGGAAGTATGTCACCTGGGGTGGGTTTTGAGCTATCAAAAGACATGTAGCATTCTTAGTTTCCTCTCTCTTCCTTGTTTGTGGTTTGAGATGTGTGCCCTCAGCTCCAGTTGCTATGCTTCACAGCAGTGATGTTGATGGACTCTCATGCCCCTGGCACCACGAGTTAAACCTGTGCTTCTGCATGTTACTTTGGTGGTGGTGATCTGTCACAGCAACAGAAAAGTGACTAAGACAGATGATAAGTTCCAAGCCAGCCTGACCTGCCTAGTAAGGACCTGTCTCAAGCAGACCAAAATAAAGTGGTTTGTGAGTTTAATAACCTAGATTCTAGGCCGGGCGTTGGTGGTGCATGCCTTTAATGCCAGCACTCGGGAGGCAGAGGCAGGCAGATCTCTGTGAGTTTGAGGCCAGCCTGGTCTCCAGAATGAGTGCCAGGATAGGCTCCAAAGCTACACAGAGAAGCCCTGTCTCAAAAACCCAAACAATCTAGATTCTAGAACCTTCTCCAACATAGAATTATGGCATAGGGTCAATAACATAATAGGATAAAAGTAAATCTTCTCTTAGGAGAAAAGGTATAGCCAGTGAATGAAATGATTTAAAAAAAACACAACAAACAAAGAATAAACAATCTGCAAAAGATAATAGGGACTGATGGGGAATGTACTTCTTTGTATGTTTATCTTGTTGATTATTGAATAAAATACTATTTGGCCAATGAGACAGCAAGTTAGACAGGACTAGGAGTCAAAGAGGATTCTAGGAAATGTAGTAGAGAAGTGGTGATCCAGGCAGGAAGTGACATAGCAAGGAGACTCATATTTAACCAAGGAGAAATAGGAAGTGGCTCTCTTTTCCCCTTCCTCCTCCAGCGTCAGGATGTGATCCACCGGCAAGGGAGGACGCCAATAAGGCCTCCAATAAGATAAGTCTTATAAAATATATAGATTTATGATAATTAAGACTGAGCTAACAGATGAGGAATCCTAGTCATTGACCAAGCAGCTTTGAACCTAATATGTCTCTCTATTATTTTGTCCATCCACGCTGCGGGCAGAACTCTGGCGGCTGGCAGAGACCGCCCATGTGGCAGTAGGGCTTGGTGGCTTATGACCGAAAGATCATAACAAGGAACTATCTAGATGTTCAGCAACTAAGATGCTTACCACCAAACCTGACCGCCTGAGTTCAGTCCCCAGGACTGATTAGTCTTAAACATCTAGCCAGGTTTTTCTTTTCTTTTTTTAAAATATTTTATTTATTATGTATACAGTTGTTGTCTGCATGCATGCTTGCAGAACAGAAGAAGGAACCAGATCTCATTACAGATGGTTTGTGAGCCACCATGAGGTTGCTGGGAATTGAATTCCGGTCCTTGGGAAGAGCAGTCAGTGTTCTTAACCTCTGAGACATCTCTCCAGCCCCTAGCCAGGTTTTTCTGATACCTGTTTTGTTTTGGAGCTATGTGGTTTCAGTGAAGAATCCCCAGTTGTTAAGGATAGGTGTGATCAAATTTGGACAATCACAAGTTTTTACAGTTCTTCCCCTCAAAATGTACTATCACTAGTATATAATATGACGGAAATCATGCCATATGAGTCCCAAGTGAAGGTGACAGGAAACAGTTATGCTGTTGAATGCCTTTAGCCCCAGCACTTGGGAGACAGAGGAGAGGGATCAGCAGTTGTGTTCATCCTCTGATATGTGAGTTCAGCCAGCTTTGGCTACACAAGACCCTGCCTGGAAAAACAAACAAAAATAGATGCAAACAAAATTTGTATTTCATGTTTTCCTTAACACTTTTGTACTTCATGTATCTTTTTATGACCTTAAAGAAAATGTAATCATCTATTCCACCAAACTTCAGACTGACACTCTCTCTAGTTTATGAGTGGGATTACACAGATTTTGTCAGTTCTACTTGGTCTCTGACCTGAATAAAAAAAGCATTAACCAGACAGGCGTTGGTGGCACACACCTTTAATCCTAGCACACGGGAGGCAGAGGCAAGCAGATCTCTGTGACTTCGAGGCCAGCCTGGTCTACAGAATGAGTTCTAGGACAACCTCCAAAGCAATAAAAAGAAACAGTGTCTAGAAAAAAAAAAAGAAAAAAAGAAAGCATTAACCTACAGAAACTCAACCATATATAACCACACTAGGCAACATATAGTAAGATATGTACTTCATCACTGTTGATACTAATAAAAACAAACTCATGCATCAGGTGTGTGGTTGTATAACATTGCAATAGATTCCTGAAAGAGAACACTATTTGTAGAATAAGAAAAACAAGTCAAAAATACATGTAAAAATGGGCAAACCTCAAAAATACTGCTAAAATTGGCTGCTTCTAATTACAGGGCTTGAAAGGCTAAGGCAAGAGGATCACTGCAAATTCAAAGCCTGCCTGGTCTATATAGTGAGTTCTGTTGGAACAGTTGCTGACTATTTATGCAAAATTAAAAAAATAATGTATATCTATGGACATACACATTTGTGATAGCAACTTGCATTGTGAAAGATAATTATCAAAACTAGAGTGCCTGGGCATTGATGACACTCGACTTTAATCCCTGCACTTGGGAGGCAGAGGCAGTTGGATCTCTCTGAGTTCGAGGCCAGTCCACGGAGGACTGTCAGGATAGGCTCCAAAGCTACACAGAGAAACCCTGTCTCGAAGAAAAAAAAACAAAAAACAAGAAAACAAACAAGAAGCCTACTGCTTCCTTCCATGCTTCCCTCAGCATGATGAATTCTTATCCTCTGGATAAATAAACTTTTCCTTCCATAAGTTGCCTTGGTCATGGTGTCTTATCACAATATAGAAGTAACTAGTATACATACACCATGTGCATTCCAGGGATCAAACTCAGCTTGTCTGGCTTTGTGGCAGGCAGATGCCACAAAGTTAGTTTTCTGTTAACTTGATACAAACCAGAGTTACCTGAGAAGAAGGAACCACAACTGAGACAATGCCTCGGTGAGACTTGCTTGAGGGTAAGCCTTTAGGGCATTTTCTTTGATTTTTTTTTTTGTTTGTTTGCTTGTTTTTTTCGAGACAGGGTTTCTCCGTGTAGCTTTGGAGCCTATCCTGGCACTCGCTCTAGAGACCAGGCTGGCCTCGAACTCACAGAGATCTGCCTGCATCTGCCTCCTGAGTGCTGGGATTAAAGGCGTGCACCACCAACGCCCGGCTGGGGCATTTTCTTGATTAGTGATTGATGTGGGAAAGCTGAGGAGCCACCCAGCCCATTGTGAGTGATGTCAATCCTGGACAGATGGGTTTGGATAGTACATGAAAGCAGGCACAGCAAACCATGAGAATCAAGCCAGTAAGCATGGTCTCTGCATCAGTTCCTGCCTCCAGGTTCCTACCTTGAGTTCTTGCCCTGAATTCCCTGGATGATGAACTAAAAACTATAAAATAAAATAAATCCTTTCCTCCCTAAATTGTAAAGGTCATTGTGTTTTAGTAAAACAATAGAAGCCCTAACTTGTTTTTTGAGACAGTCTCATTGTGTAGCCTGGAAAGACCCCCAGAGACTCAGGCCCCCAGGATCTCAGCCCAGGACCTCAGCTACCCCAATCACCATGCGGAGGCGGAAACTTGATGCAAACAGCAAGAGGCTTTATTGTAATTTTAACGAGCTAACCCCATGTTAGCTTGGGCTTTTCATCCACCTGCCATGGCAGATGGCTAGGAAAGACACTTCGAAGCCACTACATAGAGATCTTATAGGGCAGCGTAAGGGGAGTGTCTAGGGGTACACACAGGCTCAGGATTGGTGTGCCTCCAGGCTTGGAGGGTTTGCCCTGTTTTGATTGGTCTACTGGTTGTTATGGCCCATAGGCCCTCCCAGGGTGGTTGCTATGCTCTGCGCATCATTGCTGTGCACTTGTCCGTAAAGCGCACCCAGAGCCGTAAAGCATAGCACCACCAGCTAACTTCTGATTGGCTCCTTGCCATGAGACAGGCATCTGACCTCCTAGTGACCAAGACAAGGCCAGGCAAGCACGTGTTTGGCTGTTATGGCTGCCGAAATGGGGAGCTGGTCCCTTCAGCCTTGGCTTGCTTGGGGTCCTCTACAAGTGTAGTATTTGCACTTACCACTGAGCCATTTCTCTAGCTCAACTTCCATATGCCTTATTTTCTTTAAGTTGTCTTGTTTTTTTTTTTAATGTTTGTTTGATACAGGGTCTTACTATTTGTACTAGTCTGGTCTAGAACTTGTTATGTAAACCAGGCTGGCCTTGAACTTACAGAGATCCACTTGCTTCTGCCTCTTGAGTGTCAGAACTAATGGTGTACACCAACAGGTCTGCCTCTTATATTGATTTGTTTGTTTAGATTTATTTATATATGGTATGTGAGTGTGTGTGTGTGTGTGTGTGTGCACACGCGCGCGCATCTGTGTGAGTCAGTGTGCACAAGTACATGCAGAAATTCAGAGAAGGACATAAGACACCCAGGAACTGGAGTTACAGGTGCTTGTGAAACCACAATGTGGGAGCTGAACCAGGATCCTCTGCTAGAGCAGTAAGCACTCTTAACTGCTGAGCCATCTCTCCACCCTCTCCTACCACCCTCCATAGGGCTGGGATTAAAGGTGTGTGCCACCAACTCCCGGCTCTTATCCCAGTTCTTTAGTTCAAAGTTTCATTGTCCTTTTCACTCCATGATCATTATCTATCTTCTTATACTGCTTTATTTTCTTTCTGACATGAACCACTACCTTAAGTCATACTAATTCATGGATTATGGGTATAATAGTCCTAGCATCTGGTCCCTACTAGAAAATAAGTTTCATGAAAGCTGACTTTTAGTTTCTTTGCCAAGATCATTGATTCATAATAAGTATGAGACAAATCTTTTCTAAATGAATGGATAAATGGACACTTTTGTTTTCACCTAAAGGAGGGAAGGCACAAGGCATGGGTTTCATCATCTGGGAACAGATTTAAAGGAGGGAGGAAGAGAGACAGAAAGAGAAAGCAAGGTTATTTCAGAAGTAAACATAGTCTAATGAAACATGAGGGCTGCAAACCACAAGGAAATCTACAAACACTATCGTTAGCCTAAGATCTACTGAGAACTATGTGGTGGGCCAAGTGTTAGTGCCAGATACAGTTAGGCTTGGGGCTACAGGGACACATCAGGGCTGTTCTTCCTCCAGTAGGTTCTTGCAGACCTATTTCTATTGTGAGATCACACACTATAGGCCAGGCTGACCTGTCTGTCAGCCAGGAGAGAAACATTCCATGACTTCTAAGTTTGGGTTGAGTTGAGTGTTACAGGCTCTAGAGGCTTTAAATGAGTCATGCTAATGGCAGGACATTTCTGAGTGACAGGAACAGCTGTTGAAGCTGCTCTGGCCACAACCCTTTTTTGAATTGTGTTGTTCATTTCTTTCTGGTATAATGATCCAAATAACCACACAGTCATTCCTTCCAGTAACATACACTCCCTTTTCCTCCCTCCCTCTCTTCCTTCTTTCTCTCTTCTTAAGCTTGAAGACACTTTCATTAGAGTTTTAATGAAAAGCTGAGTGGCAGAGGCAGGCAGACTCTATGAGGCCAGCTAGGTCTACAGAGTGAGTTTCAGGACAGCCAGAGCTATACAGAGAAATCCTGTATTGAAAAACCAAGGCGAGAAGGAAAAGGAGGGGAGGGGAAAGGGAAAAGAAGGAGGGGGAGGGAAAGGAAAGGAGGGGGAAGGAAGGATGGAAGGAATGAAGGAAGGAAGAAAGAAAAGAAAAAAGAAAAGAAAAAGAAAAAGAAAGGCTCCAGGTTAGGCAAGGAGCCTAGAGGAGGGAGACAGAGCAGAGAAAGAAAAAGCCTCAGAGTTTGAGTTAATGTGGTGTGTGTGGGGTGCCAGCCTCATGATGAACAAACACACACGGCACAGAGGAGAGTTTTAGAGAGAAATCCAGATTATTAGGGAAGCATACATAAGGAAAAGGTTGAACACAGTGGCATCTGCCTTCACTCTCACTCCCTCAGAGACAGAGGCAGGTGGATCTCTGAGTTCAGGCCAGGCTTGTTTACATAGTGAGTTTCACGGCAGTGAGCTCAAGCTACAAAGTAAGACCTTGTCTCAGAAAACAAAACAGGTGGGAAGGAGAGGGAAAGTTACACTTTTCTGAGTCAGGAGTCAGAAAGAACAAAATAGAGCCTGGTGGTAATCTGGGCTTGCTGCACAGAGGGCAGGAGGAAAAAATCTGTTTCTATTTTCTTGAATCGGGGTCTTAATGTGTAGCACAGGCTGGCCTTGAATTCAAGATCCTCCTGCCTTAGCCATTGGTGCTAGGATTACGGATAGGAAACACCATGGCTGGCTAGTTCTATTTTTTCCCCCAGTGATGGGAATTGAACCCAGGGCCTAGTACATGCTGTGCCGACAACCACTCTTCCTCTGGGCTACATCCCCAGGCTGTCTTCACTTTTTAAAGCGAATATAGTGAAGGGACCAGCTCCCCATTTCGGCAGCCATGACAGTAACACGTGCTCGCTATGACCTTGTCTTAGTCACTAGAGGTTAGGTTCCTGCCTCGTGACAAGGAACCAATCAGAAGTTAGCTGGTGGCGCTATGCTTTACGACCCTGGGTGTACTTTATGGACAAGCGCACAGCAATGACACACACAGCATAGCAACCACCCTGGGAGGGCCTATGGGCCATAACAACCAGTTGACCGATCGACACGGGGCAAGCCCTCCAAGCCTGGAGGCACACCAATCGTGAGCCTGTGCATACCCCTAGACACTCCCCTTAGGCTGCCCTACAAGATCTCTCGACAGCCGGTTAAAACTGTCTTTTGTAGCCAACCGCCATGGTGGGTGGACAAAAGACCTGAGCTAATATGGGGTTAGCTCGTTAAAATTACAATAAAGTCTCATGCAGTTTGCATCAAGCTCTCGAATCTGCCTGGTGATTTGGGTGACCGCGGTCGTGGCCTGGGACCCTGGAGACCTGAGTTTTCGGGGGTCTAACAATAGCAAGGTTTATTTGTTTTGTTGATGAACACTCCTAAAAACAAAACAACCCACATTTTTGGAGACAAGATTTCACTGTGTAGTACTGGCTAACCAGAAAATTGCCATGTAAACTGGTATGATAATGCACGTGGGGAAACTTGCAGGGAAACTTGCGTGGGGTGCCTTGGCGTTGGACGAGGTTGACCTAGGCAGAGGGACAAACATGCCAGGCAGAGAGAGCTTAGTGAGAAGTTGTATTTGAAAGGGAAGGGGAGGGAAGAGGTAAAGAGACACAGAACAGAAGAGAAAAGGGAGACAGGGTAAGTCCTATCTGCCCCAGGGGAACAGCGGGAAACAGTGTAACTGGGCAGGGGTCTTTCTTTTTAAAGGAGTTCTTCGCACTTGCAGACTATGAAACCATGGAACCCTGGGCCGACCAGGGTACTGCCTGAGTGCATTTCTGCCAGGTGACAGGGACAGGCTAGCATAATGCCTTACATAGACCAGGCTGGCCTTATGCTCACAGATCTACCCACCTTTGCTTCTTGAGTGCCCCGCAACTGGCAGAATGCACTCACTCAGGCAGTACCATGGCCAGCCCAGAGTCCTATGGCTGCTACATCATTAAGTAGCCCGCATACAGGTGCAAATGTCCGTTTTAAGAGATTAGCTTTGCCTGCCCTGCCCCACCTTTCCTCTGAAGGGGCAGGCAGGACTTTCCTGTCTCTTTTTTCTTCTCCTTCTCGTCATCCTTTTTCTTCCTCTCCTTCCCCTCCTTCTCTTTTCCCTCTTTTTTTTCTCCCCCCCATCCCCCTTCTTCCCCAATAAAACTTCCTTCCCATTTTAAGTTCTGCCTGGTGGCATGTTTGTGCCCCCCCACACCATGGGTTCTTCCTCTGTCCCGCCTCGAGCTGTATTATAACACCAAGATTAAGCCAGACCCATCCTAGATCAATTTTGTTTTGTTTTGTTGATGTTGTTTTCTGGAACAGAGTCTCACTACATTATGTATCTTTGGCCATCCTGGAGCTAGCTATGTCAATTAGGATGGCCTCAAAGTCACAGAGATCCACCAGCTTCTGCTTCTCAAGTGCTGGGATTAAAAGCACACACCAGCACACCTGGCTTAAAACCAATCTTTAATCAAACTGGACTCTTGCCTGATCCATTTAATTGTTACACAGCTGTACATTTTACATAGGAAAACAAGGCTTGACCGGAGCATGCATTTCCTAGAACAGAGTAATGACAGAGCAGGAACACCCCTGACCCTGTATCACTTTAGATACACTTTAGGGGGTTTTGAAGCCCTACCTGTATCTGAGGAAAGGCATGGTTCTGTGGTTTAGGATAAATAAGAAAATGGGCAAAGCATGCCTTTGATCCCAGCACTTGGGAAGCAGAGGTAAGTGGATATCTGTGAGTTCCAAGCTGTCCAGGACTATACAGAGGAACCCTGTAGGGGCAATTTTGTCTCTGGTGGCCATTTAGCAAGTATTTGACAGAAACAAGTGAGGGAGGAGACGTTTCTTTTGGCTCAAAGCATTAGTCCAGCATGGTGGGGAAAGGCACCAGGGGAGGATCTGCCCCTTGGTATGTGAAGCAGCTGACTGGAAATGAGAAGAGGCCAGGACCAGGGCTTCAAAGGCCTGTCGTTAGTTATTCTATCACCAAGCCCCCACCTGCCACAGTCTCTACAACCATTAAAATAGTGCTGCCAGCCAGGCATTGGTGGTGCACGCCTTTAATCCTGGCACTTGCAAGGCAGAGGTAGGTGGATCTCTGTGAGTTTGAGGCCAGCCTGGTCTACAGAGCGAGTTCCAGGATAGGCTCCAAAACAATACAGAGAAACCCTGTTTCGGAAAAAACAAAAAACCCAAAAAACAAAACCAGTGCTGCCAGTTGGTGACTGGAACATTCAGAACAGGAACCCAAGGTTGGGGTGGTGTCCAGGGTGCATTTCCCATTCATACCCTGACAGCCATGCCTCAAGATGTTTCTTGGTTGTTGCAAGTTGAGGGCAGGGTACTGGCATTTAGTGGATAAAGGGCAGGAGAACTCCAGTGCACAACACAACCCATACAACAAAGAAAAGTGGGACTCCGGATGTCAGTAGTGATGAGACTGAGAAACTCCATCCAAACCTATCAACTCCAGCTTCAAAAAGTGTCCTGAAAGCCAAGTGTGTGGTTCCTACTTGTAATCCCCGTACTTCAGAGCCAGAGACAGTATGGGTTACATGGTGAGCTCAAGGCCAGCCTGAGCTACGTAGTGACACCCTGTCTCAAAATGCCAGGAACTGAGGATGTAGCATGGGGGTAGATCCTTGATAGCATGTGCAAGGCCCTGGAATCTCTATCACTACAAAATTCAAACAGAACTTCCAAACAGGAAAGGAAATCATCCTTCTGCTTCTTTCCAGCATGGTAGCCCTGTGTAAAATATACTTGAACATGAAGTGAGATGAGACTGGGGTGCTGTTCCCTCCATGAGGGGTGTTGGTACTCTGGGACACCACAAAAGGCTGTGTGGGTAGGAATTGGTAAGATCTTACTCTACAGACCAGGGCCTGCTTCATAACCTCCTTTCTGATCTCCATCATCTGGCATTTTCTCCTTCCAAGTCCTCTTCAATCATTTTCCTTCCTTTTCAGTTTTCTTTAGTACTTGTTATATAGTCTGGAAAGGCCTGGAACCTCAATCTCCATGTTCTTCCTCAAGTACTCAGCACTGCCGAGTATTAGTATTGTAGCCACGGGCAACCACGACCTGGGTCCCAGACTTTTCCTTTGTTTCTCCCTCCCTCTTCCTCTGCTCCCTTCCCCTTTCGTCTTGCACTATAGTCTTGGCTGGATTCGAACTCAAGGAGATCCTCGTGCTTCAGCCTCCTGAGTGTTAATTAGGACTACAGGTGCAGACCACCACACCCAGCTCATGGGTGCTATTGATGGTTTCTGGAATGGCAAATCCCAGCGTGTTTCATTTTACTTGGCCCAGATCCTTCAGAAAAGGTACTGTGGAATCACTGCTCTGCCACAAAGAACTTCATGTGCTTCCTAAATACAACTTGAAGGTTAAATTATTGTTTTATCCATGAGCTGAAGATGAGATGTCTTTTTCAAAGACATGAAAACAGCATTAATCTTGTAGGTCTATATAGGATCGCTTGGGTAACTACAGCAATTGTTGGCAAGCAATATTATTCTTCTGATCAGTAGTTCTGAAAAGTCCTTAAAATAGGTAGTAGACCACGTTGTAACCAGAGGTACAGATATCCAAGCTTTGTTATTCCATTTATAGAACATGGAGATTTAAGAACATGATGAAGGGCCCTACGAGGCATTGAATAGGAAGTGAACATTGCTCTCTTTAATCACCATTTGTTATGTTTTTGAAGAAAAAGAGGAAAAGAGAGGCGGATGAGACATGTTAACCAGTTTACTATATGGGCCCGGCAGAGTAGGGACACTAAGAGAGAAGAGGAACAGGGGTAATGGCTGACCGCCATGGCTGGTCACCATAGAGAGGCAGAGAGAGTGCATAGGTGGGAGAAGAGAGAGAGAGAGAGAGAGAGAGAGAGAGAGAGAGAGAGAGAGAGACAACAGCAGGGAAGTTGGAACTTTTAAAGGAGGTCTACGCATGCGCACTGAGGTTCTACACATGCCCAGAGTCCTCAGCAGGCCGTAATGCGTGGCGGGTGACGTGGTGATGACATAGCACATTTTCCTGTGCATGCCCTGACTGTTGTCGGGGGGCAGGGCCTGTCTCTTAAAGAGATATTGCCAATCAGTATTAAAACCTGAATGTCCCACGCTATGTTCTCGCCGGCAAGAACCACACAGGACACTCAGATCCTTCTGCAGGAAAGCTTTAATGCGTCTTGAGAGAGGAGAGCATAAGCTTACCAGAGCGGAGACCCCGAGCCAAGAATCCCGTCCCCTAATAAAGGCTGGCAGCAGCCGCCTGGGACGTGTCACCCTATGAATGGCTTCAGCTCCTCAGGCCATATGAGCCACGGGATAGGCAGAGATCAAAGAAATGGATAATTACCCAGCGCCTGCGAAATAATTTACATTCAGTGCCTGCAGGCACCATCATTGTAATGGAGAATGCAGGGACGGCTCCCTACAGATCCCCCTTTTTTTATTAATTAATGATAAGGCTTTATATTTTTACAAGCAAATAGGTCACCCATATGTTGAGGGATAGAGGCAGAGGTTGTACCTTCCCAATCAAACATTAAGACTGTGTACAAGAGTCGCCATCAGGCTGTTAGCTTGACCCGAAGCGCTCTCGACCTGTCCTCTGCCATTTTTCTGGGAAAGGGAGACTCGGGCAGGCAACCCTTATGCAGGACAACATGCCTCCCAGAGAAGCCTGCATACTGGGCAACTCTCTGTGCGATGCCTTGCTCAACATCCCTCATGGGCTGCTCAAACCAGACACTCTACCCTGTGCAATGAGCCTAGGCTCCGGGTGTGCAAGAGCTGTCTGGCCGGCGGCCTATTGCTTAAGCATAGTTAGCCAAATATCAGTGGAAGCCCCTTATTTCAAAGCTATAAGTGCTTGGGCAATAGCCATCTTGTCTCTCTTAGTTTGAGCCTTGAGCCTACAGACCAGCCAGAGAAGTAACACCAATCCGCAGCAAATGGCTGCACCAAACAATCCCATCCCCACCCATTAAGCGATGACAATCTCTCCGTCAAGGACAGGAGTTAATCTGGATAATAATAGCGGCTCTCAACTCCCGGGGAGAGGGTGGAGTTCCGACTTTTGAAGGTCCGAAGGGGCTCTTTGTGTGAGTCTTTCCGGGATCCACAGGGGATTCTCTTCATCCTGTGGAAAAACACATATAGCTCCCCTGGATCTTATGAGAATAGGATCCGGGCCTCTCCAAAGACCAGTTAAGATATCTTTCCATTTTACCATTTCCTTTGGCCTTTTAGGTTCTGAGGTGTGACGCTTGGCCGCAGTATGGCCCCGAGCGTCAATGTTTATGAGGCTTTAAAGCCCCAGGCATTCCAGGCCTCCAAGAAGTGTTGAATAACATGCACGGCCTTTTCCCCTATCAAAGACTGGGAAAGCCATCTGTAATTTTCTCCGCTCCTCTAATGGTAAAAAGGAGTCAGTACAGAATAATGGGGGTGTTGATGGAAGTACACCCGCTGGATTAACAGGTCTCTTAAATTTACCGGGGTGTGACCGGTTATTCCCTATTTTCTCTCCCCCCTTTTTTGTTTCTTTTTCACCTAGCTGAGCTGTTTCCTCTAAAACTTTATCTCTTGAGCTTTTAGAGTCATTAGAGCTATCAAGATTTAAAGCTTTAAACTTATTTACAGAATCATCTAACAAATTATTCACTCCCTTGTCATTAGACATCCCAGGAGGTCCTTTTTCCTTATTTGTTGTTGTTTCTCTTTTTATACATACTCCCTTGTCATTAGACATCCCGGGAGGTCCTTTTTCCTTATATTTTATTGTTGGGCGCGCCCCATCTCTCATTACATTCGGTTTCTGACATGTAATTCTGGACTTCTTTAAGATTGCTACAACAGTGAGAAAGGTCAAAATGGCTCCTAGTAAAAGCACAGAAGCCTCTACACTAACCTCCCAAAATAGCAACATTCCCAAGCCAAAGTCCAGAAAAGACATACCTCTCCGAATTTACCACCCTGCAGTTCTGAATCCGCCTTGTAGCCAAGGGGTCTCCGCAGTGCCGGCGATGTTAACAAGTTCCCGGGTTTCGGCACCAGATGTCCCGCGCGATATTCTCGCCGGCAAGAATCACACAGGACATTCGGATCCTTCTGCAGGAAAGCTTTAATGCATCTTGAGAGGAGAACATAAGCTTACCAGAGCGGAGACCCCGAGCCAAGAATCCCGTCCCCTAATAAAGGCTGGCAGCCCCGCCTGGGACGTGTCACCCCTATGATTGGCTTTAGCTCCTCAGGCCATATGAGCCACGGAATAGGCAGAGATCAAGGAAATGGAAAATTACCCAGCTCCTGTGAAATAATTTACATTCAGTGCCTGCAGGCACCATCATTGTAATGGAGAATGCAGGGACGGCTCCCTACAATGCAGGGTCTCACATAGACTGTTCCAGACACTGCCTCTGTATGTAAGCAAAAGTGACCTGGAACTTGTCTCAGCCTCTTGAGTGCTAGGAATATGAGCATGCACTACCATACCACACCTAGTTTATTCAGCTCTGTGAATTGAACCTGGCTTCTTACATACTAGGCAAGAACTCTCTGGTAACTGAGCTACATCCCAGCCTGATGATTTGTTTAATATAGCCACCCCTCATCACGAATCTTAGCTTCATTTTCTAGACAACTTGCTTCAGCTTTTACATCAGGCTTTGTGCTTCCCTTTGCATTAAAAAATCATGCATACAGTGGATACCAAAAAAGGGCCTATCAACCTCTGGAAATGGAGTTATAAACAGTTGTGAGCCACTGTGTGTGTGCTGGGAACCGAACCTAGGTCCTCTGCAAGAGCAACGAGTGCTTTCAATCCCTAAGCCTATCTTTTTGTATTTTATACTCCAAAGCCAGCTGATTTCTTTAATCCTCATGAACCAGCCTTTGAGTGTCAAAGTTCTCATTTGCTGCTTGCTTACACCTTGGTTTTCACAGACCCGAAGGGAGGGCCTTGCTTAGAATGAGATATTGGCTTGCTGTTCTGTTCTGTGTCTTAAGGAGCTGCCTTCCTTCCTTGTCATGTTTGCTCACTCAAATAGCACTTTTGGTTCCCTACAGAACTTTCCCTTTGAATTTACGACTTGGCAAACTAGTGCAAGAGCTCTAACATTCGGCCTATTTTGTCCTCATTTGTCAATGCATTCATTTGTTTAGTACCACTGGGGATTGGATTCAGGGCTTTCACAGAGGCTGGGCAAATGCTCTATTACTGAGCTATATACCCAATCCATGTTGGCTTTTGACACATCTTCTTCATTTAATCTGAAAGACATAGGTCTGATTTAAACTGAGAGGTCTCTTTCTTTCAGCTGGACACTTAGAGGCCATTGTATCTTGTTAATTGGCTTGATTTCAACATTGTTGTTTATCTAGGAATCCATAGGCCAATTAGTAGGGGACAGTATGAATGCAAGCACCACAAAGTTTAGTGCATTATCTTATTAGGGTACAGTCTGAGATACTCTTCCCCGACCCCCAGTTATAATAGCAACATCACAGACCATTAGTCACAGGACATCATAACAGATATAATAGACAAATTTTAAGTGTCATCGTAATTATGAAATGTGGCACAAATATAGCAATTAAATAGATGCTGGGAAAATGGGACCAATAGTTTCCTTCCTGCAGGGCAGCCATATACCTTCAATTTTTAAAAATGCAGTGGTTAAGAGCACATATTGCTCTTGCCAGAGGACCCAGTTAGGTTTCCAGCACCGACATAGTAGCAAACACTACAGGTAACTCCAGCTCCAGTGGATCAGCTGCCCTCTAATGGCATGCTTGGGCACCCGTCCCCACCCCAATAAAACTTAAAATAAAATGTTCTACTACGTTAGCTTCTTTTTTAAAAAAAAAAAAGTGAGGAAGGGAAGGAGGGAGGGAAGAAAGAAAAAACAAGGGAAGACAATGAAGTAATAAATGAGTCAATATACTAAGAAAATGGAGGACAGAAATCCTCGAGCCCACGCGAGTCCACTCCTGACGGAAACCGGGCTGTTGCAAAGGCAGCAGAAGAAGGGAAAGCTTGGTGTGCGGCTGTATTCCTGAAAGAGTATTGGCAGCCTTTCAGTCTGGGGCACGATTTCAAAGAAAAGCAGGGGGAACTCCCTAACCTTTACCCTTTGACACGGAGGCGGGGTGTCAAAACCTAGCCATTGGGCCATAACCGCCTCCACAACTGCCTGACTAAGGTCAAGTACGAATCAGGAGAACCCAAACAACCACAAAGCCCGCCCCCAACGGCTCTGCCAATCACACCCTCTTAACCTCTTGATTGACTGGAATCGCGCAAACGCTCAGGCTCAAACGTTTAGTGTAACCTTGATTGACTCATTAAAGAATCCTTCTGAGGCCGGTGATTGGCTGCGTCGTCTGGGCCCTGGCCAATCCCGAGGGGGGCGGGCTGGTTGAGCGTCGGAGTCCTGCAGCTGTCTGTCCTTAGACACCAGTCCGCAGGTGGCGGGCTTCCCTTCACTCTTCGTGGGCCCTGGCTCAGTGTCTAAATGGAGCTTTCTTATCAGACTCTCAAACTCACGCACCAGGCGCGGGAAGCGGTAAGGAGAGCGACCCCGAACAAGCGAAACCCAGCCTGGAGCCAGGAACTCTTGTTGCAACAGGCTGATTCGCGAGTCTCCAGTTGCTATGGCGACAAAGGCGGATGCTCAAGCGGCGCAAGCGCAGTGGCCCTAGGTCCCTTGGTGAAGGAGGCTAGGTTTGAAGTGGTGATCCCCGCAGTATAAATCTGGGTTCGAACCGTAGAGGGCTTGGGGATGACAATGAACTTTTATGAAACAGAGCTGTACGGTCTGTTTGTGATTTGAGGGTCAGGTTAGAGGCTGCTTGTGGACGTGAGTTTGGAAGTGTACAAAATGAGACTGTTAGGCTGGGCGTGGTCATGCACGCCTTTAACGTCAGCGCCCGGGAGGCAGTAACAGGTTGGTCTACAAAGCAAGTGCCAGTCCAACCAGGGAGAATATATAATGAGACCCCATTTCAAACAAACATAAACAAACCAAAACAACAACAACAAAAATGAGATCGTTGAAAGCGTCCTGCCCCATCCTTCTCCAAAAAACCCCTCCTACTAACCTGAAGGTAAAATCCTAGGTTTGGGTCCTCAGTTGTCATTATCAAGGCTAGAGCTCATAGGCATTAAATAAATCACTCCTCCCAACCCCCTTCAGGGTCTCCTTGTGAGTTAAGAGAATTGACTGATCCTTTCACACGAGGGTTTCGTGAATTTACAATACAGCCCATGGTATCCTGTGGTCTGGGTCGTCTGTTGCTGCCAGCAATATTTCCACAACGATGAACATGAATTGAAAGCTTATCCTATTGCAGGCACAGGGCATGAGAACAATACTGTGGGTACCGGGGGTGGGGGTGGGGTGGGAGCGGTGCTGCTGGTGCTCGGGGAAAGATGAATAAAATTCAAGCTAAGAAAACACAGCGCTTACTCAGGGAGTATTGATATATATATATATATATATATATATATATATATATATATAATATATATTTTTTTTTTTTTTTAAAGTTCCACAAGTGACCACTACGTTGTATAGCTAAAGTTATCAATCATTGCTCTAGTGTCTTCTATCTTTTAAAAAAAGTATTTATTTTCTGTGTGTATTTTATCTGTGTGTATGTCTGTGCACCACCTGTGTTTAAGTGCCTGTAGAGAGCAGAAGAGTGCACTGGAGCCCCAGGGACTGGAGTTACAGACAGTTGTTACCTACCATGTTTGTGCTGGAAATTGAACCCAGATCCTCCGAAACAGCAGAGCCAGTGTTGTTGTTCTTTTTCTTCTTCTTCTTCTATTATTATTATTATTATTATTATTATTATTATTATTATTATTGGTTTTTCGAGACAGGGTTTCTCTGTGGCTTTGGAGCCTGTCCTGGAACAAGCTCTTACTGTAGACCAGACTGGTCTTGAACTCACAGAGATCCACCTGCCTCTGCCTCCGGAGTGCTGGGATTAAAGGCATGCGCCACCAACGCCAGGCTTCATTATTATTTTTTAACCGATTTCTCCACCCTCCTCTTCTCCCAGTCTTTCCCTCCCCCCTCCTCCCCCCCCATCCACTCCTCCTCCATTTCTATCGATGAAAGGGCAGGCCTCCCATGGACATTAACCAAATATGGCATATCAAGTTGTAGTAAGACTAGGCACCTCCCTCGAATTAAGGCTGGGCAAGGCAATTAAGCCCATCCCACTTCGCCTGCACTACCTGCATCATAATCAGAGACACTGCCACCTAAGAAAGCCAATTTTTGGGCTTCAACAGGACTTGCTGAAACAAACTGGGACAAGGCTTGTGAAATTGGTGACATAAACACACCAAATTTTTAAAGCACAGTCCTAAATGGCCTCACGTTTCCATGAATGAGACCAAACTACTTCTAAACCACTCTGCTTAGTGTACCCATGTCTTAGAAAGATGCTGTGTGGAGATCGTGATTGTCAAGGACTTGACACAGCCAGTGGGATGTCTTGGGTATCTTTGTTTTAACTTGTTCAATACCTAACTTTTCAACCTTCCTTATCAACATCTATACCTTTTCCATCTTCCTGACTCTGAGATCATGCAACAATATAAACCCAGTTTTTTGAACCAGAATTCCCAGTCACCTACAGTTTCACTCACAGAAGGAAAACATCAACAAATATTCTTCATTCTACTTCTGTAGCTGATCTCTAATATTTAATAGTTCATCCGCATCCTGATACCCAGTGAGCCCTCACGTTGCCTATTTCAGTGGACTTCTATCTATTCTCTGTTGGGTTTGCCTCTCTCTAGTCTTCATTGAATGTTACTCTTTGGCTGGTATCTTTTTTATGGCTTTCTATTATATATATTAAATTTGATGCAACCTGTGGAACACTACAGTGAGACAGAACCGTGTGTCGCAGGGTTCTTCCCATCACTTTCTGCTTCATCTCCCTCAGTAGTAGACGCATCCTTTCTGATCAGACATTTGTCCAAACTCCATAGAGCTCGCACACTAAAATCTAGTATCCAGCTGTGATTAATTTATTACCTGTTGTCTGTATGTATCATACTCTCAAAAAGTGAATTTTCTAAGCTTAAAGACAGAGTCCAAGTCTTTTTTGTTTCCTTGTTTTGTTTTAGGCCCTAGATGGCGCTAAAGCAATGTTTAGATGTGCTCAGGGTTAAGAGCAACAGGATTGCTCTGATGAGGAGGGAATAAGGTGGAGGTGGAGGAGGAGACAGGTGAATTCATTATAAAGAGAACAGGCTGTCTACAGGAATTTCCATCACTGAATTCAGATACTGTATTCGAATTTCCAGAATGTTTCCTTTAAGACGAGAGTCTTGTGTGGTCTACCATGTTCTCAGATTGGTCATGTTATTTACATTAAAGGAATTTATGCCCTCACTTCTGAAAAATAATGTAGCATATTTTAAGATACTTTTCTTTGCTCCTCTAATCACTCTTTTCCTTGCTCTCCCCCTCCTTTAGGAAGAATTTATAATGGATAAGTAATCTAGAGATGACTAGGTCTGTGGGGGATATGTATGGGTTATATGCAAATGCTGTTACATTTTACATAAGAGATGCACAGGTTCTGCATCTGAAGGGGGTTGTGGAACCAGTTCACTCCAGGATACCAAGATGTGTCACCCTCTATCACAAAGTGTGTGTGGGGTGTGGTGTGCATGCAGGCATATATGGTGTATCTTGCAGGTTTTGTCTCTTTGGAGAACCCTATTAAATTCAGGTTTGTATCACAAGATTATATGATATACCATTGGTATCTTTGGGTGGTAGATTTTCTCTTACAGTATTTTAAATTTAGTGTTTAATTAAAATTAGACTATATCCAGAGGCTAGGAATCTAGATTAGTTGGTAGAGAAGCCCTAAGTTTCATGTCCAGCATAACATGACAGATTTTGTAATCTTAGAAAGGAGTTCAGGGTCATCTTTAGCTACATGGTGAGTTTGAAGTCAGCCTGAGATACCTGAATGGCACCTTGTCTCAAAAAAGAAAGAAAAAAAAACAAATAAGATTGTATCTAATTTGTATACCTCTGCCAGTTGTTTCTTTTTTTCCAAACATAAGAACCTGTAAAATGCTCTGAGACCAGGTGGGTTGTAAAAAGCAGTAGTGTCAGTGTTTTAAGTATGCACACATGATTAGAGACAAATAATGGCTGGATTAATGCCCAGGAATAGTTTTTGGAAAGCCTGGTCCACACACTCACGTGTATACTACCAATAACCAGGACAGGAAGCCAGCTCCACCCCCACCCCCTACCCCCCACCCCACCCCACCCCCAATCTCAGCAGATTGGAAGAGGCCCTTCTCCAAGGACCATCCACTTCTTTCTCATGTATTTTTAAAGAGGTTTCTGCTTTGCCTAGGGTGAGCCTTTTGTATTAAAAATTATTTAGTATATGCTTAGCTAATTGATGAAGCAGTTGACTAACTTTTAAAATGAGTGTTAAATGCCTTACCCTTTATTAATTGCATGGATTCCTAAAACAAAACAAGTCATTGAAAATCTAATTACCTCTGTGTTTTCCTTCAAAGAACTGAGGCTTATTAAACTTTAAATGTTCAAAACATTTAAGCATCTATTGAAATACCAGTAGTTATAAACAATGTTCAGTTCTAAATACTAATTAAACAAGTTCTAAATCACCATAAAGCTAGGCTGAATTGTAAGTAACTCATGTTTTATGTTCTGCTCTGTCCTTTTTTTTTTTTTTTCCTGGGCATCAGTAGCTCATATACTTTCTTTTTTTTCTTCATTTTTTAATTTAAATTAGAAAAAAGATTGTTTTACATGTCAATCCCAGTTCCCTCTCTCTCCCCTCCTCCTCTGTACTCCACAAACACCCTATCTATTCCATTCCCTTTCTGCCTTCCATGGGGGATCTTCAGAGTCTGTCATATCCTTTGGGATAGGGCCTAGGCCCTCCCTCATGTGTCTAGGCTGACAGAGTATCCCTCTATTTGGAATGGGCTCCCAAAGCCCATTCCTATGCTAGGGATAAGTACTGATCTACTACCAGAGGCCCCATAGATTTCCGAGGCCTCATCACTGACACCCACATTCATGGGAGCTGGATCAGTCTTATCAGTCTGGGGTCCATGAGCTCCCCCTTTCTGCTTTGTTTACACAATGAAGATTAACTACTTCAACGCTGACCAATACGGCAGCCTTGTGAGCGTCTTCCAAAATGCTGTGGCTTTAAAAGCTGCACATTTTGATGCACAGCTGTAATCTCAGCACACTGGCGGTAGAGACAGGAGGACTGCTGAGAGTTCAAGGGCAGCTTAGGCTATATAGTAAGTTCCAGGCCAGTGTGGGCTGAATAGCTAGACCATGTTTTAAAACAAAACAAAACAAAAACCCAGAACATAAATAAATGAAATGCTATTGTTAATCCACATTCTTCTTGTAAATCTGGACCAAGGAAGGGGGACTTACCAGAGAATCGGGAACACTTTGCCAGCATCATGCTGTACTCATGGAGACCTGTTACCATCACCATAAATATCCAGGTTTTGTATTTAAAACATCCTTACTGGCTTTCTTTTGTACAAATAACTAATTTTTGGGGGGAGGGTTGAGATAGGATTTTTTACAGTCAAACTCATTCTATAGATTATGGGGTTCTCTAGGTTGCAGTGATCCTTCTGCCTCTGCCTCCCACTTACTGGAATTACTACCATGAACCACCCATGTCTGGTTGGGTTTTACCTTTAACCACCAAGATAGAAATCTCATCACTTGAATATATACTTTTTTTTACATTTTATTTTTAAGGTTTATTTTGTTTTTCATTATGTGTATAAATATGTGTAGGTGTGTGCAGGTGTGAATGCAGGTGTTCATGGAGTCCTAAGATCTCCTGGAGCATGACTTAAGACAGTTTTAGGTACTAGTAACTAAACTAAGGTCCTCTGTAAGAGCAGTACATCAGTACATGCATTTAACCATGGAGTCATAGCTCCAGCCCTGATTTTATTTTTATCTATCTATCTATCTATCTATCTATCTATCTATCTATCTATCCATCCATCCATTCTGCCATCCATCTATCTAGCTATCATCTATGTATGTGTTTATCATGTGTGTATAGGACTCCCTCCCCATATTTGATGTTTTAGGTAGTTGGTAGTCACCCAATCAGGGTGCTGGGACTGGGAACTCAGGTCCTCTGGAAGAGCAGCAAGAATTCATAACTTATGAGTCAGATACATCTCAAAAGGACTTTTCTTTTTTTTTTTCAAGGCAGTGTTTCTCTGTGTAGCTTTGTAGACCAGGTTGGCCTCTAACTCACAGAGACCCACCTCCCTCTGCCTCCAGAGGGCTAGAATTAAGGCAAGCACCACCACTGCCTGGCTAATCCCAACATTCAGATGATAAAGGCAGGTGGATCTCTCTGAGTTCAAGGCCAGCCTTGTCTACATAGTGAGACCCTGTCTTTAAAAAACAAACAAACAAAAACTAAAAAAAAAACAAACAAACAAGAAACAAAGAAAAATGGAACTTTAAGAGTTGAAAAGTACAGTACTCCACCTGAATGGCAAATTCACTGGATGATGTAAGAAACAGATTAGTGAACTGAAGAACATACACCAGAAATGATCTCAACTGAATCATACAGAGAAAGGGCTGAAGAAAAAAAAAAATGAAGTTCATGGCCCAGAGAAATGCAATTCATATCCAAGGGTGAACTTAGGGGAGGGGAAAAGAATATGAAGAAATTATGGCCAAACATATTCCTCTAGATGATAAAACCCCCAAAGCAGACAGGTGGTGGTGCACGCCTTTAATCCCAACACTCAGAAGGCAGAGGCAGGAGGATCTCTGTGAGTTCGAGGCCAGCCTGATCTACAGAGTGAGTTCCAGGACAGGCTCTAAAGCTGCATAGAAACCCTGTCTCACCAAACCAAACCAAAAAACCCTAAACCTCCAAGTAGGAGAAGCACTTGCTGATTTGACAAAGCACACTGCTACGTTTTGAGTAGCTTCTTTGAACCCGAGACGATAAGAAACTGAAGGCAGCTTCCAGCAAACAGGCAACCAGAAACAGGCCCTCAGTCTGAAACCCATAAGGAACTGGATTCTGCTAATAAACATCCAGGCAGAGGGGAAAGCTTCGATGATAGGAAGATTCTAAATTTCATCAGGGTATTGATTATATGTGTGTATATTTCTTACAACTCATTGATCTGGTCTGCCCCATTTTATGTGTATTTCTGTACCTGAGTGAAAGCCAGTGGAGAGCATCAGATACTGCGGTATTTGAGTAAGAATGGCTCCCATAGGCTCATAGATTTGAATGCTTATGGAGTGGCATTAGGAGGTGTGACCTTGTTGGAGGAAGTGTGTCATTGGGGGGTTTTAGACGCTCAAGCCAGACGTAGTGGCTTATTGTCTCTTCAAACTGCCTTCAGATCCAGATGTAGAACTTCCTGCCTCCTCTCCAGCACCATGTCTGTCTTTGTGCCACCATGCTTCCTGCCATGACAATAATGGACTAAGTCTCTGAAACTTAAGCCACCCCCAATTAAATGCTTCCTTTATAAGAGTTGCTGTGGTCATGTCTCTTCACAGCAATAGAAACCCTAACTAAGACAGATACCCTGAACTGGAGATGAAGGCAGTTGTGAGCAGCCTTGCATGGGTGTTGGGAATGGAAGCCAGGTCCTCTGCAAGAACAGCAAGTGCTCTTCACTGCTCAGCCAGCTCTCCATCCTCTCTGTATTCTTCAACTGAATACATTTTGTTGTGTATAAATGTTAGGATTAGCATAGTAGATTAAAAACAAGATTTATTTTTATTTGTGTGTGTGTGTGTGTGTGTGTGTGTGTGTGTGTGTGTGTGAGAGAGAGAGAGAGAGAGAGAGAGAGAGAGAGAGAGAGAGAGAGAGAGGGTATATATCATATGTATGCACCAGGCAGCTGTGAGAGGACTACTGTGAATTCTGGGAACTGAACTCAGGTCCTTTAGAAGAGCAGCAAGTGTTCTTAATAATTACAATAATTACGCTGTGCAGCTTCCATAGTTTTTTTGTTTGTTTGTTTGGTTTTTTTTGTTTTGTTTTTTTTTGTTTTTTCGAGACAGGGTTTTCTTGTGGCTTTGGAGGCTGTCCTGGGACTAGCTCTTGTAGACCAGGCTGTTCTCGAATTCACAGAGATCTGCCTGCCTCTGCTTCCTGAGTGCTGGGATTAAAGGCGTGCGCCACCACCTCCTGGCAGCAGCTTCCATAGTTTTATTTTTAGAAAAGACGTAATAATGGAAACAGGCTCAGGGCAGTAGCACACTTTTTAAATCCCGGGGCTTGGTAGACTGAGGTAGAAGGATCTACCTTTGAGAGTTCAAAGTTAACAGGGCTGCAAACAATAGCTTGTTTTTAGAATGTGTTGGCACATGTCTTCCTGTCTGTAATACTGTCACTCAGGGGACAGAGCAAGGGAATCCATGCAAGTTTGAGGACAGTCAGTTTCAAGTTACCTAGGGTTCCATAGTGAGAGACCTTGTCTCAAGAACGAACAGAAAAGTCTACAATAAAAAAGTTAGTGCCATTTTTCCCTACAATTGACCCTTTCCCAGTTTATTTACCTACGTTGTATGACACCTTTCACGGGGAGATCCAATGACACACACACACACACACACACACACACACACACACACACACACACACACACACACACACACACACACACTTGCTCCCCCAGAAAGGGAACCCATGCCAGACCAAAGTAATGAGTGCACTGCCGAAGTCCAGCTTGGTGAATGGATAAGTTTTTAAGATTTTACTGGATTATGGGTGAGGAGTTACTTAAAGGAGCAGAGATGAGCCCTTTCAAAGCAGCTGCATCGCTGCAGAGCCCACTCCAACGTAGGACTCTTGCAAGCTGCAAACCTGGAGCTCTCCGCACAGCTTGCAGGCAGTTCCATGCAGATCACAGAGAACATGCATACCTGTTTTTATGGTTCTAGCTTACTTTATTTACCTCTAAGATCTCCTGCTCCATTTGTCCTGCACTGTGCTCACTGTCCTGCCCCAGCAGTTGTTTTCTGCAACTGTCACTCTAGAAAGGGGCCCTAGTGACTCTTGCAAGTTTCAGCTTTTCCCAGACTTGTGAAGTTTGTTGACCTCCTGAGTCTTGTGAGCACAACCTCCCTCCTGGAGAGAGTGTTCCAATATGGAGGAAGCAACTACATAATTCTGTAGAAGAACAGCCACCAATAATGCCTTATCCCTTTGCATGTCATAATAGCATATATGTTTTTATATTTCTTTATACAGAAGGGAATTTCTTCATTCTTTGTCCTCTTATTTTGTTACCTACCTTGAAAATCTTTTTCTTAATTTTGCAAGACAATGGGCTTCATTATGACATTTTCATCCATGAATAGAATGAACTTTAAGTATATTCCCACCCTCATGTTGTCGGAGCTCTTTTAGCTTTTTTTCAAGGGACCTGACACCCAGATCCCAAATAAATATACACCGAGTCTGTTTTTAGCCAGTTTTCCTTATTTTAAATTAACCCATCTATCTTTCCTTCTTATTCCATGGGTGGCTGGGTAGTTGGCCCCTGATGTCCTCCTCTCCTGGCTCCTCTCTTCTTTGTTTCTCCTCCTATTTATGCTCTCTGCCTGCCAGCCCCACCTATCCTTGCTCCTGCCTCACTATTGGCCATTCAGCTCTTTATTAGGACCATCGGGTGTTTTAGACAAGCATAGTAACACAGCTTCACAGAGTTAAACAAAAGTCTCACACTGAAAATAATATTCCCCAACATTATAACCTTCTGTCTCATCAATTGTCTCCCTCCTACTAGGTTCCTTGATCTTCCTAAATTGTCTCTTTGTTTATTGAGTCAAGGTCTTGCTGTACAGCACAGACTAGCCCAATTCTTGCTAGCTAGCCTGGGCTGGATTGACCTTTCCACAGTCCTCCCGATTCAGCTTTCTGAGTGCTGGAATTACAGGCATGCACTACCTTATCCTGCTTTTTTTTTTTTTTTTTTTTAAATCTAGATTGTTTGGAGAGACCACATGACGTTTGTCTTTCTGATTTTGACTTACTTTGTTTAAGCATGATAATCTCCAGTTTTGCCCATTTTCCTGCAAACAATGAAATTGTGTTCTTATATTTATTCATAAAAATTAACATATAGTAAAATTTGTTCTCCTTGGAGTTTAGCTGCATGAGTTCTGACAAATGCATACAGCCATATAGCAACCCCAAGAGACAGATGGAGAATGGATCCGTCATCTCAGGAGGGTCCCTCAGGTCTTCCTTTATGCCTTAATTACAATATGTTGGATCCCACACCACACATTGTCCATTTCCCCACTGGTGGGCACTGACTCCATGACTTGTCTGTGGTGAATAATGTCTCCGTGAACATGGATGTGCAGGCATCTTATTATATTCTGACTTTGATTCTTTCAAGTCTATACTCAGGACTGGGGTAGCAGGTCATATTATAGCTTTATGTTTAGTTGGTTTTTGTTTCTGGTGCTTATCAAGTACACACGATTTCAGTTGAGGGAGGTGAAGGCATTCTGAAGATGCAGGTGGGGGTGCAAATATATGCAGTGCCTCTTACCTAAACACAGGTATGTATTTTACTACAATGGAGAGTAACTCAAAGAAAAAAAAAAAGTGGATGGGCGTGGTGGCTGGTGTCTGTAATTCTAGCACTTGGGAATTGGAGACAGGAGGATCAGAATTCAAGGTCATCCTGAACTACATAGGGAGTTTGAGGCCAGCCTGGGCTACATGCTCAAAAAAGAAAAAGGGAAAAGTACTACTGCCTTTTGAATCATTAATTATATGCATATTTTATTTTTATAACAACATTAGCTTTTAGAAAGCTATGAAAGTCATGTGTATCATGAGTGTTTGTATATAGATTTAATTTTCGAGACAGGGTTTCCTCAGACTCCCTCAAACTCCCCATGTAGCTGAGGATGACCTTGAATTTATGTCCTCTTGTGTCCATCCTTCAATTACAGGGATTCCACGGAGGTATTGGCTCATCCAGTTTTGGGTTTAAGGAAGTGCTGGGTCCAGCTCTCTGTGCATGCTAAGCAAGGACACTGCTAACTGACTACATCACCAGCCCATGTACATACAGTTCATGACATAAGTTGGACTACACAGAGGCCATTTATACACACACACACACACACACACACACACACACACACACACCTTACCTGTGGTCTCTTTAGATAAGGATAGTTATTTCCTATTAGGAGAAGTACTATTGGATATAGATATGTAGAGAATACACCAGGAAAATTTGAAATCTCAGAATATTAAATGTGCATATTAGCATGGCAAACAAAGGCAAATTCATCCAGTGGATGATGACCTTCTTATGCTAGAATTTCCCTTTACTGGCTCTGCTCCTCTCAGTGGCCAGTCTGGGTGCTTGATGTATGGTCATGGCTTGCTGGAATCCTTAACTGAGTTCAGGAACCCGGTTGGACTCTGAGTGAATTAAAGATATATTACCATATGCATGTGTGTTGTCAAGCTGATTTCTACAACACAAGCTTATTTTACTTTTAAAATTTATCTTACTGTTTTGTTTGTATGGGTCTTTTGCCTGCTTATATGTCTGTGCACCATGTGCATGAAGTACCCCTGCAGGCCAGAAGAGGGCATTGGCTCTCCCAGGATTAGATTTTGTGAACCCTCAAGTAGCTGCTAGGGATCAAACACGGGCCCCCTGGAATGCCATTTTTCCAGCCCCCACAAGTTTATTTTGTAACCACATTCTTTAACCTGGTCTAAATAGCAGGGGTATGTATATTTATTTCCTTCTGGTTTTAGGCAGTAAAAGGCTGGCTAGCTTGGCAGTGAGTTCAACTAGTCATGTGTCATCCTAATTCAAGTCATTGTCTCTTAGATTTACTGATAAGGAGCTAGACTGAAGAAGAAAACAACTTTATGCAGCCTCTGAGACCATAGAGGCTGGCCGGCCTTTAAGACAGGCTGCCCAGTTTTGACAGATGGCCTCTCCCTCTAAGCCATTATTTCTATAAAGCACCACTGTGTCCTGATGTCCCATCTAAATTTTCCTCTTTGTTCACAGTATGAGATGAGAACAGAAGCTCGGCGAAAAAATCTCCTCATCTTGATTTTGCATTATTTAACACAAGAAGGGTATGTTACCAGACGTTTATGATGATGCCTCTCCTCTCTGACCCTGCAGAAGCAGAGACTAAACATTAGTTTTACAACAGTTTCATATTTACAGAAAATGAGCAGAAAGTATAGTGAATCCCTGTACTCTTTCCCCCAATCTGTTTCCTATCTTACTATTACTAATATTACTATTGTTATGATAATATTATTACTTGCAGTGTTGGCAGTGGACCCCAGGAAAGCACTCTACAACTGAACTCCATCCCAGCCCCTTATTGTTAAC
This sequence comes from Cricetulus griseus, assembly GCF_003668045.3. Taxonomy (NCBI): domain Eukaryota; kingdom Metazoa; phylum Chordata; class Mammalia; order Rodentia; family Cricetidae; genus Cricetulus; species Cricetulus griseus. The sequence goes on from NC_048595.1 coordinate 162,925,089, forward strand.
ATCTTGAATTAATGTAGTTAATTTGTTATAACTGATGAGCTTGTGGTAATACAATGACATTCACCACAGCAACAAAATATAACCAAATTGGCTAAAAATGAGGAAAGGCAACCCAAAGACAGTTTCTTTTCTTTTTTTTTTTCACATGCAAACAGCTACCTGAAAATTTATTTTTCTCTTTAATGGCAAGCAGTGGTGAGTGCAGAAGTCCACCCTAGCCATGGGAAAGTTGAACAGGACCTGTGGTACATTGTTCATATATAACTTATTGTCCCAGCTACTTGTATGTCAACTTGACACAAGTGAGAATCGTTTGGGAAGAGGGACCCTTGGTTGAGAAGAAGCCTCCATAAGAGTGGTCTGTAAAGCTGGGCAATGGTGGTGCACACCTTTAATCCCAGCACTCGGGAGCAGAGGCAGGCAGATCGCTGTGAGTTCGAGGCCAGTCTGGTCTCCAGAGCAAGTGTCAGGACAGGCTCCAAATCTAAACAGAGAAACCCTGTCTTAAAAAACAAAAAAAAAAAAAAAAAAAAAAAAAAAAAAAAAAAAGAGTGCCCTGTAGGGAAGCCAAAGACAGTTTCTTAATTGACTTAAGCACTTTCAAAATTGTTTTAGACAATGATAACATCACTGGATGTCACTAGAAGCAGGTAGCTTCCAGACAGAACTGTTGGGAATGACAGTATTTGAATATATTTAACATGTGGTTCAGTTACATGTCTGTAATCTCAGGGCTTCAGGGACTGGTATAGGAGGATCATTCATTCTAAGACAGTTTGAACTATGTAGTGAAACCTTATCCCTAAAACAACCAATCAAAACCAAAATCACTGGCAACCAAAAGAGAACCCTCTCCCCCTGCCAGTGCAACAATATTAAAAACCTAAACCAAGAAAACAAAATCCACCCCCTCTCAAAAAAAATGCTATGTAAGTTTCCTTACTCTAGAAAAATCTCTTCCACAGTAGTTTTTCTGTAATTGCTGCTTCCTGTTTGCTTGCTCTTTGTGTTGACTCTCTTTGGATCTGCAGCCCCTGTTTGCTTTTATTCTTTACACCCAGACTTAATCTTTTCTCTTGTGTAAAACTGCCAGCTACATCGATGCTGCTAATGCTTTGGAGGAAGAGACTAAGTTGGGATTACGGCGCTTTGAAGTCTGTGACAATGTTGACCTGGAAACAATTTTGATGGAATATGAGAGCTATTATTTTGTAAAGTTCCAGAAGTACCCCAAAATGGTTAAGAAGGCGCCAGACCCAGGTACATAGCTTTGTGCTAGAAATGTTGCTTTATTCCATTGTTAAGAATGGTGTTTCTGCTGGACGTTGGTGGCTCACGCCTTTAATCCCAGCACTCAGGAGGCAGAGAGGAACCCTGTCTTGAAAAACCAAAAAAGAAAAAAAAAAAAAAAGAATGGTGTTTCTGGTGGCTCACATCTGTAACCCCAATATCAGGGAAGTGGGGTGAGCAGATTGGCCTGTCCCTCTCCCAACAAAAGGTGTTCCCAGGAACATGGATAGATGGTATTCTTCTGTGCCTAGAAAGATAGACCAGAAAGATCTGGAGCTGGTCTCAGACCCAGAATTGGCCAGTCAAACATGAGTGCCTGGATTCTGACATCCTTAGTCTTGTTGATATTTGTCTAGGACTATGTTTTAGGGTAATGAGAGCAAAGCCCCAGTGTATTGCAGGTGCTCTTTAGAAGAAAGACCAGCATTGACTTCTGGAGTGATGGAAAGGGCTGTTGGAAGACAATAAATGACAAAAGACGTCTTCTTGTTAGGAAGACCTATTATCTATCTTGAAAATAACATGGAAATGAGTATTGGTGAAGCTAATAGCTCATGTATAGATAATGAAATGCTTTTGAAAGCCATCAATCCAGATGGTGATCAATAGAATGCAAAGACCCAGGATAGGTCAGCAGTCAGAGGGAGGCTCTGAAGCCAAGGTCCTAGGCTTGTAGTAACATTGACTTAGAAGTCTGTAAGTAGGGGAAGTAATTACAAACCAGGGGAGATCATTGTCCTGTTTACAAGGCACTTGCTAAGCCACAGATGTTAACATTTCATGTAGGGACCAGGAAACAGAGAAGAACATCAATTAAAAATAGCCAGGGCCAAATCTAGACTTGGAAGAGGTCTGTGATTTTAATTTTCTCTAAGCTATCTTCCAGTGAAGGGCTCAGAGCTCAGAGATTTGGCTAGTTGTTTGATCTGGTCACTGGCTCCGACACAGGGACAAGCCCCATTCTCAAAGAACTGATCTCTAGATGGGCTGCTCCCATCTTGCTTGGCACTCATTTTCCCCTGTGATACTGAACACAGTGGTTTAACTCTAAAGGTCAGTTGGCAGATGTGACTCAGTAAATATTCCTGTCAGACTCATGCAATTCTGGAGTGCTATGTGACCCAGAAAAACAATGGCATGGAAACTCCATGGAATGGCAAGCCATAAAGCCAGCCTATAGTGGCTATTGCTCCCACAACATGGGGTCTGAGACACATTTACTAACTGAGGCCTGGATGTCTTTCTCTTCATGACTCTTAAATACCTGAGAAGCTCTGACCACCTTCTGTTACCTGTTCCCCACACTGCTCATTAAAATAGCTGTCTGGTCCAGAAGGCTTATTAAAATAGCTGTCTGGTCCAGAAGGCTGAACATAAGAACACCGTGAAAGAAAAATGTACCTGAAAGTTTGTTTGCTCTCTCTTAAGACTAAATTCTCCCCCCATGTTTGTTTTTCCCTAATAGAAAATAATTCAACACCAAGAAATGGAGTGAAGAACAGAAGGTAAAGTGATTCATCTTGATCAACTTAACTTTCTCCTTTCTTCCTTCCCTTCCTTTCTCCCTTCCTTACCTCCTTCCTTCCTTTATTTTTTTTTCTTTTTTGAGACAGAATCTCTCTATACAGCCCTGGATTTCAACTTCCTCTGTAGACCAGGCTGGTCTTGAACTCACAAAGGGTTCACATGCCTCTGCCTCCTGAATGATAGGATTAAAGGCATGTACCACTATGCCAAGCCCAGTCAACTTAACTCTTAAGAGTCTGTGGTATCTACTTCCTAAAGAGTCACCTGTGCAGCTCCATGACTGTCTAGCAGCAATACCAGACTGAGGCCATGTGACCTTAGAGTCCCCTTTTGTCAACATTGCCTGGACTTAAGAGTCTCCCAGGTCTCTGAAAATTATGATCAGTGATATCCAGTCTTTCTCAGCCATATGGCTTGGAAAGTCTGGATCTCCAAAGTTAAAAGATTGACACCCAGTTCTCACCACTGCTTTTTATAAGGAAAGAGCAGATTCTGGCATATTCCCCAGTGTTGGCTGACTTGGGGCAGCAGCGACTGTAAGTTTTTGCTAGTGTAAAAAAGCCAAAAGCTCAACATACATGAAAAAACAAAAAAGAAGCCAAAAGCTTAGGGGAAGATGTAAGTGCCATTCTCGAAGGAACTGCACACTCATTTAGGAAATGAAAAACATTGTTTTCTAAATCTTAGAATGTGCCAGAGAAAGGAAACTTAGATTGAGATAAGTGCTTAGGTCTTGAGAGGTGGGCATTCTGTAGGCCCCATTGAGTGTCTCAGTTTGTGAATTCAGTTCCCCGTATCCAGCCTGAGAAGGAAGAACCCAGAGACCTCACCAGGGCCAGTAGGCATCATCTCTGCTAGGCATTATCTACCTTAGGCATCATCTGTAACAGGGGCTGGATAGAGCCATGCATTCTTCAGAACAGTTCTGGCTGAGGCCACCACTACTTTGCACTGTCTTTTAGGGACAGTGTCACTGCACTGTCTTGATGGAGGTGCTATTGCCTTATCTATAGTTTCCATAACTATAGATATCAGTCTCTGGTGATAAATGATGACAACTTGTGAGTAGCAACAGTGAGGGCATTTTCAGAGGCCAGCTTTGGAATGTACTTGGGCTCTGATTGCTTTTCAGTACATTCATGCCTGCTGTGTGCTTAGGATACTTCACCTGGTAGATAATCAGTGAGCGGAGGAAAGGAAGGTAGGTAGTGGCATGTGTGCCACTTGGGTTTTCCTCAATTCTTCTGAGTTGATGTCTGTATATGACAAGCACAAAGGTTGAACACCAAATGGTTAGTCAGGGAGGAGAATCAGGAAAACAATGGACAGTGTTTCTGGCCACTGTGGGATTTTTTTTAAAAGATTTTTATTTTTATTCATGTGTGAGAGTGTTTTAACTACATGTAAGTATGTGCACTATGTATGTGCACCGCATCTGTGCAGTGCCCACAGAGTCCAGAAGAGGGCACTAGATCCTCTGGAGCTGGAGTTACAGGCAGTAGTGATCTCCCCAACATGGGTGCTTGGACTGAACTCAGGTTCTTTGAAAGACCAGCAAGTGTTCTTGGCCACTGAACCATCTCTGCAGCTGCTCTGGGCACAGTTTTATGTGAGATACTTGCTCAGTAACAGGGTGTGTCATCAGGTTGGCTATCAGTCATCCAAGTGCTCTTTCCTGATTTTGTGCCTCACACGAGAGATTTCTCCCAGTTATGGATTTGGTGATGAGTCAAGGAAGGGAAGTTATTGAATGAGACAGGTGACAGAATTGGGGTCCCAAAAGGCTCGAGAATTTGTGGGATGGGCCTATGATAATGGAATTTGATGGAATAAGGTTCAGTCTCTAACAAGTAGCTTCCCCATTGCAAAATCTGAGACCTAGAAATCAAGTTAACAGTAGGGCAGCACCTCTTGAGTGAAGTGTGATGTGGTCTCGGGCCTTATCAATAGAAAAACAGTCCAAAAAGTAGGAGATTAGTTTACTCTGGTCTAAAGACAGTGGGCAAAGAGTAGCTAGCCAAGACAAGAAGGAATCTGGGAGCCAGGTGACTTTAGCAGTGACAGGAGCACCTTCGGGTGTTCGGGTAGAAAACAGAACAGCCCACATCTCCTTTACCCTCCTAAGGGCTAAAGTTAGTTGTTTTCTCACTACCGCAACCAAATACCCAGCAGAAAGCAGCTGGGAGGAGGAGAGGATTATTTTGGCCTAGAAGAATGTATTCTGTCATGGTGGAAAAAGCACGGTGGCAGGAGTGACTTTGTCTGTGGCACTGGCCAGGGAGCAGAAAAAGGACAATTGGCTTTCTCCTTTTTCTTGTTTTAATTCTAGAACCCTAACCCATAGGATGCTGTTTAACAAGTATTTTTTTGTCCTGATAGCCAGCTCCCAAATCATGACATAGAGACTTGGTCTTAGTTTAGGCTTGTTCCTAGCTGGCTTTTTTTTTTTTTTTAAGATTTTATTTTATTTATTATGCATACAGTCTTGTGCCTGTATGCCAGCAGAGGGCACCAGATCTCATTCAACATGGTTGTGAGCCACCATGTGGTTGCTGGGAATTGAACTCAGGACCTCTGGAAGAACAGTCAGTGCTCTTAACCGCTGAGCCATCTCTCCAGCCCCCTAACTGGCTCTTATAATTTAAACCAACCCAATTTATATTCATCTGTGTTCTATCACATGGATTCATCTCTCTTCCATCTTGCACCTTCTGTTTCCTCTCTATGTCTCCTGGCTTCTCCACTCACTTGGGTGCATCTCCTACTTCTCTCTCTCTGCCCAGAAGTCCCACCTATACCTCCTGCCTCACTATTGGCCTTTCAGCTCTTTATTAAACCAGTCACAGCAGGGCATCTTCACACAGTGTACAGATACCCACAACAATGTTGCTGCTTCCCTTCTCAGTTTAATTTCTCTGAAAACAGCCTCACAGGCATGCCCCAAGATGTGCCTTAGGTGTTTCTTTTTTATTTTATGTTTATGAGTGTTTTGCCTTCATGTGTATGTGTGCACTACATGTGTGCAGTGCTTGCAGAAGGCAATGAATCCTCTGGAACTGTAGTTACAATTAGGAGATACCGCATGAGTACTGGGGAAGGTCACTGAGCTACCTCTCCTGCCCCTCACCAGGTGTTTCTTAATTCGGTCAAGTTCACAACTCTAGCAAGAGGCTGGACCTTCTCTGTAGAATTCTCCTGAGCCAGGACTGATGGGTAAAGTTAAAGCAGAAGAAGTTGGGTTCTATATTCAGAAACATTTTATAATCACTGGTGCTTTTGTCTGGAGTCATAGTAAAGCAAACTTCATGGCTCATTTTGCTGTTAGTGGAAAATCAGAATGGGAAGACAGGAGTTCTGGTTCTTGGAGAGACCCAAATGGATGTTGAGATTTGTGTGTGTGTGTGTGTGTGTGTGTGTGTACGTGTGCATGTGTGTGTATTATCTATAACTTCATTTAAAGCAATCCTATTAGTAGAGTTTGCATGTATAAAATGCTTGATATTCATTTCATGATTCTTTCATTTTTGTTCCAGCAGAAGGCCTGAGAGACAGATTATCTTATGTCTAAGTTAGAGATGAAAAAAAGATGCCCTAGGAATGATCCGTGTCCAGTTCTAATGAGTAGGATATTCGAGTGTGGACACTAGTAGTATTGTTGACATGGTAGTTATACGAGAGATGATCAACTTTTCCTTTTGGTAATGAATTGGAACTGAGACAGAGCTGTCTGAGATCATTTAGAACATGAGAGCCACTCCTCCAGTGAACTTCCTGCAGATACCTTTCAAAGAGCTGAGAGAAGAGAGCAGCTTTTGGTGACCTCCTAAGAAGGCCCTGCATGTCTCTGACCTTGTCTTCCATTACAAAATGCAAACATCCCATTACCATTTTTTTTTTTTTTGTCTATTGATGAGGATGTGCAAACAAATTAGTTCTGCCCTTGTGGCAATGTGTAACACATTCAAATGTGTGTGCTGTACTATCATGACATCCACAAGCAGACTCCCTTTATCCCTTCCCTTCCTATAAACCCCATCTTTACCACAGTTAGCCACTCTTCTGATTTCCAGCCCTGTCAATGTGTTTTTTCAGAAATGAATATACTGATGAGAAATCATTTTGCAAAGCTGAGTGACTTGTGACAGTAGACTTGGGCCAAGTTCTGCCCTCCCTTCAAAATGTTTTATTATTTATTTATGTGTATCTGTGTGTAGTTACCTGTAAAGGCTAGAAGAGGGTGTCCGATCCTCTGGAGATGGAGTTACAGGCAGTTGTGAACTGCCTGATACTGGTTCTGAGGACCAAACTCAGGTCCTTTGGAAGAGCATCCAGTGCTCTTAACCACTGTGCCATCGCTCCAGCCTGTAGGCCCTTTGATGATTTTGATGCTAAGAGATATTTTACACAGAGGAAGTATATTCAGTATACAGGGTTACAACCCACACAGAGCCCTTGATCTTCTGACATTTCATAACTTGAATGGAAGGACTGTTTCTTCCCTCCACCCACACATTTCCCTGGTCCGATGGAGATGTTAACAATTGGAGTATTCTTCTAAACCAGGGGTTCTCAACCTTCCTAATATTTAGATCCTTTAATACTGTTCCTCATGTTGTGGTGACCCCCAACCACAAAATTATTGTCATTGCTACTTCATAATTGCAATCTTGCTACTGTTATGAATCATAATGTAAATATCTGATAAGCAGGATATCTGATATGTGACCCCTGTTGACTCCCAAAAGGGCTGAGGCCCACAGGTTGAGAACTGATGTTCTAAAGCAATATTTGTTGCTGCTTTGTTTGTTTGTTTGTTTGTTTTGTTTTTTTGTTTTTGTTTTTTGTTTTGTTTTGTTTTGTTTTTCGAGACAGGGTTTCTCTGTGTAGCTTTGGAGCCTATCCTGGCACTTGCTCTGGAGACCAGGCTGGCCTCGAACTCACAGAGATCCACCTGCCTGTGCCTCCCGAGTGCTGGGATTAAAGGCGTGCGCCACCAACTCCCGGTTGTTGCTTTTTTTTTTTTTTAAGATTTAAAAAAAAATATATTATTCTTATGGTGGGTTTTTGAGAACTAAAGCAACCTGTTAAAGTGAGGAAACTCTGTGTTGTGAAAGAGAATGGAAGAGGGTACATTGGGCCTATGGGAGGGTTGGGCACTCTAGCTTAGTTGGGAAGAGCCTAGTGAGCAGACAGGAGGGAGTGGAGCCACGTGAGATGGAGCCAGTAAATGGTCAGAGAGAAGTGCCTCATTGTGCTGTGTCTAACATATGTCTAACAAGAACTTCTTTAATTGTGTTACACTAGTTATTTACTTACCTTGAATTAAATGCTTAGAATATTTCCCTGAAGGTTTTTGTTTCCTTCCTTAGGGTGACGAATGACAATTGTCAAAATCTCCCCAGGATAAATCAACAGAAGCCTAGACCCAAAACCTCAGTAGGGAAGACAGGGGACACCAAATTTGTCAAGGAACATTCTAAACAGGTCGAGATGACTGCTTGATGTCGGTAATACCACACTTGGCTGATATGTGGCCTCAAGAAAAATAGCTTATTTACTTGTTTTTTGAAGTTCTTTTTAAAAATTGCTGTATGAGTTAGTTAACCTGTAGAAGTCGCTGAATACTGTAGATTTACTGTTAGTATGCTGGAGCAAAAGAAAAAAACAAAAGAAAGAAAAGAAAAAATGGACAAGTTCCTAGATTTGCCAGCTCCTTCTCTAGCTTCAGCTCGGGGGGGGGGGGGGGGGGGTACTGGATGGTGTTGGGCTGACTGGTAAGATTCTCATAGCTGAGATTAGTGCAGGAAGCAGGTCTTCCCATCCAAACATGTCCTCCAGTCCCCAGTGTGGTCCAGGAACAGTCAGAGATACAGCTGGGCCTCAGCATCTCCTGCTGGGCTTTTGCAGAGAGCATAGGCTTAGTCCTCACCCCCGTACCTCAACACTAGACTTTGTAGAAGGGAGGGTAGCAAGAGAAGTGGGCCCAGCAGATGGGCGAAATCAATGTTCCTGCCTCAGGAGCTCTACATTCAGAACCTTCTTGTCTAGGATAGAACATTCCAGAGAAAGGACCAGTGGGAACGGAGAGAAGCAGCAGAAAATGCTAATGCTGAGGACTAGTGGGATGGAAAAAACAGATCATGGGATTCAGTTGGCTGGCAGAGGGTCTATGGCTGTGCCCAAGGCAGAAAGGAGGTGAGGCGGACAAGTGAGCTCCACAAGAGGCTGGGTGACTGTGCTGAAATGCCAGAATCAGCCAGCCCTGGCTAGAGGAGAAAAGACAAGCCAGAAAGACATGTGGGAGTGGGCTGAGGATGGGTGTTTTTCCACAGGCAGCGCTGCTCAGAGACCATGGCCTGGAGTCTTCTCGGCCTTTGGGATTAGCCCCTTCCTCATGGCTCGGGTACATGGTTAATTCATCCTGGAAATCTAAACAAAATTGACTAGATCACCATTTTACAGAAGCTGGTCTCCAGCATTTGGTTTTGCATTGCAGGGGGGAGGGCGGGGGACAGGCAGGCAGAGCCAGGGTCGCAGCTGCTTCCATGTCTAGCTTCTCACAGTCTTCCTTTTTCTTCAGGAGAGTGAAAATAACACCCCAATAGACAGTGCTGACTTTGGCCTGAACATATCAAAAATCCACAAAGACAGCACAGAGAAGCCTCACCCACGAAGAGTAAGTGGAACTCAGGTTGGAAAGGAGAGTTTGTCTCTCTCTAGGAAAAGGAAAAGGAAGCACATGATTTTTGCCAAACATGAAAGTGAAAACAAAAGTATGAAATGTTGGCTGTGAGGTAAGCAGAGAGGAAGATCCCGTGAGGATGGGAAACCAGAATGCGGCTCTGATCTGCTCTTACCTTTTTGGAAGGATGCCCTAGAGTGGTCCTTCTCTTGGGACAACCATCTCCTCATTTGCAAATAAACGGAGTTCAGAATAGAGAGGGTTCTATGTTCCTTTCCACTTTAAGCATCCCGTGATTAGCTGGGGTGTAATCAGGTGGTAGAGTGTTTGCCTGCCATCCATAAAACCCTGCATTTGCTTCCAGCATCAGAAGCGGTTAAGAAAACACAGAGAACCCTGTGATGACAGTGACAAACAATGGTGTGCTGCATTACAGTAGCCAGCAAGGACAGCCCTGAGGGTCCCATGTGCATTTGTTTTCTGGCCCTGCTGAGTGAGGGTGGTTGTTCAATGCCCCTCTGCTTGGAAACATGCCTCCACCACTCTAAACTTGTGTGACAATTTGTGAACCATGAAGATGAGTTGGTTTAGAGCTAGTCCTGTGCTCAGTAGATATTTCTGCTCTCCTTCTCCTCCTTTTCTTCCTCCTTGTCCTTTCCCTCCTCCTCCTTTTGTTTTTTTTGAGACAGGGTCTCACTAGCTGGCATAGAGCTCACAATATAGACTAGAGTGGCCTCAAACTCCCAGAGATCCACCTGCCTCTGTCTCCCAAAAGCTGGAATTAAAGCACCACTAGCTCTTTCAACCCTTTTTCTGATGAAACTCAGGTCTGGCTTTGTAAATAATAGTTTCTCCAAGAGAAAAGTACCATATGGCGTGGATATAACAGGTAGGGTTAGTGGACCTTTGGCAAGGAGGTGCACCTCAAGGTCCTCCTGAGGGACCCTCTAGGCTGTCCTTCCTTAACTCTTCTCCCTCAGTTAAGTTGTTGAACCACGGGCTGCTGGGTTAGTTCTGGCTTGCCGTGTAGACAAACTAATTGCAGTAGTGTATGCTGGAAGGGCTACCAGGCCCACTGACCGGCAAAGCATGGGGACTTCATTATGGGCCTGCATGGGCTCCCTGGCAGGCCTCAGGGAACTGACTGCTGTAGGAGATGATGAATTTGCCTCCCACCAGAAATTGTCCCTTGTTAGTCCTCATTGCCTTCGACAAATTCTTAGTCTCCTGTGGTATACCTAGCAGTTTTGTGGCTTTAGTCTCTTGTGAATGCCTCACACTGATATAAATGGGTACCTCTGTGTAAGTCACAAGGAAGGGACTATTTAACCCAGCACTTAACCTTTGAAATAGTCTGGCTATAAATTCTGTTTCTAGTAGAAATGGCTTCAGGGTAAAAGATAGATTCTTTTTCCCTCCTTCATTTTCAAATGTGCATGGGTTGAGTGGCATGGAGTTTTACCCTTGGGGGATCTCTCGTCACTAAATTAAGGACTCTAGCTTGGGATTCTGGTGCCTTGCTGAAATCTCTAAAGTATGTTGTCCTTTGGAGCACAGGCTTGGGAGTCAGCTTGCCCAAGTCCACAGTGCCACAGTGGTCAGGTTGTGGTCAAGCCTTGTGGTTTTTGTTTTTGTTAATCTGTAAAATGGAAACATAATACTGCCTGCTTTAAATGTGAGAATGAAGGGAGGTCCTCGTGTCTTCCCTACCACTGGTGATTAAGTATTGTAGGTGCGTCTTACCTGCTCTGTTGATGTCCTGTCCTGACTCTAAGGGAAACAATACCACCAGGAGCATGGAAGATGATGTCCGTTACTCTTTGTATTGTGACCAAATGGCTGACATAAGCAACCTAAGGAGGGAGCTATGGCTCTGTGCTTCAGGGGCTGCCTGTCCATCATGGCCAGCCAGGCATGGTGGGTGGCTTCTGTCTGTGGTAGTGAGAGCTTGTGGTTGAACTCCTTCCATGGTATCCAGCCAGGACGCAGAAGCTAGACTAGAATCAGAGATAAGTGTGACCTCCAAAGGGATTCTGGTAGTGGCCAATGTCTGTCAGGCAGGCACCATGTCCCAAAGGTTCTACAACCTCTGAAAAGAGTGCCACCAGTGTCACTTAGGACCAGACATTCAAATTCATGACACTATGGAAGAGTTCAGAATCAAACATAACAATAAATACCCCTGGCTTTGAGTCCTGGCCTCAGCCAATTGTTAGTCTTATGACCCTGGGCAAATTGCTTAACTCCCCCAGCTTCCTCTAGAGAAATTCAAATGTCACTCACCACTAGCAGGGCTGATCTGGCCTGAGAGCCTTGTATACTCCTTTTTTTGTCCCAGGCTGTCTTCTGCCTCTGCTGAATGAGGCTGCAGTCAGCACACAGGGCCTGTCTTTATCCCTGTCCCAGTGGGTTCTTCCTGTGTGTGTAATGTTTTAAAGGGATGTGGTCAGACAGGGCAAGTAGCCTGGTCAGACAGGGCAAGTAGCCATGGGAGGAAGCAGATGGTGGGTGTCAGGGATGCAAAATGTCTGTGAATTTTATTCATCTAACACCATTCTGGAGAATTATTTAGTTTTTTGTGTGTGTGTTTATTTTTTTTTTTTTGTGTGTAGTTTTTTTTACACAGTCCTGACTTAGCACATCTTATTCAGCAATAGTTCAGCTTTCCCTTAAGATAAACTTTGCCTCACATATATGGATATAGGCACATAGCTACTAAGTCTACTCTGGTCTCCTGTTTTTATGGCTTAAATAACCATTGCTCCTTTTTAGGGCCAAATCATTGACTTCCGGGGACTGCTCACAGATGCTATCAAAGGAACCACCAGTGAACTTACCTTGAACACTTTTGAATGTAACCCAGACCCTTCAGTAAGTAACCAAGATTTATGTTCCTCCACTTTCAAACTGCACAAATCTCATGGAACTTCTAGGAGTATTACCCTGTGTCCAGGGACCTGTGAGGTCTAGTCAAAGGTCACTGCCACCAGTCACCATTTGTTTCTCCAAGATCCCCATTTTCCCTCCTGAATTATGAAGGAGTTTTGTAACGCCAGCCATTCTTTTCCTCTCTCACCAGGAACGATTGCTGAAACCTCTGAGTGCATTTATTGGCATGAACAGTGAGATGCGAGAATTGGCAGCCGTGGTGAGCCGGGTAAGATCTGCTATTCAATTCACAAATTTATGGAGGCAGACCAGGGCTCCTGGAGCATTGTGGACTGCTTCTTTTATTAATAACAATAAATATGATCATTTATTTATAAAGTGCCCCCACTTGCAGAGGCACTCATATTGTTTAGAGGCACAATAATGCGTGATAAATAAATTATAGAATCGTAAAATTACAATAGAAAAAGCCCACCATCCTACTATAGGGGCCAAGAAAGCAGACAGCTAAAAAGATGCAGAAAGGGAAGGACAGGTGAAAGGCTTTCTGGCAGGCCCCAGAGCTGGGGAAAGAGCGTTCTAAGAAAAGTAAGGGGCACACATGCATTTTTGTTTAAAGCACCACAGTCTGGAAACACAGGGCCTAGGAGTGTGAGGACCCAACACCTGGAAATTTAACAAGAAACATAACAAGATTTATAAGAAAGATTTTGTGTCCAGGGCACCAATACTTGAAGCTTGCACTCTGGAACCTAAAGGCAGTGAAAATGAATAGTCAGTGATGCAGCCTGAAATCAACTGACCTGCATGTGATTTCTAGAGCCTTCTCTTTCTAGCTATATGGTTTTAGCAAGCTCATTGGGATAAGAATAGATGATTGATTACAGATGACTTTTCTGATTTCCACTGATTTCAGTTTAATTGGAGACTGAAACTGAGGTAGAGTCAGAAAGATGCTTAACAATCCTCTAGAAAGTACACAGTTGCTGAGCTACAAGGGCATCTGTGCTTCTCTGTTCAGATAGCAGATGTCCACCGCCCAGCCAGAGGCATGCAGACAGAGGGGAGTCACTCAAGAGATTCCATTTGCATGGATGAGTGCATCTGGAGAGCATGAGGAAAAGGATGGAGAAGAGGGGGTTAGCTGGAACATACTGGAGCAAAGTTAAGGTGGAGAGAGGGCTCAAGTTCTAGAGGAAGGGTCCCTGAGAAGTATCCAGGGTGGAGAATTGGGTAGAGAGATGAGAACCTTGGCATCCCTCTTGGGGGCAGTTCAGCCTGTGTGTTGAGAGGTAGTTTCAGTGAGGCGGATGGTGCAAAGTAATGGAGAAGAGAGGCTGGCAATAAGGTTTTCACCAGTGAAACAGGATAAAGATTAAGGCAGGTCAGGATGCACAAGGAAGCAGAAGCTAGCACTTCTTAGACCCACAAAAATATGAAGTCTCCTTCCTGTTTTTGCAAAAGGATAGCATGACCGAATTCAAAGTAGAGAGAGGAAGTGACCTGAAAGGATCCCACACTACCGGAGGAAGTGGACAGATCCTTCTTGTAAGCTTCTGGTGATGGGAAGATCATTACCTCATGAGGCAAACCTGTTGAGTCATGACAGATAACTTTGGATGTATATAAGGAAGAACTTTGGGCTGGGAAATTAGGCACCACCTTGTTAAACTCATGTCACCTCTAGACTGTGGAGAGAAATACACTTCTCCATGGGTGGTTCTAATACCAAAGGAGATGCATCCTCCTTGTGACCCTCATTGCCGAGACTTCCTAAGAAAGGCCTTCATCAGAGATGTGTTCTCTCCCCAAGTTTCGAAAGCCCAAGTCAGGTGTGATATAATCTCTGTTATCCCACACTCAGCCAGCCACACAGTGAATTCCAGGCCAGGGGTACAGAGTGAGACCCTCTCTCAAAACACAAAACATGGAAGACTGTGTCCTTTGTCCACCACCCTGTCCGATAATGGGTAAGATACATTATGTATGACCCAGCCATTTCTAATAAATACTTTTTCAGGCCAGGCAGTGGTGGCACATGCCTTTAATCCCAGCACTCGGGAGGCAGAGGCAGGCGGATCTCTGTGAATTCGAGGCCAGCCTGGTCTCCAGAGCAAGTGTCAGGATAGGCTCCAAAGCCACACAGAGAAACCCTGTCTCGAAAAACCAATAAATAAATAAATAAATAAATACTTTTTCTCAGTAAAGTGGAACTCCTGGTGGAGAATTCTGGCAAGAGGGGAGATAGACATAGTACCATAACATCTTATGCCATTTTAAAAACATACTTTTATATTTTTGAAACATGTGCACATCTCACTTATTTAAAACACACACACACACACACACACACACACACACACACACACACACACACACACACACACACACAAATAGACAGAGAAACAGTTTCCAGACTTGTTCTTTAGTCAGAATGACATAGGAAAGGACCTTAAAAGAAAAAAAGTAATACTCCAGACATTGTTTGCCTGAAATAGCTCCTATCAAGAAGGCCCCTGAGTGGCTGTTCAGAGGCATTTTGTGAAATTGAAATTGGGAAACTGTAAATTAGTTATCAGTAAAAGCTACTTAATTGATTGCTCTAGGGTGGTTGCTACAGGGCTCTCCTGTAAGAGGGGAAACTGCACATACTTGGTTGTTTGCTTCCTTGAATGTTGCAGAAGCAATCGCTCCAGCTGGAAGCAGGGAATGCTCATCAGGGAAAACAGGAATTGGTTTCAGGGGAGCATAGGAGCAGTCTCTATTTGCAACAAATTAAGAAAGTGTTTGCCAGACCAAACAGCTAGACAGACGCCCAGCGTTGGTAAGGGTATGTTTTTCACTAAAAATTAGGGTAATTTGGAGGCGGTTCTTGACTAAGATCATAAATCAGTGCAGGTTGCTATTGACTGGTGACAGGCATGGCTCACTGTCAGACACCACCCCCAGCCTCTCCCCACCCCCGCCCCAAGTACCATATTATGCTCTCAATATCTTCTTCAGGGAAAATCATTGAATCCTTTCCCTCCTCTTTGGTAAACCAGCCCCAAATTATAATGTATATGTAGATATGCATTACAATACTCTTGAAACATTTTTTTTTATCACCAGCACCTTATATCCTATTAAGTCAGGTGTTCTATGCTGCCATGTTTATTCCAGAAGTGGAAGAAAACTTGGCAGCACAGACGCAATAATCAAATGCACATTGCAGGACATTTATCTGCATAACCCCAACATAAAGTGGAATGACATTATCGGACTGGATGCAGCCAAGCAGTTAGTCAAAGAAGCTGTTGTGTACCCAATAAGGGTAAGTATGGGAAACCATGTTTCTGATCTCTTGACAGAGAGATCAGACAAGCTGTGTCAAGAGGGGAAGGTATGGCGACATATCTGTCTGTAAGTTAGACTTTTGACTGGGCCACACTTGGTCAGTACTGGAGCACCAGTCTACGCTATAGCCCAGTGCAGGTCCTATTCCAGTTGCAGCTCTTGCAGAGGTCCTGAGTAGGTTTTATATATTCTAGTATCTCTCTGGGTAAGGTCAGAGGGAACCAGATGCAGGCGGCGGAGAACTCTACATTCTTCTGTTGGAATCCACTATACAGAATTTGGGGCTAGCAACTATAATTTCCTAAGGCTAGGATTACACATTCATTAAAGCAACAACAACTGTATATTGCTACCTCTGACTCCATGAAGCTCTTGATTTTGGGGGTACTTTTATTCTTTTTTTCTCCATTTTTTTATTTAAATTAGAAGCAAGATTGTTTTACATGTCAATCCCAGTTCCCTCTCCCTCTCCTCCTCCCCTGCCCCACCCCCAACTAACACCCTACCAACTTCATACCCTTTCTGCTCCCCAGGGAGGGTGAGGCCTTCTATGGGGGTACTCTTATTCTAAGGGAACAAAAACATTAAGTTCAGGTTATGTTTGCCCCAACCCCTTCTTTTGATAAGATGGGTGTAGGACATATATTTATTCAGAACTGACAGAGAAACCATAGCACAAAACTTTTAGGAAAGACAGGGCATTTCACTGGCACCCTAGATATGTTATTTTTTCATTATTTTGGGGGAACAAACACACAGCCTTTACCATAGTGGGAAGATCTACCACAGAGGTACAGCCTCCCCCCCCCTTTTCTGGATGTGTCATTTCCATGGTATTAATACCTTCTCTAGGTGATGGTAGTGGGTTTGTTGTCAGCACTTCTGAGACACTAAGTACATGTAGTAATTTTACTCCCTTTCCCCTTTTCCCTTTTCCCTGTTCTCTACTAGTCCTGTCCAACTTAGACAGTTTGAACTTGAACTAATGGAAGAGACTCAAATAAATCTGCAAGCTTCCTCTGAGACTCAGTGTCTCTTCCCAGCCTCTGCCACACAGGCTTCACATAGAGCTCCACAAGGGCACACACCTTTATGGGTTGGCTGTAGGATTCATCTTGGATTTGTGCCTTCTTTACAATTTTAAAAAAGGAGCTAAACACTCCACATAGAGAACTCAGAGGGAAAGGAAATTATAAGCCTAACAAATAACTGTTGTCACAGAGAAGAAAATAGCTGCATATACTTCTTCTTCTTCTTCTTCTTCTTCTTCTTCTTCTTCTTCTTCTTCTTCTTCTTCTTCTTCTTCTTCCTCCTCCTCCTCCTCCTCCTCCTCCTTCTCCTCTCTCTCTCTCTCTCTCTCTCTCTCTCTCTCTCTCTCTCTCTCTCTCTCTCTTTGTTTTAAGAAGCCACAGAAATTAAGTCTGGCATTTTTACCCAGTGTGAAAATGTCATTTGACAAACAAGATCCACACGAAGGAGCAAACCTTGAAAAGTGGGCCTGAGCCCTAGAGTGGCCATTTTGCACGACCTCCTGCCCCTCCTGCTGAGGCCATGTAGGTTTGATTATTCATGCTCACCTTGTTCTTTGTTCTCCAAGTACCCACAGCTTTTTACAGGAATCCTCTCCCCTTGGAAAGGACTGCTGCTTTATGGCCCTCCAGGTAAATGCATCTTTCTGTTCTGCAAAGGATGCCTGTGGGAGACTGGCTTCTGCCTGTCAGTGAGGCAGAAGCACCTGCTCATGTTTATCCTCATGTGTCCCTAGGTACAGGAAAGACTTTACTGGCCAAAGCTGTGGCCACTGAATGCAAAACCACCTTCTTTAACATTTCTGCATCCACCATTGTCAGCAAGTGGAGAGGAGATTCAGAAAAACTTGTCCGGGTAGGAGTTCTTAGCATTTTTTTTGTTTAAAAGATTTTATTTATTTATTTATTATGTATGCAACATTCTGCTTCCATGTATATCTGCACACCAGAAGAGGGCACCAGATCTCATTATAGATGGTTGTGAGCTACCATGTAGTTGCTGGGAATTGTACTCAGGACCTCTGGAAGATCAGCCAGTGCTCTTAACCTCTGAGCAGCCATCTCTCCAGCCCCGAGGTCTTAGTATTTTTAAAAATCAGGTTCCTAGAATACCAAAGTACAAACTTATGCTACAGCTTATTTGTTTTAAGGTGATTTATATGTTAGACTCCACTTGGATCATGACTACCAAAAGCCTAGGAAGTAGATTGACTGTCACATGTGGATAATAATCATATTGCCATCAGTAAAACATAGACTCCCTTCTTCTGGAGTTACCAATAGCCCCTTTTTTGAGTTATACAATTTAGCAATAAAAGCTAGAATAAACATTTCTAAAGTAGCCTACTGTTTTCTTTACTCAAAGACCATTCATTATTAAGGGTGTGCAATATACCCAGTTAACATTTAGTGAGAGGCCGCTGCTGTGTGTCAGACTCTACACTAAGTACTCTTTGGAGGAATTGAGAGGCTTAAACCTTATTATTCTTTTGGATGTTCTGAGCAACTTTTCTTCCTCTGCTCATTGCTTGCAAACCGTGTTCTTTCATTGGAAGGGTCTTTCCATCTTTTACAGTACCTCATTCCTGGTCCATGGCATCTCTTATTCTATGACATTTTGCTGTATCTTCCTGTCACCCTAAGAGAACAGCTTCTTATGATGTATACCTCACCATAAAGGGGGATCCTTGCCAGAAACCCTGTTAGACTGTTGCCTCCTGTAGGACTGATAAGTAATCAATATTAAGTGAATGTAAAATTTACTTTCTGAAAAGAAATTATCCTAAAATATTACTCTGGAATTATGTTCCTTCATAAAGCTGATTTACAAATATTATAGATGTTTGGGAGACATAATGGGATATTTTAGAAGGTTTGATTAAAAAATAAAGCTATACCTATTATTTATTACTTTTACTATTTATTCAATCATTCATCTGGGGATTAAATGCAGACCTTTTGCCTGCCAGTCAAGTGACGCAACACTAGATTAGCCCTTAACCCCTTGATATTGTTCTCAAGTTGTTTCAAATGTTTACATTTTTATGAATTTTTATCACCCCCCTCAACACTGTATTTCTTTCCTGTTGTTATTCTGTTTATTATAGTGGTGGTGTTTTGAGACAAGGTCTTTTTTGTAGATGAAGCCCAGGCTGGCCTTGAACTCATGATCTGTATGCTGGGATCACCTCATTCTCCAGGATTATATGACTGGACCAAGATGAAATCTGCGAAAATATTTACCTGCATTTTCTGCTTTGATCTTTATCTTGAGGCTATTTCAGGGTACATCCCCAGGGACTCTTGTTTATCGGCGCTCATGTGTGTGGATCTCCAGGGTTCTGGTCAGCTCTATTTCAAAGGACTGAGATTCAATGAAGTACAATCATTGTCAGCCTACAACTCTTTGGGATGTGTGTGTGTTTAATTTCTGTGTGTTGAGTAACAGTAATAAAACTCACAAAAGATGCCCTCTCCTGAATAGTATAGATTCATGTCCTGCCACAAAAAGTGTTTTGAATCATGAGTACAAGACATTGCAAAGTGCTTACAGAAAGATCCCAGACCCCCTGGACAAGCCTTAGGTGGAGAGACATGTACATTTAGATATTTCATGAATATCCTCAACAGAGATGGAGAGAAAATGGTTTCTTGTTTAGTGTTGAATGGCTGGAAATCACAAGACTGCTCCCTTCTCTGTGAGTATTTTATTCAGTTCAGGTTTTTTTCTTTTTTCTGCTTTAGTTTTATTCTAGGAGGGAGGTAGTGCTTCCTCTCCCAGTTCTCCTTCTCTTTCACCACATATTTAAAAGAACCTAGCTTTATGAAAAATGCATGGAAGCATACATTTCTTTGATTTGGAATATATGAACTCATATCCTCATGTTCACATGGCAGGCACCTCACTGAACAAGCCATCTCCCAGGCCCTAATGTGAGCATTTTACCATGTCTTTTTTTCTTATGAAAATATATTTGATTTAAATATTTGAAAAATATTCAGGATGAAACTGAAAATCCCTGCTAATCTTGAAGACTCTTAGTTCCTTGTGGAAGTTATTTGTTCCTTGTCCTTTGAGATTTGGAAAGATCGTCACTTGGAGGATTTTCGTCATCCTGTCGACTCCTTCCTCTAAAGGTTTTTAGAGAAAGCAAAACCCTTTAGGACCTTCTCCCTAAATCAGAAAAGCATTGTCTCCCATTTGTTTCTCTTTCTATTCCAATTAAGAAGTTATTTATAGGGACCCTTTGGGCTGTGGACCCCCTCCTCTCCTAATGCTCTTGCCTCTTAGCTGGACACTATTGAATAGCTGAGTGATCTCTTTAGCAAATGCACACACCTGTCGATGATTACATCTCCCTCCCCCTCACATGATTTAACTTCCTCCAAGCACCTCTGGACATTTTAGACTAATGCTTTGAGAAGCACTTACCAGGATTCTATTTATTCTCTGGGAATGGGAACTCAGTAATTTGAGCAATCTGGAGACCTAAGCCCTAAATGCAGTTAGTTCTTCTCACTTCATGTTTAGGAGGTGCTCTACACCTGAGTAAGCTCCTTAAAATTGTGTGTAGGTCTGATACAGGATCCTAATATCCTTTCTCTCATTGGGTAGATTGCTACTATTATAATCACCTTTAAAATCAGGCATAATTGGGCTTCTCTTTCTGTAACAGGAAAAAAAGTTACTTGCTCCTAATTGACTGGTCTCCAGTGTATGAGAGAGGTGTTAGTGATAAGTTTCCCAGAATTGCCCTTTGTTTCATGACTTTTGCTGGGAAAGTGTGAACAAATGTGTATCCACTCAGATAGGGCACTGGTAACATACCAAATAAATAATTTTATCCAAGTGTCAACCAGTGAGTTTTTGGAGCATAGATGAATGGTCATAGAAGTAAAGCCATCTGCATCATCAAAAAGCCTACCTAGCTTAGGTGACAGCTCACAGATGCTGCATACCTGTTGCCTCCTGAATAACTTGCAGAGAGTTCCACCAATCACAGAATCTCCTCTCTGTACCAGTTGTCCATGCTTCTACAACCATGGGGATCAGCCTTATAAATGTTGTATTTCAGGAGCTCACTGAGCCTGTAAGTTCCCTTCACTCCCTGAGCCTTGTAAATTCCTTGATTCTTGTAGTTCCTTTTACTTCCTGAGCCTTGTAAGTTCCCTTTACTTGCTAAATCTAGTAAGTTCCCCATATCCCCTAAGCCTTGTAGATCCCCCTTGTTCCCTTAGCCTTGTAAATTCCCTTTACTTCCTGAGCCTTTTAAGTTTCCATTACTCCCTGAGCCTTGTAAATTCTCTTTGTTCCCTTAGCCTTGTAATTTCCCTTTACTTCCTGATACTGTTAAGTTCCCTTTATTTCTTGAGTCTCATTAGCTTCCCTCCTTTGTCTAGGAGGGGATATTTCAGTTAAAGGAAATATCTACACACAGTCCTTCTCTTAGTTATAAGAAGGAGCCAGGTCCTGTGAACCAAGATCCTGTGACAGAGAAGTGCTGACACATCACCTTGGACTCACCATACCCTGAGTCTTGGGGAAGGTGGGGAATTTCCTCCTCGGTGGCAGAGAGGCCTCAGAGGGACATTCTGCCCCTGCTCCTAAAAGGCACACTCGTGCTTTCTCCCCTCCTATTTATCCTGTGATGCCTTCCTTGTGCTAAAGTGACAAGTAGACTAAATCCCCCATGGCAACTGAAGACTCTCTGCCCTTCCCCATATCACTGCTGCATTCTCCAATCAGCCAGTAAAGAATTGTATATGGGGCTCAAGAGATCAGTTGCAGGATTTAAAAAAGAAAAAAAAGATTTAGCTCTTTATAATGTATGTTCACCACCACTATATCTCCCTGCCGGCTTCATGGTTTTTTTTTTTTTTTTTTTTTTTTTTTTTTGCTGGCTGCTTTCTTGTTCTTGTTCAGTCTATAATATTTTATTCTGGAACAGAACGTCTTATTCAATCAGGAATTACTTTTGAGAATCTGCTCCTCTAGTATCTGGGAGGCAGGGCAGGAGGAATCACCCTAAGTTCACTGGCTAAACTGAGCTATTTTGTGAGTTCCAGTCTAGCTTAAGCTGTCTCAAAACAACAAAACCCAGCAACAGTAACAAACAAACAAAAGAAAAAGAGGTGTGCAAAGAACCCGATCCTAGCAAGCAGTGTTGAGGTGGGGTGGGGGCCCTGTGGAATCACTCAGGGAGCATGAAAGGACAGTTTCAGTTTGTTATCCATGACTGGCCTTTTTCTGAATTTCTTCCTTCTGAGAGCAATCCTATTGTCCCCAAAGACAAAAGGGGGAAAATTACTTTATGATCTTATATATTCTAAGTATGTTTGTGTCCACCTGGAACACATTATTGGCAGATGTCCCTGGGGGTTAACAAGGCAATAAGAAGCTTGGGAACTGAATTTTATCTTCAGCTCTCTCGAATTTATCACTGGCAACCTTGAACTAGCCACTTACTCTCTCTGGCTCTAATTTATTCAAATGATAAATTGAAATAATTGGACCATGTAACTCCCTAGGGTAGAACTAGGGAGAAATAACAGTGATGGTTATAAAGTTGCCTCAGAGTACTGGTGTAAAACAAATGCTTATTATTACAGCAACTCTAAACTTTTAACTGGGAACTTTTAAGAGTTTAAGTGTATGACGAGGACTAAAGTAAGAATATACATTTGAACCTGTCCTTGCTTTTCCCCCCTCAGGTGCTATTTGAACTTGCCCGATATCATGCCCCCTCCACGATCTTCCTGGATGAGCTGGAATCTGTGATGAGTCAGAGAGGCATGGCTCCTGGGTAACAGACAGGGTTGTTTTTTTGGGTCATCACTTCTCCCCTTTGTAAGTGTGTGTGACGGTCGGAAGCCCATCGACATTTACCAGCAGAATGAGCCTATTAATGAGCCCATAGATTTTCTGTAGACACATGGGAAGGTCTTTAAATTAGATCCTGTTAACTGAGTAGCTGATTTAAATAGTTTTTATAACCGGAGGAAACATCATCCCCCCTTCCCCACAGAGTGGCTTTCAGGCCTGAAGATGGTCCAGCCACAGGACCCCAGGCTGCCATGATGGCCTGGCTGCCTCAAAATAACCTCCTCTGGAGCCAGAGGGCTGCCAGTGGGGACTGGGGCTCACCCATGCAGCTACAGAGTGGGGCGCTTCTGCATCACATTCTCTGGAGGTGTCCCTTTGATGGTGTGAGCCAAAGAAACCAGTGATTCTTTGACATCAGTCACATGCATTATTTCTAAAGATCAAGTATCTGAAGAAAGAAGGCACACCTCTCAGTTACAAAGGGCTTCTGGCTATGCCTTTTAAAAGGGCATATGGAGTTGTTTGCTTGCCTGCTTGATTTTGTGAGTGTGTGTGGCATGTGTTGAGTATGTGCAATGTGTGCTGGTGCATGTAATACATGTGTTCACGTGTGTGCTGGTGCATGTAATGTGTCATGTGTTGTGTGTGTGCACATGTGTGCTGATGCATGTAACTGTGTGTGCGGCATGTTTTATGTGTGTGCATATTTGTGCATATTTGTGCACAGGTGCATATAACCTGTGTGTGTGTGTGTGTGTGTGTGTGTGTGTGTGTGTGTGTGTGTGTATGGGAGAGGTCTCTTTCCAAATTGTTTTTGTTTTGAGAGAGAGAGCATGTCTAGCTTTTCATGTGGATGCTGAGAATCAAAACTTAGGTCCTTAGGGCTTACACAGCAGCACTTTATCAACTGAGCTATCACCTTAGTCCCCATTTTTAAGTTTTTAAAATTTATTTTAAAATATTTTGTATTAATTCTTTGAGAATTTCATACAGTATGTCTTGAGCACATTGGCTCCCAGCTACTCCCTTTAATTTCTCCAGATCCTCTCCACCCCTCACTCCTTCCCCCCTGTACACTCTATCACAAAGGGTTTCTCTGTATAGCCTGGCTGCCCTGGAACTTGCTTTATAGACCAGGCTGGCCCCCAGCTCAGAGATCTGCCTGTCTCAGTCTCCCAAGTGCTGGGATTAAAGGTGTGTGCCACCACTGCCTGGCTCGTGACTTCATTTTTTTTAAATCATTTATTTAAAAATTTATTGACTCCAATATGTACTGACTATATACTTCTGAGTGTAAGGCCATCCGCTGGAGCATGGTCAACTTACCAGGATCCACACCCTTAAAGAGAACTGACTTTTCCTCCCCTAGAAACCATCAGATATCCACAGTTCCTCAGTTAGGAGTGAGGGCTCATGAAGCTCCTCCCACTCCATGCTAGACTAGCTGACTGGCTTGTTCTTGTGCGGGTCTGGTGCTAGCATTCACAGCTGCTATGAGGTCATGAGTGCTTGCTCCAGTTCTTCCTGGCCTCTGGATCTTACAGTCTTTCTACCCCATCTTCTGGAATGGTCCCTGAGCCTAAGGGACCGTTGTCCCATGTGTGGCTGAGCACTCCGCAGTCACTTATTCTGTACACTTTGACCAGTTTGAGTTTCTGCATTAGCCACTATCTTTACACAAAGAAACTTCTCTGATCAAGTAATCTATGGGTAGAGAGTTATGAAATTAGAGTACAGTTTTATACTATGTCCAGTTAGCAAAATAATAGTAGTACGTTTCACCCCTGGGGCCTGTGAACTCCCCAACCTTGAGTTATTGGTTAGAGTTGCAGTACCAGGAATGTACTTTCTCTGGTGAATGGGTCCTTTAGTCCAATCAGAAAGCAGTTGGTTGCCCCCATAACATTAATGTGACCCTTGCCATACCTGTCATTATTGTAGTTTACAGGGGTCACAGCTGGATAAGACTGTTGACTCCCAAGCCAGGCATAGTGATGCACACCTTTAATCCCAGCACTCAGGAGGCAGAGGCAGATGGATCTCAGTGAGTTTGAGGCCAGCCTGGGTAACATAGTGAATTCCAGGACAGCCAGAAATACATAGTGAGACCCTGTCTTGAAAACTAGTAACAATAAAAGACTATTAACCTCCCCTCCACCACCATCCTGCATAGCACTCTCAGGTAGAGTTACCCAGTAGGGAGGAAGCTTCCTGGTCAATACTAACATGATTTTTCAATGCCCTATGACCAATGTTCATGCTGTCTTCAGCAATAGGGTCTTACAATCAAGTTCTGATGGGCAATCGAGAGCAGTAGCAATAACTTATATTGTTTTGGGGTTCTCTAGGATACCCTTGTGATGGGGGAGGTCCTTCTGTGTATGTTTATCTTATTGGTTAATGACTAAAGCACTGGTTGGCCAATGAAGAAGCAGGTTAAGCTGGCTAGGATCAAGGAGGATTCTGGGAAATGTAGTAAAAGGAAGTCTTGTGATACAGGCAGGAAGTGACATAGCAGGCAGACTCATATATAAGCAAGGTCAAGAAGGAAGTCCTTCCCGTTTTCTCTTCCTCCTGCTGTCTGATCTGGAGCTTCCATGTGATCCTGGCAAGAGAAGATGCCAGCAGCTGGCGTCCGATAAGTCTTTATGGTTGATACTTAAGACTGAGCTAGCAAGTAAGAAATCCTAGGGATTGGCCAGCAGCATTGTACCTAATATAAGTCTCTGTATATTATTTTGGGCCCTAATGCAGCCCGCGGAACTCGGGCAGTTGGCGGAAAGTGCCCAGGTGGCGGTAGGGCCTGGGTGGCTTCTGTGGAAAGACTTACCATTGCACCCTTGACCAAAAATAGAGGAGAGGAGAGTGCGGGGCTTTTTGACAACCTATGGTTGGGCTCTAGGATGAGTATAATTCCCTGTGAAGGGCAACTCCAATTAAACTCTTAATGAATATGTGTGAGCATGTGTATGCACACATCTATGTACATACACACATGTTGTATGATACTTTGATTGAATTCTGACAATAGTTAGAGGGTGGAGCTAGCCACTAGCTGACCACAATTAACCATAGAGGTTTGAAGGACTGAGGACCGATAGGAGACAGGAAGTAGTAAGGCCTATCAGAGAGAGGATCTCAGCCCTTTTGGTTGGAGGAACAGGGAGAGATGGGAGGTTACTGTGGCTTCTCTGTCGCTTCTCTGATCATTTAGGTTCTTAGCTGATGTCTGACTCCTGGTTTTCATTGATAAAGAATAATTAGATAAACACATCACACACATATATATGAAACATAAAATAGTAGGTTTCCATATAGTTTCCCCAAACATGCTCAGAGTTCTCATGTAACCTAGGCTGGTGTTGAACTCTATATAGCTTAGGATGAACCTGAACTTTGACTCTCCAGCTTCCACCTCGTAAGAGTGGCATTACATGTGTGAGTACATGTGCTGGAGACTTTACCCAAGGCTTTGTGTTTGCTAGGAAAGCACTCTATCAACTTGATTGATTTGTTATGATCAGAAATACTTTTTGAAACTTTTTATTCAATTTGGCACCTCTGTCTGGAAAAATAAAAACAGGTGTCTGGAAAATCTCTGTACAGCTGTATTTATTAGTGACCTGTAATTGTCTGCTATCAGACAAAACCCATGGTAATAAAAGGCAAAGAATTTGCTTGTTGGGAATATAAAAGTCGAATTAGAAAATAATTTGTGAAATTTTACTCAGTCAGAACCATTTTCCCCAGCAGGGAAACAGAAGAAAGAAGCTGCAGGCAAGATGGGTGGGGGTTACAGCTGACTGACAGGGGACATAGACCTGACCTTACTGTGCCTTGACAGACCCCACAGCAGCCCTCTGCTTTGCTACACCAGCCTGACAGGATCACCTAGCTGCACCAGAGCCACAGGTCCCTGGGTGCTCTAGTTGTCTCCCCCCAAAAGACAGACTTCTTGTGCCTGCCTCAGGGGGGTGACCTTTTCCTGCCTTGTAGCCCATACTTCCTAGAGTTCCCTGTGGCCTAGATTTCGCTAATTTGGTTCTTCCTCTGCCATCCCTGATTGCAAGTGCTTCATCCAGGTTCTCCCTGAGTTTCGGTGTCCCTGTATGGGACTTGAAGATCCCAGTTTAAAAAATAAGGGCAGCTAAACTGAGTACCATAGTGCTCACCTGAGAGACAGAGGTAGAGGCAGAGAGACAGGGGCAGGGGCAGACAAATCTTTGTGAATTTGAGGCCAGTCAGGTTTACATAGTGAGTTCTGGCTTAGCCAGGGCTACATAGTGAGATCCCCATCTGAAAAAAAAAAAAATCAAAAAACAGACAAAAAGTAAATGTAACTGTTTTGATGTCTTCCTGGGTCATAGCATGCAGGTTGTGCATACATATGGACAGTTACATTAAAATTAGCACATGTACACATATTATGCATGATTGTGGGCAAAGGCTATGTGAACTGTAGAGGGGGTATCTTTTCTCTTAGAAAATGATGTCTGGGCCTCGAGAGGCACAGATTCTACGAAGTCACACAGGTGGCCCACCCCCAGTGTGAGAATCCAGTGTTTGAACAGACCTATTCTGAACCTTTCTTAGTGCTGGCAGACAAAGTAGGAAATTCCACCCACGAAAGCTTATTTCATATGTCAAAGTATAAAATATCGTATAAATTACCTTCAGGCTATGTGAAAAGGTAGAGATGAACTATAAATTAATTTCATGCTTAAAATTGGGTTTTATGTCCAACATGACACGTTATGTATACGCATTCTAAAATTTAGAAAGTCTGAAACACTGCTGGTCCTCAGCATCTGGGATAAGGAAAACTCAATCTGCACTTGTATGGGTCACTTCCACACATGCACGAGAGGTCAAATGTTGTGCAGTGTAAGGAAGACATTTCATTGTTGTTCTTTTAACTAACTCATTTGTGAATGAATGGAATCTCCAGAGTGTGTTCTGGCCTTCAGTCAGATCTTCATGGTGTGCTCCTTGGTGGAAGGGACTTAGACAATGGTAATGGAGACTGAGAGGGCAAATTTGCACAGAAAACAGATTCAAATCTATGTCATCATCATGAAATATTACAAGAGAATGAAGCCAATCTAGTGTAGGGATTTTACAACACACAAATGTACACATACACAAGTAATAAGAAACATAAAAATTATGTAATGCCTGTCCTATAAGTGAAGGAGTTATTCTATTATGCCATTTCAATTAATTAATTAAATTTGATTTTTAAGCCCAAGCTGGCCTGGAACTATGTAGCCCAGGCTGTTCTCAAACTCATAGCAATTTTCCCACCTCAGCCTCACCAGTGTAAAGCCACTACCACACCTGGCAATTATGGCATTTTTAAAGGGTTAAATAATGGAGCAGGTAGACACAGCTGGGTTACATTGAATCTAACAGTTCTTCAGTTGTTTTTTTAGTTCTCCATCAACCTTTGCTTTTCTTTTAAATATCATCATTGTGTTAGTTACCTTTTTACTACTTTTCATGTAAAAATAAAGTACCTGAAATGCCAGTTTTCTTTAGCTTACTTGCTATCAGAATAGAGCCTGCTTTACAGTCACAGGGCCATTGCTGTGAGAGCCACTCTTGTCATGAGGGCAAAGGCTCTGCTGTGAGAAGGAATCATATCTCCTTGTCTCTGTAGGGGAGAACACGAAGGAAGCCTTCGGATGAAGACCGAGTTACTGGTGCAGATGGATGGGTTGGCCCGCTCGGAGGACCTTGTGTTTGTCTTAGCAGCATCTAACCTGCCATGGTAAGGTGTCAAGAGAACACTTTGCACACATTTTCATGATCCACTTAATAGAAAGCTAAAGGAGGAGGTGTTGAACCTGTAGTAGATGTGGGTGTGACAAGGAACCCACCTCCTTTGGATATAAAGACCAGCACAAGAGTGGGGAGCACCATTCCTGGGGGTTGGGGTCTAAGCTACATAAGAGCGGAGTCGAGCTCATCAAGAGGTATGCATTCGTTCATTCCTCTCTGCTCTTGACTGGGGGTCCTGCCTCCTGACTGCCCTGCTATGACAGTTGGTAACCTGGAACTGTGAGCCAAAATAAACCCTTTCTCCCTGAAGTTGTCTTTGTCAATTTTTTATATTACTATTAAAGTAACAGAAAGTAGGACATATGGAGAGACTATGCTTTCTTTTTTGAATCAAATAGAGGTTTTGCATAGACCTATAAATGCTTAATATCTCTAGTTCTCAAAGAACACTACAGAAATAATGTTTTGATTTTATTGGTGTTAAAATTAAAGTTTTTTAAGTTAGGAGGAAAACCCTTTCTCTAATGCCATATAGTAAATAAAAAAGCTAAATAATCTCTAATTGAAAATATAATCTACTCTCAGAGTTTCCTATTCAAACTGTATCCCAGAGTGGTTTAAAAACAATTCTAGAAGAAGAATTGGGAAATAAGAGATGTTGATTAGGGGAAAACAATATCTACTCAGAGAATATATTTCAAAAATGTTATAATCCTCTTACAGTTCTCAGCACATTTTCACATTGCTATTTTTTATAGCAATGGGAAGGGGATGCAAGAGGGCAGCCAGTGGGTGGTTAGCAGCAGTGAACAGAGTGGGGTTCTCACCCGACCCTATCTCTTTTTCCACATGTGGGGACAAACAGAAAGCTCCTCACCTGGGTCCCAAACCAGAAAACATGGAGACCAATTTTAGGCAATTCATGTGTGATCTGTCTGTTCCTTTAGACACAGTTGTAACCTAAATCTGGCCCCATCTCCCTGTACATTTATAATACTTGTTCTGTTATGCTCAGATGATCAGCATTTAACATGTTAAGATTTGTTGATACACAACGTTAAAGTGGAGTCCAATAGAGAATGCTATTTAAATGTTTAAATAAACACTATTGGAAGCCATTGACTGGGGCTAGGCCAGATTCCTAAACAGTCCAGTTTCACATAAATGCCTCAAGGCTCTGTTGTACCCTCTGCACTGCTGCAACCAGACACATCAACCCTGTAACCGGACGTTGGCCAGTCAGTTATTATTATTTCTGTTGTTTTGTGTCCTTGTCTCCCACTCTCCAAGGATTGTTACTTTGAAATGGACCAAACTGCTTTTGATTTTTGTGCCTTTGTTCTGCTGCCTGGTGACTGTGGGTGTGCACTAGGGTGGGTGCGAAGCTGTAAAGCTCTTAACATGAGTGTGCCAGGTCTGTACCTTGAGAGATGTAAACACAGATTTTCCAAAAGAGTGGAAAGCCCTCCCCTGGACATGAATAGTTCCTGCAGTGCTCTGTGCTGTGTTGATTGACTGAGGTCAGCTGTGGTCTTCGTAGTATCTTCTTCCTGTTCTAAGTACTCTAAGCTAAAAATGAGGCTGATTCAGTTCAACAGTTTTTCTTAAAACTTTACCTCAGTATCAGGAGCATCACACTGCATCACATCCTGAGGTGGGCAATGTCTTGTTTTCTCACTTTTGATGAGCCAAGCTTAATCTGTGGGGTCAGGGGTATTGATCTTGTTCCTCTGCTGTACACCTCTCTGAGTTTAGCATCCCCTGATCAGGGTTAAGAGCTCAGTGGTTAAGAGTATTTGCTGCTCTTGCAAAGGACCCAGGTTTGATTCCCAGCACCCATGTAATGGCTCACAGCCATCTGTACTCCAGGACTGGGTGATTCGATGTCCTCTTCTGACCTTGTCCTCCCACACCAGGCACACATGTGGTTCATAAACATAGATGCAGGCAAAACACTCGCACACATAAACAAACCAACCAAAGGGAGGTGTTTACTGATAGTGGCTGGGTAGTCCAGCCCTGGCCATGTGCACACTGGACGGGCTGAGAGCCTGACAGCTGCTCAGTTCCTAAGGTGGATGTCGTAGCCAGTCTGTGCTGAAGGCCTGAAAGAGCCTGAGAATCGCTGGTTCTCAGTCCTCTCTGGAAGACCAAACAAGCTAGATTCTGCCCTTAGGGATGGCCCAGCAGCATTAGCGACATGGCTAGTCAGGCAGCAAGTGGCTCTGCATTCTCCTCAGACCTTTTTATACTGGTGCCATTTGATCTTGAAGAGGATCTTCTCCCAACAAATGCCTTCACAGACCAGTTCAGAGGCTTGTCCCTTAGCCCTGATAAGTGGACTGTTGAGATTTACCATCACGAAGGGAGGACAAACCTAGATGATGTAAGCCACTCACTCAATGTATCCACTTGATGCAATCAAGAAAGGCAGTAAAGGTCTCTCATGCTAGCACGGGCAGATCTTCTAGCACTTGAGAGGTGGAGGGTCAAGAGTTCACCATCATTGTTGGCTGTATAGTGAGTTTGAAGTCAGCCTCGGCCAAATGATGGGGTTGGGGTGGAGAGAATGTTTGTTGTGGTAGCAGTTGCATAGTCCTATGAATGTACTGAACCACATGATGGTGTCTCAGGCAATGATGGGCCGAATATACAGTGGTCCCGTGAAATAGTAATGGAGGGTCCACACCACACAGTGTGAACACTTTGCTCACATGTCTGTTGATGCTGGTGTCAACAAATGTACTCAAATGTTAACTGTGTTAAAGTATAACATACACAGTACAGTGCATAATAATGAGAATAAATGACTGTTACTGGTTTACATGCCATTAGTAAACATGTTTACTACTCTAGATATTTATTATTATAAAATCTAGCTGTTCCAAACATTTTACTATAACTAGCAATCCATGTTTTATAAGCAGCAGCCTCGCACATCTTGTATTTCTGCATACCATATACATTGTTCTATATTTTGGCTTTTTTTCTTAACAAAATATCAGAATATCCTGGAAATGTTTCCAAATAAGGCCACAAGTTCTTCCTTACTCCCTTTATAGTTACATAGAACTCCATTGTAAATCTCTGAAAATTCATCTAGTCTGTCATTTAGTGATGGCAACAGGGCTGTTCCTACTCTTGCTGTTATAAATATCAATGCAGTAAAGAGTGGGCATGGATATGCCACTTTTTTTTTCCAACAGTGTAGCTTTGGGATAGGCTCCTGGAAGGAAAACCACCAGGTCAAAGGGTAATGTGAATGGAATTATAGTGTAGCCTGCCAAATTTCCCTCCGTAGAGGTTGTGCCATTTTGCAGTCCCACTAGTGTCTTGCTTTCATTACTTAACATTATAGTGAGAACATTTCCGATGTCATTAAATAATCCTTGGAAATTGGATTTTGTAATGGCTGCCCAGAATTCCCACCTGTGGACTATACCATCATTTAATCATTCCTTTCCTTTGATCATACATGAAGATCCCAAACTTTCTCTATTAGGAAGTTAGACTGAAATGAGCTTCCTTGCACAGAAGCCTTTGCAAACAGGAGGGGCTAGGGAGAGAGCTCAGCCCATAAAGCCTTTGTAATCCCAGCACCTGGGAGGCAGAGATGGGTGGATCCCTGGGGCTCACTGGCCAGCCAACCAAGACTTCTTAATGAGCTTCAGGCCAGTGACAGATGCTCTCAAAACATCAGGGTGAAGGTGGTGACACCTGAAGAATGATACCCCATGAATGTCCTCTTGTCTCCACATATACATGCACCCACCCACACACACACACACACACACACACACACACACGAGTGTGCATACATAAACCAGTGTGCACACATGCACACTGTAACACCTTTGGGTACAGTTGTGTTGTTATGAAAGATATCTGGAGGTGGAATTACTGAATGAGAGGGCTTTGTATTTTAACACCCTTGAGACATACTGCCAATCCCTTTCATAAGGAAATGTTCTAGGAAGAAGGAATATTCTTTTTTTTTTTCTTTTTGTTTTTTTCGAGACAGGGTTTCTCTATGTAGCTTTGGAGCCTATCCTGGCACTCGCTCTGGAGACCAGGTTGGTCTCGAACTCACAGAGATCCGCCCCCCTCTGCCTCCCGAGTGCTGGGATTAAAGGCGTGAGCCACCAACGCCCGGCAGAAGGAATATTCTTAATGAATAAGATTTTCTGGGCTTCAGGATCTTACTTGAGGAAAGGGCCTCATTTGACCCAAGCAGTCTAACCTGGGGAAATAAACTAATTCAGAACAACCATGTGAAGACTCAGTCCTAAAATACCCAATTCCTTACAGTTGGGGCAGTTCTCGTCAAGTGCATCATTCAGGCACTGGGCAAGAAGACCTTTATTGCTGTCTCAGCAGTGAGCTGGCTTACAGTTTTTGTTCACCTCCCTTGGCTTGTCTATAGATAGATAGCATGGGGGAGGGCCAGAAGGAAGCAAGAAGGAACCACTTCTCCGTGTCGTCTGATGTGTAAGTGAACAAACAGGCATAAATAATGCTGCACATTTAATATTACCACTTAGTGTAATAGCGATGTTAAGAAAAGTAGGGAGCACTGGGTGGTAGTGGTGCACACCTTTAGTCCCGGCACTCGGGAGGCAGAGGCAGGTGGATCTCTGTGAGTTAGAGACCAGCCTGGTCTACAAGAGCTAGTTCCAGGACAGCTTCCAAAGCCACAGAGAAACCCTGTCTCAAAAAAACAAACAAACAAACAAAACAAAAACAAAAAAAAGAAAGGAAGGAAGGAAGGAAGAAAGAAAGAAAAAGAAATGTAGGGAACATAATTAGGGCTAATTTGACCTACCTTGATTGTTGCATATTCACAAGCTCAGGCCTAGGAGTCCAGAGGGAATGACGTGCTGAACAGGGCCAACAAGACAAATTCCAGCTAGAGATGTCTATTTAACTCTATGGTGGTTTGTACAAAAGATGTGGGGGGCTATGAGTGACATGCTGACACTCCTGTCTTCCTTGGCTGCTTTCCAAATGGCTAGAGATTCCAGGAACCCTCTAGGAAAGCAGATACTGGCCCAATGAGTAGGTTAAAAAACTAGAAGACACTTTATTCTAATATTCAGAAAAAGGCATAAGAGCAGAGAGTCTCCTACTCTGCAAATGAAACTGCCCTGGCTTGTTTGGGGGACACTAACAGTGGCTCACATGGGCCATCCCATTGTGACTGTACTTCCATTTTTCTAGATATAAAAGGTTCCTAGGACAGCTGCTGGCTTATTCTGACTGCCTTTCTGCCACCCATGTAAACCGATTTCTTTCCATATGGATGCTCCTGTGGTGTTCCTATAGAAATACATGTTTGTGATGAAAAAGACCAGTAAACATAACCCCCGTTCTTTTCACAATAGCCACCAGCATTCTGAACCTGGGGGAGGAGAAGTGCTCTCTGAGGTTCTGTCTTCCAGCTTTGGGCTTTGACCTGGTCTACATTTTCCTAACGTGATCTACCACAGGTCAGTAAGCACTGTGCAGAAAGCAGGATCTAGCTAGGAAAGTAGAGTGCTCGCCTAGCATGTGTGACTGAGGCCTTGGGTTCCATCTAGCACATCAAACAAACAAACAAACAAAATTGAAAACAAGATCTAGTGGCCTAACACACTCCAGAGATACCTACCATGTGTTCAAACCATGCACATGGAGCACACACAAACTGCAACAGAATGGAGTCATCCTGTGGGTGGAATTGTATTATGCTAGGCTTGCTGGTATTCCTAGCTTGACGTACTGTGGTCACCTTTGCAAACAATTCCGTTACATTAGTGTCCCGTCATTTATTTGTCTTTTCTTTGGGAGAAAGGGAGCATATATATATATATATATATAATATATATATATATATATATATATATTATATACACATACATACATACATATATATATTCCCTCCTTGCCACCCCTCCAATCTTTTGGTGGGAGGGGTATCTCCAGCAGTGCTTGGTTAGATTAGAACAGATAATATCAAACAGGTTTCTGTCTTATAAATCTCCTGTTTCTGATCTTGTGGCTGGAGAGAGTTCTTGTTGCTTTGTCTGTGTAGTTTTGAGTTACGGGCTTCTCCAGTGAACCATCAGGACAGATGAGAGGCAAGAAAGCCCAGGGCACTGGTTGCCATGGCAGTTCATAAGTCCTGAGGTCCCCAGCCAGTCTGCCTCCTCTCCCAGCCTTTCAGAGTCTCCCTTTAGGTTATTTATTGTATAAAATCCACGGGTTTTGGTCATCAGGAGGTGGCAAGTGCAAGTCTCTTGATCATATTTTTGAGTCACCCATTTCTGTCTTTATACATTTTAAACATTATTTTATTCTCCAGTCAATGGAGTGTATTTCTGTTAGTTTTTTTTTCTTCTGACTTTCATTCATTGAGGTTGTTATATGTAATTTTATTAATGGCTTATTCATTAAGGGGGATTTATTAATGGTTGTTTTGTAGTTTTATTGATGATAGATGCTATCTGTGTGAGTCATGCATTGAGACCCTGAAGAGAAAATTTGACTGTTTCAGGTTTCGAACCACTTTGACTTAATTTTTCATCTCAGCTTAAGATATCCAGGACTATGACAAGGCCAATAGTTTAAACCTATCTATGAAGACTTTCTCTCCCCAAAGTGCAAGGCAGTACTTGTTTTCTTGATGGCTTCCATTGCTAATGGGGACCGGGGACATATTCTAACCTATGCTATCATACTGGATATGTGCCTTCAGCCATATGGAATATTTGATTTATGTTGCAAGCCTTGGCTCTACCTCTAAGGAACCCAGACTTTCTTGGTTGCCCCACACAAAGCCTTTAAAACCTAAGCCTTTTGCAACCAAGAGGCAAATAGCCCAAGTCTCCCATAATCTTAACTTTATCTATCCAGTTTTGATTTTGAGCTTCTTTATTTTTGGCACTTGAGAGCCTCTGCCTCCAGGAGGTTCCACTGTACATTCGAAAAGTGCTTTTTATAATTATTTGAGATTTTAAAGGGGGCTTAAGACAAGATTTCTGATCTAGTTTTTCCTTTTGCTGTGGTCAGAGCCGCCAGCTCTTTCCCCTCAGTTATTAGTACTGTATTTTGGGATGGGAATAATCAATAGGTAATGTGAGGCAATTTTCACTCCTGCGAAGTGACACTTTTAGCTCACACATGAGTACAGCAAAGACTGCACTGTTGGGGCTCCCTTTCTGGATTCTCTGGCCTCTCAGATAAGAGGAGAGGCCCTGGACATGCATCTCTCCAGGCCTCTTCAGAAGCACTGCCATGTGAGCCCAGCAGATTAGTCCCAGAACTCACAATGTCCATGATTGTCACTAAGAATGGAAGTACAGAGCTTTATTCCCATTACCCAAGTTAATGCAGTGTCTCCCCATGAACCTAAACTAATTTTGAATACAATGTACTAATTTTCAACAAAGCACAAACCCCTTTATAAACAACTCAAAGAGTTTAAGAAAGCAGGCCATTTTACACAAAGCCAGTAGATCCGAGTGCACAGTTCGCACACCCGCCCACCTGAGTGGGATTTCTTGGGAACTTTTTAGTGCTCTACATAATGGAAGAAGCAGGAATCCAAGACATACTGTCCATGATACTTGGCCTCTGGAGACATATACACACATAACCATGAGCTGGGGATGCAGTCAGCACTGTGTGAGCTGTGTGTGCAGACAGAAAAAAGTGGTCTTGCTATGAGTTTAAGCTGGCTTTGAACTCACTGTATGGCTCAGGCTCTCTCCAACTCATGCCCTTCCTTCCTCACTGCACAGGTGTTAGAATTACAGGTGTGTACCACCATGTCTGGTGTAATAAGTAATTTTTAGGATAGACATTAAAGCAAATCAAAAGTCTTTACTGCATACAGAGCACTAGCTCTGGATTTTTAATGACTTTCCTTTTGACAAAGTGGAAAAATAAGTCCCCATAAAGAAATTGACACGAACATGCTAGCAGCACTGCAGTTACTGCCATGACTTCCTCCCTTGAAGTGTACTCAGTAAACACCCCCTGACACACACACACACACACACACACACACACACACACACACACACACACACACACACACACATCAGAGCTAGAATTGAAAGTGAACTCAAGGGCAGAGGGTGGATCTATCTGGGGAAATGTGTAAGTAGGCAGCCTTCTGTGTGGTGCTCACTGTAGAAGACAGCACCTGAACCTCTGGCTCCCTGTGAGCTATCAAAGATAGCTCAGCAGCCTGCTGTCCCAGGCTTGTCGTGACCACCCATTTCATGTGGTTATGGATGGATTGCAAAGACTTTGTCTACTGAACGGAGGTTTGCTCTTCTGTTAGCATGCCGAGATAGCTTGAACTTGAAATACTGTTAACTGTTGAAGGAATACACTTGGATTGTGCTTGATTCTTTCATGCTGTGAATTTTGGGATGATTTCAGTTCCAGGGCAATGCAGTAGGGCAAGGACAGTGTTCAAGGCTGAGGGGGATCCCCAAGGTCTGATTTGGTTACTTAGGCTGTCACATCCAAGGTATTGTGGCCCTTGGGAGTGCTCAGTGTGGCCAGGGTATATAGCGCTTTGTGTTTAGAGTAGGCAGAGGTCTACGAGCCTTGCTGTGTTTCATATGTCTTATGTATCTCATGCTTACTGGTTGATTTGACCACTGATGGGATAGAAGTACTGAATAACCAGGAGGAAGGAGTCATGAGAACAAAAATAACTAGTGTAAAATCTAAGTGCAAGAGCCAGGAGGAGTCTTTTCTGGTGACTATAAGTTACAGTTTTATATATAAATATATTGGCATAAAGAATGATTTCTGGGTATATTCCATTTGTCCTTTGTTTCCTCTCTCATATGATTATATGATTATTGATGTCATTAAGAGTGCATTCATCAGGCCTGGCTGTCAGAGAGTTGCACTTATTTTGTACCCACAAGCAGTTTTGAGGTAAATCTCTCACTTTAGGGCATTAGTTGATCAATACAGATATCTATACTGAATAATTGCCTTCCCACTCCCTCCATGTGCTTCTGTTGTCTTGATCTTCCTATAAAGAGGCCACTCAGGACAAGATGGGGACAAGAATTAGGTACTATCCAAATCAACAGTTGCTTGATACATTCTTCTTGCAGATTGTCTTCTAGAACCTTCATGCCAGACCCAAACTGAATTGCTTGTCTTGTGCACCTTGTGTGCAGAGGGGACCCCGAGCTCCAGCCTTTGCCACGCTGGTGATTTCCTTCTCTTGTGTGTCAGGTCCTCTGGAGCTTAGACCCTGCCCAGCTTTGGTTTGTTTTATTGTTTCGGCTTTACATGTTGAAATTATCTGTATTTCGGATCAAGCTACAGATTTCTTTTATTAGAAATTATTTTTCCTCAGAATTTTTAAAGGCATTGGTCTCTTTTAATATCTCATGCTGCTGTGGATGAAGTTTGTTGTTGTTTTTAATTAGACATGATCCTGCTCTGCTGCTGAGGCTGGCCCAGAGCTTGCTGTGTAGCCCAAGCTAATCTTAAACACTGATCCTCTTCCTTCAGCTTCCCAAGTTCTAGAATTACAGGTATGCAGTACCATGTGTGTCGTGAGTAGTATTATGTTTAATCCACCGTAGGTAACTTGTTTTTTTCTCTCTGGAAATTTCTGTCATCTATTTTTTTTTCTTGGTGTTCTGAAAGCTCACTATGAGGCAGTTTGGGAGTTGTGGGCAGAGAACTGTGCCAGACTGTTT
Organism: Cricetulus griseus; assembly: GCF_003668045.3. Taxonomy (NCBI): domain Eukaryota; kingdom Metazoa; phylum Chordata; class Mammalia; order Rodentia; family Cricetidae; genus Cricetulus; species Cricetulus griseus. The sequence goes on from NC_048595.1 coordinate 162,963,165, forward strand.
TCCAAGTCATACTGTCGTTCCTGAGCCATCAGTAGCTCAGGTGAGCTACTTACCCCTTTTAAGCCTTTGTTTCCTCATTGTCAACAAGGATAGCACAGCCTCATGGGGTTGTACGTGAATTAGCCTATGTAAAGAGCTTGGCACAGTCATTTAGTAAATGCTGTTTACATGTTAGGTCTTATTAACATTTCAAACACAGAAAACATTTTACTAGGAATCTGGGACATTCCCTTGAGGTGTCTGTCATCTTCATGAGATTCCTCTGCTATTTTCTCTGGAACTCCTGGTATTGGTTTGTTGGCCTTCTAGACAAATATTCTCAGTAAAAAAGAATCTTTCCGTGGGCTGGCTCATCTCAATCTTTCCTTGAGATGGCTCAAGGGTTAAGAGCACTGGCTGCTTTTCCAGAGGTTGTGAGTTCAATTCTCGGCGACCACATGGTGGCTCACAACCATCCATAATGAAATCAGGTGCCCTCTTCTGGCCTGCAGGAGTGCATGCAGGCAGAGCACTGTATACATTATACATAAATAAGTCTTTAAAAAATCTGGTACAAAAACAATATTAAATCACTATATGAAAGCTTATGTGAACAACAGTTCCTTCAAATAAGGGTCAGTAACATATTCTACAACTACTAATTGAGAAAGGATGGCACGGTCATGTGGTGTCAAGGCTTGTACACAGAATGCTTAATAATTAGAAGATGTGTCTTTTATAATGGAGAGTTGAATCATCATCGGATGATCCCAGCAATTGACACCATGTCATTGATGCTGAGACATACATATATGTATCCTGATGTGCCATAATACAAAACCATGTTGCCTGAGAAACACTCTCCATAATGAACATCTTGGCCCTAATCAAGCTTTTAGTCCCAGCTTCCATCTGGAGCTGGGTTACAGAATGACCTGTCACACAGTGCCACAAGGAAAACACCAGATGCATTTAGGGCCCGAAGCATTTTACAGCGAACTCCAGTCCTTCTCTCTGGGACAGAGAGGCTGTCTTTGAGCAATAGATTTAGGAGACAATGACTGTATACAATACCTGTTCATTAGATTTGGTTGGAAAATCCTGGAGAGATATTTTTGGCATGATGTGGTGTAATTTAGAGATGGGGTCAGTGGTGCAATTTATCTAGAAGCTTAGTAAGATGATATGGGAAGCTACATGAGGCAAATATGGCCAAGTATTGTCTGCTATTGAGTCAAGATGGCAGAGGTATAGATGGATTGCATACTTTTATTCTACTTTTCTATTTGCTTTGATTTTTCACATTAAGAGGTTTAGAAAAAACTACTTAGTAGTGTGAAATTGTGTAAACCTGGACTGACAGAGGACGAGTCTTTTATTAGACTATGTTGGTACTGGGCACCTAGGAAGGAGGGTATTGGTGCTGAGTTCACCAGAGCAGTGGAGTGAGGTGGTTATTCATTCCAGGATGGATGAGTTTCAGAAAAGTTCATATACTTCCAGAATGCTCAAGTGACGTTATAGAATAGTTGACTCACTGGCAAGATCAAGTCCAGCAATTCATATTAAAATCTCAGTGGATATCATGCTTAGTTGTTGTGAGTTGTCCTCTGCCCATTGTCACCAACATACGTCCTTCACATGACAAGTCTTGAAGGTGCCCTGTCTCTTTGTCTCCCTTCTTCCCATTTTCTTTTCACCTATTTTTCCACATCTTTAAATTTTTCTTTCTCTCTTTAAACAACATAAAGTAACTGTCCTAACTACTCTGTTATAGTGACAATTAAGGAACAGAATTGCTTCTTGTAAAGCTAAATTGCACTTAGAATATAGATGCTGGGGCCAGTGAGATGGCTCAGTGAGTAAAGTCAGCTGCCTCCAGACTGATGACCTGAGTGTGACCTGGGACCCACAAGGTAGAAAGAGAGAACCAACTTCCAAAATCTGTCCTCTGACCTTCACACATGTGCCATGACACACACACACACACACACACACACAAACACACACACACACACACACACACACACACACACACACTAACTAGATAGATGTAAGAAATCTACCTGTCAGTCCATCTGAAGCACTGTTCTGCCACTCTATCCATTGCCTGTCTTCTTGTGATATAGGGATCTGGACTGTGCTATGTTACGGCGTCTGGAGAAGAGGATTCTGGTTGATCTCCCCAGCCAAGAGGCCAGAGAGGCCATGATCTACCACTGGCTGCCCCCTGTGAGCAAGAACCAAGCCCTGGAGCTGCATACAGAGCTGGAGTATAGCTTTCTGAGCCAGGTGGGCAGCCTCAGAGGGAGGCTCCAAACTGCGCAGTAGGGTAGTGAACCCCTCCCTATGAAAGAATGGGCTCCAAAGAGAGACAGGGCTACAGTGAAGAAGAAAGTGGGAGCTGTAGGAAGTAGCATGGGGTTCAGATTTAGAGAACCTACAGTCAAATCCTGACCCTGCAGCGTATCAGCTGTGAGATCTCAGGGACATCACTTATGCTCTGAGCCTTGGTTTCTCCATCCCTAAAATGGGTAGAGAAGAATCCACAGAGGGTTATTGTGATTAATGAATTGATTGAATCCTCTGCAAAGAAAAACTCAAGGTATGTATCTTGTTGATCCTTACTGGGTATTGTGTTGATCAGGGTCCTCAGGAGGAACAGAACTTATAAAGTGAATATATGTATATTCAATACATACATGTATGTACATATGAAGGGGATTATTAGAATGGCTTACATGCTATGGTCCAGCTACTTTAACAATGGCTGTCTACCAGAGTAAGGCCCAAGAATTCGGTCCACAAGGCTGATGTCTCAGTTGGTCTTCTGTATAGGCCAGAATTCCAAAGAGGTGGTTGAATGGTTCTGTAGTGCCAGTGAAGGGATGAAGTTGCTAGCAAGAATGAGGACAGACAGACAGAGGAAGCTTCCTTCTTCCATGCATTTACATAGGCTGCCAGCGGAAGGTGTGGCCCAGATTGAAGGTGGATCTTCCCACCTTAAAGATCTGAATTAAAAGTGGTTCTTGGCACTTCAAATTTATTTAAGAAAATATCCCTCACAGATATAACCAGCTGCTTGGGTTTTAATTAATTCTGATGTAGTCAAGTTTACAGCCAAGAACAGCTATCCACAGGCATCCATTTCCAGGATTTCTGCTTTGGGTAGATATTTAAACCTAATGTTTTCTGAAGTTCCTCAAACACAATAATGGCCTTATGAACAAGATATCCACTTTAGCCATCATAGACTTAGGATAAGGGCCCCACTAGGCAACACTGGGTGGTCCAGTCATCTCACAGCATATTTGAAGGTATGAGGAAGCTATCATCCCCAAAGGCCAGTTAGCTGGGCTTGTTAGCACCTTCTGTCCCTCCAGCATTGCTTACCCAGGGATGCTGGCCTGGTGAATGGGGATGACAAAATTCTAAGCCAGTGATCTGATACTGGATCCTGCCTGCAAGAATGAAGAGGACACCAGCATTCTGCCCACTGACTGTCCTGGCTTTTCTACTATTTCAGGAGACAGAGGGCTACTCAGGCTCCGACATCAAGCTAGTCTGCAGGGAAGCAGCCATGCGGCCAGTGAGAAAGATCTTCAGTCTGCTCGAAAATCACCAGCCAGGTATGGTTGGGGTCCCACAATGATGGTGGCTTGGGAGAGAAATTTGTGCTTACGTATCCCAATTCTTGGTGGGATGTGGTGATGCATGCTTATACGCCCAGCCACTTGGGACCAAAGGCAGGATCAAGTTTAAGGCCAATCTGGGTTACATAGTGAGCTCAAGGCTAGCCTGGGCAACTTAACAAGACCCTGTCTTTCAATATACAAATACCAAAATGGACTCAGTGGCCGAGCGCTTTCTTTGAGTGCAAACATCCCAACCGCTCTGACCAGCAGGTGGAGCCTGGCGCCTGGTTTTCCAGCCTCTGTGGTCTTTTATATTTGTATGCTCTCTGGTTAAATCTCCATCCTCCATGTACTCAGTCAGCTGCTTCCTCTGTTGCAAGATTCCAGTTGCTGGGTTTTTGCTTTTCTGGCACACGCTGGTGTGGGGCTGGGTCCATCTGAGGTACTATACAAGTAGTAAATAGTACTTTGATAACAAGATATTGACGTCCCTTCTGGAGGCAGGGTGGTGGGAGTGGGTGAGGGTCAGGGCATCAGGGCATCAGTTGCTCATTAGAAAGTTTCCCCAACAGCCCTCTTGAGATGTGCGTTTGAGATGCATTAGTGCCAGGAACGGGATATTAGGCACTGTCTCCAGACCTGGCCCAGGTGCCTGGCGAGGTGCCGCACTGTGCCCTGACTGCTGCCTTTTTGTCTAGAGGGCAGCAGTTTACCCGAGATCCATCTGGATACCGTGACTACAAAGGACTTTTTAGAAGTGTTGGCTCACTCCAAGCCTTCAGCAAAGAATCTGACTCAGAGATACTTGGCCTGGCAAGATAAGTTTGAATCTGTGTAAAGCTGCCCTCAGCCTGACCTGGCCAGAGGCAGCGAGAGCCTCTACAGCAATGACTCGGGTGGATGGGAGAACATTATCCTTGAACGCTGGATGAATTTGGACAACTGTGTTATATTGGAAACAAGATCTTGTGGCATGGATGTCAGCAAAATGAAGATTTTGGTTAGGAGTGTGTGCTGTTGGGTCAGGCAATGGAGTTTTTCCTCACAATTCTGCTATAAAATTTTGAAGAAGTTTCCTGTGGTATTCCTTATTTGTGAACCGAGGTCTTCATTTTGAAGAAAATTATTTTCTTAGTCTCTGTTCATAATTTCATTCTTGTAACTTGTTCTTAAGCCTGTCAGATACCATCAGTATCCCCTCCCCTTCCTCCCTCTCTCTCTCCCCTACCCTCCTTCCTTGCTTTCTTCCAAGACTTGTGTAGTGCTGGCTGGTCTAGTACTCGCTTTGTAGACCAGTCTGGCCTTGAATTCACAGAGATCCGTCTACCTCTGCCTCCCGAGTGTGCTTTTCTAAACATGCACACCCCATGTAACTCTGTTCTCCCCACTCCCTCTGCTTTAGGGAAGGAGACCACCATAGAACCGTATTTGCAGCTACACTCTCTTTTCACCCCTCTTACCCTAGCTAACCACCATGACCACTGTCCTGCCACATACTGTCCCCAAGCCCTTAACTTCCTTTTTCCTAGGGGATAAAGAAAAACCTCCATTCTCCTGCCCTAGCTTCTCAGGGCTTCTGGATCCCAATTAGTTTGTTAGCTAACTTTCAACCACTTGACTTTTCAGCTCTGCCTCACAACCTTCTCCTGGTGCCTGGAAGATTCCAGTCTTTGAGGAAAGTGTTCTGAAGGATAAATTGTGTATGTGGAGTTTTTTTGTCTTTTTATTTGTTGCTCAGTTTGGTTAGCACTCCATCTACTTTGCATCTTCCATTGCCACATCTTCTCATCTGCATTCTCTCACTGGCTGATCTTGTGGGTCTATAATTTCTCTATTCTCTTCCTTTCTTGGGGGGGGTACGTTAAGAAAGGAGACACACTAATACATGGATTTACTCTAGAGTATCTACCATTATTCATTTGTTCCTTATGTTTCTGTATGAGTGTGTGTCACATGTGTACATATGCCATGGAGGCCAGAGGAGTGTATCAGCTCCCCTGGGTCACCTGTAGCTGGAGTCACAGGCAGTTGTGAGCTGCCCAACACGAGTGCTCTGTACCCCCATACTAGGGTCCTCTATAAGAGTGCAAGTGCTCTAACCACCAAGCCATCTCTTCGGCCTCCTATTTACTAAATTAAATTTGACAGTTTCATATATGTGTATAATGTATTCTACTTAGCCTACCCTCTCTTCCCTTCCTCCTACTCCCATCATCTCTCTCTCCCTCTCCCTTCATAATGTCTTTTTTGTTTTGTTACTCATTTACTCATTGAATTTAATCAATGCATGATTTGAGTATAGAACTGGTGGGCTCATCTGTGGGCATACAACTTAATATAATGACTGTTCCCACCCCCATCCCCCACCCAGCATCCATCAATAAACAATAGTTACCCAGGGGAGTATAAGGATCCATAAACATCTCCCTGTCCCCCCCCCCCCCAGCCCAGACAGGGTTTCTCCGTGGAACAACTTTGGCTGTCCTGGAGCTCGTTTTGTAGACCAGGCTGGCCTTAAACTCACAGAGATCTGCCTGCCTCTTCCTACCAATTGCTGAGGTTAAAGGTGTGCACCATCACTGCCTGGCAATAGGCCCAATCTTTGCAGCTCAGTACAGGTAACTGCAGCTGTTGAGTTCCTGATTTTTATAAAACTATGTCATTCTTAGAAGAGAGTGTTTGCCTTACAAATATGAGGGTCTGAGTTTGATCCCAAACATTCACATAAACATGCCAGGCTGAGTGGTGCATGCTTAAAACTCCAGTGTTGGGGAGGTAACAGAGACAGGAGGTCACTCTGGCTCACTGGCCAGGCAGGTGAGCTCCAGGCCAACAAGATCCTGTCTCAGAGGAGGTGGATGGTGTTTCTGAGGGTGACACTCGAGGTTGTCCTCTGGGCTCTAGAACACATATGCACATGCACACACATTCATTTAAAAAAGATTATATACACACACATTACATACACACACATATGAAGTTGTCTGAGGAGTTGACTTCTCAGTGGTTGGAATAAATAAAATTTAACTTAATCCAATGTGGGGCATTTTGTTGTTATTTGTTATAAATCAGAGTTCACAGGTAGCAAGGAAATTGGTAGCACATGAGTAAGGTGTGTTAGCTATAGTACAAGGCAGAGGCAGGGAGGGAGGTGAACTGGTGAGGGCCAGAGACTCTCTAAAGGGCACAGTAGTGACTCAGCCCAAGTCAACATGGAAATTTAGGCCTAACATTGCCAAATCTAATCTTCCTAGAAACATCATTCTCAATGATGGCAGTTAGGGTTAGTCAACCCTTGCTCTTGTATCACTCGCATCCTTTAGATGTCTGGCTGGTGGTCCACACTTACCTCCAGTAAACCCAGCCTTACCGTCAGTGGTTGTCTTCATCACTTACCAATCATTCACACTGTATTCGACATCTGTGTATGTGATTCCATTGTTAAGTACCATGGTTTGAGGTCCTTTTTTCATTCCTACTGATTTAATGAAGTGTTCTTTAAAACGGTGTAGGCCAACAGCTACCTGATCTCTAGAGGTTAAGGAAACTGTTCCCAACACTCAGCTTCTGCACTCCATATAGGAAGTCTTCCATTGCTTTGAATTTGTTGGAGTCCTTTGTATTGTTAGGTTCATTTTTATATGCCTCAATGCTGACTAGAAGATGCTCATCTTAGGAGACAGAACTATGTCTGCTGTATTCCTTATGCTTTAGCCACAGTAAGCATTTAATAAATACAAATTTCTCAGGCACATCAGTCATGAAAACTGTTCCAATGTATGACATGAAAGTAAACACTAGAAGATACTCAAAGTTGTTAGTGACCTAAGCAGTTTATATGATTTTTGATCTGGTGCCTCATTGCTGCCTCTTAAAGATAGAAATGTGCTTCCAGCTAGTAGGCCTTGATGGCTGGTATCATAAAAAGCCAGCAAAATCCACGTGAATTTATGTGGAAAACATCTTTGTGATTTATGACAAATAAACACGATAATGTAAACATGGCTCCATGCAAATGACTGTAATATGAAAAAGGGATTCATTCTGCCACTCAGGGAGGAGTGTTTTGGTCAAATAGATTAATGCAGTTTTAAATTTTTTTATTGCAGGAGCCTAAGGACTTTAATTTCATGTTACTGGAACCACTGATCCAAAGCTAACTGAACATAATAAATACAGGGTGTTTCAACCTTCCCCACCCTACAGGATACTGGAGTTTTAAAGTGTGGGATTAAAGGTGAAGTGACATCGCTATCATTCCAAGGGAGTATAGTATCTGACATCACACCTGGAGACATTTGTGGAGTCATCACAATGGGGTGATCCCTTTCCTGTGTAGAGCCATCACAATGACGTGGTCTCTGTTCTGTGCCTTGTCATTATGGTAGGTTCTGATAGATGTAGTGTGGCAGGCACACACCTACAGTTGTGTGAGGTGTCAGAGGAGTGATGGAAACCTGGTCACTACTGGATTGGCTCACACTCCTCCAGTGTGTTCTGTGCTCATGATTCCCATCATTTCCTGTCATGCCCTATCATCAGCACCACCCTACTCTCATAGGATCATTTGACCCATTTTCTGGCCTATAAGTTAACAATGAAACCAGTGTGGATTCAGTCTTTCATATGAATACAACATAACCCTTTGATTGTGAGATGCCTAAGTGACGGCTAGTGCTGTTCCAACAGAATCAAGAATCACTCTGGGCTGCCGATAGGGGATTCTCTTGATTTTGTTGTGGTAAGAACTGTGTGCTCTGGGTGGCACCATTTCCTGGTTGTGATCCTGGACCATATAAAATGGATTAAGGCCCTTGAACAGGATGCACTCTTCTGAGTGGGGATGTGTTGTGGACAGCTGCTTCAAGCTTCTGCTGCCTTGGATTCCCTACCATGAAGAACTTGGGACTGTGATCTGTAAGCTAAAAACCTCCCTCCCTCACGACATTTTGTCACAGCACCAATAAAAACTAGGAGAACTGGTGAAGGAAGCCCCTTAGACACTTGAGTTACATTTCCTGCAGGAGACCAAGATGACTGACTAGCTCAACCGCTTACTGGAGTGTCTAGCAAGTCTAAGGTAAGCTTGTAAGCTATCATCCTGGACCTCCGAACAGGCCAGTTAACAAGCCCTAATGAGTGTTAAATGTTACAGATTCCCATGGTCCTAGGGGCACTGGAGCAAGCTGCTTCTCCAGGCTGGATGCCTGGCTGAGATCTCTTCTATCCTGTGACCATGATACACTGGCTCTATCATAAGCTGCCTTTGCTTTAGCTCTGCCCTGTCTCCAGAGCATCTGCTCCACCGTTTGCTTCCTCTCCATCCACAATAAAGCCTCCTAGCATTAAATTCCTGTGATATTTAGCTCATTTCCACTGGTTCGGTTGCCTGCATGGCGGCAGACATAAAAAGAATGAGCCACTCTTGTCCAGAGAAGAGATGTGGGACTGCTTGAGGGCACTGTTATAGATACCACCTGGGCAGGATGCTGTGACACCTCGCTCCATCTTGCAGGTGGGGAAGTCATCAGAGAGCACATGGATTCCCACCTTCCTAGTGATCCTCAGTATTGTCTTCTTAGGCTCTCAACTAGAAAGCCCCTTAGGGTAAAAGCCTTTCCTTCTACACTTAGTATTTCTCACAATAACCGGGGCGAGCACAGCAGTTCATGCACACCAGCTACGGAATATCTGATAATTCCTGAGCAAGGAACAATTGCTCTTGGCACCCAAATCACAGACTACAGATGGCTGTGGCCCCTTTCCCAGGTGCCAGGGCAGTGTAGCTTTCCTGCCAGCTGAGCTTTTATCCACATGCAGCTCTTTCTGGAGGTCTATGCAGCACAGCATTTGACCCTCAAGACCAATCTCATCAAGACAGCCCTTTTCAGGTTTTCTAGGCTACATACTTAGTATGGGTTCCCATGTTAGATGCTTAACAGCAGTACTTAACACAGTGAGGGGTGGGGTGACTTAGTCCTGCTCAGAGTCAAAGGGCTTGAGCTCGCCAGGCACCAGGAGCTGTACCCCCAGCTACTCCTCATGTCTTTCTGACTGGGCATGGTGATCATGCCACTGTCATCTGCACTTGACAGTGTATAAGTACTAAGTTGGGGCATTTGCAAAACCAAGAAAGCAGCACCTACTGAAGGACATTTATTTAGCTTTGTTCCCTCCCCTCCAAGACGGAGCTGATCTCTAAACAAGCATCAGAGCCTGAAGCTCATTAACATTAGTGTGTGCCTCAATAAGGTGAGCACTGCAATGATGCACAATTACATTCTAATAATTCAATGCCCAAGAGCCCTGTAAAGCAATTGCCACGGCCTCGGATTAGCACAGCATGCAAATGCACCAGGAAAATCATTACCTACTTAGTCTCCTTCATTTGGGTGGGTTTAACATAAGAAGAATAATCCAGGCGCCGAGACGAGATCTCATTTTACAACTGTAGTAAGAAGTACATAAAAGCTTGAATCTGTCCCAATAGTTCTAAAAAGATTTCTCCCATAGTGTCAGAGGCAAAAATAATGAAATCTTGCAAATGTACAGTTAATAGGTCCCCAGTGGACACTAACTTCAAAAATGCACGGTCTATAAGACATTAAAGGCTTGATTTTAGTTTCTGCACTGTTCCTGTTAATAACAATGTCTAATTAAAACATCTGTAAAATACTGATAGTTTTAATTTTACATAAAATTTCCAAAACAACTGTTACACAGTATAATAGGTATCTGCAATGAATAGGTTATTAATGGAAATATTATTTTAAATTAAATTCGGGTTCTAAATTTAAATTAGTCATCTCTGGCTAATGAAGAGAAAAAGAAGTCATCTGTGCTGGGAATACAGTGGAAGGTTTGGCTTTCCACATCTGTTACAGCAGCTTCATTGAATATCAGCAGAAGGACTTGCCATGCTACTTCTGTCTTGCATTCTACTTGGCTCTTGTGCTGGGTTTCACAGTTGAACTGGGCATCTAATGCACCTTTCAGTGCATCCCTGCACGAGTCGGCTGTCCTCTCATTCCCAGCAAAGAGAAGTGAGAACCTCTGCTACTCCACTCCCGCAGGAGCGTCTCCTCCCAGCCCAGTGAACCTGATGAATATTTTAACAGGAATGGCACAAAAATCTCGGCTCTCCCTTTCTTCAGGTCTCATCTTCTTTTACAAAACTAAACAAAAGAGATTAGCCAGCTCAGTGCTGGCTGTAATTCAATACCCCTCTTTCTAATTAATGCACAATGAATGAAGGTTCAACAGGGTTGGCACTGGATGGCGCTGTCTGCTGATGCCACTGAATTAGAGAGGCTTCCATCCATCTAGTCTAGACAATGGAAGCTGTGGATCAGGCTGCCTCATGCGAATCACATGTGAGTTCACAGGAGATGCTGCAGAATGTGGTCCACAGCGTGAGGGAAGCTCTCGCAAGTTAAGTAGGGAGGTGGATTAATTTTTTCTTCATCTGCAGTTCGGTATTTCCCTGAAATGAAGGCAAAGCCAGTGAACAAAAGCTACGGCTAGAATGCCAAGTTCAACACACCCAGGAGCAACCCTACCAGAGAATCAAGGGGTCCACATCCTCCAAAAGCACCTTACCCTGAAGCAAGGTGCAATTCAAAGAACTGTCACATTTATCACTTTCCCAGGTCCTCTGATCTTTCACAATGGATAGTTCTAGGTGTGTGTGTGGGGGGGGGTCAATTTACAGTTAAGGTTTCCTTCAAATCACAGAATCATTTTCTCCCCAACCTTCAGTCCTAAAGATGGGCTGGTGATTTAAATCAATGCTTTTTAAAATAGCAGACTAGCCATGAATCAGGTGCCAAGTTTAGGCCTGCTGTCTAACTTGTGACTCTGGAATTCATGGGCCTGGCTTACAACACATCAGTCCAAAGAGGAAACCCGTCCATGCAGGGGTTGTCGGGAGGTTTTATATATGTAAAGGAGGCAGCAGGGTCTCTTACTGGGCCCAATGGATTTCCTCTTCCCTCCTAGCATCCAGTTGTCTCGAAATGTTTATAATTTGTAGCTACCCATGTGTTTGATGACTCACAGCTATGGAGACTGTAAGTCTTCTAGAAGCAGGGATTATGTCTGCTCAGAACCCTAATGGATCCCTAACACCTAACATCATGATGGCCACATGGTAAGCATTCCTTAAATATGGACAGGAGAGAAGAGAGGGAGAGAGAGGAGGGAGAGGAGGGCTGAGGAGGCACTTGCCTGTGGCCTGCATGACTACCGTGCATTTTGCTTCCTTTTTCTGTCTCCTTTTCTAGGACCTCTATTTATTCTGTAGCTTTATTGGGGGTTTCTCTGCCTGAATTTAGTTTCCCTCACAAAACAGACCCCTTGGGTTCCGCTGCTCCCTCTTTCAGAAGGTGGATCTTGTTCTGTCCTACTAGAGTTCTTCAATATCAACATCAAAGGTCTAAAGGTAATTAACACATACCTCACTTGCCCCCAATTCTCAAGGGGCTCTCTGCACACAGCAAACTCTACTGCTTAACTCTTAAGCTAAATCCTGCTAAAAGCAAACCTGCAGGCAGTTTCTGCTTGGCATGTCAATGACTAATTACTGCTCTACCACCTCCTTTCCAGATCCAGTGGTCTAAGGGACAGATAAGTGTCTAAGCCATGGGATTCTGGAATGCTTTGGCTAGACTAGTTAGTAAGTGGGATTTCTACACAGCTCAAAAGACACAGTGGCTTAGTTGTTGCCCTATCATGGTGTCTGGCACAAGGCAGGTGCTCAATCATGTTGGCTGAATACATGAAGCAGGGTGCACATCTGCTTGGTTCACAGCAGCAGCCAGTGCCTTCCTGGGAGATGAGGGAGACAGTAAAGAAGCTGTGTGGATGCTGTAAGATAAAGAGTCACACTGTTCTCTAGATCACCATTTCACATGCTAAGCAGGATTAAATTCCGATTAGGACAAGTCAGAAGTCTTTTAACCAGCAGCTGAACATACAAAACCGACCACCGAACATATGCTTCCACTAAGAAGCAAAATTGCTCAAGACAGTCCATGAAAAGTACTCTTACTGGATATGAATATAGATATTCAGAGTAATCTTAAATTCCGGGACAGCTCATGCTTATCCACTGCACTGAGCTGGAAGTCACCAGTGCCACTGTTCTTGTGGTTTAGAGCAATGGGCTTCCTCTAAGTTTTTCTAAGATCAACAGTACGAAAGGCCTGTTCTCTCGAGGGCCAGTTGCTTTACTGATTACATGGTTCAGATAGTGGCTTCTTCAGGACTAACTTGATGCAGCTGAGATAGGCTGCTGATAATCAGCTGCTCGAGAGGAAGAAAGCAGAGTGGGTGGACCTCAGCCAGGGCAGATGGACCATTCACAGCACTGCACAGATCCAGTTAGGGTGGCTGGTACAAAAATCCTTAGTTTTATGAGCTTAAAAAAGGAAAAATTCATGAACTAATAGACAAAAGCAAAAACAGTTATCCTAGGGTTCCTTCAATGGTAGTAAAGTGAGAAGGAAACAAAGGGAGGATGGATGGGCGTTTTTCTTGACTTCTCTCCTGCTCCCTTGTTGCTGACATCATAGGGTTGTAGTGCTCCTGAGTAGGAGATGATAGAGAAATTTAAAGAGATGCTGGGTTAACTATGAAGTGATAGCATTTACTGTTTGCAAGGCCCCAAATGGCCCCTACACAAGCTCAAGCATTTTCTTACTTCACACAGCGCCTTGAACTGTCTGACATTTTCCAACCATATACATTTTTGTTTTCATTGCTAAACTCAAAGCAGCTCTTACGAGATCTCACTTTTGTGGTCACTGTAATAACTCTTCTGTGACTTCATGTTTTCATCCTTGCTTGATCATCTCACACAGCATAGTCAGCATAGAGCTGAGACCAAGACACAGGACAATTAACCACTGTATTGCTGTCAAAAGACTAGATTAGCTGAACCTGCCAAAGGAATTTCCTTTTTCCTAAACTTCAGAGACTATGTGAAGGAAACTAATTTTAGTGGAAATAATTTGTAAACTCTTGTTTTTCTATGGTGCTAAAGTTCAAACGCAGGGCTTTATGCAGTCAAGCCTTCTACCACTGAGCTATATTCCTACATACTTTTGAACTTTTGAACACCAAAACAGAACAAGTTAAGAGACAAGAAAAATGTTTTCTGCATATACTTTTAAAAATGCACAATGAACAGGAAGGATAAAAGCATAGATGCAGGCCTGTTCCTAGAGATCACAGCCCTCACTATCCAGCCACACAATACAGGAGTTATTTTCAGAGCACCGTGACCCAGGCCTCTTACACAACTGTGTGTGCTTCTCTGTGTAACTTTTCCAATGACTCCAGCCTGTTGTGGCTTGGTGCAGCGCAGCATCCCTCCAGGCCTTTTCCTGGAATCCTAAACTCATTCCCTTTTAGCTTCATGGTAGAAAGAAAACTAAAGTGCCAAAGAGCTCTGCCACTTCTGCCAAGGCTGTTCTAGCAACTGCGACCTCTAATATCCTGGTTTCAGGGAGACAGGGTTTCCTGACTGGCCTGGAACTTGCTATGTAGGCCAGACTGGCCCCAAACTCATGGCAATCTGTCACTCTCAGCCTCCCAAGTGCTGGTGTTAAAGGTGTTCCACCATGCCCCACTCCATCCTTCTCTTTGAAAAGTCATTATAGGAGATACATACCAGTTTTGACTAAGATGCCCAGCATGCCAGTGTTCTGAGCCCCACCAACATCATCCCTGCAATCCTGGAAAAAACATAAAGACATTTAATCCAGTCTTCACTCAGCTTGCCAACAAACTCCACCAATGACTGATTGGGCTGCACTGGCCACCTAAAATTCCCTGAGTCTTAGGGTTTCTATTGCTGTGAAGGGACACCATGACCACGGCAACTCTCTTTTTTTTCGAGACAGGGTTTCTCTTTCGGAGCCTATCCTGGCACTCGCTCTGGAGACCAGGCTGGCCTTGAACTCACAGAGATCCGGCAACTCTTATAAAGGAAAACATTTAATTGGGGCTGGCTTACAGTTTTAGTGGTTTAGTCCATTATCTTCATGGCATCGTGCAGGCAAACATGGTGCTAGAGAAGGAGCTAAGAGTTCTACATCTTGATCTGCAGGCAGCAGAAGCAACTGTCCTACTGGGCGTGGCTTAAGCATATATGACACCTCTAAGCCCACCTCCACAGTGTCACACTTCCTCCAACAAGGCCACACCCACTCCAACAAGAACACAATTCCTAAATGGTACCTCCTAATAGTGCTACTCCTCACTATGGACAAGTATCCAAACACATGAGTCTACGGGGCAATACCTATTCAATCCACCAAACCCTGCTTTTCTTCTTTCTTAAAATGTAAGAAAAGAACATGTGTATAAAGGGTTAAGGAGCTGTGTGTGAACACTCTTGAGAAGGAAGCCATGCTGGAGAACACCATCAGAGCAGAAGGTGTACACTAGAGCAGGAGTCCCAGTAACTGAACACAGAACACACACAGGGATGAGTCTCCATACTTTTCACATGCGTGTCTGCCCTCTCAAGGGAGATCATGAGAAACCACATCCTTGAGAGGTGAATTAATTACCAAGCTTCAGACAGTCAATGAACTAGACTCACAAAATAACTTTTCAGTGGCCAAATGCCTTTAAAATCCATCTAACCATGTAGGATCAAGTGAAGTAGTTTATGTAAGCAGACTGTCTACATTCATTTCACATTTGGCAATCAGAGCCGACTAGAGGGAGCTCCTTCAACCAATTCTTACTCAAGACAGAGATGAATATACCTGGTGGAGCTGGGTGTGGTGGCACATACCCATGGTCCCAGCACTCAGGAAGCTGAGACAAAAAAATCCATTGAATGAATAAGTTTGAGGCTAGCTGGGCAGGACAGGACAGAGACTTTTTTTTCTCTCAGAGTTTTTTTTAATTTGAATTAGGAACAAGATTGTTTTACATGACAATCCCAGTTCCCTTCTTCCTCCCATCCTCCCCTACCACTCCTCCCTAACTAAAACCCTACCTATCACTTATCCTTTCCGCTCCCCCAGGATGGTGAGGCTTTCCATAGGGTGTCATCAAAGTCTATCATATCCTTTGGGATAGGGCCTAGGCCTATCCCCGTGTGTCTTGGCTCAGGGAGTATTCCTCTATGTGGAATGGGCTCCCAAAGTCCACACCTATGCTAGGGATAAGTACTGAACTACTACAGCAGGTCCCGTAGATTTCCAAGGTTTCCACACTGAAACCCATGTTCCTGGGGTCTGGATCAGTCCCATGCTGGTATACCAGATATCAGTCTGGGGAGCAAGAGTTCCCTGATGTTCAGATCAGCTGTTTCTGTGGGTTTCACCAGCCTGGTCTGGACACCTTTGTTCTTCACTCGTCCTTCTCTGCATCTGGATTCCAGTTCAGTTCAGTGGTTAGTTGTGGGTGTCTGCTTCTACTTCCACCAGCTGCTGGATGAGGGCTATCAGGTAGCATATAAGTCAGTCATCAATCTCATTATCAGGGGAGGGCATTTAAGGTAGCCTCTCCTCTGTTGCTTAGATTGTTAGCTGGTGGCATCTTTGTAGATCTCCAGACATTTCCCTAGTGCCTGATTTATCTGTAAACTTAAAATGTCTCCCTCTATTATGGTATCTCCATTCTTGTTATCTTCTATTCTTCGCCTGACTCAACTTTTCTGCTCCCTCATGTCCTCTGCATCCCTCCTCTTCTCCCCTTCTCATTCTCCTAGCTCCCTCCCCCCTCTTCCCGTGCTCTCAATTTGCTCAGGGGATCTTGACCCTTTCCCTTCTCCAGGGGAACATGTATGTCTCTCTTAGGGTCCTCCTTGTTTACTAGTTTCTCTGGCAGTGTGGATTGTAGGCTGGTAATCCTTTACTCTATGTCTAAAATCCACATATGAGGGAGTACATATCATGTTTGTCTTTTTGTGATTGGGTTACCTCACTCAAAATGGTTTCTTCTAGTTCCATCCATTTTCCTGCAAATCTCAAGATTCCATTGTTTTTTTCTACTGAGTAGTACTCCGTTGTGTAAATGAACCACATTTTCTCTATCCATTCTTTGGTTGAAGGGCATTTAGGCTGCTTCCAGTTTCTGGCTATTACAAATAATGCTGCTATGAATATCATTGAACAGATGTCCTTGTTGTATGAATGTGCTTCTTTTGGGTATATGCCTAAGAGTGGAATTGCTGGATCGTGTGGTAGACTGTTTCCCATTTTCTTGAAGAGTCACCATACTGATTTCCAAAGTGGCTGTACAAGTTGGCACTCCCACCAGCAGTGAAGTGTTCCCCTTTCTCCACATCCTCTCCAGCATAAACTGTCATTGGTATTTTTGATTTTGGCCATTGTACAGGAGTAAGATGGTATCTCAATAGTTGTTTTGATTTACATTTCCCTAATGGCTAAGGATGTTGAACACTTTCTTATATGTCTTTCAGCCATTTTAGATTCAGGACAGGGAAATTTTATTTTTAAAAATTCTCCCAAACCAGAAGCCTAGCCAACATATACTTGGTTGATTTTGGCAATGGATGTGGGTAACTAAAAATTTAAAGCCTAAGAGGAGCATCAAGACAGCCAACCTTGCCAATTCATGTCTGAAAGCACACTCACTTAGATCATGCCTGAAGACAATTCCTTTCTAAAAAATGACTTATTATTCAACAATGGTTCATGGAAATGATCTTCCCAAATGCCAAAGTCTTCCTTTGAAGTCTATAAAGACCTTTTATGTTAACACAGCTAAATTTTCCCTGAAGAATGAGGATGGGGAGAGGGAGGAGGGAGCTGCCTCCCTCCTGTATACTGGCAACCACATGCAGCTGAGCACCCCACTGCATGCTTCTCCCTCCCCCCATCCTGTATCTCTCGGAGTTTTCAGTCCCAGATAATTATCTTGTCACACACATTTGTCTGGGGAACCAGGTGGAATGCCAAGAGGAAAAGATGGACCAAAAAAAAAACCCATAGTTTATCAAATTACGATCATGTTCGATGACCATTCTATCAACTTAAGTAGATGACTCCAGAAGTAAAAGGTGACACCAGGAGGACTGTGACACTTTCAGCACCAGAGACTAAGAAGCTAGGAAGGAGTCCAAACCCTGAGGTCTACATCCAGCTGTGCTAGGAAGGAGACCCACCTCTCTAGGCTTCAGTTTCCTAATGTGTAAAATAAGGGTTGGATCAGACAGTATTAGTGGTTGCTTCCAGCCTGGCATGCTGTCATTTAGACCTAAATTAAACTACTCATACTAACAACATACACAGCACACGTAGGAATAACACCAGCTCAGTTCCTGAGGACAACAGTAAGGTGCACATCACCACAGGTGACTATCTTCCACTCATTCCAGGCTCCACCCTACTACTCAAAGAGATAAAGTGGTCAGCATCCCTGATTAAGGGATACACCAATTGGGTAATTCCATCAGTTTATGCTAAAAAGACAACAATTCTTTTGGTATAGGTTTTCTGTACAAGTTACATTAAAAAAATTTGAGATCTGAATTGGGATTTTCTTTAGCATAAAGCATTTAGCTCACTGGAGTATAAATGGTTTTTTCATATATATATATAATATATATATATATATATATATATATATATTTATTTGGTTGCTATGGAGACATGTTAGACACAACACTCTAATTTTACAAGAATACCACTGAACAGGACAGCTGCCACAGGAGGCAGGGATTTGAAGCTGCATCTGCTAGCATGACAGACAACTCAGGACATCTCTTGGGCTTTTCTACTTACATCTCCTATCATGATGGCCTCCTCTGGTGCACAGCCAGTGTCCCTCAATGCTTCCAGAAAGAATGTCTTCTCTGGTTTCCCCACGACTATGGCTTTCATGTCTGTGGCATATTCTAAAGCGGTTACAAATGGTCCTGGTCCCAGGGCTAAGCCATCTTTTCTCTTGTAATACCTGGCCTTGTGGATAGCTATCAGAGGGGCTCCATCCAGGAGTAACCTAGAGAGATTGAGAAAATAGAGACAGGCTAACAGCAAGTCTTTTATGAGTGGGAAAAAATGTCAGACTTACAAAGTGGTTTTATTCACAATCACAGAAACAAATAGTTTCTTATTAACTTTTAATGACTTGCTGTCTTCTAATGAATTCACAAAGAACTGCTGGGAATTACACACACAGATACACTAAAGAAAGGTGATAGATTATTAAATTTGGGATTGCTTCAACCTTTTACCTTTAGTGATTTTACCAAATCACCAGGGAAAGAGAATTAAGAGAACTAACGCTAAATAAGGCACTGGAGGGAAGAAGCTTAACTTAATGAGACGAGTTGTTTCCCTTCCCTAATGGGAAGCAGGAGGCTCCAGAGCCTCTGAAGACACCACAGGGTTGTTGCTGCCGTGATGGAGGAGTGCACACACTGAATACTTGCAATTCCATCTCCTTTACTTCAAAATGTTAAGTTTATTTTCACTTCAAAAGTTTAGCAGAGAATTTTTTAGTTTCTCCTTGTGATTTCACCTCTTCATACAGCCTCTGACTGCTCTCAACACCGCAAATGAGGCCATTATCCTGAATCACTGCTAAGGAGGTTTAAAGGGCAGTCTACCACCACGTCTACCACAGGACAAACAGTACTCTTTCACAGGACAAAAGGTGTCAAGATTTCCCGAAGTGTGAGAAACAAGCTCTACTAGGGTGCATTATCAAACATTGCAGATCTTCACAAACTTAACACCTACCCCTCAAATCTGCCACCTATCCCAACAAAGCAGCTTGAGTCACCAGAGGTAGTCAAGTTTGGATTACTGTCTGGTGGAATTGGAGATACATTATTACTTAATCTGATTTTAACCATGAAATAAATGACCTCACTAGCTTAATTTACTTGAAGTCATCTACTTAGTTAAAATATTTAGTATGTCCATGGAGAAAGAATTCATCACATCTTATCCCTCACAATTATGAGTAATTAAGCACTCGGCTATGAAACTGCTAAATTATTCTTGTCAGTGGGCACAGAAATAACTTCCTGTGGGAGATGCAGAATTCAGACATTTATGATTAAATATTTTATTAAGTAAAAACCAATACCGGACTATTACAGGTTTACTGTTAGTTACTACAAATTGCTCACAGCACAGGACAGAGCTTGCAAAGCCCTCTGCTGGTCTTAAAGAACCACAGTGCTAGCAGTGGCTCAGCACAGCCCAGGATGACTCACCTAGCCCTGCCTCCCAATCCCATTTATTTGCTTCTGCATCATGGAACTGAAATACTTTATGCACTAGACCTCAAAATTGCTTTCCACTTATACAGCAAAACTAAAAACTCATTTGACTTAGCTTGGTTAATATTTTATTATATATTAGCTGGGGATGAGAATTACCATCTTGACTGATGTGTATATTTAATTTTGAGTGTCTTCCCTGGAAGGGCTGAACCTGTGGGCTCCTCTCCATTCCCTAAGCTGGCTCTGTAGTGGCTGGGAAGGTGGCTCTGGCCCTACTGTTCTCTGCTCAGCATGGGCCTCACTGGATCTTGGAAGGGTTGAAGAACATTTAAGTAAATGTTTCCTAGGCACAGGTTTAAAGGTCTTTTGTGGTTAAATATTTTTCAGAGAGCATGAAAATAGAGCCAGGCATGGTAGCACACTCCTATATTCTCAGAATTCCCTCTGTGGAGGCAGGGGTTGGAAGATCTCAAGTTCAAGGCCAGCCTGGACACACAATGAAAACAGTGAAATGCTGTGTCATGAACAATGACAAGTGTACTAAAAGCAGCTTTTTCTCTACCTTGAGTGTTCCTATAGCTACTAAGTAGGCAACAACCGGTGACTGGTGGTTTTCTATTTCTGTTACTAGAAATAACATTCTGGCAGGAAATGTAAAACTATCTAATTGTAAGTCTATGGTGGTGTAAGAAATGAAGGGAAAAGACAAGAAGGCCTGATACCAAAGCCTCTGCCTCTAAGTTTCAGGCTGGCAAAGAAAAGAACTGAAAAAATCCTAGCTGGGGAACAGCATACAGAAAACCCAAGGCTGCATAGCAAGAGACAAGCTGCGGAAGGGCAGATGGGGACTACGACTCAAAGTGGCAGAGAATGTCAAAGGGACCTTCTCACACATTAAATCCCATGGGCCTTGCTTCAGAGAGCCAGAACCAGGATCAGAACCAGTAACTTTCTTAGCTACACTATACCATCTTTTCAAGTGACTTCCCTCTGAGGCCAGGATCAGTGTCAGCATCTGCAGTGAAGATGGGCTACAGCCTGAGTCTATTGGACACCTCCACACATCTAACAAGATGCCCAGGAACAGTAGAAAAGAGGCATGGAAAGCTCACACAATACACTACATTACACAATGCAAGAAGTAGCAGAGCCAAGAGTGAAGCTCCACTGCTTGTCACCATGTGGGCAAAGCTCAGAACAAAAAGTGAACTGAACAGGCCTTAGTGACAGAAACCAGAGCAGGGACTACCTGGGGAGAAGCAGTGCTCCCAGCAACGGGAGCATCTGGGTGGGGTGCAATGCTCTTTATTTTGAGCACAGTTCAGGGTACACAGGTATCTAAAAACTTCTGGGTTGCATTTCTACATGCCTCATGTCCAAAGCTTTAACTTCTTATTGTATGAACTTGTAGGAGTAGGTTCTCTCCTTCCACTGGGCAGCAAGCACCTTTATACACTCTGCCATCTCACTGACCCTTTTGGAGGCTTCAATTAGGACTGCACAGTAGACAGCCATTTCAAATACAGAAAAGTTCCACAAAAATTTTCTAATTTGACTTTGGTACCACACTACTCTGACATTACCCCTGTCCAGGGTTCCAAATACTTAGATTCCAGAGTTACATGCAAAGAGTACGGGGGTCCTAATTGTTCATCTTCCCTTTGTTGTCTTCTTATGATTCATAATTAAATGCACTGGAACACTGAAACCTGACTTTTGATGCTATTAAAGAAGACATGCTCCATGCAAGCACTCTTCCATCCAACAGCAATGTTGGGAAGAAGGAAGGGTTCAGTGGGAGAGGGAGGGAGATGAAGCGGAATGGGAGGTAAAATGATTAAATTTATTTATATAAATACATGGAACTATTACAAATAATTACAATTATTTATATGTATAAATGTTTCACCCATGTGCCTGTGAGGGACCTGTGCATTTGGATCTTTCTCTGAATGGGCAGCCAGTGCTTTTAATGGCTGAGCCAACTCTCCAGTCCACCCCAACTATTTAATTAGAAAAAGAAAAGGAATCCCCCCTGCAATCCAAAAGATATCAAAATCTGCATAGCTCTGACCCCGAGAGAGTGCTCAGACAGGAGAGAGGTCATCAGCAGAGCTGCCTTTCAGACTGGCAACATTTATGTGCCTGAATGCCCTAGATCTTTGTGTACTGTGACGTTTCAGTATACATAAGTATGAGCACAGAGACCAATAAACTATCTATGTGTAAAACACTGAATCACTATTATGATTCTTTTTTATTTTTTGGAGACAGGGTTTCTCTGTGTACCAGTCCCGGCTGTCCTGGAACTTGTTTTTTGTTTTGTTTTGTTTTTTTTTTTTGGTTTTTCGAGACAGGGTTTTTCTGTGTAGCTTTGGAGCCTATCTGGGCACTCGCTCTGGAGACCAGGCTGGCCTTGAACTCACAGAGATCCACCTGTCTCTGCCTCCCGAGTGTTGGGACTAAAGGTGTGCACCACCACTGCCCAAAATAATTCTTTTAAGGTGGCAAAAGCAGATAATTTTTAGTTTACTCTTTCTTAGCATTTACAATTTTCTACAATGAAAAAATGCTATTTTCATGATTAGCTATCTTTTAGTCTTATTAATACTAGGATCAGGCTAGATTATTAAATGATCTATTTACCTATGTAGTCTTCCTTCCAAATGGTCCATTATGTAAAGGCTCAAACATGAAGCTTCTAGTTATGATCATAAGATAAACAGACTTTTCTATAATGCTGTGGAATTAAAAATATAACTATGTTCATATTAATGAATCATACAATATTTCTAGGAAAGAAAGCAAACTGAAGAATTATAGAAGATAAAAAAATTAATACTTCCTACCAGTTAGGGATAACTACATATGTGACACAGATAAAGAAATGAATAAAAACAAGAGCACCACATTCATGGTCCTAATACTACAATTACCAAGGCGTTTTTGTGTTTTGTTTTGTTTTGTTTTGTTTTGTGTGTGTGTGTGTGTGTGTGTGTGTGTGTGTGTGTGTGTCATTTAGGAACTATCAAATGTACTGATAATTTCTACTTCTTAAAATAGCTGATAGGTACAGGAACATTAATTATCCCTGTAGTGTGCATTAAAGAAAAAGGAAAGAAGTTGCCACAGGTCTTAGGATTTGTATGTTTTAGATAAAACAAATCCAGATCATACCTATTTTTTTTACAGCTGGTTTATATCCTTTCCCCAAATCAATTCTTTAAAATCATTTGCAATTTCACTCAGGCAGGTACAACAGATGTATATATGTGCCATGCATTTTAGAGAGGCCAGTTCATTAAAAATATAATATGGATGAAGCAGTGTAATAAGAAATTTGATGCATCTGTCTTGATGCATAATGCCTGTGAAGGCAGTTATGCAATGGGCTTTAACATCCAACGTTTATTCTCATTATCAACGTGAATAGTAATTTAATCGGTGTTTCATTTGAGATGCCTATATTTGCCACATATAATCCAAACAGCTGCAGTCACTGGTTGGGAGGCACAGTCTCTGTGGGAACATCAATATGCAAACAAGGCCAAGACCTAGAATCTTTGTTAACTCTCCATCCAGCTGTTAAGTGTGTTTGTGAAATTAGAGTTGACCTATAAGTACATTGTAATGCTTTAAAATGTGGTGTTTGAAAAAAAAAATCAATATGGTTAGGAAAGTGTACTAATTAGACAGCATCCGAGCAATTACAGAGCCAGTATTATGTCAACATACATTTTATTACCCTGAGTCTAGTATTCATTTAAAAGAGACCTCCCAACTTCCTATTAAATATGTCCTTCCCAAATTACCAGCTAAAATCAATCAATAGTTTCTTCTTAAAATCTGTGGCTAGAGGAAGCATAAAAGGCTAACAGGAGTATGGAACAATGCAGTGTTTCTATTTCAAATAAACACCAACTCTGATATGGTTGGAGGTCTTACAAAAGGAGGGCAGATAATTCCACGAGAAGCTAAAGCAGGACAATTAATGTATGCGAAGCATAAGATATTTTAATGCCATACTCTGTGAAATACATTCTCAAGCCATTCAGCAATTACCAGATGAATTTTAAATAAAGGCTTGATCATCACAGTACCTACAAGAGCTGCAAACAATGGTGGTTCCCTGTATGGGTTGGTTTTCTGTGTACCAACTTGACACAAGCTAGAGTCATTAGAGGAAGGAGCCTCAGCTGAGGAAATGCCTCGAGAGCCAGCTGTAAGACATTTTCTCAATTAGTGATCAATGGAGGGCCCAGACCTTGTCTCAAACAAACAAATATAAACCCAATATAATTATTATTATTTAATGTTGACATTGAAGTGACTTTGAAGACATTTGTCCTCATGCACAATCTAAATAGTCAGAAATTAAAACACAGAATCTTATGTGCTAAAATCTAAAGAAGAAATGAAGGGAGAACATATGGTCAGACGAAAAGTAGCTAGCTTACCGAAAAGCCTGATTCAGAAGCTGGTAATGAAAATGTTCTGGTGCCAGGCCGATGACCACAGCGTTGGGGTCACTTGTTTGTACTCCTGGCAATAGAAAAAAATGTAAAAGTTTAGAGATGTCACACTGCATAACAAAATCTCCAGTTATGTGCACATTTTGCTATCACCATAATTTGAAGTACATTTTGGAAGTCTACGAAGAGAGAGAAAGAAAAAGAGAGGGGCTGGGTAAGGAATGGAGGGAGGAGAGACATTAATATTTTTCCATATTCTTCACACATGGTTTTATAGCTATTGAGTATCTAGAATATTTGAATTGAAAATTGCAATCTGATATTTGCTAGTGATTCCTGATTTCAAAATGTTTTACTGATTACAACCAGGAGAACAGGAGTGACTGATGAGGGGATGGAATTCCAAGAGGCAAGAGAAATTAGACTTCTAATTGGCACATACATAACAAATATGTAAAGCACCATCATGTAGAATTCTACAGTTTTATAATAATTTCCCAATCTACTTTTAGTTTCACACATATTAAAGTATGTTTTAGGGCTTTAGTATCTAATAATAGGACTTCGGATTTGACAAACACATTTACCTTTATAATGATAATTTGTGCCTTCATAGGAATAATTTTGCATATACTAATTCACCTTTGCCCATCTTTGTGTTCAGATACCCATTCTCTATTTTTTGTTACTAATTGCCATGAATATTAAATAACTTGTTAAAGTTTGTTAAGGAAACAAACTAAAATAATTGCCTTTAGTGAAAATTGAGTATTTTTAGTGTTAATTCTTTTCATTATATCTACCTCTGAAACAGAGAAGTTGGCAAAGATGTTACGATTTTCTTGAAATATTCACCTATAATGGTTATTTTCATGTATATAAACATGTTCCAAGAGGTGCAGTCCCATCACTGAAT
Organism: Cricetulus griseus; assembly: GCF_003668045.3. Classification (NCBI taxonomy): domain Eukaryota; kingdom Metazoa; phylum Chordata; class Mammalia; order Rodentia; family Cricetidae; genus Cricetulus; species Cricetulus griseus. The sequence continues at coordinate 162,988,386 of NC_048595.1, forward strand.
GACAAGATTTCTTTCATGCCCTGACTCAGGATTCTGCTTTTTCTAGCTCACTTTTTTTTTAATAGCTAGAATTTTAATATTTCCTAAAGTCAGCAAGGAAAAGTCAAACTCAAAGCTTGTTCTGCTCTCCTTCTGCTTCTTCAGAAATGATTATGTTGACTATGGAGACATGTCTTGATTTTCAGTTGCTCAGCTTCTTGGAGAACTTGTTGGCTCACATGGCATCACAGGGCAGAGGCAGAGAATACCCGAATAATGGGTTTCCTTGAAGCTGAGGAGGGTGGCCAAAGACTAAAGTTCCGCCAGTCAGAAGCCCCAGGTAGGGCTTTGAACTGAGGGTTTGAAACACAGAGGAGCAAGAAGTTACTCCTCCAAAGAAGTGGCTACCAGCCTTACCAGGTTCCAGCTGTAGTGCCTTTTGGGACCACAGGTCTAGCCAGAGGTCACTCAGCAGGGACAACAGTGGCACCTGATTACTTCTGTGGGTGCTGCTGCACACTGCTTCTACCTTCACAGCTCTGAACACTAACTCTTCAGTTTCCTTGACAGATCTGTGGGCTACTTTACATGGCCTTGTAAAATACTCTGTGTGTGTGTGTGTGTGTGTGTGTGTGTGTGTGTGTGTGTGTGTGTGTGTGTGTGTGTGTGCTCGTGAATGCATGGTACAAGTGTGAAGGTCATAGCACAACTTGCAGGAGTCAGTTCTCCCCTTCCACAGTGTAGGTCCCCTTGGATCAAACCCAGATTTTCAGTCCTGTGGCAAGTGCCTTTATCCACTGAGCCATTCTGCTGTCCCATGACCTTTCTTGTTATCATGAAAATATCCACAAACACACAAAAGCAGAAAGCCTAGTATTATGAGCCTAGATAGATCCGTCATCTAGCTTTCTTCAACCATTAACATTTTGCCAATCAGCCCTTGTACTTTTGGAAAGGCTTTCTAGAGCAAACCCAGGTTGTTGTGTCATTTTACTCTTTCATATTTCAGTATTTACTTTTAATTAATAAATAGTGAAAATATTAAAAACCTTAATATAAGTATACCAAAAAGCTAATAGCTCCTAATATCATCCAATACTTGAATTTCCCCAAACATCCTTAACTGTTTCCTAACATAGAGAATGTCAAACTGGCAATCCACAAAGCCCATGTTGTCTTTGACTGTTATTTTTTATTTCTCATTCTGTAAGTTTACTTTCACCCCTTTTCAGTGCAATTAGACACTAACTCTGAAGAAGGCTAAACATTCTGCATTTGGCTAACTGTAGTACTGTGTTTAAGTTGTTCCTTTATCCCTGTCTTTCCTGTACAAGGACATTAGATTGAGAGGCTGCATAGGTTCATATTCAACTAGCTCATTTTATAGACGATACTATGAATTTCTTACCATAGTACATCATGAAGCAAGATTCTGGTTATTCCACTTGCAGTGGTGCTGAAATTGATCAGTGGATTCAAGGAGCTGTTACCCACACCCCTGCACTTTGAAGGTCACCCTTGCAGTTAATGTTTTAAGGTCTACTGATATTCTTGCCTGTTTCTTGAGGATTTATTAAGTGGTGATGTTTAATTCTGTCATTTTTATCTGCGATTCTTCTATAAAGAACTTAATTTTATCAAATATTTGGTTATCCTAAAATACAGTTTAATTGAAAAAGTAAGATAAAATGCTTGTTCTGTTCTTTTCAGAGTTAAGGAGTTAGAGCCCTCCTAATCTCCAGTCATGGCCTAGAGTAGATTGAGCATCACTGGGCTTGTCTATATGTGTGTGTTGTAAAACCACATCATTATTTTTGATATTCAAATTATCACTTCTAGAGTTCTTTGGACATGCCATCATCATGAGGTCTTCAGGAGTTTCTCTACTAACATAATACACCAAGAAAGACTCATCTACTGCCTGTCTAGGCAAGGAGCCAGCCACTTTTCGGGAGCGGCAGTAGGGAAAAGACGGAAACACCATAGTCTAAGTACGAATTTGCCACACTCAATGGAAGACCTATGCAACCTGCAAAATTTTAGGGATGGAAATATTTTTGTTTTTCAGTTGAATGCAGTCAAAGTTGGTTTCTATTTCTTACAAGTAATAATTCTAATTGTTTACACAGTATATTTCCTATTAGTACAGGTTTGGAGGTCCTGACCAACCTGTAAAGCTATCACATGGTATTATAATTAAAATATTGACATCTATTTTGCATATTGATCATTTCACAAACTATCATTTATAACAACAAAACAATGCAGCAAAGCTTCATACAACTAGGACATTTTTTATAGTTACTTTTTCTAAAGTGAAAACAAATTTTTTATTGAAAAATATTTCACATTCATTGTGAAATACCTGTACTATCTAGAATGGCATCTTTTTTTTTTTTTTTTTAGATTTAGTTATTTATTTATCATGTATACAGTGTGTGCCAGAAGATGGCACCAGATCACATTACAGATGGTTGTGAGCCACCATGTGGTTGCTGGGAATTGAACTCAGAACCTCTGGAAGAACAGTCAGTGCCTTAACCCCTGAGCCATTTCTCCAGCCCCGAATGGCATCTGTTTTTAAGAAGGCCCTGATTTATCTCATTTAACCAAGGTAAGAGAGCATATCCTGGATTAGGAGTTATATAATTATTTTTAATCATGGTTCACAATTTACTAACAGATTATGAAATTAATTTGCAATACTCTAGCATTAAGAATAAAAGAACATAAACAGATAATATAGGATTTCTCACAAAGTTAGAGCACTATTTAAAACATAGAAACATACACACACACACACACACACACACACACACACACACACACACACACACTCTCAGTCACTATACAGTGAATCTCTCTTATTGTGGATGGTTGTTAAGAAGACTTGAGAAACAACAACTCAGACTCAAACTCTTTTAACACAGCAGGTGACCTGGAAAAGTCAAATTCCGAAGTGCAGAGGTGCTTCTTTTATCCCCTAGTCTATAGTGGCTCCTAATGTGTGTGGCAGAGCTCGCTGGCCAAGCCTTAGTGGGTAAGTCACTGTATCGATATGGATAAGGTTGTTTCTGTTTTGTCTATTTTGTGAACTTTTCAGTAATAACAGGACATCTAAGGAGATGCCTCTTCCACATGATTTCAGGCATGAAGAACTTGTTTGTAATTCTTTCGGAGCCTCTCTCACCTGTGAAATCAGGTAGTGCACGGTCATCAACCAACAGCATGGGCCTGACTTGTTTCTGCTCTACTAAGTTTCGGGCTGCTGTCAGAGAGGTGAAGATTTCATCTTCTGAGATGTCAAACTCCAGCTTCTTCAGCCTTTCCAATAGGTCTTGCTTGCTCTCTTTGGTTGTGTTGGTCACAAACCTAATCACCACAGAAGCAGCCCGTAACCTGGAAAAGTAAAACTCAGAAGTGAAGAGGCGGCTTTTACCTCCTAGTCCAGAAAGCCTAAGCCAAGCATTAGGGCACAAAGCTAAGTCAGTCACTGTGCTGTTGTGGACAAAGCTGCTGTAGTTGTTTTTAGTCTCCCAATGCTTATAAATTATCTACAACCTATGGGCAGTGCTTTACCTCCAAAAGCTGGAATGTTAAACTTTGAAAGCTCCATCCACTTTTGTGGAGCCTTCTGGACTTTAGCTACCCTTTGCTAAAGGGTGGGGGGTGGGAGGGCTGGAGAGATGGCTCAGAGGTTAAGAGCACTGGACTGTTCTTCCAGAGGTCCTCATCTCGTGTGCAGGCAAATATGCAGACAGAACACTGTATATGTAATAAAAATAAGTAAATAAATTAAAAAAAAAGAAAAAAATGAAACACCACTGTCCTCATAGGTTTGAGGGGGTAAGATGTCTTAAAGATGATCCACTAATGTAACATGACAAAACTAAGGCACATGGAGGCATAAACTCCCCAGTTTTATTCAGCTAGGTAGCAGTGGAGCCCGGACAATGTTTCCTGTGTTCCAGCAGTGTTTTATATCCCTTACTAAGAGAACCAAGGATGTCACAGTTACTTGAGACTTATGAAAGTAATCTGCAAGTAAGTAACAACAACAAAACCCAAACAAGTGAAATAGATAAACCAGCAAACCTCAGAGTGAGATGTTAATGGAGATGGCACACCCCAGTGAGTCATCACACTTACAAACAGAAGCTAATTGGACAGCTCAGAAATGCTCAAAACTGAGTTTCTTGTCAGTCCCAGAAGCATGTAGAAGAATGGAAAGTTTGAAGCTGTCCTGGGCCATACAGTGAATTCAAGGCCAGCCTGGCTACACAGCAAGGCCCTGTGTCTCTTGAACTGCTTACACACAAGACCATCTGCTTTTGTATAATTGGAATGGTTTCAGAGAAAGAATTTGTGAATCTAGTTAGCCTTCTTTAAAAATACTCTTTTCTTGGTTCAATAGTGTTTTAACATAAAATTTAAAAATAATTATAATTTAGCTATAATTTAGAATTTATACTAATAGACTGTTGCTTTTTATATCTTCCCCAGAAAGTCACAAGCATAAAAGTACTAGACACAATTTAAAGCGATCAAACAAATAAAATAGAAGAGTTTTAATAATTCACCCAAAGAACATTAAATAAATTTACTTGATTAATTCACTGTAATCATGATTCCCTCTATATCTGTGTGATAGCTTTTTAGAAAAACACATTCAATGGTGGTTTATCTTACAAAAGAAAGTGACTACTTCAACATGGCTCTTATGATAAAGACATGTGTGTGTGTGTGTGTGTGTGTGTGTGTGTGTGTGTGTGTGTTTGTGTGTATGTGTGTGTTACTGTGCAATAACAACACCAGCAATAACAACACCAGTTTCAATGAGTTTGTTGAAAAGCAAACAACTAATTTTTTGTGTAACTAGTCCTTCAACTTCCTTTGTCTATTTGTTTCCATAGAAACCATAGTGGTAGGGCTAGTGCAGAGATTTCCCTGATATGAAAACCTACCAGTGATGACAACAGAGAAATGGACAGCCTCCTGCCTGGCAGAGGGGCAGGCTCCTAGGTCACACAGATCACAGAAGTGTCTCTGTTCACCAGAAATAAAAAGATTTTTCTCTCTTCCTAGAGCAGAAAATGCATTTTCAAAGTAGTGAGACCTAGTACCGAAGTGTGGTTTTGCTGAACTTGTGGACAAAGATTTAAAGACAAGTGGGAAAATAAGTACTCGTTTCTAACCCAGAACTCTTTTGTTCAGTGTGGGCTTGGATATATACATGGAGGAATATGATATTTAAGACAATTAAAAGTAATGGAGGGCCGGGCGGTGGTGGTGAACACCTTTAATACCAGCACTTGGGAGGCAGAGACAGGTGGATCTCTGTGAGTTTGAGACCAGCCTGGTTTACAAGAGCTAGTTCCAGGACAGCCTCCAAAGCCATAGAAAAAACCCTGTCTCAAAAAATAACAACAACAACAAAAAGTAATGGAGATTCTGACAACAAGTTTCCATCTTGAACATGAGGTCTGGGAGCACTAGCATATCCCACAGGTCTGTAGAGTTCCTCAGTGTGACTGACAGCTTCTGGGAACATGAGCTGAGCTCATCGTGTTAAGAGAAGTGGCATAGCATCCATTCCAAAATAGATTCTCAACTAACTGCTTCTAGAAATTAATGTTAATTTAATTAATTGCCATCAGTGTTTCCATAGTTCAAATGTAGATCAAAGAAAATCAAATGAAAGAACTTTGGGCTGGGAAGGCACTGGAGTAAACACCAGGCTCTAACTGGGAAGCGATGTGGGAGAGAAATCTCAAGCTCTGGCTTTGGAGAAGCTATGATGACTCGAATGAGTAGTAATGCAATCACAAATGAAATCCCTTAGATAAAAATAAGAGTTTAAATAATTCTGCCTAATTTTACTTATTTTTTATAAAGCCCTTTATACAGTTTGTAGAAAGTCAGCATGCAATTTTAGCTCAGCTTCTCTAGTGTTTCTATGAAAAAAAATAAAAATTAAATTCAGCTATTAAAAATAAATAGATCTGGGGCTGTATCTCAGCTGGACGAGTGCCTGCCTAGCATGCACAAAACCCTGGGTTCTGTTCCTCAGTACTCTATAGGCTGGGAGTAGTGGCACACACCACACCTGCAATTCCACTCCCTAAGAGATTGAATCAAGAGGATCAGAAGGCAAGGTCACCTTCGGCTTTATTGAGTTCAAGGCCAGCCTGAGATACTTGAAAAGGCAAGAAAGCAAACACTAGGAGTCCATTCACAGAAGTTCACTGGTCCTAGAAGGCTGACTCAGACACAGACTATGTCAAGGGATGGAGTCTAGCTGTATACCCAGTTGTCTTTTGGTTTGAAACACAGCACTGTCCATCATTCCTCCGTTTACCATGAATACAAATGAAAAGGACAGCTCCACTTAACAAGCACCAGGTATACTGGCATTCTTATGTTTGATTTTCTACTTGGAGAGTAAGGACTAGAGTGGGGATGACTTGTGTCAGTTGTTACCCTCATACCCAGCAATGGTGATACTTGTCACCGGATTTTCAGATTAACAGCACACAGTGAATATTCTAGGGTTTGAAAATGACAAGTACCAAATTTTATATTGTTGATTTTGAAAGTCTCTAATTTTTGTTCATGACACCTGGAAGCAAACATCCATATTCAGTTTACATTGTGTGGGTGTGCACGTGTGTACATACATAAGGCCAGAGGACAGTCTCAGGTGTTTCTTCTTTGGTGCTTTCTACTTCTTTTGAGACAAGTCTCCCATTAGCCTGAGGCTGGAAGATTTGGCAAGACTGGCTGGCCAGTGAGTCTCAGATCCATCACACCTGGCTTTAAGTGGGTGCTGGAGACTGAGCTCAGGTCCTCATGCTTGCAGGGCAAGTATTGTATTTAATGAGCCATCCTTCTAGACATTCAGTTCTCTTTAACACACTTTTACCAAGTTTTCTCTGCTTGTCTCTGATTGGCACTTGTTTAGTACTATATTGGTGTATCAGAAATATAAAATAGTCCTTAATCTTTGGAAGTATTAAATGTAGTTGATGGAAATATTTCAAAAAATTCCAAGTCTTTCAAGTAAGCATTATTTTTAACAGTTACAAATTCAATGTTAGATATTAGGTGATCAGGAGGCTGAACATGCCTGTGTGTATATATACATGTATGTATTTCAGTTGGATTCCAGGATTCATCTGATTTTTTTTTCCAGTGCTATCTATTCTATATTTCCAGAATTAAATCATTATTTTAGTTTCTTGAGTCTTCATCCCCAATTTACATTATCGATTTAAAAAAAAAAAACAGACTGGGGAGAGGGAGGAGAGAGAACAAAAAGATTAGAGCAAAAGGCCAAACCTAATAAAGCAGGGAGAACAATGTTAGAGGATATTACAATGCATACATCTTCTAGCTAAACCCAAGGCAGTTCCTCCATGTATGGTGAGTTGGTGAAACGCAATCTCAAGGCCATCCATTTAGCTAATGATTCGCCTTGGTAAAGCGGCACTTAAAAACGTATTTGTCATCTGAACCTGGAGGATAGCTTGCCTTTTAAGAGCTTCCTGTGCGCCTGGCACAGCTGCATCTTCAATGTGAAGTGTGCCATTGAGATCTACCAAAACAGCTTTTAATGCACGGCGCGCTGCCATCCTTCATTCCCTAGGAGAGAGCAAATGAAATTAAAAATACAGTTTAACAAACAATGGACAATTAAAAACTGGTAAGCAATCAAAAATACCATTCACATTCAGGAAGATATTGCTTAGTGTTAAGCTGCTCCTCTTTCGGAAAAAAGAAAATAGCATTAAAAAAAATCAAAACCCCAACATTTAATGCATGAAACTTTTAATAATGCTTAAGTTTTTATGTATTTTCTTTTTAGTCTTGAGTTAAAACTTGGAAGGGAAATGCTAAAATGAGATACTACTACCTACATTCAGGTTTCTTAGAATAACTCTGGTGCATAATTCGTTTAAGTATGAGAATAATGAATACGTAGACAGGAACACTACATTAACAAGGTCTTTTCATTTTTGGTTATGGACAATTAAAACATTCTAATTGCCACTGCAATGTTCTAAACTGGTGTGTGTGGCCAAGGACCTGCCAGTATTTATAGGTACTGGGGGAGGGCAGAGTTATATAGTAACAATAAATAAATGTATACACACACATATACACACATACATATATAAGTGTATTTAAAATAAGGTCTCATGGAGTCCAGGCTGAACTCCCTGTGCAGCTGGGGTCACCTTGAGCCCCCTGCCTCCACCATGCACCACCATACCTGGTTCTTACAATGTTGGGGATTGAATTCTGGGCTTCACGCATGCAAGGATAGCATGCTATCAGCTAAGCTACATCTCTAGCTTCATGTAGCAATATTTAAAGATCGCTTCCTCACTTTCTTCTGTGCCATTTTACTTTGCACACTTTTCCCTCAAATACTTGCTAACAACTTACTTTATTTGACAAGGTCTTGTTATAGCCCAGGCTAACCTTGAATTCACAGTCCTCTTGCCTCCTAACAGCTGGAGTTATAGGTCTGTGCTACCATGCCTGACCCCTTTAATCTCTATTGTGAGTTTTAGCACCTAATGATAAATATGGTTTATAGATCATTAGTGGGGGGGGGGTTAAAATATAGAGGCTCAAGAGCAGGAATGATATTTGATTTGAGACTTAGGGTTTGTTTTGAGACAGGGTCTCACCATGTAGCCCTACCTGGCCTACTCATTCTACCTACCTACTCATTCTGTAGACCAGGTTTGCCTCCAATTCATAACAATACTCCTGCTTCTGCCTCCCAGTGCCAGCATTATAGGCTTTTGTCACCATGTCTGGTGATTTACAGGTTGCTCTTTTTTTTTTTTTTTTAAATTAACTAATCCACTTATTAGACACATTTTTTCTATTTGTTTCTTATCTTTACATGGTGTCTTAATTAGGGTTACTATTGCTGTGATGAAACACCATAACCAAAGCAACTAGGGGAGGAAAGGGTTTATTTGGCTTACACTTCCATAGCACTGTTCATCATTGAAGGAAGTCAGGATGGGAACTCAAGCAGGGCAGTATCCTGGAGACAGCACTGAAACAGAGACCATGGAGGGGTGCTAATTATTGGCTTGCTTCCATAGCTTTGCTCAGCCTGCTTTCTTATAAAATCCAGGACCACCATCTCAGGGATGGCACCATCCACAATGAGCTGGGCCCTCCCCCATCAATTACTAATCAAAAAAAATGCTTTATAACCAGATCTTAATGGAGGCATTTCCTCAATTGAGGTTCCCTCCTTTCAGATGATTCTAGCTTGTGTCGAGTTGACATAAAACTAGCCAGGATACAAAGAATACTGTAAGCTATACAAAAGAGGTATTAAGGACAATAAAACCATCCCTTGTACTGCTAAGTTGCAATCATGGTGTTATTTTATACACACAGCATAAAACTCTATAAAATTTGTTAATTTTAAGAAAAAGGCTGGGTGTGGTGGTGCAAGCCTATGATGCTAGCTCCAGAGTTCAAGAGCATACTCTGGTTATATGGTTGAGTTTGAGGCCAGCATGGGTTGCTTGACACTCCTACCCTAACTCACCCAAAAAAAGAAAGAAAAAAATGAATTCTGCTTGTTTTGACCAAATATCTACTGGAAGAGTGCAGAGACCAAAAACAAATAAATAAATAAATAAATAAAAATAAAGTATTGGGACAGGCAACAGTCAGGCTGGAGAGATTGCTCAGTGGTTAGGACCACTTCCAGATCTTGCACAGGACCAGGTTCAGTTCTCAGCAGCCATGTGGCAGTTCATAACTGCCTATGCCAAGAAACCCAGTTCTAAGGAGTTACAACATTCTCTTCTGATTCCCTTGGGCTTCTCCCAGCACAGATACATGCAGGCACACACACACACACACACACACACACACACACACACACACACACAACACACAATTAAAAAAAGAAAAAAAGCCGGGTGTTGGTGGCACACACCTTTAATCCCAGCACTCAGGAGGCAGAGGCAGGCGGATCTCTGTGAGTTCAAGGCCAGCCTGGTCTCCAGAGCGAGTGCCATGATAGGCTGCAAAACTACAAAGAGAAACCCTGTGTCGGGGGAAAAAAAAAAAGGAAAAAAGAAAAGGAAAAAAAAGTTGTGGTCAATCAAGGCTCAAGTGCAAAATTCTCCCTTTTATGAGTCTTCACAACATTCTATCTTGGTCTTTATTGTGACCTTAAAATGAAGACATCGTTGTGCATGCTGGTGATCCTAGCATTTGGGAGGCCGAAGCAGGATCACAGCAAGAGACTGACTGACTGGTCTGGGCCGTAGAGCAAATTCATGATCTACATGAGCTAATTAGCAAAGCTGTGTCTCATAACTAAAGGGTAACTGAAGGTTATTAAAGAACAGAATACTAGGAAAACACCAGAAAGAAACAGTACTTAAACAACTGTCCAACTTGTGCCAGAGAATAATCACAAAAACTATTGATGGTTTTAATTCCTCCAGAAACACTCAAAGGTGTAATGTTAATTTAAAAGTCTCCATTTTTTTTTCAATCATGTCCATAGAATATACCTTGTTCTTTTGGAGCTTCACATGTGTGAGGAAGGGAAAACAGAACTTAGATGCTTCAGTCAAACTTCAAAATACACCTACTTCTTCAGCTAGTCATATACACCAGGTTCTCTCTTCTGAACTTACGCAATTCCTGTTAACTGAATCACAAACTAGTATTTGACAAAAGAAAACTGGTATCCATGGGCTCGGTCCCAAGACCCCCGAGAGATACCAAAGTCCTCAAGTCCCTTTTCTAATGGGGTACAGTACCTGCTCACAGTTATCCCCCTTCTACCAGATAACTGGAGTCATCTTTCAATACAGCACTTAAAACAATGTAAATAAATGCTATGCAGAGTTGTTCTATGGAATCCTTTAGGTAATGATGACAAGAACTTCATACTGTTTAGCATAAATAAAATTTTATTTGTCCTTTACAATATTTCTTGCCCTCCTTCCCTCTCTCCTTCCTTTTTGGTATTTCTAGAACAAAGTCAGCCCAAGCTGGCCTTGTACTCATGAATTTGCCCCCTGAGTGATGGAATTACAGGTGCACTGCATCTGGAGGGCCAACTGCAGTGATAGGTGAGCATCAACCTGGAAAGAAATATAAGGGCTTCAAAGGGAGCCTACAGTCTTGTTCTAATCTGGGAACAACACTGTCCATTACCACAAATTATACAGAATCTCTCTTCAAGAGTTATAAAGAGCTGGACCACCAGGGGAAGATAAACAAAACAAAACCTCATAAGTGAGTGATAGGAACTGTTCAGTGAAAAGAAAAGCACCTGTTTACTTTTATACCAAGCGGGACTGATCCAAATACTGCCAAGTGCAGTTGCCCTAAAAAAAATCATTGGGCCAGTTCAGTCTTCACCTGAAGCTGCTCTTTTCTCTGTAAACCACAGGCAGTACCAGCTGCCCAGATGCTAAATCCAGTTAGTCCTACCACCTTTGGTTTTCAGTCTGACTTCTCTTTATCTTTAAAACTACCTTAGTTTTAATATCACCTCTTAACTATTTTAAGAAAATCCAAACCTCCTTTCCAATCGTCTCTTAGTCCCATCCCAAACCATAACCTGGAACGCAGGAGCAGCAGCTGAGTACAAAACAAAGGAGGGTGAACATGTCTGGGTATGAACCCTGCCTACATGAACTCGGGACACTGTAGCTGCTTAGCCTGTTTCTTCACTGCTTAGAGTATTGAACACCATGAATAGTGCTCCACACTTGAAAAGGTGGGGTTCTGTATCTGAGGTTGAGGAGAAGAGAGAGTACATAATGATGGGACTAGGATATAAAAAAAAAAAAAAAATCGCCAAGACAAATACGATGCAAGCGCTGGGAATTTGAGAACACTACCAAAGCAATGGTATTTGTTGTGTATAATTTTAAAAGCCTGTGTAAATAAGGTAAAACATGAGATTTCAAAGAAATCATTCTCATCAAGTTTTTTCCAATAATGCCACCTGGATGCTAGGGATTAAAATGCTTCCCTTTTCTTACAGTTACCAACATTTTGGGAAAACACTGTGCGCATCAATAAATGATACTATTATTTACCCAGCCATTCTATTAGGTCTTCTGCAGGAAATCCATACCCTCAAGCCAAAGTCCAAACATGGAAGAGTGGTACTCCCACCCCCACGTTCTTGGCAGCTTGCTCAGCCAAAGACTTCTGCTTCCCTCATCGGTGTCTGTCTAAAACTGCCCCTATCCTTTACCAGTCTCCTTCCCTCTGGCCACTTCCCCTAGTGCTCAGTCTCAGGTATCATTTCCTCTGGTAACTTCAACTTCTCTCTGGGACACTGTGTGTCCACAGTATAAAGTCTGCCAGCCTTAACCCACCCTGCTTGCATCTCCCACTAAACTGTAGAGCTCTGTAAGTGGAAGGGCCGTTGCCTTTTCCTCTGAGAACGCTCAAAAGAGACTCTTAAATCAACTAAACTCAGGCATTTCTCTATGAGCTGGCAAGACCTAAGATCAAGGGCCTCAGTTTTGCAAACTCAACGGCAATGGCTTCCACCTCCCAGGGGTAAGGCTCCTCGGCCCCCGCATTGTGTCCTAATTCGGGTTCCAGGGTCAGGGGAGGCTGGCGTCAGCACTACACGGCGCAGGACAGTAGAAATGACAACCACATAACAACAACCCGCCTTGGGAAACAGCCCAGACAACGCCAGGGAAGACCCTAGGGGAGCAGCTCTGCGCATGCGCGGGCCACAGAGGGGGGGGGGCGGTCACCAGTGGGGAGGCCCGGCCCGCGCTGTGCAGCTCAAGGGTGGCGCTGGCGTTTCCCCAACCCGCTCACAGGAGATGAGGCCTCCGGCAGGGGTGCGGCCGCCATTCCCTAGCCCTCCGCCTCTTGGTTGCGCGGGCCTCCTCACCCTCGCTGCCACGGCGTCCTCTAGAAAGGCCGATGCGTCGCGATGCACAGCATCTGATCCGGAAGGAGTACCGATGTACCGGAAGTCCCGCCCCGCGTCCACGCGCGCGCCCGGGGTGCGCCTCCAAAAGGGAAGAGGCCCCGGTTTGCAGGCGGCCGAGCAGCCTATGCAGCCCAGGTGATCGAAGGAGCCGTTACTTCTGTAATTGCTCAGGATAGAGCCCCGCATCGCAGCACCATTGCACAAACATTGCCTCCTCCCCTCTTCGCTTCCCTGTTTCTTGTCGTTTTAGAGGCTTCAGACATTTTCGTAATTCTTCAACACCCCATGCCCCTTGTCTCTTGTTTTGGTAGTTAAATAGTGTTGGTGTTTATTTGTGTTCCAGTTAACTTCAGGCCTCTACATTTTCCCATCACGCCATCCAAAATTGTGCCTTCAGCTTTCCTGGCCCGCTTTTCCTTACATGAGAGCTCCCATGGGCCTTACCTGTTTTTAGGAGAGGAAGATCTTGGTCCACTTGCCTCAGTCTTCCTTACCACCCCTTTCTACACACATAAGGACTCACTGCTTATCCCCTTTTTATTCAAATAAATTGAGTGCAGGCATAGGCATCCTTATATGTCCACTATGTGTGAGGATTAATTTTGTCAGGTTGACTAGGTTTGAAATCACCCAATGGCACACCTTTGGGCATGTCTATAAAAGTGTTTGCAGAGCTTATCCAAGGGAAGGACCCATTCTTAATGTAGGCTGTACCATCCTCCGTCCATAGACCGAAGCCCTGGGGTAATTACAAAGGTGTTGGAGAGAAACCCCTGAGCGTCAACATTTGTCTCTGCATCTTGTGGATGAATGTGTCCAGTAGCCTCGTGTTTTTGTTGCCATGCATTTCCCCACTATGATGGGCTGTATCCTTAAACCAAAATAAATCCACGGTGAGTTGTTTTGGTCAGGTGTTTGTCACAGTAGTCAGAAAAGCAATTAATACACCGTGAAAATTAATTAGCTCTTAGGAAGTGTGTTGTGATAGCTTACATATACGGAACCTCTTGTCGATATTGCTGCTCTGACGCTGACCCAGATACTATTAGAGCACCATCTAGTAATGTCTACCCAGTGTTGCAGTCAATAGAGATGGACTGGGTAGACTCACCTCTCCTTGGGGAATGGGGCAGAGAATTCTGTTGAGGTCATCATGTATTAAACCATTCTTATTGCACGCATTCACTTTGTAACAAGCAAAGACCCTGGGGAACAGGCAGCTGTGAGCAAAAAGACCTAAAGGCCATCTTGACTTACCCTATGACGGCACCAGTCATCTGCAACACTCCACAGACACTGTGCTGTTTTCAATGAGAATCACCTCCCCCCATGTTTGCTAGCTTAGTCCCCAGGTGATGAACTGTTTGGAAGGGATTTGAATGTGTGTCCTTTTGGATGAAGTCTGTCACTGGTGAGTGGGTTTTGAGGTTTCAAAAGCCTGCCAGGCCCTGATTCTCTTTCTGTCTGAGGCTTGTGGATCAGGATGTAAAGCTCTTAGCTACCATGCCAGCACCATGGTTATAACAGGCTGACCCTCTGAAACCGTAAGCAAACCTCCAATTAAATATTTTCTTTACAAAGAGTTGCGTTGGTCATTGTGTCTCCTCACAGATAGAACAGTGTTTAAGACAAAAGTCTTGAGATGACAACTGTGATGGCTATTATTGGTTATATTACCTTGACTACATCTGGAATTAACTAAAACTCAAGCTGCATAGAGATCTTATAGGGCAGCATAAGGGGAGTGTCTAGGGGTATGCACAGGCTCAGGATTGGTGTGCCTCCAGGCTTGGAGGGTTTGCCCTGTGTTGATTGGTCAACTGGTTGTTATGGCCCACAGGCCCTCCCAGGGTGGTTGCCATGCTCTGCGCGTCATTGCTGTGCGCTTGTCCGTAAAGCACACCCAGAGCCGTAAAGCGTAGCACCACCAGTTAACTTATGATTGGTTCCTTGCCATGAGGCATCTGACTTCCTAGTGACTAAGACAAGGTCAGGCAAGCACGTGTTCGACTGTTATGGCTGCCAAAATGAGGAGCTGATCCCTTCAGAGCCAGGGCTTCATGCTTTCAGAATTGCTTCACTACAGAGTACCCTGGGCCTGCCAGGCTGCCAGTAGAGTGAATGTCTAAATTAATAGGAAGTTGTGTTGATATGTCTTATATGAACAGTATGGGTAGGACCAAAGTCTTTTTCTGAAAATTTTATTATGACTCAGTACGTAGAAATAGGAATGCCCTGAATTGATCACTTTTTAAAGGTCTCATTAAGAGGCTCAAACTTGGACTCAATTTCTTCAATGTTTGAAAATAACTCTTAGGCCAGAGGAACATCCTAGTACCAAGTATGCTGGCTCCTCTTAGTAGCCATGCATTTAAACACATTTTCCTTGTCCAGCTGCCAGCCCTTGCATCCAAATAAAAGGTCAACCCTCTCCAACTGAGACATGACCAGAAGGTCTTCATCACCTGCTCCAGTTTTAGAAGTAACTTAAGCCATAAAAAAACTATTTGAGGGTCCTCTTGATTTATGTCAGCAATTCAATTAATTCACTTAAGAAATAAATGAATTATAAGAATAAATTTTATTATATCTCTATTCAGCAATTTTACAGTGAAGAACAAAACAGAGGTCAACAAATTAATGCTAGGTTTATACTAAGGCATAAACCAAATGCTTGAGTTGGAAAGTCAACTTTATTTATAAAAATTTTCCTGTACAGAAAGATGCCACCCCACCCCTTTAAAACATTGTAACTGAAACATTTCACATAATATTTGCACAGTTTAAATCTTCCTATATAAAACTGTACTATAGTATTATGGGATGGGCAAAGTACTTCACAAGGTTGCCTAAGACATTAAAAAAAAAAAGACGTCAAAACAAACAAAAAATAAAAGTTACCTAGAATAAGTGGTCTACTGACAGAATGAGCAATTAAGAATCGTACCTTTACTATGCTACTCCACCAAGAAATATGACCTGGGAGAAGGGGAACATTTCATGATAAACAGCCTGCTCCAACAGCTTACTTAGTGATTACATGAGCCAAATTTGCCAACTAACAGTTATACTGATTTTATCAAACAAATCATCATTGTAAAAAGGGAAGACTTTCTAACAATGAGAATATGTAAATACTCTGGTCTCCTTATTCAGGCCAATAACAGCATAAAAAGAACTTAAAACCACAGTTACCAAACAACTGATTTACAGAATTGGAATTCTCCCTGAAATGGTATTGCTCCATGTATTTCTCTATAAATTTCTTTATAGCAGAGATGATGTAGACTAGTTAAGCAAAGAGCTCAGAATAAGTTACCCAAATTACCAATTTGTCAATCATATGTAATTGTTCCTTTAAAAAACTCTTTAAGTTTACACAGGAAGTTAATTACCGTTAGGTCAGACCTAAATAACAGGGGATTCCAAAACTTTGGAGAGAAGTCCATCCCTGAGTTGTGAGACAGAACAACATGTAAGAAGGCAGAGGCAGCAGTCCATTAACAACCTAGTTTAACCACACACACGTATGTGCAATCCTGGAGCACTCCTGCCTCTGACAATCTGATCTTTTTGTACTGAAACTGTAAGTGCAACACTGAAAAAAAATCAGATAAATAAAAACTGGTTTTATTGTCAACTTTACATTTTTTGTCAACTGCAAGATGAGCCTGCTAAAACATGAATATTCCAGTCACGATGGCAATAGTAAGTTCTGGGGCCTTTCTTCTGAGTCTCTGATTTCCCAATGATGTTCAGCCAAATAACAAAAGCAATACAATAGTAACTGAGTTTACTATTATCAACGGCACTGAAAAAAAAAAAAAAGAAAAGAAAAAGTTTGTTACTAAAAAAAGAGGAAAAAAAAAAAAAAAAAACAGTAGTAGGTAGCTTCCAGGGAGGATGGAAGTATCTAAATATGCCATCATAATCATACTGTAATAGTAATAATAACAATAGGAAAATACACTATTATAAAACCTAAGACATTTTCCTCTATACCTCAGGCTGACCTGGAGCTTGCAGTAATCTTTCCCTGCCTCCCAAGGGTTGGGATTACACATGTGGACTACCACACTTCATGTCTACATGCATGAAGGTATCTTTGGATGGTGCTGGAGCAGACATGGGAACAAGGAGGACCAGGCAGAACTACATGGCTGCACATTTGAGCAGAAATACAGTGCAAAGAAGGTTCTGCAGTACCATCAAGGAGAATAAACTTTTTAACAATGAATCCAAAGTTAGGATTACGACATGAAAAGTCTCTAATCTCAATGTTTAAATACAAGGTATCTGCACTCTTTCTTGATTGAAGTATTGCTCCAAAGTATTTTTCAATACAATGGCAGATACGGAACCTTTATTTCTACAACGTGGAAGTCACTAGTAACATTCCATCTTCTAGAAATCAGATGCAATGTAAAAAGAGACCAGCAAGCTTCAAGCAGTAAATCTAGGTTAAAGAAGAGTTCCCACCACAAATGAGAACCCAGTGGTTCTCACTCTCAAAAGCTTTGGTACTTAAATCTGCCACAAAATAGTAACTTAAAGTGCCCTGACAGGTTTTCTTCTTACCTCTCATCACAGTTCTTACAGATCGAATAAGGTTCATTAGTTGAGATTTAATTCCTGGCTCCTCTCCGAATCCGCCAATTCCCTGGTCTGTTCCCCAGCCAACTGTGCAAGATAAAGATGATGAGCTGAGTTAAATGTATTATGCGCTTGTCTTGTTCCCTCATTAGTCATCTTTTAAAAGATTAGTCTGAGCCCTGTAAAGACATAAAGTATAAAGTCATACATCTTAAAGTTAAGATATAAGTTCAATAGGTTTTCTTTCTCTTTTGATAGTGGCAACGAATATATTCTCTTCATTCCACTTTGAGTTTATAATCTGCAGTTCAAATGTTTTTTTCATAGTGTTCAACCCACCAAAGATGGTTACTGTCACAACCTGTTTTTTTTTTCTTTCTTTAAAATTATTAAAGGAACCCTTTCTCATCGAAGAACTGAAAATATGCTAGGGTGAATAATTACTAACTCAATCAAAAAGTTGTATCATCTAATAATGTATGAAATGCATATGAAAATGCAGCAGCTGGGAATTATGTGGGCAGTTTTAACATGCAGTTTGGACAGGGCTTCAGCGCCAGCAGTTTTCCATTCCCTCCATCATTCCTCGTTTTTGCATTTGGAGCCAGTCTCTGTAAATGAGTCTTTCACCTCCTGTCATTTCCCCATTACAAGCCTCTCTTATCCTTTATCTACTCGTGCTTTTTTTGTTACTTTCTTCCAAAGACATGTCCTCATTTCAGCAGTTCATCCTCCTCTTGTCCTCATTTCAGGTCCACTTTTTCTCTCACATGACTACAAAGTTAATTAATTCCTGGCATGCTAACCTCTAAACCTAAAGATGGAGAACAAGTCTATTTTATACACAAGAGAACCGAGCGTCAGGAAACTCTCACTTAATCAGCTTTTATTGGGCTGAGATAACAGTTAAATAATGGCTGTCTGCATTTCTGTCCTCTCCTGGCATGAAACCAACTTCAAATTCAACTTAAGAGCGGACTTCAGTTCCAACCCCCCACCTCCACCCCAAAGCTGGGCTGAGGGTCTGCTTCCAGACCTTCAGCTCTCAAGGGTGTCAGTGGCTTTTTGCTTCCACAGTGCACTCCATCACAGTTGTTAACACCAGACTTTCAAGTCAGATGTCTCTAAAATCTCACAGTTTCAATCCCTTTAGATTTTCTTTAAACTAAGAATTCAGTGACAATGGTCACTGGACTGCAAACCCCTTAAATTGGCATTGTGGAGTGTGTTAAGGTGAACTGGAACCAAGCCCTCACAGATACTAAGGGACAATGGTCCAGCCAATTACCCATCGACTGTTAAAGCCAGCTTCTGACCTGGTCTGTCATTTCCAGGCACTGGCCCAGTCTACAGCAAACCCTCTTTCTCTTTGTTCCTCAAATCCCACATATTGTAGGGATTTTCTTCCTCTCAGTTAGGTGCTTTCAAGAATTCCCCATTAGATTACAAATTCCTGGAGAGCAGGGGGCTGTCATTCAATCATCAGTCTTCATGTTTCCACCTTCCCTATACCAAAGCAAGTACTCAGCAAATGGTGTGCAACTGAACTGAATTACATTGGATTGAGTTAATCTGGTTAATGGAAAGTAAGATGAATTCTTGGCAGGGGATTTGAACTGAACTATAGCAGACTGAGTTAAAAGTGAGAAAAGGGAAGACTATGCAGATGGTTCAGTGAGTAGAACACTTGCTGTGCAAGCACAAAGACCTGAGTTCAAATCCCCAGCACCCACATAAAGCCAGTTGCACATCTGTAAGGCCAGTGTTCCTGTGGAGAGATGGGAGGTGGAAACAGGAGAACCTCTGGAAGCTTGAGTGCCAGCATCGCTGGTCTGTGCAGCAACAGAGATCCTGTATCAAGCAAGGTGGAACACAAGGACCTATACCTGAGTTTGTCCCCAGACCTACAAGCATGCTTGCCCTCACATATGCATAAAAAAATAAAGAAAACCTTTAAAAATAAACCAAAAAGAAAAAGAAATAAAAGCTTGTAAAGATGGCTATCTACCAGAGAAAGAAATATGACTGAGCTTCATCTCTAGACAATGAACATTTGGAAAGTAGGGACAATTTCTATATGGATGTGTCCACAGACAAACATAAACATGACAAACATGGCATGTGAAGGACCAGGGGGAAGAGATGCTTAACAAAGACAGTTTCCCTCTAAATGCTACATAGGGCCTCTCAACTGTTTTTTTTTTTTTTTTCCTTCAGGAATTTGATATGTGTTGGTGTTGGACATACATGCACCTATGTGTACAGAGAGCTCAGAGGTTGATGTCAGGAGTTTCCCTGACTGCTCTCCACCTTGTATCTTGAGGTAGTCTCTAACTGCACCTAGATCTCCCAGATTTGATTAGTCTAGTTAGCAAGCTTGCTCCAGGCATCCCTTGTCTCCATCCTAGGAGTGCCGGGATTGTACGCAGGCATTCATGTGGATGGCAGGAACTCAAATCAAGTCCTCAGGCTTGTTTTGTTTTGTTTTGTTTTTTGAGACAGGGTTTCTCTGTGTAGCTTTGGAGCCTATCCTGGCACTCACTCTGGAGACCAGGCTGGCCTCGAACTCACAGAGATCCTCCTGCCTCTGCCTCCCGAGTGCTGGGATTAAAGGCGTGTGCCACCAACGCCCGGCGTCCTCAGGCTTTTATGGGAGGCACTTAACCAACTAAGCCATCACTCCAGCCCCAAACAACATGTCTTTATGTGTTTTCTTGTGTTCCACAACCTTATTAAGCCTGTGTATTATTAGCCTCACAGCTTTTGAATGAACTGTTCAGGATTTTCTATACACACAAGATTATATTATCTGCAAACAGATAGTTTTGCTTTTTAAACCTCACAATGTAGATCTTTTATTTCTTGCTTCTTGTCAAATTATCCTGGCCAGAATCGACAGCACAGGGTTAAACAGAAATAGCAAGAGAGGACCTCTCTTAGGGAAAGCATTCAGACTTCCACCAGTAAGCATGATATCAACTGGGACATTTTTATAGAAGATGTACAGCTGTTTGAAGACTTTCCTCCTATTTCTATTTTGTTAAATATTTTTTTTGTGTGTATATACATATACATATACATGCCCAGGCTAGAGGTTCAAATCTTGTGTCTTCCTAAATCACTTTCCACATTATTATTATTAGAGACAGATTCTCTCACTGAACCTGTACCTTGCATTTTCCACTAGACTAGCTAGCCAGCAAGTGCCAAGGACCATCCTGTCTCTGTCTCCCCAGAATTTGATTATGAGCACAAGCCACATTTGGCCTCAATGACCAAATCCTTAGCTTGCTTTTGCAGCAAACACCACCACCTGAGTCATTCCTAGCCCTCTTGACGAGTAAGTTCTGGACTTTCTGAATGCTTTTCCTGTGCCTGTGTTGGTCATGTGTTTTCTGTTATTAATACAGCGAAATGCTGAACTGATCCTGCAATTCTGGGCAAATCCCACTTGGTCATGTTAAATAATGTTTTTTATACACTGGTGGATGTCGTGGTTTGAAAGAAAATGGCCCCCAATGGAGTGGCACTATTAGGCGCTGTGGCCTTGTTGGAGGAAGTATATCATGTTGGAGACAGGTTTTGAGGTCTCATATATGCTCAAGCCATACCTAGTGAGACAGTTTACTTTCTGCTGCCTGCATATCAAGATGTTAAACTCTCAGCTCCAGCTCCAGCATTGATAATTGACTAAATGTCTATAAGCCTCCACTTCAATGAAATGTTTTTCTTTATAAGAGTTACAATGGTCATGGTGTCGCTTCACAGCATTGGAAACCCTAACTAAGACAGAAGTTTGTACCAGGAGTGGGGTATTGCTGTGATAGGCTAGACCACACTTTTGTTTGAATGAATATGGACTTTGGAACAGTGGATTAGAAAAGCAGTGGAATGCTTTAAGTGCTCTTTAGGCCACCAGCTCACAAATAACAACACAGAGACTTACTATTAATTATGAAAGCTTGGCCTTAGCTTTGGCTTTTCCCCAACTAGCTCTTTTAACTTAAATTAACCTGTTTCTATCAATCTACATTCTGCCACTTCGCTTGGCTATTTCTCCTTTGTACCATAAGTCCAACTTATTCAGTGTTTCACTGGTATCTCTCGAATGCCTAGATTTATCCCAAATTCCTCTCCCTGCCAGGAAGTCCTGCCTATTCTCTCCTGCCTACCTATTAGCCATTGAGCTCTTTATTAAACCAATCACCGTGACACATCTTCACACAGTGTAAACAACTATTATTCAACATCTCCCCCTTTTGTCTAAATAAAAAGGAAAGTGTTGCCAGGTGGTGGTGGAGCACACCTTTAATCCCAGCACTTGGGAGGCAAAGGCAGGCGGATCTCTGTGAGTTCGAGACCAGCCTGGTCTACAAGAGCTAGTTCCAGGACAGCCTCCAAAGCCACAGAGAAACTCTGTTTCAAAAAACAACCCTGGCAAAAGGAAAGTATTTAACTGTTACACAGTAAAATTATATATAATAAAAACAATTATCATTAAGAATTAAGTTCACGATGTCCAGTCCATTTGTATTTGGCAATTTTGAAGAAAATACTCTATTATCTATATTATCTTGGTGAGTCCAAAGTTTTTTTACCTAATTCACTTGCTATTATAATTTGTATTACCAACCTAGAAATTTCGTTTTAGTCCTTAAAACATCTTTATAAACAACTTAAGCTTTTATGTCTCTCAATCTTACATATTTTACATCTCTTTTTTGAGTTTGTTTTTTGTTTTATTGAACCTGGTAACAAGGAAAACTGTAACTATAACTATCTAGTTGTCAACCCCATCAGAGGACTGAGAAAGATACAATTATTACTTGAGCAAACAGAAAGTACAGAGCAAACAACTTCCAAAAATGTATGACCATTTGCACAGTCACCCAAGGTTCCTCTGCAATGTTGGGGCATCCATTTTCTGCCTACAGGCCTAGAATATCTGACAGACTTTTCTGTGAAGTCAGAATTTTGAAGGACTGCCTGCCCTTCCATGTCTTGCCAAAGTTTGGCAAGTTTGGCAGTTGCCTCCTTTTGTGTCCTGCCTGTCCAATTTGGACAGTATACCACAACAGTCGAGGCAAGGGCAGTTTCTTGCCCATTTATTCAAATCTATTCGATTTGCCACATTGGAAGCAAATCCCATATGGAGGTTTTTCTAATGCCCATCTCCCCCCTTTTTTTAAGGTAGATTAGTGCTGCCAGGAGTGGACATATCTCTGCCATGAAAACCTTTATGTTATTAAAACTTCATTAATGCCATATTATGTAGATCTCTGAAGTGTTTGAAGACAGCTGCTTAATGGGCCATACTAGTAGGAACATGGAAGACAATGGTGCTTAGAATTATTTGAACTGTGTGGGGCTGGATCAGAAGGTTTCAGTGAATTTTAGTTATGTTGCCTAGAGATCATTCCTGTGATATTTTGCTGAAGAATGTGGCTGCCTTTTGCCCTTGTCTGAAAAATCTGCCTGAGGCTAAAGTTAAGAGTTTTGGATTAATTCCTTTGGCAGAACTCAGAGAATGAATATGCGATGGATGTGTGTGTGTGTGTGTATCTCATATACATTTGGGATTTATTAGAATGGCTTACAGACTGTGGTGCAGCTAGCCTAACATTGGCTGTCTACCAACGAAAGGTCCAAGAATCTAGTAGCTGTTCAATCTACAAGGCTGACATGTTATTTAGTCTTCAGAATACCAAAGAAGCAGACTCTAATGCCAGTGAAGGAATGAACTTCCCAGGGAGAGGGAGA
The DNA here is from genome assembly GCF_003668045.3 of Cricetulus griseus. NCBI lineage: Eukaryota > Metazoa > Chordata > Mammalia > Rodentia > Cricetidae > Cricetulus > Cricetulus griseus. The sequence continues at coordinate 163,011,691 of NC_048595.1, forward strand.
GCAAGCAAATGAAAAGAGTAAGCTTCCTCCTTCTGTGTCTTTTAGTTAGGCTTCCGGCAGGTGTGGCCCAAATTAAAGGTGGGTCTTCCCTCCTCTGAAGATCTGAATGAAAGGCGGAGCTTCTAACTTCAAATGATTTAAGAAACACCCCCACAGGTGTACCCAGCCACTTGGATTTTAGTTAATTCCAGATGTGGTCAAGCTGACAACCAAGAACAGCCACCACAAGCGTCTAATGAACATTTGATGCATGTGTGTGTGTGTGTGTGTGTGTGTGTGTGTGTGTGTGTGTGTGAGAGAGAGAGAGAGAGAGAGAGAGAGAGAGAGAGAGAGAGAGAGAGAGAGAGAAGGGGAGTGGGGACCACCTCCTGGCTCAACAGCTGTCATTTTAATGGAACCCCACTTGTCTAGGTTTTCTGTTTTGATCCATTACACTTTCCTGTGAGCCATTAAACACTGCATACTACAGGAGATTTGCACTCCTGGGTATCAATTCTGTGTGTTCTCTTTCTAGTACTTTATTTTTAGATTTATTTTTATGTGCCCTCATGTAGTGTGTGTAATGCCTGTAGATGTCAGAAGAGGACGTTGGCTCCCCTGGAACTGGAGTTAGAGAGTTGTGAGCCATCATGTGGGTGCTGGGAACAGAATCTGGGTCCAGCAAAAGCAACAAATATTCTTAACCACTTAGTCATGTCTCTACCCCCCCCCCCTTTTTTTTTTAGTAATTCTATCTTCTCACACAGCTTCATTTATCATCTGTACTTAACACATTCAAATTCCCTTCTCCACCATTTCTACTATCTTCAACCCATCAACTATTCTACATTGCACACCACACAGAAATCTCAAAGAGAGCCGGGCGGTGGTAGTGCATGCCTTTAATCCCAGCAAAGGATGCAGAGGCAGAGGCAGGCAGATCTCTGTGAGTTCGAGACCAGGCTGGTCTACAGAGTCAGTTCCAGGGCAGGACAGGCTCCAAAACAATACAGAGAAACCCTGTCTCGAAAAAAAAAAGAAATTTCATAGTGAGCAGGTCCAGACTTACTTCATTGTTGTTTTACCCCCCTGACCTACCACCATCTGCCAATTTCCCTCTAATACCATAAAGGTATTTCACTCAGTGGCTTAAGCCAGAAAACCAGGCGAATTTTTGGCTTTATCTTTTCTCCCTCACTACTAGTGCAACGTGTTTTTTCGTGTGTGTGGCTGGGAGCAGCAGTGACTGAACCTAGGGCTTATGCACGGGAGGCAAACACTCTACCAGTGAGCTGTATGTCCTGCCCTCTTTTTACTTTCTGAGAAGGGTCTCACAAAGCTGCCCACTGGCCCTAAACCCACTTTGTAGCTCAGTTTGGCCTTACAATTTCAAGCTTCTCCAACAATACATCCTGCCTTGTTTTCTGGTCTGTATTAGTCTCCTAAGGCTGTCTTTAAAAAGTACCATGAACTAATGCTTAACACAAACAAGAGAAATCACTTTCTCACAGTTTGAGGCCAAGACCCAAATCCAGCAGAAGTGGTTTCTTCTGGGAACTATGAGGGACAATCTCATCTATGCCTCCAGTAACATCTATCTGGTAGTTGCTGGAATTCCTGGGTCCTTGGCTTGAAACCAAGCCACTCCAATCTCTGCCTCTGTGGCCACTCTCTTCTTCCTCAAGTGTGTCTGTGTGCTTCTGTATCTTGCTCTCCTTAAAAGGATATCCATGATTAGATCTAAGGCCCAACACCTCATCCAGTTATGAAGAGCTAATTTGATTACAAATTTTCAAAGATGGTACCACAGAGTCAGGACACAATTGAACCGATCACACGATCACGCAGAGTTTTCTGTATAGTCCAGAGGTAAAGAAATGGACTCTGGAGTCAGTCTGCTTAACTGTGCCACCTTTTACCCATGTGATCCTAGAAGTTACCAATTCACTTCCTGCTTCAGATGCCTTACCAGGAAGCTGGAATGAAAACACCAACTATATCATAGAGCTGCAGTAAACTGCTTGCACATGTCCTCTCTTACACGCGCAAACACATGTATGTAAACACTTAACACAAATCCTGCACACAACCACATACTTACTGGTTATTATCAATATTAAGGTTGTACTCATCTACCTGCCCACTCCCTCCCCATCACTTCTCCATACTGCACCTAACAGAACTCAGTAACATAACTCGGGCCATGTCACATCCTTGGTTACAACTATTTTCACCTACCTCGGTTTTCATACCAGAGTGACACTACTCAAGGCTTCAGCCTCCAAATTTTCCTCAGTCTTTTGCTTTCAACTAATTAACTCATTCATTAGGCTTCATGTCAGACACACTTCCTGCAGGTCTTTCGGATTCCTCCGTTAATATCACCCTGCATCTTCCTAATATATGGCACATCTGTTAATCATTTTAAAGTAGATTAAACTCCCTTTTAAGGGCAGGTGATTGGTGCAACCTGCTTCTGTTACATAGGCCTGACAAACATTCGTGTTCATCTCTTCCGGAGTAATAAATGAAATGCATCATTCTTGCCTGTGGGTTTGAGTTTCAATGATTCCAAGGCCACAGCTGGCATACTGAAAACAAATGTAGTCCTGTCTGTTATGCCCTATTCAGCAAGAAGCAGGCTGGCATGAAGATCTGATTGTGAGGTCGAAGAAACCGTAACCATTACGTGTCTTCATTTTCGTATTCCTCGATTCCAGCACGGTCCTTGGTACACGGTAGACACCCAAATCGGTCGTACTAATTGAATGCCGTGCTCCTGGAACAAGGGTGGCTGGAGTCCCCGCTAACTCCTTTCCCCAATACCCCCAACTCCCACCAACCTCTCCTGCTCTCTGTCATTCTAACTACTAGCACTCCGCAAGCATCTCCACTCCCAGCTCTTAAGTCAAAACTCACATGTCAGCTTTCCCATCGGTAAAATCGGTACCACCACCACCACCAAAAATGCAAAGATATAACGACGGAAACACAAGGCGGGCAGGATCGAGTCGGATCCCAGGCCCCACACACCCACGCGGCTCGCTACACGGGGACGCCCCTCTCCCGGCCTCCCGGCAGTTCCCAGCCCCCTCCCCCGCCCCGGCACTCACTGTTCTTGAGGAAGCGCTCCTCGTGCAGCACGGCGATGGCGTTCACGCACAGCAGGGCCGCCTGCAGCAGGGAATACAGCGTGAAGGCCATTGTCACCCCAAGCAGTGCCGGACTGACTCCTTCCCGGACGCTGCCCGGGACGTGGCGCCACCACCGCGCCCTGCTACGGGAGCCCGCGCGGCCCAAACCGCGCTCACCGAGGAGCCCCGCCCGCTCTGGCTGAGCCCCGCCTCCTCTGACCGAGCCCCGCCCAGTGCAAAGTACCATCACCTGGGCGCGAGCCACAGGGAGTCTTAAACACTTGGTACAGCAGTCATTCTTCACAAACAGGGGCTGACAAAAACAGATGTAGAGTATCGCATAATTTAAAAGTGTTCTTTATATATTGAAGTGATAGGAACATATTTGAAGTAAGTATTTTTCTAACAGTTTTCTGCCCACTTTTGCTTTTTTGTTTACTGTGGCTGTGAGAACTGAATCACAAGTGAGGCTTGTATTGTGTTTCGGTTGAACCTGTCTGCCCCCTACATGTTCCCTAGAACCGTGTGAAGAGTTTGTGTTCAGGTTTTACCCCCGAAGAAATGGAGACTGTGAAAATGTTTAAAATTATTAACATTATCCATAGAGAAGCATTCAAACTTGATGGAACTTGATCAAACTCTAGCCAGGATGTAAATACTACAGAATGGGAAAGCAAGCTCTTTCACCCGCGACCACATGGAAATACTTGAATATAGTAACATTTCTAGCAGTTCGTGGCTGCAGCCTTAGGATGGCCCAGCCCTCCTTGATACCTGTGTCCAGGGCTTTGTTGGAGGAACAGAAATGAACTGAAACGGGAAGTGATGGACTATATAAGTGGATGGAATGGAAGCTGGAACAGAGCTGCCCAGAGCAGTGCCTTACAACTGCCACATGAACTGATTCTCTGACCGCCATAAAAACCAGCTTCCTGGCTTCTGCTACTTTCATTTATAAAATTAGGTGATAATCATCTCTGAAGCCCTTTCTTCTATACAAATGTAGCAAAAACAGCTTAAAATATGAGTATACATGTTCTGCTGCTGTATTATTTGATTCATTCTTCTCTCAAAACTATATCCTTTAAGACAACAGCTACACTGGGTGGTGGTGGCACACACCTTGAATCCCAGAACTCAGGAGATAGAGACAGGTAGATCTGTGTAAGTTCGAGGCCACCCTGGTCTACAGAGCATTCACGGCAGTCAGAGCGACACAGAGAAACCCTATCTTGAGAAACAAACAACAACAAAAAAGACAATTGTTACTTTATTTTCAAAGAAATTCAAAAGCGTAGAAATTGTAATACATATATATTAGATGTTATATTAGATGTTATATATATATATATATATATATATATATATATATATATATATTAGATGTTACAGTTTATTTGCTGTCTAGCCCTAGCTCCTAATGGACGTTTGAGAAGGTTTTATGTACTCATGTCAATCACCCTATCAGACGTTTCTGCTGGAGGTGAAACTGTTTTCTAAGGTCAGACAGGGATGACTTTTCATCATTTCCTTCTGGGTGTTTTGTCTGTTTGGAGTTTTCTCTCTGAGCTAAGAGACAACACAAACACAGTCAGTTATTGTACAACATTTTACTATACACTGTCTTGATAACTGCAAATTTGGAGACTGTTTTTATTTGCTCAACAAGAATCAAGGAACTAGGGTCTTCAATAATCAGTTGGTTCCTTCCTGCAAAAGAAAACAATAAGAGTGTGTATGGGATAGGACTGGAGAGATGGCTCAGTCGTTAAGAACATTTAACTATTGCAAAGGATGAGTTTTGGTTCGGGTCACACCTAAGACCACTAGCATCTATTAACTCTTCTTGTGTGTAGGTTAATACTGTGAATTTCAAAAGCTAGTTCATCATAAAAGGGTGGATTCGTGTCTCTTTGCCCTTCTACAATGGGATGACACAGAAAAAATTCCCTCACCAGTTGTTAGCTCTTTAATCTCGGGCTCTCTGGTCCCCAGAACTGTGAGCCAACATATTTCTGCTCATAAAAGGGCAGGGTCTAGGGTATTCTAACTGATTCCCACCTTCTCATCAATTGAAATCCTGGTCTCAGCTCCTATTGCCTCTTGTGTGTCTCTGTGAGGTGGCCCTCCAAACAAACTTGCGTGTCCTGGGAAGGTCTTCCCTTCTCTCAGTTCATTCTTCCTAGAGCATCCAAAGTTCTTCTTATGAAAACGAATAATGAAAACAAATTCTTTGCTGGGTGAGTGTGGCTCATCTGTCCCATAGAACTTCCTACATTTTTATATCCTCATAATCCTGTCATAGGAGAAAAAGGAAAACACTGACTGATTGAAGAAAACAGTCACCATATTTACACTCTATTTACAAAACCTTTCACTGATGAAAACAATGAGGTAGTAGGGTTTTTTTTTCTCCTAAGTTAGATCTTAAAAGAATTTTTCCATGAACTGTTTGACTTGGCCTTTCTCTTCCTGGTTTTATATCTCAGCATCTCTATTCCTGAAGTCATTAAAAAATAACCCATGGAGAGACATATTATGTGTTATTTATTAAAAATTTATACTCAGTTTGAAATCTGAAAAAATGAATTTTTTTTAAAAGCCATTTTTGTCCTGTTAATATATTTAGTAGATATATTTATTTTCTCCTCTTTGTCTGAGATGGGAATCAATGATGACTGAAGTATCTTTGCTTTTAATCCTGTTATTTACAATAGCAACCCTGAGTTTAAACGGGCTTACGGCAGCAGAAATCACCCAAATGGCTTCTATTTGTGTCAGCATTGGACCAAAATAGAAAAATGCCACAAGTGAGCTCCATTCATGTTTGTGGACATGCACAAGCTATTTTCTGCTACAAGACTCGAATGAAGCCACTTGCAAGCTGAAAACTTGTGCATTATAAAGTGTTTCTGAAAATAGGGCCTTAAAATGGAAAGTTTCTTTAAAAAATAAAAATGAGTCACTGTACCCATTTTAAAATAATACTAATCCTAAGAAGCTACATTGAACTGACTAATTTTATATCAGAAGAGTAAATTAAATCAAAATTGAAAAAATTATGGAAACTACTTAAATGTGTATCATTTATTCACCCACTCATTCATTTGTTCATCTTTTTCATTCAAGAATTTATTGACTCTTAGGGGGGTGGACATGTGGTTAAGAGGCTAACAGCACTTGTTATTCTTACAGAAGATACTGGTTTGGTTCCCAGCACCCATGTTGTGGCTTGAAACTATCTGTAACTCCAGTTCCAGGGCCAGGGCCCTCTTCTGACTCATGAGGGTACCAGGCACACATGTGCCCAGACAAAATACTCACACGTATAAAATAAATGAATCTAAAATAATTTAAAGGAATTTATTGAACTTTGAAGAAGCACCTTACATCATGCTGGGGAGGTGCAGTAGGGTGAGCAAAATAATCAGGTGTGTTTCTTTCCTGGGGTAGGAAAAGCTGCCTACTAAGAAAAATGAGTTACAGACTGCAAGCAGGTATATAGCTACAGACATTCAGTGCTAAGATGAGTGGGACATGGAACAAAAGGGCGGGTTAGGATTGGACTGTGCATCAGGCTCCTCTGAGGCTTTAAAATACATGTAACTGTCTTCCAGTTCAAGGTGGTACATGAAACACATAGGGGTGGGACTTCATGGGCCCTTCCTGATCCATGTTTGGATGGCTTGCTCTTGTGCATGCAGGCCCAGCTGTTGTGAGTTCATGCATGTAAAGGCTATCATTCCCTGCAAATACTGTTTCGCAGCAGATGCTGGCTCTTAGTCTTTCTTCATCGTCTTCTGCAATGATCCCTGAGCTGTGTGCGTGCGTGCGTGCGTGCGTGTGTGTGTGTGTGTGTGTGTGTGTGTAGACCAGATGTCAATGTCAACTGTTTCCTCAGTTGTTCTCCATCTTCTTTTTTGAGACAGGGTCTTTTTACTGAATCTGGAATTCTCCATTTCAGTCATCCAGTGAGTTCTGGTGATTCTCTTGTCTCTCAGTGCTGGGGTTACAGATGTATGCACAGACACATATGGCTTTTTATGTGGGTGCTGGAGATCTGAACCCAGGCCTGCATGCTTGTGGAGTAAGCGCTTTACCTGCTGAGCCATCTTCCCAGTCACCCCTGTTTTATTTGTTTGTTTGTTTGTTGAGACAGAATGTTACTCTGTAGCCCAAGCTAGCATAGAACTCACTATGTAGCCCAGGATGGCCTTCAATACACAGTGGCCTGGTTGGCTTTAACTGTACCTGGACACACCTGGAAAGAGTTTTCAGATGACAAATTACTTAGTTCAGATTGGTCTGTGGGCCTGTCTTTAGAGAATTGTCTTGGTTGTTAGTTGGTGGAGGAGGACCGAGGCTGCCATGGGCCACACTGTTTTCATAGACTAGCTCCTGAACTGTATAAAGATGAAGAAGGCAGCTGAGCAAAACTAGCAAGCAGGCAGGCAGCATGGTATATTCATTTTCCCCGTTCTTGACTGTGTATGGAATGGAGTTGCTGCTTGATTTCCTGCCTTGACTTCTTCTCAGTGATGGGTTTTAACTTGAAATGTAAGATAAATAAAAAACTTTCCTCTCCTACAGTGCCTCTCCTACTCCCATATACACACTATTTCTTGCTGACCTGGAACTCAGAGAGATCTACCTGCTTCTGCCACCCAAGTGCTGGGATTAAAGGTGCACCACCATGCCTGGCTTCTCTGCTGCTTTTTGTCAG